>NC_081412.1:421421730-422040730 GCF_030272615.1 Cryptomeria japonica
TAGAGTCTCAATTGGATTGTATCTAGCTGATAGCCTGCATGTAACCAATTAACTACCGAATGTTCTTTAATGATTATATGATGATATCCAGATGGTTGACAAAAGTTCTAAAGCAATAATATGATATATTTATGTAATCTTGTTATATTTTCTTGTTTCTTTCATTGTGTTACTCTTGTTGCATAAGTCGGATGATTCTCTTTGAGGGTTTAATCGGTTATGGCTGCATCACTACTGTAGCCATGGCATCTTCTACCTTGTTCTGCATTCTTGGAATCTTCTCAAAAGTGATGTTGTTGAAATGTTGTTTGAAATCTTCTACCATTTTCTATAAGGTGCCAGTTTATCATCTTTTGTGTTCTAGTCATCATTGACTTGATTGACAATCAGTTGTGAGTCACCATACACTTGTAGTTCTTTTATCCTCCACTGTATAGTCGTACGAATTCCTATGATGAGAGCTTCATATTAAACTATATTTTTTGTACAGGGTAAATTAATTATAAATGACTTCAAGATAGAATCACCTTGAGGGGTGATGAAAAGAATCCCAACTCCTGCTCCATGATTTTTGTAAGAACCATCAAAGTACAATTTCCAAGTGTGGATGTTGTCAATGTAACCACAAATTCATCATGAAAATCCACTAGTAGTGGGTGACTATCTTGCAAGGGAGATTCTACTAATTGATATGCTATAATATGCCCTTTGATTTCCTTTTTGTCCACGTATTCTATGTCAAACTCACTTAATATCATGACCCACTTGGCCAATCTTCCAATTAATGTTGCTCTGCTCAACAAATACTTGAGAGGATCAAAGTGTTCTATGAGTGGAACTTTGTGACTCAGCATATAGTGTCTAATATTTTGGGATGCGAAGATCACTGGTAGACATGCTCATTCTATAGGAGTGTAATTAATTTCATATCCAATCCGGGTTCTACTTATATACTATTTTTATCTTTCCTTTCCTTGATCATCATGTTGTGCCAAAAGGGCTACCAAAGATGAGTTTGTTGCTGATATATACATTAATAAAGACTTGCCTAGAGTGGGTGGAACTAATACTGGAGTAGTCAAAAGATAATCCTTTAAAGCTTGAAAAGCTTCTTGGCACTACTCTGTCCATTTGAAGGTGACTGCTTTCCTGAGTAAATGTTGAAATGGGTGACATTTATCTACTAGTTGTGCTATGAACCTTCTTATAGACTATAATCTTCCTTGTAATCCTCTTAACTACTTGAGTGTTGATGGCAACTACATATCAATGATTGCTTTGATCTTTGCTGGATCTACCTCAATTTCTTTGTTACAAACAATAAAACCTAGAATTTTTCCAGTTGTCACATAGAACACACACTTCTTTGGATTTAATTTGACATTGTATTGTTCTAATCGATCAAATATCTTAGCCAAGACTTCTAGTTGACCTCTTATTTTTTATTTATCTAGTCGACCATCAACATAATCTTCCATGATATTATGGATCATATCATTGAATAATGTTGTCATATCCCTTTGATACGTTGCTCCAGCATTCTTAAGACCAAACCACATGACATTCTAGTAGTATGTTCCCCATGGATAGGTAAATATAGTCTTGTGTTGATCTTCTAGTGCAATCATAATCTGGTTGTATCCTGAGAAACTGCCCATTAGTGAAATCATTTCATTTCTAGTAGTTAGATCAACTATCATGTCTATGTTAGGTAATGGGAAATCATCCTTAGGACATGCCTTGTTTAAATCTCGAAAGTTTATGCAAATTATTATACCCCCAGTGGGTTTAGTCACAAGTACTAGATTGGATATCCACTCTGCATTGTCAATAGGTCTAATGAAGCCCACATCTAGAAGTTTTTGTAGATCCACATTTATTAGTAATTCGATATGTGGATGCATCTTTCTGAGTTTTTGCTTGTATGGTGTGATTCTGGATAACAACGACAAGTGATGTAATACCAATTCTGGGTCTAGACCTGACATATCTGCATATGACAAAGAAAAATTGATCAAGCATTGTTTGAAGAACTATATGAACTTGTTCTTTTCTTCATGATTTAATGACTCAGCTAAGTGGATATTGTGTATAACCTCTCCTTCTGCTATATTTATTTCTTCAGTCTTTTCTAGAAGCAATGCAGAATTTTTTTTGTTCAAAAGGGAGATTGTCTAACTTGCTTTTACCCTTGCTATCACTTTCATCTACATCTTCTGACCTTGCCTCTCCAAAGTGCATTGTTCTATCCAAGTCTATAGAAAACTCTGCCTTGTGATCGCCATAGGGAAACCCTTCTCTGACACCAAGGAATTCTACAATAGCTTCATCATTTTCAAATCAGTCCAAACTTGGTGACTCTTCTTGTCCCTAGTCAATTAAATGTGAATGTATAAGGGGTAAATCTTTGTTTTCCTCTATTTCGTAATTTTTTGACATCATGCAAACCTAGTTATTCTAAACATAATTTAGTGATATTGGGTGAATTGGTATATCCTTGTAGACAATGCCATCATCAATGAGTGGGTTGTGATATGTCGTGTCTATTGTTTGTGGGCTATTGTTGGGAATAGATAGAAATTCATAGTCGTGGGAATCCGTCACACTTTCTATATATGTTTCATTGTCTAATGTTGTGATACTTATCTCATCTTGTTCTTCAATAGGGAGTAGGGAAACTTCAGTTGTAATAATACATAATGAGATATGTTCCTGACTTGTGGATCCTCTTTGTGTGCTGGAGACTTCCCTCAATCTTGGTATAAGATGTTCTAGTCTTTCTTCATCTGACTCATTTGGTAGAGCTAGGTTTGTTTCCCTTGGAATAATTATGGTATCCATTGGTAGAATCCATGTCTGAGACTCATTTGCAGATGCTAATCCCATTTATGTTACTACATTTGCCTATGAGGATCTTTCAGGTACCATATTTTTTGGATGATGCCAAATTAGTTTCTTGTAAAAGGGGCTTGAGATCTTCACCATGTGATTCCATACTAGGGTATATTGTTTCTTTCTCACTTATATGAGATGAAGGAGTAAATACCCGCATTGATGACTGATTTTGAGGTATGTACTCTGATGCTAGTCTAGGTTTATTCAATATGTCAAGTGTTTGTTGTCTTTCCTATGTTATCTTTGTGACGTGTTTATATCCTAACCCTTGAATCTTTGGGTTTTCCTGAGGTAAAACAGGTTATATTCTTCCTTGTTTCTATGGTCCCAAGCCTGTGGTACCATCATACCCATGTTTTGTAGCATCTTGAAACTATTTCCATACTGCTTTAAGGATATTTTGGCAATTGTCATATTGTCTTCTTCTTTATATAACCATTCATTGACATGTTCATCTAAGGATTCTTCTTGTAAGTATCCCCATCTAATGAGTGAGCATGAATATGAGTATTTGACTATCCCTTTTCTTTTATCTTGTTTTATCAAAGTAGTCTTAGGTTTCCCAAAAGATATAGGAGAAAGAGATAATTGTCTGATATTTGATGTACTTGAAATGGAATATTCCCCACAACCGACATCTTTAATTTGTAAAGAAGGTGTCATAGGTGTAGCTTTTTGTGTTTCTATAATTATCAATGAGTCCATTTGAGTGGTGAACAGGGCTACTTGATTGATAGGTACTTGGTTATCCTCACTTGCCTTTAAGTGATTATAGTGTTGAAATGGGTTTGGATCACCATGGATGGTGATTTCAATTCCATTGTATGGAAATTTAACACATTGGTGGAATGTCGAAGGTACATCTTGAATGGCATGAATCCATGGGCTACCTAATAGAATGTTATATCCCAGTTCTCTATCCAAGACTTGAAAGGTAACCTCTATTTTGATAGGTCCTACTTGTACTGGTAGTGTAACCATCCCTTTTCAAGGGTGTTATTCATCATCATATGCCTTTATATTTATTCTCTTTGTGGGATCAATGTGAAGCTCAAAATAGCCCAATTCTTTGAGCAACTTTATTGTACAATTATTAAGACCAACTCCTCCATCTATGAGTACTCTTCTAACTTTCTTCTTATGTATGTAAGCCTCTAGATGTAGTGGATAATTCTAAAATGGTCTATCAGTAGGAACATCCTATTCTATGAAAGAATTACAGGTAGAATCAGCTAGATTCCCTACCATGGATTGAAAAGTGTTTTCATCTATGTCCCTAGAAACCACTGAGTCTTCAAGTTCTTTATCTAGGATAGCCCTGTGATTCTGTGATATGCGCAACAACTCAAAGATATATATTTGTGTTGGGGTTTTCTTCAATTGCTCAACCACATTAGAATTTCTTGTTGTTGGTGAATGATTTGATGGTACTCCTTGTAAGGTCACTTTTGATCTGCATGTGATTACTACATAATCTTTGTCTCTTGGATTTACTGTGATAGTAGCCACAATGTTATCTCTTGTGAGTGGTTTCACTCCCTCAAAATATGTTGTGCTATCAAGGTTTATTTCATATCCCATTTTATAATCATCATATGAAATTCTGACATCCAAGAATTTTACTATAACCTCATCTTGTTCAAACCATCCTGACTATGGTGGTTCTTCTTTCCACTAGTCTATAAGATAGAGATTCTCATTTTTGTTATATCTTTGTGCTTCTAACATCATGAAAACTTGATTAAGGTCCATTGACTTTGCTCATCATCATCCAATTCTTCTTTTGGGTCAATATTTATCGTATCTCATGTGCTAATAGAATGGATGGTATAGTCATATGAGACCTTTGTATAGTTATCAATGTTGTCTTGTGTTCCTAATGTTGATGCCTTACCTTTGTCGTGTTTGACAAAAGGATCTTTAAAGATGGTGTAATTTGTGTTTGTCGAAGCTTTGTTTATGTCCATTGTGGTATCACCTTGGTCTATCAAATCCTGAATAAGCTTCTTCATCTTATAGCAACTTACAGTCTTATGGCCCTTTATACAATGATAGTCACATAAAGAATTATCATTCCACCAACTTGGTTTGAAAGGACCTGGTTCATACACTCTAATCTCTACCAAAGTGAATAATTTGTTTATAGAAATTTATTTAATGTTGATTCAATGGGCTCTCCCAGTAGCGTGTAATTCCTTCTTGAAGCATTCATTCTTGGGAATCTTTTGTTTGTAGCAGTTGCAACGTTTTCATTTGTTGACACTGTATTGTTTTCTGGATATGGAATTTTATTCTAAAAGAATGATTGAACCTATCCTTGTAAAGATACAATTGGTTGAGCCTTGTTCATTGTATGGGAATCCACAACACCGTCATTAGTCACATTCTTGTTTCTTGACCAAAACTTAGGTTTATCATTGTTTGTATTGTTTGTAGAAGCTCCATATTTTATGGTACCTTTCTCTATAAGCCCTTTCTCACATTTTAAAGCCTTTTTAGTGTTTTTTTTAAATGAGGTCAAACATTGCATTTGTATTGGATATTTAATCTATGGAATCAATTTCTCTAAGAACATGTGAACTTGCTCATTTTCTGGAATATTACTCTTGCATCTTTGGTAGAGAGATCTCCATCGTTGTAAGAAGGATTCGAAGGTTTCATTTTGATTTTGTTTTATAGCACATAGATCCATCAATGTAACTAGGGTATCAATGTTATGAGATAAATTTTCAATGAATTGTTTAGCTAGTTCACTCGATGATGTGATATTAGGTGGAAGGTGTGAAAACCATTCCAAAGCGGAACCTCTGAGACTCTTAGGGAACAATCTCATCAGATAAGTGTCCTCATGTGCAACCTCTATACATGCAGTAAAAAATTCTCTGATGTGATCACTAGGATCACCTTTCCCTCAATATTTGTCAAATTTCGGTGTTTCAAAATATGGAGGGAAAGAGGGTATGTTTATTGTATCATCAAAGGGATAAGGTTGTAAGTCCTGCATTGTATAACTCTTTTTATCATTACCGATTTGCATAGTTGTCACTTGTTGTTGGAGATTATGTACTTGTTGGGTTATAATTTCCATTTGAGTCAATGGTTTATTCTGTGCATGTATGTTTCCCACAAAAGGATTTATGGTAGTGTAAATAGGAGCTTGTTGAAATGTACCATAATTGTAATTCTACATGTTTGGGGTTCCGCTAGGTGTTGTGAAATAAGAAAATTGTGAACCCATGTTTGGTTGGGTTGTACTCATTGTATTAGCGGAACCTAGATTCATGTTTTGATGACTGTATATGGAACCTATTAAGTGAGATACCAGGGGTTGTGTTGCACTTATATGGGAAAAATGTGAGGCTTGTGTTTGACTTGGTGCCGAAGCACTTGATACTGCTAGTGTGGTTTGAGAAGTTATAGTAGCCTATGTTTGTGTGCTAACATTCATAGTTGAGGATGATGTGCTTTCTTGAGAACTTGTGTTTGATACCAATGTTGCTTGGGTTGAAAATGTCGATACACTTTGGGAGGAACTTGAAGTCATAGCTTGGGTTTGTGTTACACTTGTTACTTGGCTGCTATTTTGACCTAAGGTAATTCCTGGTGGTAAGATCATTGTGACATCAAAACCTTCAGGTATCTTGGCACCATTTTGTAATAACAAAGAAAGATATATATCTTTGTCATTATTTATAAGAGAATTTAGAATCATAAGGACGTGTGCGTCCTATTCAGCTATGTCAACTTCTTCATGTGTCAAATTTTTTTGTAGCCCTTGTATTGTTGGCACGACATAAAGATTTTGATAATTTTAACTGTTTGACATATCCATGTCCCAAGTATGGCTAATTGACGTGTCGTTGTTTGGATCCATTTTACCCTTTTCTTTTTGTGACCTTGTGATAGGCATTTAAGACTACTATATGAGCACACTAGGACCTAATGAAAGATGATGACAAACATTGGGTATGAATGCAAGATCCTAGACCAGAAAGTGATGTATGCAAAACTAGACCTAACTCTCTATTGGTGATTAGGACACAAAACTTGTTGCAGAATTTGTTGAGGTGTTTTTAATGAAAGTCTCTCAAGTTATTGTCAAAGGATTTCTACTGTAATTTCTATATCAATTCTATGGGCAATCATATACTCTCTATCTAGTTCAAACCCGACTCCTATGTACTGAGGTGCACTTGTATTTAATTGCCAAGCTAAGTTATCTAAGCCATCAATGATTTCTCATTGACCGTCGTTCGACACTAGATTAGGTTGCTCAAATGGGAGCAAACCATCACCTGGTAGACCCATTATGACACATGCTATGACCTTCTAAGATGATTATGCAAATGATGACGGACTGTGGCAGACGTATATGGAATCTAAACAAGGACTAAAATCAAGATTAT
The DNA here is from genome assembly GCF_030272615.1 of Cryptomeria japonica. Classification (NCBI taxonomy): domain Eukaryota; kingdom Viridiplantae; phylum Streptophyta; class Pinopsida; order Cupressales; family Cupressaceae; genus Cryptomeria; species Cryptomeria japonica. The sequence continues at coordinate 421,429,032 of NC_081412.1, forward strand.
GATGCCACTAGAATGGATATCTATGAAAAGATCTATGAGGATGCTAATGGGACAAAAATTAGGACTTTCTAATAACTATGTAAAACTTACGCAAGGACTTATGCGAAGATTATGATAAAGTATATGGAAACTTTATGAGGACAATAAAGAGGACTATGCAAGGACTATAATGCAAGGACCGATGTAAAGTAAGGACATAAATGAGGACTATGCAAGGACTATGATACAAATTGAGGACATAAATGAGGACTATAATAAGGGCGATGCAAACCCTAAGGACCCTAAGAAAACCTATAGTCACAAGTATGTAAAATTTTGGACTTTATTGTACTGTTTGATGTTTCAAATAGACTTTGTTTCAAGTAACTCTATTTGTGGGATGTCTTTTCTAATTATAAGAACACTGTCTAAAAATAAGTATAGCTGGATGAATTATGTTCTGACTAACACTAAAAATTAAGAAGCTACGTACGGTAGGGCCTAAGATAGCCCAAATACTGACTCAATGCTGGTTTAACACAATGATACATACAAGAACACAAAAGACAATCTTAGACTGGATATTGGAAATCATTCAAAGAGACCCTTACAAAATACCAAAACAAGAGGAGCAACTAGAGAGTCTAGCAGCACTGGCTCCACTCTATGGCACACACTTCTCGGGCATGCCAATCTCTCTTACCCCGAAGATCCGAAGATCTTATCACCAAGAGATTTATGTCTCATAATGCAAGGTACATGAATGGTATCTATGGGGTATGATATGCACTCCTGGAATCAATGAATGTAGTGTTGGCATAATTAATGAAGATAATGATGGTAAGATTATTGGCATATGAAGATGTTTATGAGAAGATGACCGGTAAAGTTATTGTTGGCACAACTTGTAAAGTTGATAGATGATGATGATATAGTTGTAAGTTCTTTGATAACTTTATTTGTGTTGCCATTGATGGAAACCATGTTTGTTTAAGTCATCTAAGTCATCTAGGCCTACCGATATAGCCTAACCGGTAGAGGAATGTGTTAGACAACAAAACTGCTAAACCGCTTTACAACAAGGTAAACAGGAACAGAGCGATGATCAAGACACTGGTATGGACGATCAGTGAAGAGTTAGATGTTGCGGTTTGGAACAATGTTTATGACATTGGCATGATTTTGTGATTGAAACCACATCATTAGATTCAGTGTATTGAGTGAGTTATGATTGACTGTCATGAACTCTGTGAAGAAGAATGTATATCAGTATCAGATCTTTAACCGGTAAGATTTATGGTTTGGTGGTCGATCTTATCATGTTCATAACTTAGTGATGACGTGTCAGTAACCATGTGTAATGATAAGATTGTGTTTGAGCACGTACAAGGATCACATTTCTTGGGAAACAAAAAAGTGCTTAGTAGAATGTGACAAGGGTTTGATTGCTTATCAGATCGATGTGTGGTGATGTGCAGTGATCATTCGATGGTGGAAATTGTCTAGAAATTGGTTGTAATGATCTATAATGTAAATTCATTGTATTTTGAATGTAGTTAGGGTTATGTAGTTGGCCTAACTGAAAAATGTACTTAGGGATAGTTGGAGAAGAGATTGTGTGTCGGTAGTTTGAGAGAAGGTGTTGTCAAACTAAATTGAAGTGTATACATGTATGTAGAAAAGTTGAGATGAAAAGAATATGCACTAGCAAGCAAGGAAGTGTTGTGATAAGATCATTTTTCCTGTTGTTCCCTAACAGTTACAGCAGTTTGAAATCCCTTAACTGAGTAGATCCTAATAGGTATTATGTTGTAAATCCCTTCACTGGGTGGCTCATTAAATTGAGTTTAAATCCTCTAACAAGGTTACTCCTAACAGGGTAGAGCTCCTAACAAGGCTGAGAAAATCCCTTATCTGGGTAACTCCTAATAAGGTCTTCTCTTAACCGGGCATATTGTAAGCTCCTAACTAGGCTAGGCCTTTAACCGGGCACATTCTGAAAGAGTGCAAATATTTTATGGGTGCTAATTCCCATCGTGGTTTTTCCCATTTGGGTTTCCACGTGAAAAATCTTTGTGTTCATATGGTGGTTGCATTATTGATGTGTGTATTTGATATCTTTACATTGTTTGCATGATGAACACTTGAGTGAATGGTTTGGTAAATCTGCTAACCAAAATGTTTGAGTAGTTACTGGTACTATTTTTTTGAATTATTGCAGAATTATTTTACTACTGATCCACACCCCCTCTTAGTAGTTACTAGATCCTCATAATAACATGTGAGATTTGGGCTACTAAGTTGGTTCTTATTGTAAGTTTCGAGGGATCCTGAACCAACAACGGATTCTCATAAAAAGCCACTTAAGGCTTTAGTTAAGCTTATCGATGCAGAAAAGGCCCTCACATACATCAAATTCACTCAACACTCTAGCCGCCTATCCAATATGTTTATATATAAGCTCAAAAAACTTTCTCGAGAGTACTTTGGGAGAGATGATATCCCCAACGCATCTAAATTTGAAATACCTCTTTGGGGTGATGAAATCCCCAGTCAAAGATATCCCTCACTATTAAAAATAAAAAGTGGGTATCATTATCACCTTTCCCTCTCTCCCAAGACCCCGAAGGTGGGTGGAAAGGTACTTAATGCAACAATAGGTCCACCCAAGACATAAAAAAGTTCTTTTTACCTTATATATTGTAATGTGTGATTTATTCTATTCATAAGGTTGATTCATGTCAATTTTAAAGCCCAAACTAAGGTGTGAGATACACATGTGCATGTCTATTTTAAACACCAAAGTGAAGTGTGAGATCATGCATGTCAATTTTAAACCCAAAATTCAAAAGTGAGTTAACCCTAAAGGATCCTGAAATCAAATTATCAATAGTCTCAAAATAGTCTAGGATGATCAAGCCTTCTCTGTAATTTTGCCACACACTGCAAATAGTGAATCAGTAACCAAAAAACCACATAGAAAACTAGAAAACATAAAGCCGATTATCTACCAAACAAATGCAGTACACTAAACCTATGAATGTGTAAACCTTACTAGACGATTGTGTAATACTGGCTGAATGAATGTGAGACACTATTAGGACAATTGCGTGAAAGAGATAGAATGAATGCATGACAAAAAAATAGATAATTAAAAACCCTAACAAAAACATAAACTCAAACCAGAAACCTGCAAAACCGAATATCAGAACCTAGTCAGATCTCTCATCAACCAATCTATTTAATCAAGTCATATTTCACTGTGTATGATAGAACAAGGTTGTCAAATCTAGAAATAGCTTCTTGGTCTTCTAAGTCTTGTATTCTCTTTTTTTCCTTCAGGATTTGCTGTTAATTTTCTGGCTTCCCTTCTCTGTTCAGTTGTTCTTCGAGCACCTGAAATCTTACACCTTACTTTGCCTGCCATGAGACATCATATATGTAAAGCCTCATACAAAGATAAAATCTTCAGATTTGCATAATTGAATGGAGAATTAGACAGAACGGAGAATAAGAAACCAAGAAAACACAATCAACAGAATGCAAAACTAAAAACTACGAATACGTAAAACTATTTAAATGAATGTTTAATGAGGTGTGCACGAATGTGTGACCCTATTTGCACTAATGCATAAAACTGTCTATAAGATTGCATGATTTTATCTGAATGAATGTGTGATGGTTAGGTCCACCTATGAAATCCATACAAAACCTGCAAAAAGTCTAAAAATCTGTACGATCCTGCCAAAACGCAAAAGAAACACAGAGAGTTAGTTAGTTGTTGTTCACGTCAGGGTTACCAAAATGTATATGCTTAAAATCACAATTGCTAAATAAGAAATAAGTTAAATCGTGAATTTTTTAACTATTCAAGAAATACAAAACATAAATCAATGAAATAGATGCATAATTGAATCAATTTAAACAATATAAACTCCCTATTCTGCATCATTACTTCCATTTCTCTTCTCCTATTTGTGGTATGGTGGCTCTCAAATATTGCGCTGGTAACCTGCAATTGACACAAAGATTCAAAGTTCATGATTGTTGAAAATGGAGAATTGATCCTAAATTTATAGATTTTTGGAGAAGGTTGATTGAGAGGTGGAACTCAAGTGAGCTCACATGCTAATTCATAGTTAAACTATTGATTTGGAGGTGGAACATGTTAGGATTAATGATAGTCCCAAAGATACTGAGAGGGAGGGTAAATCAATATCTAACTGGTTGATTGAATATTTAACCTTATTAAGTATTTTGCATTCCAAAACAGTGTACCGATAAATTAAGAATTAATGCAGTAAATGTTGGCAATATTACAGTATAACGGACAATGAAAGATTGTTGACATTTCAATAAGGATATTGAGAAGGTTGTTGATGATTATGGACATAACTGATTAAAGATGTTTTACTATCTTGATATTATTATTTTGTCATTGATGTCAAGAAATTGATTTTCTAATTCAGTATGATGTTGCCATATCTTGAAAAGTATGATATGAAGATTATAAAGAAGTCAGTAAAAGACACAGGAAAGAATATGATGAATAAAGGGATGAATAAGGTATTCAATGGGCAACTACTACCGAGTCAGACAATGATGAGATCATGATGTTTTAGATTGTTTTAACATCATACATATGTTGTAAAATGTAAAGGTTAATACTATACTATGTTACTGAGCAAAGAACCTAGTCAGTAAATCCTAAGGAACCTAGTCGGTAAACCCTAAGCTTATCGTTATCGGTTAATGAAGGCAGAATGTCTACTGAGTGAAGTTTAGTATTTACCAAGTTACAACCAAGCTATAACAGAATGCATTAAATGTTTACATATGATATTTAATGAAAGATGTTGATTAGCTAGAGCAGATCAATGATTGGTAAGTCGTGGAAGAAGTTTGTTAACGAATCTAAGGCAATGGAAAGTCGGCATGAAGATCTACAGCTCAGATTGAACCACAATACCCTAACACAAGTTCCAAGGTGACAATGCAAGTTCCAAGGTGGGGTAAAATGTTTTCAAATTGAAGAATACATTGAACCTGGACAAGATTGAAGATCTGATGGCTATGATTGATCATGGGAAATGTGATCAATGAGATTAAGCAGTTAGAAGATTGTTTATGAATAGGAAACTGTTGATAAACAATGTATGCAGGCAAGTGTATGCACAGGGATGCTACATAGTGATCACCGAGCATAGAAGCTTGAAGACCTGTTAGAATAATAGAGTATAGATGCCCAGCAGATAGACAAGATTAGTTCTATGTCTAGATTGTATTGAACAAATAGGAATCTGCTTTACCATTTTAGATGTGAAGTTGCAGATAGATTTTTATTACTGTTATTTTGAGAAGTAGCAGAAAATCTCTTAACCGAGTGGACTTAATAGTCTTGTATGTAAATCCTATACCAAGGTGACATTCTGATTGAGTGTTTGAAATCCTTTGACAAGGTCACTTCTAACAAAGTGAAGATCCTAATAGATCTGAGGGAAATCCCTTAACTGGGTCACATCTAGCAATGTGTTTGTAATCTTTAACAGGATTTTCTTTTAACCAAGCATACTCTAGAAGAGTATATTTCTTAGTGGGTCCGAAATCCCACAGTGGTTTTTCCCTATTTGGGTTTTCACGTTAAATCTGGTGTTATGAGGTTTATATTGTTCATATGCTTTTAAGTTTGCATGTTTGACAGTTTTTGGTTATATGACTAATATATATGTTACCAAGGTTGAATCTGATGTTTTTATGGATAATTAAGTTTGTATGATTCACCCCCCCCCCCCCCCTCTCATCTTGTTGGCTATTGGATCTGTACTTATATTAAGTATCAAAATTAATAGTAAATAGGAACAATAAAGACAGCATAGAAAACACACCATAACACAAGATGTTTAATGAGGAAACCCAGTGTGGGAAAAACCTCGGTGGGATTTTTGACCCACAATATTCACTCACTGGCCAATGAATAAATATTACTTACAATGAGGGGTTTGCACATGCAAGAAGGCCAACTGCCTAGAGCGCTCAATCTACATAATAGAAGTCTCACTGACTTACAAAATGGATTATGAAAATCCAATAAAATGTACTGCTTCAAATCAGCATCAACTATGCTAGGATCAGTACTGGTTTAAGCTCACACTATAACCATAAACCTTATATAAAATATACCTCATGCATTCGCATATATCTTCCTTATTATTTGCTCGTTCCTATTCCATCTTTTAACTACTATCAAAATGATTTACAAGATCTCATACATATATGAGTCTATTACAATATGCCATGTCACCTTTACAAAAAGGTATTTACAATTAAATACAATAAAAAGAAGTTTATTCATGTCGGCTAGGGTGTCAGTATGCATTGTTGCCATTGTCAGTGAAGTGTTTGTCGGTGTCGGTGCCTGCTGGTGGTTTGCCAGATGAATGCCACAAGGTTTCTAGTAGGTTGCCAGTAGGTTGCCATCAATGAAAACACCATCATTTCTCACTAGAGTGTAGAATGCCAACAATCTCCCCCTTTGGCATTAATGGCAACACATGAGAAAAATCCAAAAATTGTTTCCAAAAAGTGAAGTCCAAACATTTACCAAAAATATGTGCTCCCCCTAAGCAGATGATCTCCTCTGAATAGCCATTTTTCTCTGTCCACTACTCCCCCTTTGACATCAATGACAAAGGTTGTCAAAAATTGACAAACGAGTGCAAAATTTCACCTTAAGGTTTGTAACCAGCTGGTTACAATCTGAAATATATCAGCCAAAACCAAATTTAAACTCTGCATGAATCTGCTGCTATCATTCATGGTTGCCTCAGTTCGTTGGATCATGTTGGTGAGATGATGCATATGTTCCTCTGGTAATCTTTGTCCTTGAATTAATGCCTTAGATATCTCATTTCTCAGAGAGATAAGAGTATCCAACTTAGGACTAAGTTCATACTTAAGCTCTCTGGCATTTGCTTTGATCCTTGCTTTTTCCTTCTCAAATTTCTCCAACTTTTCTTCAAATCCTGCTATTTCTTTCTCAATAACTGATATAGGTTCGGATGAACCAATAATATTATCAGCTATATCATCAATTTCCTTTTGTACTCTGCTTATTTCTTTTTCAATGTCCTGGGTCAACAGATGTGGGTTGCATGTTTCTCTGTACAGTTCCTTATACTCCAAAATTGTTGTATTCAGTGCCAGTAAAAGTGTGTTAATATGTTCAATGCACTTCTTTATTGTCTCCTCAAAGAATTTTTCCGTTTCTTTTTTCATTTTCACTTTGAATGTATCCCCATTTACTTTATCAACTGTTATTACATTTCCAGCAATAAATTTAGACAATGTGTCTAACTGACCTAAAGAATCCTTTACATTATCTATATTACATTTTGGTGCAATAATCTTAAGAATAGGTATTGTATCATCAATTGCCTTGTAGGCCAATGCATTACAGTCATTTATCTTCTTGATAGAGTCTAGAAGTAGCTCTGTCACATTAGTAGGTTTGAATTCAGATGTCTAACCAACTACCTTTATTATTTTAGTGCTTCTAGTATTTGTTACCAATTTTCTTGTATCAACCACTGGTGAATGAGTCTAAGTTTGTGTTTCAACTTGTAGTGGTTTGGCTTTCTCAGTGATTACCAGTTTTACTATCTCAATGTGTACCTATGCTTCTACTAGTTTCTCTATTGGTTTCTTTGTGTTATCAGTTGCCGATATCTCTGTCTCTGTAGATTTCACAGTGCCAGGATCTATATTACCAGTATTCATTCCATTGTCCAAAGGTTTCTCTATATGCTCTATCTGCTCTGTATGCATTTCAACCTCAACATTTTTTGTCAGTTGCTCAGCAATGTTTCCACTGCTAGCAATATCATCCTGTACCTCTTTGTTGTCCTTATCCACAATAATGTTCACTTCCTAAGTATCAACATTCATGGTGAATAGAATTTATGATTCAGGGTTAATGTCATCATGTGTTATGTTCACATTTTCAGTAGTCGGTGTATCATCAGTATGTACCAGTGTAGTATCCAAGGGTGGTGGTAAGTTGTTAGTTGTTTTGATGTTTGGTATTCCACCAACTTTACCTTTCCCTTTGTCCTTGTCCTTTTGATAAACTTTAAATGTTTTCCTGGGTCAATTTAATTCTTCTTATTTTTCCTTTTCTACAAAAAAGATATCCCATTTGTCAATTGTTTCCTTTGCAATTTCATTAACTCTACCAGCCATTAAGCTCACTTGTCGGTGACTACTAGCAAAAACTGTTCTGTTAGCTTCACAAATTAATTCATCAATCTCCTCTTTAGAGTTAACTGGATGTAGAACTAGAAGTTTTTCAACCTTAAGTTTCTTGTCCAACTCCATTACTGCAATCCTCTTTGCATCTAACCTTCTATACAGATCATTTGGCAAGTCATCTACAACTTCAATTAACACTTTCTTGTAAATGTCCAGATGTAGAATAATATTGTTTTCAACACTTTCCTTTTTAGAATCAGTGAATGTGTTATACAGCTTGCTCACATTTGCCAGGTTACCATCATTAGTGATTTCATTCATTAAGTTATCCAAAGGTGGTATCACCTATTTCTATTTTTTCTTGGGTGTTAACTTCTTTGTCGGTTGTCTTACTGCTTGTTGCTTCTTTCTCAGAGTTCTTATTTTCTTGGGTGGAGGAGAGGGTACCAGTGAAGGTTTTCTCTTCCTATCAACTCTCTTAAATTGAACAAGTATCTCACTGTTAGATGATGTGCCAACTAGTAAGATATGTACCTCCGGTTGTAATCCTTCCAGTTCACTTTCCTTTATTCCAGTAAGGTTCATAACATTTTCTTTTATTTCCTTTACTTGTTTTGATGCACTCCTTATGTACTTTTCTCTTTTCTTTCTTTGTTTCATTGTTTGTACATCACTCTCAATTGTTTCTGAACTACCAAAAAAAATTCTATTGGTTCTCTAGGTGATTCTAATAGGGCTTTAGCATAAGTCTCAATAATATTCACATCAGCCTCATACCCCATTTCAGTTACCCATATAGTTCTACGAAGAAATGCTTCCATCCATATTTCATCTTTCTTAATCACAAAACAAATTTCCTTATCATATTTATCTACTATACTCTATGGTAGTCTCTCTCTAGTTTTCATTTTGGCTTGGAAAGATCTTAAATATTCAGTTATATTGTTTTCCCTAGCAGTACCCATGTCAGTGAAAGCTTCTTGCAATTTTTTGCCTACCGTTATGTCATATCCAAAATCTTTATGTCCAATACCAGGAATTTGTTTTAAGAAATACAACATAAGGCATACCAAAAGATTACCAAAATGAAATGTCCCTTTCTCATCTCCTTTTATCTTTTTCAAATTATCAACTAGTTCATCCTTCAGTCATTCACACACATCTATTTTTGCATTGTTATTTACCATATCATAAGCACTTTTAATGCAAAGACTAGAAACTAATTTAAGTCTATTTGCATGTGTGGTCTTATAGCCTAAAATCATACTTATGAATCTCACATTGATATCCTTGATGTCATTTACTCTTAGAGATCTACTATCAGATGTTGCTCCGGTTAAGGTCATGACTGTGTTATTAGGTACCTTCTTTGTCTTGCCTGGTCTGCTATTAGTAGAGGGTAAACCTATCACTGCCCTAATTTCTTGTCAAGTGAATTTGCAGATTGAATCTAACCAAAGAAATTCTCCATGTGCCCTACTTAGGACAATTCTCACTACCTCCTCTAGAAATTCAGGGATGTTCAAGATTTCTACAAAACCTAAAGTCTCAATAATCTTGTGCTCAGGTTTGACATTTCCATTTTCATCAAAAATTATGGTTTTAAACATCTTTAACACTTCCACATAACCTAATTCTTCAATATTGCAATAAATATAAATTCTAGGGTCTTCAACATAAGCTACACCTTTAGGAATTTTTGAAAATGTGCTTATGGAATCATCTTGCTTAGCTATCTTGGGAATAATTTTAAAAACAAGCCTAGGGCATTTTACAATTTCCACAATAGTAGGGTTTGCAATAAATTCGGGAGCGGAAGACGAAGCTATTTGAAAAATACCTTAAGCTACCTGATAATGTTTGAGTGCTTGAAAGAAATCACTTCACTTCTTCGCTCATATTTTCGTGCTCTCTGCTAGTTTGAATGCTTTGTGATTCAAAAATGAAGGAAAACCGATGATTTATAATGAAATTTCTTTCAACAACTACAATAAATGCTCGTCGGTTAAGTGAAAACTTAACACATATGTCGGTAAATAAGAAATCTATCTTCTCACCATCTATCGAGGGTAATCTACATGATATTCAACTTGTTGCAATACCCCCAAAGGATTACTTCTCAATTGGATGAAGAATTTCCTACCTGTGAAGTAATACTCTGTTCTACCAGTGAAGAAATAGTCTCATCAACATTATGATCTGTTTTTCTAATCCATTATCTTGAAAATTCTTTGCCTTTCAAACTAGGTCCTTTGTTATTTTCCGGTGAATTCTTGCTTCTACAAAATTTTGCAATATGTCCAATTTTGTTACAAGCATAACAAGTCATATTATTAACTATAAACAGAAAATGGAGGGAACAATGCCAGTAGAGGGAAATTTGAATTCTGAAAATGGAGGGAACAATGAGGCTAGGTCCTTTGGTTCTACTGACTCTGCAGCTTAAGGACAAGTGATGGATGATGAGGATGGGAGACCGAGTGGGGACCCACGGCAATGGGACCCTCCTGACCCCCAAAAGATGAAAGATTCTCCAAAATCGGGTCCCGAGGTTGTGAAAGATGACTTAGAAAAGACTGCAGAAGTGAAGGCTTTCAAACTCTGGAGTAGTCTTTTTGCAAATAAACCGAATGGAAAATTGTCCTTTCCCTTTGTGGAAGACATCTGTGATAGAAAAATGGGTAAACTAGCTATTGCAATTGCAGATTTGGTTATTGATCATAGCATTTCTTTAATGGCCTTCTCTCTGGTGGGAAATTTTGTTGGACCACGACCCAATATTGAGGATGTTAGGTCTTTTGTTAAGAGAAAATGGAGGTTGAAAGGACAAGTTGATGTTTCAACCCTGTCAAGAGGTTTTTTTGTTTTGTCCTTTTCTTGTGGGGAAGATATGGAAGAAACATTAAGCAATGGTCCTTGGATGTTTGGTAAATCTTCCCTTTCCATGAGAAAATGGTCTCCTAATATGGAACTCAATGATTCCTTCTTTGAATCTGCTCTAGTCTGGGTAAGGTTGCCAGGCTTGCCGCTTGAATTCTGGGTTGAGGATGTTTTCTCAGGAATAGCGAACTCCTTTGGGGAGCTTGTTGCAATAGATCCAATGACTACAACTCAAAAGAGGTTGGTGTATGTGTGCATTTGTGTCAATATTTCACACAAGATGGATCTTCCTAGTTCTATTGATATAAATTTCAAACTTGGATTATGGGAATAGACTATAGAGTTTGAGTCTCTCCCCTTTGTGTGTTTTTCCTGTAAGAAAGCTAGACATTGGACTAAGGCTTTCCCTAGTAACCCTAAAAACCCTATGAAGGTTATCAATCCTCATAAACAGGTATGGAAAGAAAAGAATAATATTAAGGAAGAGAGCAGAGTGGAAGGAGGAAGTGGAACTCCTGGTAACACAAAAGACTTATCAGAAGGTGATAGAAATGCTATCCCTCTTAAGGCTCCCCTTTTGAAGGAAGATAAAAAGAATGAAATCAGTGGATTTGAGATCAAAACAGTCAATATTTTTTAGGTCCTACAGACACAGGAGGAATAGATTGCAATCATTGAAAAGATTCTTGAAGAAGGTGAGATTGAGGATGCAACTGAAGCTCAACATGAGGCCCTTCAAGTTTTAGCAATAAAAAGAGTTGAAGGGTGCCCAAATAATTTTGAAGGACATGAAGTTAATTCTGGAAGGAAGAACAAGTTTGGATCGCCTAAGGTTAATCTAAATGTGTTATTCCAAAATATTGGAGTTGACATGCCCACTTCATCCCAGAAAAGAGGAGAATTGTGCAATAACATGCAAGCTGATCCCAGAGGTGAGCATGAGGAAGAAATAACAGGGAATGGAAAAAAGAAAAATAAGAAGTCAAGATACCCTAATGGGGTGAAAACTAGGACTAGATCCAAGGCTGATATTGGTCTATCCAAATCTCTGCAGGGACGTAAAACCATGAAATGGCATAGGGACCAGGAGAGTAACCAAAACATAGCTGATGGAAGGCAATGAAGTATACAGGAATCCTGCCCCCAGGTTTCCAAATGAATGTAATCTCATGGAATATTTGAGGCCTAAATGGTCTTAATAAATAGGATATATTACGGAATCTCATTTGAGACCATAAACCAGATATTATCCTTGTGCATGAAACCAAAATGAGTAAGGAGAAAGTTGAGAATTTAAACTTCTTTAAAAATGGAGGGGTCTGTGGTAGTAGCTCGAATGGGGCCTCTGGTGGGGTGGCTATTTTTTGGAACAAGAAAACTATTTTAGGAGATATGATCGATGAAGATGGTAATATCATATCTATGAAAGTTAAAAGCATCTCTGAAGGAAAGGAATGGGTGGTCACAAATATCTATGCCCCTAATTCCAAAGTTGCTAGGAGTAAATTTTGGGATAAAATCCAGTAGAAAAGAAGATATTTCCCTAAGGACAGTTGGTTGTTGATGGGAGATTTCAATACTCCTTTGCAAGGTACTGAAAAATTTGGAGGAACTCAAGCCCAACTAGACAGCATATCTGATTTGATGGACTTCATCAATGTCAATGCTCTTATTGATACTGATCTCACTAGAGCTTCTTACACTTGGTCTAATCGCAGGGATGGAGAAGACCTCATTCAGGTAAGACTTGATAGATCCCTTAATAATAATGATTGGATTATTTCTCATAGATGTTCTCTGTCAGTTATCAATAGAATTGGCTCGAATCATTATCCCATTTCCTTTGTTGCTGAGTCCATTAAGAGTAAACAATGCTTCCCTTTCCGGTTTGATAAAATGTGGATCTCTCACCCTTCTTTAGAAAATTCCATTACCAACTGGTGGAATATTGATGTGAATGGAAAAACCATGTACGAAGTTGCCAAAAAACTTAGAAACGTCAAAGATAACATTAAGATCTGGAACAAGAAGGTCTTTGGTGATATTTTTGAATCAAAAAAAAAGTTGAAGGAGGAATTAGAACATATCCAAAACTCAATACACAAAGTTGGCTATAAAAAGTATCCTAAGGCTAAGGAAGATGATATATTAGTCAAACTTCACAACATTATTTCTTAGGAGGAAATCTATTGGAGACAGCGATCCAAGGCTATCTAGCTGGCAGCTGGGGACACAAATACTAAATTTTTCCACATGACTTCTATGAAACATAAAGTTGCAAATAGAATTTCCAAATTGATTGTTGAGGACAAAATTATTCTTAATTAGGATGATATTAGGGATGAAGTTATTAGTTTATTTTCTCAGCTCCTCACCGGTAGCAAGGAGATTGATTATACTAAGCAACGGGATCTAGTTGACATCATCCCTAAGATTATTGATCCTAACTAGAATAAGGCCCTTTCTGCTATCCCCTCTGCTGAGGAAATTAAAAATTTGTCTTGTCCTTTCAGGGGGATAAGGCTTTGGGACTTGATGGTTTCCCCATGTTCTTCTTCTAGGAATTTTGGCATATTATGGGAAAAGACACGGTTAATGTAGTCAAAGAATTTTTTGGTTCAAGAAGAGTCCTTAAGGAAATCAACTCCACTTTTATTGCCTTAATTCCTAAGGTGGCTAGGGCGGATTCCATGGGAAAATTTAGGCCTATAAGTCTATGTAACTCCTTTTATATGATCATATCTAAAGTTTTGACTTCCAGGCTTTTGGCTGTTCTCCCCTTTATCATCTTTGAGGAGAAAAAAGGATTTGTCACTAGTAGGCAGATTTTGGATTCTATCATTCTAGTGCATGAGAATATTCATTCTCTCAATGCTACCAATAAAGAAGGATTTCTGATAAAGTTGGATCTAGCAAAAGCTTATGATAGAGTGGAATGGCAAGCTCTTTTCAGAATTATTGAGGCTTTTGGTTTTGATGAGAAGATAATCAAAATCATTAGAGAGTTGGTCTCAACCCCAATATTTTCAATTCTCATTAATGGATGTCCTTATAGATTCTTTAAATCATCTAGGGGGCTCAGACAAGGAGATCCCATATCTCTTATCCTATTCACCATCTTGGCGGAGAGCATGAGCAGACTGATCCAAAAAATGAAAGTGAATAAAATTATCAAAGGTCTTCAACTTTCCTCTGCTAATGTGTTTTGTTCTCACCAATAGTTTGTTGATGATACTATCTTAATGGGATACTCTTCTATTGGGGAGGTTGCTACCTTTAAAGGTGCTCTTAATTCTTATTCATTGGCTATAGGCCAGCAAGTCAATTGGGACAAGTCTGCTATATACTTCATGAATACTCCAATCATAAGACAACAGAGAATTTCTAATATCATTGGGTGCAAGGTGGAAATGCTCCCCTCCACTTATTTGGGTCTCCCATTGGGATTAGTTCCCCCAAACTCCTTCTAGAATATGTTAATTGACAAACTCAACAAAAAATTAGCTGGCTAGAAAGGATCCATGTTATCTCAAGCTAGAAATTTGTAGCTACTTCAAGCCACTCTCCAAAATCTCCCTGTTTATGCTCTCAGTCTTTTTGGCATTCCGGCTAAATTTGTTGAAGCCTTAGAAAGGATTCAGAAAAGATTTCTTTGGTCAGGGGTTGAAGAAAAAAAGAGAATATCCTTGGTTTCCTGGGACAAAGTGTGTAAGCCAAAGAGAAAAGGAGGTCTTGGTTTTAAAGCTCTCAAAACTTTTAATAAACCTCTTCTTGCTAAACAAATATGGAGGGCTTATGACATTAAGAAAGATTGGAACCGGATTTGGTTTGACAAATATATCCATGATCAACCTCTCTAGGCTCTCCTCTACTCTGAAGACATCCCTATTGGGTCTTTCATTTGGAACAGTATTATCAAATCCATAAAAGTGGCCAAAGCTGGAGTTGGATGGGCCCTTGGAAAAGGTGACAAAATTAGGTTCTGGGAGGATCCTTGGATTAAAGATGAATCTCTCTTTAATCAAGATTGCAATTAGTTCATTGATGAATGTAGAAGGAGGTTTGGGTCTATAGTTTGTAACTACTGGAAGGAGAATAGATGGGTTAGCCTTGATGCTATTTATGATGGGTTTTCCTTGCTTTAGTAGGAGTTGTTGTCCTTTTCTATTAACAAAGACTCTGATGATGTGTTCCTCTAGAAGAGTAATCCTAGGGGCAACTTCATGGTTGCCTCAACCTATAAAAACACATTTACCCAGATCAGCAACCCTGTATGGTGTAAAGTTTGGAATAGAATTCTTATCCCTAAAGTCAACATGTTCTTTTGGCTTGCTACTCACAATAGGATTCTTACTATTGATAACTTAGCCCGAAGAGGTTTTATGTTCCCTAACAGGTGTGAGCTATGTCAAAAAGAGGAAGAATCAGTTGATCATCTATTCATCCATTGCTCCTTCACTTGGGAAATCTGGAGTAAGTTTTGGGTGAATTGGAAAGTTGATTAGGTTATGCACAAGAGTCTCAAGGAATTTATTTGGCAATGGACCTTTCCCACCAAATTTCCTCTTATCAAGAACCTTTGGTCCTTGATCCTTCCCATGACTTGCTAGGGCATCTAGAAAGAGAGAAACAATAGAATATTTAGGGAAGCTAAGTGCACTTCTCGGGTGGTCTTTGAAAAAGTTTGCAGGACTATAAAAGAAAACATAAATATTCCTCACAAGAACAATAAATAATGGTTTTTGGCTGATATGAATGATATTGAAAAAGGCATCCTTATTGAATGGAATTTAATCCATAAAGTTTGCAGATCTGACAATAAGACAAGGAGAGAAAATATTGTTTGGAGATTTCCTGATCATGATTGGGTCAAGGTGAATTTTGATGGGGCTGGTAAAGGCAACCCTGGGAAGTCTGGTGGGGGAGGAGTCATCAGAATGCTCAAGGTGTCTGCATTGCTGCTATTGCTTCTCCTTTTGGTGTCCAAAATAATCATGTGGCTGAAGCTTAGGCTATGCTGAAAAGCCTCCAGCTTGCTCAGGGATTCAAATTTTTAAAA
Organism: Cryptomeria japonica; assembly: GCF_030272615.1. Classification (NCBI taxonomy): domain Eukaryota; kingdom Viridiplantae; phylum Streptophyta; class Pinopsida; order Cupressales; family Cupressaceae; genus Cryptomeria; species Cryptomeria japonica. The sequence goes on from NC_081412.1 coordinate 421,445,197, forward strand.
AAATGGTTGGAAGGGGACTCCCTCAATATCATTCAGGCTCTTAAAGGTACTAGTTCTTCCTCCTGGAATATTACTAATATGATTGAAAGTGCTAAAAAGTTATTAAATGCCTATGTTAGTATTATCATAACTCACACACTAAGGGAAGGCAATAAGGTTGCGGACCTTTTAGCTAATGAAGGGGTCAATTTAGAGGTGGAGGCTAAATATATCAGAGAGGCCCAATGTAAAAGGGATGTTAGGGAGCAATTATTATTTGATCACATCAATGGGTCAACTTAAAATCATGATCACCTTTTGGGGTCCGGAAATCAAAGACAGAGATTGGGAGCAAGTGAACTGTCAGTTAATAATTGTTATTAGGCATCATTTTTATGATCATTTGTGTGAAGGGGATTATAATAATAAGTGTTGGATCTCTGCAACTATTATTATTTTCTTTAAAATCACGGATGGTACTATGTTTTGTGATCTCAGTATTTTGCTCAAGAGTCTATGTTTAAGTCTTGGCTTGCAATTTGTGAGATATTTTATTGGACGCTTCGACTTGTTGTTCAACATGGGAGGTAACCTAAACCAAAATGAGCCATCTAGTTGCGAGAACTAGAAGAGTGAGCGGAAAGTGTGGAGGAGGCTCCATAGACATAGATTCACTGACTATATGGAAAAGTTGCATGGTAGCAGGAAATTGATGTCTCAAGGCTTCACTAAGGGTTGTAATAGCAACAAAGTCACTTTGTTTGGGAAGACCTGGAGGATTGATGAGGATTTGGTTGTGGAGGTCACGGGACTTCAGAAGGAGGGCACAAAATTCTATAGAGACCGAAAGTTTGCTGCTGAAGCAATTAAAAACTTCTCGAAAACTAAGGATGAGAAGGCTCAGCTTGCCAAGAAAGACAACGTTTCTTACTACCTCCCTCAGCAGGTAAAGTCTTTTTGGCAGAAAATGCTAAGGGTTTTGATAGAATTCCTTACTATTGATGGTAGATTTACTAAAGCCTACAATTATCATTTTGCAATTCTCAATCATTTCCGCCATGGGGTTAAGATTTCTCTACCCTTTTATTTAGCATCTTCCCTAAATGAGAGCTTGGCTAACCATGCCAAAAAGCCCAAATCTTACCCCATAGCCCATTAGGAGCTTATTTTTCTCATTTATGAACACCTGAAGAAAAAAGCTAGGGTTAGCAAGGATGATAACTTGGTAACAAATGCACATATTTCTGAGAGTTGTAATGACTCTAAGTCTGATGATGATCTGTCTAATGCCCCTACCCATAAAAAAGGGAGAGTTGGCATTGATAATGTGAACATGGAAGTGAATGATGGTATGGAGGAGGAACAAGGGAAGGAGGTTGAGATTGAAGTGGATAGTGAGAAGGAAGAATATGTTGGAGAAGAGGAGGAAGGGAAAAAATATGCCAATACTGAAAGCCCTGATTCTAACCCTATGGGTTTGGATATAAGAAATGTTGCCCAGAACTCTATGGAGGAAGCCAACCCTAACTCCGTGAGCTCTGAGCAGGGTAGGGATTCGGCGAACACTATCTTGAATACTGCTCGAAACTGCACGTTGGAGTCTTTTAATTTTCAGAAGTGGGTTATTGAAAATATAACTAGCATTTAGAGCAAATAGAGGGACCTAGAAAATAAGATCCATAATTTGATCAAGGAACCAAATTCAGGGAAAAAGAGTGTGAAGGTGGAAACCAATGAAGCTGAGGAGGAAATTGAAATGTAGGACTGGTCAGAAAAAGACCTTATAAAAGGGGATTTGAAACCTCTGGAGGATGTTCTTAAAATTGTAAAAGAAAAGACTAAGTTGAATAACGAGACCATCATCAATCAGGTTGCTAAAATTGAGAAGGCATTGAAAAGCTTCATGAACCACAGTCTTGAGGTCTTGAGAATCTCATCTCAAAACATGAATGCCTCGGTGGATCACTTAGAGAGGAAAACTCAGAATAAGGATTTGGTAATTATTGATGATATCCCAACCTCCAGCTCTACTCATCAAATCTCCAAGTGAAGGACCAGGCAAACAACCGATGATATGGAGACAAAGACGAAAGACATTCAGCTGAAATAGGAGAATAATGATTTGAGAGAAGCCGCTAAGGCCATGATGTTGTTGGTTCAGAATGCTGAGGAGTCTATTAAAGTTTTTATTTGATATGTAATGCTGGATTTTGGATGCCAGTTTCTCGTTGGCTCTATGTTGTCCTTTTGTCCAAGCTGCTGGTTTTTATGCTAGTTTTTGTGCAGCTTTGTTGTCTAGGTCTTGTCTTCTCTAGTTTCTTTCATGCTCATCTTTCGTAATGTAAGTGGGTTTCAGGTCCCTTAAAACCTATTTTTCCATAACCAAAAACAAGTCACATTATTCTTCTGAATAGCCTTTCCATATCCTATGCTAGTTTGTGTTCTGCATTGATTAGATAAGTGCCCAAATCTTCCACAAACATAACATCTTACATTCATTCTGTAGTTTTTTGAATTATGACCAACTTTGTTGCATTTGGAACATTGACCGGTGGGTGCATTAATGTTCTGAATATTTCTAGATCTACACTGATTTTCTCTATGACCATACTTGTTACAGTTAAAACATTTCCCATTAAATTTGTAAGCATTAGGTTGTCTTACCGATTTACTGTGATCATGATTGTTTGCAATACTGGAACTTTCACCAATTTCAAATCCATTTCCATTAGTATCTCCATTAGGTTTCTGACTTTTTAGCATATCATCAAGTTCTTCCAAACTTTTCTTGAATTTCTCTTTGTGTTGATTTGTAGTAGCCAACTCATTTTCCAAAATTCCCATTTGTCTCATAAGTTCAGTTTTATCATGTTGCATGTGAATCAAATCTGTCTTTAACATGTGATTTTCATGAGTGAGTCTTAGATTTTCATTTCTAGCATCATTGAGTCTCCTAGTCAAGTCATCTTCATTCTTCTTCCTATCTTCAATGTCTTTACAAAATCTCATATTCATATGTTGCATTTCATTCCTTATAGTCATGTTTTCTTGCCTCAATTTGTTCACAAGCTCATTAAGAGTTTCCTTTTCATCATTGTCATTCTGCATCTTCTCATAAAGTTCTTTTCTTTTATTTAAAGCAATAGTAAGATTCTCCTAATGTCCTTAAATGAATTCCTGTGTAGTCCTCATATTATCTTCAAGTTTGATATTCTTCAACTTCTCTGAATCATAGTCTACAAGAGCTCCTTCCAATTGCTTTCTTAAGTTCTCTATTTGTACCAGTGTCAAAATCTTCCTCAAGTTGTTAGGCTTTTAAAAATAGAGGACCAAGCTCTGATACCAATTGTTAGGATTAATGATAGTCCAAAAGATACTGAGGGGGGTGAATCAGTATCTAATCGGTTGATTGAATATTTAACCTTATTAAGTATTTTGCATTCCAAAACAATGTACCGGTAAATAAGAATTAATGTAGTAAACGGGAACAATAAAGACGGCATAGAAAACACACCATAACACAAGATGTTTAACAAGGAAACTCGGTGTGGGAAAAACCTCGGTGGTATTTATGACCCACAATATTCACTCACTGGCCAATGAATAAATATTACTTACAATGAGGGGCCTGCACATGTAGGAAGGCCAACTGCCTAGAGCTCACTACTCAATCTACAAAATAGAAGTCTCACTGACTTACAAAATGGATTATGAAAATCCAATACAATGTACTGCTTCAAATCAACATCAACAATGCCAAGTTCAGTACCAGTTTAAGCTCACACTATAACCATAAACCTTATAAAAAATCCGCCTTATGCATTTGCATATATCTTCCATACTATTCACTCATTCCTATTCCATCTTTTATCTACTATCAAAATGATTTACAAGATCTCATACATATATGAGTCTATTACAATATGTCATGTTGGCTTTACACAAAGATATTTACAATTAAATGCAATAAAAAAATTTTATTCATGTCGGTTGGGGTGTTGGTATGCATTGTTGCCATTGTCGGTGAAGTGTCTGTCAGTGTCAGTGCCTACCGCTGGTTTGCCAGATGAATGCCAAAAGGTTACTAGTAGGTTGCCAGTAGGTTGTTAGTAGGTTTCCAGTAGGTTGCCATCAATGACAACACCATCATTTCTCACTAGAGTGTAGAATGCCAATAGAACATAATATATCAAATTGTTAATTGAGTTAACTGATTGAGAAAAAAGTCGATTGATAGATGAAAAAGAATGATTGGAGGATAATTGATTGATGACAAAGAAAGCTTTATTTAGAAAAAGCTAATTGGAAGATAGAAAAAGAATGATCAGAGAGAATTGAGAAAATGTTTCAATTAATCAATTAATTGATTTGAAGATTGAAATAGATTGAATAGTTAATTGATTGATGACTGATTGAATGCTTTCTCGAAAAAAACAAAGTGGAAGATAGAAATAGAGATTGAAAAGATAATTGACTTAATTAATTAATTAATTTAGCATGTGCTTGAACTTTGATTTTGATCTTCAATTTAATCTTTACATGAAAATTGATTCAAATATTGAATTTATTTTAAATTCAATTTGTTATTTGAATATATTTAGAACTTGACTTTGGAATTCAATTTGATTTTTTTAAATCATGTCGTCATGCCCAAAATTTAGGGCAAAAACGGGATAATTTTTTTTTTTTAAATACCAACTAATTAACAATAAGTTCGCTAACACGAAACGCACTAACAAGTTTTGGTCTTAACTATGTTTAGAGTTAACTCAACCTACTAACTCAATTAAGTAAACAAAGAATTTTAAAACCAGAAGCGGAATATTAATGCTCTAGGGAAATTGATATTGTCTCAACGATTTTTAGTCACTAAATTAATTTAATGAGAATTCTCTAACATTATTTGGCGGAGATATTTTTAATCTCCTAAAAATCAAGAATTGCTTTAAAGAGTGAATTAATTTAGACCTATCACTCAAATTATAATGTTCAAAATCTTTAGTTCAACCATTAAAATGTGCTTTAAATTCATCGAGCCTAGTGCAATTTAATTTCATAAGAACATTTACTGATGAGAGTAAATATCTCCCCAAAGTCAATTTATTTTACAAGAAGTTAATTTCCCCATCTATTTAGTTCAAGACTTCATAAATAGTTAATCTAAAAATAATTAATTTGATTCAAAACTCCTCAATCTATTTAAATTTAAACAAAAAGTAACTTCGTAATGATATAATTTAAACCATTTAAATCTATTTAATTTAACTTAAATATTAACTTCTTAACAATTTAACTTAAAACCATTCAACCTATATATTTTTATAACCACACAATAAAATAGTTAATCCAAATTTGCCTTATTTTCATATACTTCCAAACTCTATATGTGCTTATATATATATATATATATATATATATATATATATATATATATATATATATATATATATATATATATATATATATATATAATTTAAATATTAATCTCCACATCTTTATAAAAATTCTCATGTAAACCCTAAATTGAAATTACATTATAAAATAGCCCCTCTATACCTTCTTTTTCTATTTATTTATTATGTTTTTTACCCTAGCTCCAACCGAGATAGGGTTTTATATTATTTTATGCTCATTGTTTCTTGCACGGCCGAACGAAGGTTTTATGCGGCGGCCATGGCGGTAGGGCGGAGGGGGTGCCGCTAGTGGGATGACCCACTATGGGGATCGCGGCCCACACAGTGGCCTTGGCCGCTGTGTGTGTCGTAGCCTGCACAGTGGCTGCGGCCACTGGCGCGGAGCGCGGCCCACACAAGGAGCCACAGGCCCCTATGGGTACCGCCGCCCGCACAGAGGCTGCGACCTCTATGCTGGACGCGGCCCGCACAGGGACTGCGTGCCCTGCACGGCCCTCACCATTCCCCTTTGCTATATATATTTTATATATATATAATGTCTCTGTGTGTGTGTGTGTGTGTGTGTGTGTGTCTATATATTCGTATATATTTATATACATTTTTTTTTAAAAATGGGCAATTAAGTATAAATAAATCTATATATATATATACATTTTCATATGTATATATTCATATATATATATATATATATATATATATATATATATATATATATATATATTTGTATATATATATATTTATATTTATATCTACATTTGTTTCGCAAGTAAATTTTATGATATGTTTTATATATATGTATATATAAGTATATACATGAAATCTGTATGTATATAATTATATATATTTATATATAACTATATTATTATCTTTTTTTTTTCTTATAATAAAATAGAATTTATGGAAGATTTTAATTTTCAATTGTAGCAAAAAAATAAAGTAATAAATCTGTTTACTATAGATATCATTTTCTGAAAATAAATATTGCCAGTATTTAAGATAAATATCTAACTCCAACTTTATCAAGGTATATGTTTAATAAATTTTCCAGCAACCAGAAAGAATAGATGTTATTTAAATAAAATTATAATAGGGTTAGATCTTTATTTTCTGCATTTATTAAATTGGCTGGCTTGCAAAAAAACTACCGTAACTACTTAAATGATAGAGATGTATTTTCTGTTATGAAAATAAAAACAGAATTAACTAATTCTAGAATAGCAAAATTCATTAACTTAACTATAGAAATGATTATGGTAATTATAGATTTTATTTTTCTGCATTTAAAATGAAACCACAGACAAAGTAAGATCACAGATTTAATTTATATACTTTTTACATTTCCATGTATAATCCAAAGTGCCTTTATATTTCAGCCCATGCATGCATGCAAAAACAATTCTATTTCTTTTTCAATAAATAAGAGAACAAATTTAACTCATTTTCTTTCAAGAAATATTAAAGACTACAAGATTTAACCTTAACTCTAGAACAAAATCTTAGAATAAACCATTTATCTTTTCTGCAAAATAACATAATATTTTTTGCATTACAAATAACATATACTCAAGTCTTTTATTTCTATTTTACAAATAGCCTCTCATTTCAAAACAAGAGAGGACTTTTCAAAAAGGTAATGAATACATTTACAACTCTTTTTCTTTTCAAATCAACATCTCCCGCCATAACTGCATGCATCAGATATTTCTTCTAACATCCTGCAAATAAATCAAATCTATGACCATGGAGTGCTCACCTCCCAGCCTAGGCTAACTGGCAGCTACCCCTAAGCTCAGAGAACCAAGCCCTAGATGGGAAACAAACATGCAAACACAGAAGGGGATAGAATGCACACAAATTCAAACACACTCCCATCCTTGCTACACTGCACCACACTTTGGTGATGACCTTTTTTAAGGGTGGTAGTGGACCAATACCCTGAGGAGAACTGCAAGTATGGAAAACATGTAGCCACCTCATGGCACAACAAATATATCAAGAATTGCAACCCCTTATTCCTTATGCCCCCCAAGGCATTCTAGCCTTATTTCCCTCCTTATGACCCCCATTGCACAAACAGGCCATGCAACAAGGGTCACACAAAAATCCCTTGTGATCGCTCTCATAATGAGAGTCTCTCACTCGAGGGTTGTCACTGCTACCACCCACAAGATCCTCCTCTCTCCCAAGAGTAAGAGGTCTCGAAGACTCCCAAAAACACATACAAAACATAATACAAAAGACCAAATGAAATCCCCAAAAAGGACATACAAGGAAACAGATTTCTTACACCAACATACTTTCAAACACATGCAAAAAGAAGTCATTTTAAGAAGAATGTAACCAACCTTAATCTTCCCAAAGGTAGGTTAGTATTGTTGAGGATGAGCTTCCCAATTCCACAGATCTTCTCCTTCTACCCTTAGCCAAATTTCACTATTCCAAATCTATTCTATTCTTTTCAAAATTTCTCTTGTCTCCAAAAATGGAGAGTGGGTGATTACCCTCAAATTTTCAAATTCTTGCTTAAGAAGCTCATTGTGAGAGTTCTCACAAGTTTCTAAAAACTAAAGAGGAAGGTAAGATAGAATGGGAAAGGGAACTCTCATTCCAAAAGGAAAGTTTACAACTAGGTTCAATCTTCTAATTTCAATTTTTGCACAACTCAAAAAAGTCAATTTTTAGGGTGTCTAAAAGGTCACTTAGGAGTAGAAACTTGCCTTAAATTACCCCTAACCCTTAGGTATACCTTATGGGCTTTAGGAAACCCTATTAAACTACCCCTAGGTGTTCATTTAACCTAGTTTAAACCCCTCTGAAGTTTATTTTCGGGTCAAACCTATGTTGACCACCCCAAAGATTCTTTACCCAAGGTATTTATGACATCACGTTACATTAATAGAAAAAGCTATAGTTGAACACTTTCCCACCAAGAGACAAAAATAAAAATTCAAACTTAAATCCACACATGTGTCAAGTGACACAAAAAAAACACTTTTACAATTTAATACATGAAATCGTCTATTGTGGATTTTACACAAATCAATTAAATAACACTTAACACACATGCAGCATATACTGTTATGAATAAAATACAACACAAACAGGGTGTTGTCTCTCCAAATAGACAAACCCTGGCTTACGAACATACATAGGTCTAGGTTTGGTTCTCCATAATATTTCCATGGTCACATGGATAACTTCCTGCGCATCTCAATTTACACATTAGTACTTTCAAATATCCACATATATTATAATTCAAAGGAATAATAATACACATCATCACTTGCATACAATTTACATCTAAACAAATTAAATACATCTTTTATCCAAGCAATTTCACATAAGCAATTCATCCTAATTCACATAAACTTAAACATACATCATAATTCTATTATCATAGTAAAGTCCTGCAAATTCAATAACAACATTTATCACCGCAATTTCATCTTATTTAACAATCATGTAGTGTTCTATCTCATAAAGCATATAAATAAATCATAAATATATAACAATGTTATCCAAATCCTGAAATCATATAAGTTCTAAATCCCAAAATGCATCAAAATAAAGTATCCGTAATAGTCTCAATATAAAAACCACTGAAATGTCAGACTGAGTTGAGGTGAGGGCTCACACATGCACATGTATTTGAAATTAGACGAAATTAGAAGAATTTGAATTTGAATTTGAATTTGACTTTGGAGAATTAATAAAATTAAATGAAATTAGAAGAACTAAGGAAATTAAACGAAATTAGCATTTGGGGATTTGGAATTGGAATTAGAAGAATAAATTAGCTAATTAAATAATTTAAAGAAACTCTTTAATTGTTAGAAATTGAATTTAATTAAATAATAAAGATTGTTTAAATTAAAGGATTAAAATCACAATTAATTGAATAATTAATATTTAGAAAAGGGTTAAATGATGAATTGACTGGAAATAGAAATTGAAATAGAATAATTAAAAAGATGATGAAGAAATATGAATTTAGATGAATAAGATTGATTAACTTAATTAAAAAATTAAATAATTATTTAATCAATTAGACGAATAATTAGTACATAATTAATGAGAAATTTTTAGGTGTCTACAAGACTCTTACACACAACCTCCATCTCACATAGCTCATATATAGGACATACAATACATGAAACCGTCAAACCAAAACCATGGGCTAAAACCACCTAATAAAGTGGCACCCATCTTATCTTCAATCCTAGATTCCCTATGATGTGTCAAAACACACATCAACATGTGTACCTCACTTTTACCGCTCATTTATGTGTCTGATGCATTTTTATATTTCTTAATTTAGGAGACCAAACTTTCGAAGGCCACAACTTTTGAATTGGGTGTCCAATTGACAAACTATTTCAACCATTGAAAATATTGTGACGTTCTTTATCAAGCTATAACCCACTACAATAGTTACAGACAAAAGCCTCTAAAGCCCTCAAGATTGACTCTAAAACTTTCATTCACAAATTTTGAAAATAGTTCTAAACTTTAATATCTTCAAATCTAAACATGATCTTGCAACAAAAATTTGTCGATATGCTTATCGAGCCAATTCAAAGCTTCAAGAAAAATTTAGGGCCAATCTATGCTCAAATGAAACCTTACTAAAAATAGTAACCTTATCTACATGCAAGGTTGAGACATCATTTTCCTAACATTCTTGTTTGGAAAAATGATATCTCAACCTTGCATTTACATGAGGTTACTATTTATAGTAAGTTTTCATTTGACCATGAAATAGTGTGAAATTCTCCCCAAAGCTTTTGGTTGGCTAAATAAGCATACCGGTAAATTTTCATCGTGAGATCACCTCTAGTTTTGAAGATATTAAAGTTTCCCTTTTGGAGGGGTGCAATGAAAGGTTTAAACTTAATTTCGGGGGCTTTAGACCCTTTGAAACATCCTAAAAAGTGGGTGTAAATGGCATAGCATTTTTCGAGGAGATAGAAAAGTTTGTGAGCTTTTTGGCACTTCAAACGGTTCATCAATCGAACACACAATTCACAAGTTATGGCCTCCGACTCCTAAAATAGGAAATACAAAATGCAGTAGACATGTAAATGAGCTATAAAAGGGAGGGACGTGTGTTGATGTGTGTTTTGACACATCATAAGGCATCTAGATTAGAGATAAGGTCGGCTATACTTTATTAGGTGGTTTTAGCCCATGGTTTTGTAATACCATTTGATGGTTTCTTGTATTGTATCTCTTATATATGAGGTGTATGAGATAGAGGTTGTGTGTAAGAATCTTATGGCTATTGAGTTACCTCTAAATCTCTACTTAGTGGTACTCCTGTGAAGAGATTTCTCTGCATGTATATTGTAATTTGTTGTTGATTTCTGAATAATATATTGGGCGGCTTTTGGAGAGTGGGGTTTTTCTCCCAAAAAGGTTTTCCCCAAGTAAATCACTATGTTGTGGTATGAATATTATTATGTCTATTTTTGTTAACTCTTTGTAGCTGTTGTGATTATCGGTAAAAAATTTGCATTACCCTCCTCTCAAGGTTAGTTTAGGAAGTTTTTTCACTACTTAACTTCCTTACAAGTGGTATCAGAACTTGATCACCTTTGGTTTCAATTGTGGGTTGTTAGGTTTTTTGAACTAATCTAGATTTGAGTGGGAGCTTGTGTAGAAGACACTTTTTTATCTTGTTGCAGTAATTTTCAGATGGCAAGTTTGTTAAGGAGAATAGAAGTGGAGAAATTTAATGGAAGTAATTTTGAGATGTGGAAGCTGAAGATGGAAGGTTTGTTAATAGATCAAGATCTGTGGGATGTTGTTGATGTAAATGTCTCAAGACCCTCAGATCCTTTTGTGGTTGCTCGGTATGATGTTATGGACCTAAAATCCAAGGGTTGAATCAAATTGTGTCTAGCGGACTCTATTCTAATCAATGTTCATGAAGAGAATACTACAAAGAAGTTATGGACAAAGCTTGGTGAAATGTATCAAGTGAAATCCTTATTGAATCAGATTTTCTTGAGGAAGAAATTGTATTCCTTAAAGATAGAAGAGGGTGGACGAACTGTAGACCACTTGGAAGCATTTAATATGTTGGTGGATCAATTAGTATCTATTGGTGTTAAGATGGAAGAAGAGGAGAAATGTCACTTCTTGCTTTGTTCTTTGCCTGCTTCGTGGGATTCTCTTGTTATGGCTATCGATAATACTTCTATTATTTTGAATTCTGAAGATGTGGTGGGTGCCCTACTTGGTGAAGAGATGTAAAGGAAGGTATCCATAAGTTTGAAGGAATCCCTAACTATTCCAGGAAGATCTAAGGAAAAAGGCAAGAATAATAAGAAGCGCAATAAATCCAAATCCAAAGGGAGATCGAAATCTCCTAGAAAGTCCAAAGTCATATGTTGGAATTGTGGTAAACCAGGTCACATCCGTAAGGACTGCAAGGAAGAAAAGAAGAAGAAAAAGAAGAAGTTTGATTCTGATTTTGAATCTAAGAAGGAAGATGGTGATGCATTCATTGCAACTTTGGCTACTCATGCAGGTAATGATGCATGGTTAATTGACTCAAGTGCATCTTTTCATATGAATTCCAATAAAAATTGGTTTTCTAAATATGAAGAATTTAATAGAGGTAAGGTATACTTGGGTGATGATTGACATTTAGACATTGTTTGTCGAGGTAAAGTTAGGATCAAGTTTCTTGATGGTAGAATAAAAAGGATTGGCAGTGTGTTGCATATCCCTAAATTAAAAAAAATTATTATCTGTGAGCAAATTGATAGATGCAAGTGTGCAGGTAGTCTTTTTCTAATGCAAGATGCAAGATGATTAAGGGTGCTATGGTGATTTCTAGAGGTGTCAAGTTTGATACTCTGTATAAGCTATATGCATACATTGTTGAGTGTAATAGCATATCTGTAAAAAGTAAATTTCTGAATACTTCATCAAAAGATTTGAGGGTTTCACCTTCAACAGATGGACATGGCTTTTGGGTACCTAAGGGTGCTCTTTCTTCTAAAGAAAAATTACTTATAGAAAATACTATGTTATGGAACCAGAGACTTGGCCACATTGGAGAAAAGGGTCTAAGGACCTTGAAAAATAAAAACCTTATTGAAGGTTTGAATGATTGTAATCTTGACTTTGATTTCTATGAGCATTGCATTTATGGAAAACAAAACCGTGTTCAGTTTTACTTGATTTCTCATAAATCTTGTGGTGTTTTGGATCTTATTCATTCTAATGTGTTTGGTCTTGTAGATGTTCCTTCGATTGGAAAATCCACATATTATATTTCATTTATTGATGATTTTAGTAGAAGAACATGGGTATATTTTTTAAAGAGTAAATTTAAAGTTTTTCAGTCAATTTAAAGAATTTAAAGCAATGGTTGAGTTACAAACTGGAAATAAAATCAAATGTTTGAGGATTGATAATGGCGGTGAATTTTTCTCTAATGATTTTGATAGATTTTGTAAAGACTGTGGTATTATCAAATAGAAGACAACTCTGTATTATCCACAGCAGAATGGGGTTACAAAAAGAATGAACAGGACACTGATGGAGAAGGCTAGGAGTATGTTAAGTGGTGCTAGTTTAGAACAAAATTTTTGGGTTGTAGTTGTTGCCACTACTTTCTACTTGATTAGCAAGTCTCCTACATCAACTCTTATTGATAAAACACCTATGAAAGCATGGCTAGGTCACAAGCCTTCATTGAGACATCATACAGTTTTTAGTTGTGAGGCATATGCACATGTGCCAAAGGAGAAGCAAAAAAGGAAGGAGGACAAGGCTATGAAATGCATCTTCATTGGATACAATTATGATGTGAAAGGATACAAGCTTTGGGACCCTATTGCACAAAAGGTAATTCATAGTAGAAGTGTTATTTTTAGAGAAATTAAGCCTCCTTCTATTACACTGCAGCCAGAACAAACTAAATAGAAAGATTTGATTCAATTCATTTCTATGCTTGAGAGAGTTGAATCAAGACCCCTTGATAGACAATAAGTTGAGGAGAGCTCATCTAGCTCTGAATCTTTAGAGGAGGAGGAAGAACCTCCAACTCAGCTTGTTCAAAGGTCTAAAAGATGTAGACAACCACTTGAAAGTATTGAGATATGGCCCAGCCAGGAATCAAACCCAGGACCTTCCATACACTGCTAGAGTGCTCTACCACTGAGCTACTAGCCCCTCTTGGACCAATCCATCATCAGTCCAAGTGTGGCTTATTTTGAACACCAACACTCCCCCTTAAGCCACACCTCTCATGTACTTGGGGCTCCTATCCTGGACCTGGCTCTGATACCATGTTGAGACATGGACCAGCTAGGACTCGAACCTAGGACCTTCCATATGTTGTTGGAGTGCTCTACCACTGAGCTATTGGCCCCTCTTGGACCAGTCCATCATCGATCCAGGTGTGGCTTATTTCCAACACCAACAAAAAGGTATTCACCTGATGATTGGAGATATATTTTTTCCTTTGAATACTAATGTGGATGAACCTAGATCTGTAAAAGAGGCATTAGGTATGAATGATGTAGAATCCTTGAAGATTGCTATGGAAGAAGAAATAGAAACTTTGAAAAAGAATGATACATGGGATCTTGTACCATTGCCTGAAGGATGAAAGACTATTGCTTGCAAATGAGTGTTCAAGAAAAAAATCAGTTCAGATGGAAGCATTGAGAAGTATAAAGAAAGGTTGGTTGCAAAAGGCTACTCTCACGTTGAGGGTGTTGATTATGGTGAGATATTTTCTCCTATTGTAAAAATGGCATCCATTATATTTTTGCTTTCTATTGTTGTTTCTTATGATTTAGAGGTTGAGCAAATGGATGTGAAAACTACTTTCCTTCATGGTGATTTGGAGGAGGATATTTATATGACACAACTAGTGCACTATGTGGTAAAAGGTAAAAGTAATTCGGTCTATAAATTAAATAAATATTTGTATGGCCTCAAACATAGCCCTAGGATGTGGTACTAGAAATTTGATACATATGTGTTGAGTCTGGGATTTGAGCATTCTAAATCAGATCACTATGTTTATTATAAATCTGATGGTGATCATTTCCTGTATATTGCATTATATGTTGATGAGATGTTATTCATTGGTAAAGGGAAAGGTATGATTTCATAAATAAAGTCTCATCTTACTTCTAAATTTAAAATGAAAGATCTTGGTCCAGCAAAACATATTCTTGGGATAGAAATTAAAAAAGATAGAGTGAATAGAAAGCTATGGTTAGGCCAAAGTAAGTATATGAGTTCAATTTTACAAAGGTTCAACAAGCGGGATTGTAGACCATTGTGTGTTCCTTTTATAGTTGGAACGAAATTATCTATTTTAGATTGCCCTACATCCCCATCAGAGATGGAAGACATGAGTAGAGTACCTTACCATAATGCAATTGGAAGTTTGATGTATGTCATGGTATGTACTAGACCATAAATTGCCCAAACAGTGGGAGTTGTTTCTAAATATATGTATAATCCTGGTAGAGTTCATTGGGATGCAGTCGAAAGAGTCTTCAGATATTTGAAGGGTACCTCAGAGTATTCTTTGTGTTATCATTGTAATTTGGTTGGAGACATGACTTCCCTTGATATTCATGGTTATGTGGATTCAGATTAGGCGAGTGATATTGATAGAAGAAGATCCACCAATTCTTATATGCTTACTTTATTTGGTGGTGCAATTAGCTGGATGTGTAAGCGACAAGTTGCGGTTGCTTTGTCCACTACAGAAGAAGAGTACATGGTCGCTACTCATGCTTGTAAAGAATCTATTTGGCTTAAGAGAATGTGTTCAGATATTGGAATAAAACAAGGTGTAGTGACAATTTATTGTGATAGTAAAAGTGCAATCTGCCTAGCTAAGAACCCGACATTTCATGCCCAGACCAAGCAAATTGATGTTTAGTGTCATTTTGTCAGAGATATGTGTTGGCAATTGACATTCATCCGGTGGTCATTGGTGATTTCTAGTGGTTTTTGGTGAATGATCATTGGCTCAGGGTTGTCATTGATGGCAACTCCTCATGGAGATCCGATCCAGCAGTCGTAATTCCTCTTATTTGGAAGTAGGTGTTAACCGGTAGTGTGTTAACTGATATTTCAAGAAGAATAGAGCACTTTTGGGTCTAGAAGCTTTCTAGTGATTATGGTGCATTGAATCATGTTCTTGTTGATTGGGCTGACTTAGATACATTATTTTGGTGATTTGAATTTATCTTTCTGGATCCGGTCAAGCCGACCTGTAACTACTCGTTACACCTTCAGGCTGACATGATGTATGATCTATTTTGTGTGGGTGATATTTTTGATGGATGATGTGATTGTATGTGAGCAAAAGGTGATCAAGAATCCATTTTGGCATAGTTTCACATGCACATTCTTGATTCGGTAGTTGACTGAGATAGTATACAGGGCAGAACAAAGAAGGTGATCTAGTCAATGTTTTTGCACTTAACCGAAACTCATCCAAGCATAGTAGATGATATTTCAGAGTTCATACATTATAATTCATCATTGTAACAATTGTGTAAGTCGGTGTTACTTCCCTAAGGGTTGTGTCCTTCTGGGTTATTGTAATTGAGCAGTGAGCTCTAGGCAGTGTGCTTGAATGCCTATGCATTCCCATTTTGTAATATTGTTTTTTTGTTGGCCATAGTGGAATAATATTGTGGGTTCAAATCCCACCGTGGTTTTCCCATTTGCATTTCCACATAAAATTTGGTGTTATGATCTTATGGTTGTTTGTTTCATGTTTTTGCATTTTAGTTTTAAGTGTTTGCTTCTGGTGGTTAAAAGTTAAGTTTGAAAATCTATTAAAATTGGTAGATCAATGATTCACCCCCCCCCTCTCAGTGATCCCTAAATCCAACAATTGGTAGCAAAGCTTAGTTCCTCTGAGGAAGCTTAACCGCTTGAGGAAGATTTGGGAGATTGATTCAATGGATTCTGGTTCTCAAAGACAACTTAGTGTGGCACTTGAGGATCTTGATGCAACTAGAAATGAGATCTGTACCTTGAAGAAGAACCTGAATACTGCTAATGATTTCATTAATGACCTAAAGGATCAGCAAACATCTCTAGAAACAAGAGGAAAGAACTGATGGACAAGTTAAAGCAGAAAGAAGATCATATCATGCAATACCAGGATAAACTTGATGAAGTTAACAAGCTTGAAAGAGGGAATGTTTCTCTGAAGAATGAAATGCAATCCATTGTGATGAGGTTGACTAAGAAGATTGAGGACTGGTAGAAGAATGAAGAGAATCTAACACAATCATTGAACAAAAGAGATGATGAATGCTTCAGGCTTACCTATTAGAATGATCAATTGAAGCTTGAGTTGACATAGTCAAGAAATAATGGTCAAGAACTTGAAAGACAAATTGCTACCTTGAGGGATGAACTTGCTACTGCTAATGAGTATAAAGACAAATTCAAAGCTAGCTCAGCAAGGCTTGATGAGATGCTAGAAAGTTAGAGGCATGGAAAGAACATGTGAGGACTTGGATTTGAGAAAGGTGAATCCTCCAGATCTGGACAAGGTAATATAAAACCTAATCAAAATAAGAGAAAGACTCCTCTAGTAAGACAACCTAATGCTCATAAATTCAATGGTAGATGCTTTACTTGAAATTAATTTGGTCATATGGTGAATCAATGCAGAAATAGGATGAATAATGGAATGAACAACATGAATAATGCTCCTACCTTTACCGGTCAGTGCTTCATATGCAATAATTTTGGTCACAAGTCAAATGTATGTAGAGCATTAATGAATTACTTCCAAAACAAAATATGCTATGCTTGTGGAATGTTTCGACATATCTCTAATCAGTGCAGGACAAGACCAAATCAGATGAACTTTAGACCTATGCAAAAGAATGTTGTTTGTCGAGCATGCAACAAAACCGGTCACATTGCAAAATACTATAGAAGCAAGAATAGTGTTCCAGTAGACAAGAGTAACTAAGATGAGAAAGGAAAAGTGAAAGTAGAAGAGATAAAGGAGAAGCATGAGAATATGTGGGTAAGAAAAGATGAATCCAAAGCTGACAATGGGTCTACACTCGAATCTGGTGCTGGATCTTCATCTGGCAACTAGGGCTTTATGCCTTAGAGGGAGCTTTTTATGCAGATTCTAAGAACCCCCTCTTTAATGGTCTGCAATCATTTTTGGAAGGTTGCAAAAGGCTTGAATCATATGTACAGATGTTATCCAGAAGTTTCAGAAGAATCTGGTGCTTTGGTATGCGATTTCATGAAAATCATGGTAACTAGTTGTTGCATTTGTTATAGTGGAAATTAGGTTTTTGAAGGATAAAAGTGAATTTCAAGGCTTCATTTGTCACAATGCAATCAAGCAAGTAGAGCAAAAAAGAGAGAAAAGAAATTTGGCAATTTCTATAACAATTTCAACGACTCCAAAGTGAATTTCAGCACTTGGTTGTGAAGCGAGGTATTTATCTATTCCAGATTTTATTTTTCGCAAACCCTAGCATTTGAAATGGCTTTAGCTTCTGGTGTTGCTACCCCTCTGGTGGTTGAGATTAAGTATAGGGCTTGACTAGTCTTTAAGAAATACCCTTGCAAGTCAGTAGAGGATGATCTGGAAGGTGCATTTTCATCAGTGCACTACGGAGTGCTCCATAACAAAGATATCAAGGCTTACATTCACTGTGACCTTGAAGAGCTTAGAAATATAGACATGTTGGACCTTTACAACAAGAATTTGGCTGATGGTTTGGGAAATATGAAACCAAAATACAAGGTGCTTCTAGACAAGGGTTTCTTGCAATTCATATATTTTTTGTTGTTTGACAAAGTTGAGTGGATCCGGTAAACTCTTATTCATGTTCATGATGAGTTTATATGGCTTGACAGATTGCACAAGATCACCAAGCATGTGATTCAAGATGTGATAGGTCTAGCTAAAACTGGTGAGGTGCCCAGTCTGAGGAAAGTGTCAAATGACATGGTGATAGCCACCATAGTCTCAAAGTTTGATATTATATTGATGACCATAAATGACATCCTGGAGAATGATGTGAAGTTTGCATCAATGATAGTCGATTACAAGGTTTACCAATCCAGCAGGTACAACTCTATGTATGGTACTGCTATATACTCTACATACCAAATACTTAAGGATGGCAAAAGGTATGATATGTGCACTACACTTCTAAATGAGTTGTTCAGCAATCTAAAGAAGATCAAAAAAGACAAAAAGAACACATTTAAATATGGTATACTTCTTATTTGCTTGGCTTTGTACTTCTTGAATGAGATACTCAGTATAAAAGGTAAGGTCCAATGGGCCTATGACAGATTGGTGGCCATGCAGATCAAGGAAGGATTATGGGGAGTTGGATATAAAACAATGAGGATAGCAGCTTTTTGGGGTTATTTCAAAACCTTCCAAATAGAAATTAAGAGCAGGGAGAGGATCCCTAAGGAGGTTGTTGAAAAATATGAGCAAACCATTTGCTTCATAGTTGATAAGGATTGGTGTCTAATGGAAGTAGTAGAGCCTTGGACAGTATGGATCATGCCCATGGAGTATGAAGTTGACTCTATTACACTTGAGGAATATGCCCAACATCTTCTGAGTCAATTGGTGGATCCCAAGGAAGGGAGATTTGGGACTTACAAAGAGAAAGACCCCAGTCTTTGCATGCAATTTACTACTCCTACCTGGAAAAGAAAAGTTTCTAAGATGGTAGAGGAAGTGTTTGTTCAGATGGGTTTCACTTGGGAGGTGGTGAAGAAAGAAAGAGAAGGTCATGCATAGAAAGAGACTAAGTATTCTCCTGCTCTGATATCCCAACTTGCAAAACCTAGCCCATCCAGGAAAGGTGTACTAAAGCAGAAGGAGAAGCCAAAAAGAACCTATGTTGCAATATCTCTGGTGGCCATAGAAACTGAGTCTGAGGAGGAAGCAGGAAAGGCAAAGAAGAAAGGACAATTTGTTAGAATGGTGAGGAATTTGCAATCAAGTGGAGCCCAACAAAACAAAAAGGCAAAATCAGACCCCACTCCTATCGCAAGGCCCAAAAGAGAAAGGAAAGTCAAGACTCAACCCAAGACCGATGCTCAAAAAGGTAAATCTGAATTTGTTCCCTCATTGATAGTAGATTAGTCGATAGATGAAATAATAGTTAATGGTAATTTCAAGAATATTGGAGTGTGTTATGAAGATTTTGATGAAGGAGATAAGAGAAAAGTTGAAGAAGCGGTTGTATTATATCTACACAATTTTAGTAAGACATTAATTGAATTGGAAAAGACCATTCCAAAGGATTTGTACAGTTTGATAGATACTAGAAGGATGAATGCAAGCAATATTGACAGAGAAATGAAGGAGAGAGAGCTAGTAAATGCATGTACTTGTATTACTCATGGTGAAGAAGAGAGGTTGATTGAGGAGGCTAACAAGAAGGAATTTAGAAGCAAAAACAAGATTAACATATTAATGATTGTAAATGTACAAGAGGTGAGGAAAGAGATAGAGGAGAAATGGAGGAAGATAATTACAAATTACCCTTTGCACAAGGATGCATTCAAGTCATCCCAATCGGAAGATAAGCAAGATGTTTCTAGAAGTCAAAAGGTTGAAACTCAACCAAAAGACCAAAGCAATACTCCACTTTATGCTAAGACCGGTGGTGCTCCTCTGATGGTGGATAGTTGTATAGTCCCTAAGACCCAACAGGTTGATATTGCACCAAGTTGTGACACCGATGCAACCGATAAAGGGGAGAAGGGGGAGAAGAAGGATCTTGAGATAGAAAAAGCTAAGGTTGTTGAGGTTGACAAAGACAAAATTATAGCTGCTCTGGTAATTGTCACTCCTCTGGTTATAGGGACCCTGCCTCAGATTCCCATTAATCTTGATGGTTTTGTTGATCTTGGGAAGATGTCTTCTGCAAAGAAGCTCATGCTCGCAACTATTGTGCAAGTCAAGGTCAGCCAAGATCTGGTGAAATTAGAGACTGGAGATAAAAAGATAATTTTGATGTCTATAGATGTTTTGTAGAAGGTGGCCCCCAATGTACAGATAGATTCAATCAACAGCTCCTCTGGTAAATTGTTACAATTATTTAACAGTGTACACACCAATTTTGATTCTTTGGAGAATACATCTACACAAAAAAATTTGGATAAGTTCAAGGATGTTAGGAAACAAATATTCTAGAAAATGATTTAAGATGATAGAGAAATTGAATAAGAGATTGCAGATTATTTCTAACACATTGCCAAAAGCCGGTAAATTGTATAAATCTTGTCTCATTTCGCCTAAGTTTACTATTGATATTGATAAGTAGATAGGTATTTTCTAAGGTAAGCTTGCTATAATTTCCTAGTCCTTTGATCCTAATCCAACTCTAACTAGAAGTGTTAAAGGATAGGTTATAGCCCTAAATGATCATATCTCAAGCCTTCAAGCAGATAAGAAGAAAATTTTGAGAAAATTAGGTGAATTCCAGAACCTGATTGCCACCCAGTTGGACACTACACTAAGTAATAAGGTGGACTGTATGAAGGAGATGGCCCAACATATATCATTAGATTTAAGAGAGTTAGAGATTCATGCTATTGTATTCAATGCATTTATCATAGTTTTAGACAACTTGAAGAGTGGGTGGGATACTCAACTATGATTTTTGAAGACTGTTTATGCTGACCTCTTCAAGTATTTGTAAAGTATTTGTCATCTGTATATAAATTTTGGACATCCCATCTTTGGCATTGTTGTCAAAGGGGGAGAGAGAGGAACGGTGAAAAATATACAACATTGGAGAATGGAATTCTTTGTCTAAGGGGGAGCCTTAGAGATTCTTTTGATCCTTTTGAACCAGTGTACAGTGCTCAACACTTAGTCATTTTTCACGAGTGTTGCCATCAATACCAAAGGGGAAAATTGTTGGCAATTGACACTCATCTGGTTGTCTCTGGTGATTTCTAGTGGTTTCTAGTGGATGATTATTAGCTTAGGGTTGTCATTGATGTCAACTCTTCATGGAGATTTGATCCGACGGTTGGAATTCCTCTTATCTAAAAGTAGGTGTTAGCCGGTATTTTGGGAAGAACAGGGATTTTTTGGGTCTGAAAGCTTTCCGATGATTGTGGTGCATTGAATCGTGTTCTTGTTGATTGGGCTAACTTAGATACATTATTTTTCTGATCTGCATTTATCTTTTTGGATCTAGTCAAGCCAACATGTAACTACACATTACACCTTCAGCCTGACATGATGTATAATATATTTTGTGGTTGTTGGTATATAAGTTTTGTGTGGATTATCTTTTTGATGGATTATGTGATTGTATGCAATCGAGAGGTGATCAAAAATATATTTTGGTGCATTTTCACATACACATTCTTGATCTAGTAGCTGACTGAGACAGTGTATAGGGCAGAACAAAGAAGGTCATCTAGTCAGTGTTTTTGCACTTAACCGAAACTCATCCAAGCATAGTGGATGCTATTTTAGATTTCATACAATATAATTCATCACTATAATAGCTATGTAAGTCAGTGAGATTTCCCTGAGGGTTGTAGTCTTCTAGTTTATTCTAATTGAGCAGTGAGCTCTAGGAATTGTTCCTAAATGCCTATGCATTCCCATTTTGTAATATTGTTTTGCTACTAGCCATAGTGGAATAATATTGTGGGTTTAAATCCCACCATGGTTTTTCCCATTTAGGTTTCCATATAAAAAATCCAATGTTATGATCTTGTGGTTGTTTGTTTCATGTTTTTGCATTTCAGTTTTAAGTGTTTTCTTCTGGTGGTTAAAAGTTGAGTTTTAAAATCTATTAATTGGTAGATCACTGATTCACCCCCCTCCCCCCCTTAGCGATCCCTTAATCCAACAATATGGTCGAAGATGATAGGGTGAAGATGGTTAAGGTAGAGACCTTGATGGATGTTGCATATTCTTTAACTAAGGTTGTTGGCATAGATAATTTTAGACAGTTTTTAGATTCTATGGGCCTCATGGCCCCTAGCAATTAATTTATTATGTTGATACTCCCTTTGCTCTTGCAAGGTGTTCGACAAATGGGAGAATGTTGGAAAAAATGGTGTCTCACGCTTGCATTTACATGAGGTTATTATTTATAGTAATTTTGCATTTGAGCATGAAATGGTGCGAAATTCTCCCTAAAGCTTTTGGTTTGCTAGATAAGCATGCAGGTAAACTTTCATCGTGAGATCGCCACTGGTTTTGAAGATATTCAAGTTTTCATTTTGGAGGGGTGCAATGAAAGGTTTAAACTTAATTTTGGGGACATTAGACCCTCCAAAACACCCTGAGAAGTGGGTGTAAATAACATAGAAGGTTAGGAGGTGATAGAGCACTTGACAAGCTTTCTAGTGCTTCAAACAGTTCCCCAATTGGACACACAGTTCACAAGTTATGGCCTCCAAAAGTTTGGACTCCTGAAATAGGAAATATAAAATGCATCAGACATGGAAATGAGCTATAAAGGGGAGGGACATGTGTTGATGTGTTTTTTGACACGTCATAGGGCATCTAGATTGGAGATAGCGTTGGCTATAATTTATTGGGTGGTTTTATCCCATGGTTTTGTAATATTATTTGACGGTTTCTTGTATTGTATCTCCTATATATGAGGTGTGTGAGATAGAGCTTGTGTGTAAGAGTCTTATGGCTATTTAGTTACCTCTGAATCTCTAATTAGTGGTACTCTTGTGAAGAGCTTGCTCTGCAAGTATATTGTATTCTATTGTTGTTTGCTAAATAATATATTGGGTGGCTTTTGGAGTGTGGGGTTTTCCTCCCGAAAGGGTTTTCCCCACGTAAATCATTGTGTTGTGGTATGAATGTTATTATGTGTATTTATATTAAGTCTCTATAACTGTTGTGATGATATTATAAAAAAAAATTATTACCCTCCTCTCAAGGTTAGTGTAGGAAATTGTTTTGCTACTTAACTTATAATTCTCCCACTTGTCGAATACCTTGTGAGCATAGAGGGAGTATACACATAATAATTTAATTACTAAGGGCGATGAGGCCCATAGATTTCAAACACCATCTAATCTTATTTGTAATCACAACCATAGTTAATGAATCTATAATATTGATCAATGTCTCAACCTTAACCAGCTTCGCCTTACCAACTTCAATGATATCTATGACAAAATGATACTGAACATCAATGTGTTTGATTTGGGCATGAAATGTCATATTCTTAGGTAGTCAAATTGCACTCTAACTATCACAATAAATTGTTACTACACCTTATTTTATTCCAATAACTTGACATAGTTTCTTAAGCCAAATGGCTTCTTTACAAGAATGAGTAGCTTTCATGTACTCTACTTTAGTAGTGGAAAAAGAAACCATAGCTCATTGCTTATTCATATAGCTAATTGCACCACCAAATAAAGTAAAGACATAAATACTGGTAGATTTTTTGCTATCAACATCACTTGCCAAGTTTGAATCCACATAACCATCAATATCAAGGGAAATCGTGTTTCCAATCAAATTACCTTGATAACACAAATAATATTTTGAGGTACCCTTCGAATACCCAAAGACCCTTTTAACTACATCCCAATGAATCTTACTAGTATTAGACATATATCTAGAAAGAATTCCCACTACTTGGAAAATTTCTAGCCTAGTGTAGACCATAGAATACATCAAACTTTCAACCGCACTATGGTAAGGCACTCTATTCATGTCTTCCATCTCTTATGGGGTTGTAGTACAATTTGAAATAGACAATTTTGTTCTAATTTTAAAAGTAACACAATGGTCTATAATCATGTATGTTGAACCTCTATAAAACTTAGTTCACATACTTTGGCCTATCCATATCTTTCTTTTCACTCTAAATTTTTTAATTTCCATTCCAAGAATGTGTTTTTCTACACCAAGCTCTTTCATTTTAAATTTAGTAGAAAGATAGGACTTTAGTTCCAAAATTATACCTTTTCTTTTACCAATGAATAACGTATCATCAACATATAATGCAATGCACAGGAAATGATCACCATCAAATTTATAATAAACACAATGATATGGTTTAGAATGCTCAAATTTTAAACTCAACACATATGTATCAAATTCTAAGTATCGCATCCTGGGACTCTTATTGAGGCCATACAAAGATTTCTTCAATTTACAGACAAAATTACTTGTACCTTTTACCATATAGTGCTCTAGTTGTGTCATATAAATATCCTCCTCCAAATCACCATGAAGGAAAGCAGTTTTCACATCCATTTTCTCAACATCTAAATCATAAGCAACAACAATTGAAAGCAAAATTCTAATCGATATCATTTTTGCAATAGGATAAAATATCTCACTATAATCAATACTATCAACCTAAGAGTAGCCTTTCACAACCAACCTTTCTTTATACTTCTCAATACCTCCATCTAAACCAATCATTTTCTTGAACACCCTTTTGCAACCAACAAGTTTATATCCTTCAAGTTGTGATACAAGATATCATGTATTATTCTTTTTCAAAGCTATAATTTATTCTTCCATAGTAATTTTCCAGGATTCATACCTAATGCCTCTTCTACACATCTAAGTTCATCCATTTAAGTATTCAAAGAAAAAATATATCTCCAATCATCACATAAATACCTTTAAGATGGTTGTTTATTCCTTGTCAACCTTTGAACAAGTTGAGTTGGAGGTTCTTCCTCCTTTTTTGAATATTTAGAGCTAGATGAGCTCTCCTCAACTTCTTGCCTATCTAGGGTCTCAATTCAACTCTTTCAGGCATAGAAGGAAATTGAATCACATCTTCTTGTTTAGTCTATTATGGCTTCTATGTAATAAAATGAGACTTATTTTCTCTAAAAATAACACTTCTATTATGTATTTATTTTGTGTAAAAGGGTCCCAAAGCTTGTAGCCTTTCACACCATAATTGTATCCAATGAAGATACATTTCACAACCTTGTTCCAACTTTGTTTTATTCTCCTTCGGAACATGTGCATATGCCTCACAACCAATATCTCTAAGATGTATCAATGAAGGATTATAACTTCACCATGCCTCCATAGGCATTTTGTCAACAAGAGCTGATGTAGGAGACTTGTTAATCAAGTATCAAGTAGTGGTAACAACTTCAACCTAAAAACTTTTGTTCTAGACCAACAATACTCAACATACTCCTAGCTTTATCCATCAGTGTCCTATTCATTCTTTCTACAACTCCATTATGTTTTGGAAAATATAGAGTTATCTTTTCTCTATTAATGCCATAGTATTTATAGAATCTATCAAAATAATTGAAGAAAAATTTACCACCGTTATCGATCCTCAAACATATTTTTTTCTTCCTAGTCTTCAACTCAACCATTGCTTTAACTTCTTCAAATGGAATGAAAACTTCGTATTTACTCTTTAGAAAATATAACCATGTCCCACTAAAATCAGAAATAAATGAAACATAATATGTGGATTTTTTAATGGAAGAAACATCTACAGGACCAAACTCATCTAAATGAATAATATCCAAGACACCAATAGTTTATGAGAACTCAAGTAAAATTGAACATGCTTTTGTTTTCCATAAATGTAATTGTCACATAAACAAAATCAAGTTTATAATCATTCAAACCTTGAACAAGGTTTTTATTTTTCAAATTCCTTAGACCCTTTTATCCAATGTGGCCAGGTCTCTAGTGCCATAACATAGTCTTATCTACAAGTAATTTTGATTCAGAAGAAAAATCACCCTTAAGTACCCAAAAGCCATGACCATTTCTTGAAGGTGAAACCTTCACCTCTTCCAACAAAGTATTCATAGATTTAATTTTCACAAAATTACTATTGCACTAAACAATGTATGTATGTATCTTATACAATGTACAAAATCTGTCAACTTTAGCAATCACCATAGCACCTTTGAAAATTTTGCATCCTACATTAGAAAAGACTAACTAATGTGCAACATACTACTAGTCCTTTTCATTCTATCATCATGAAACCTATGTCTAAATTTACAATGACTAGCAATATCGAAATGAGAATCATCGCCCAATTACACCTTACCTCCATTAAATTCTTCATATTCAAAAAACCAATCTCTATTAGAGGTCATATGAAAAGATGCACCTGAGTCAATTAGACACACATCATTAATTACATGATTGGCCAAATCTGCAATGAATGCAACACCATCTTCCTTCTCAGACTCAAAATTAAAATCAAACTCCTTTTTCTTCCTCTTTCCTTCTTTGCCAACCTTGTGGAAGTGTCCTAATTCACTCAAATTCCATCAAATGACTTTGGACTTTCTAGGAGATTTGGATCTCCCTATAGATTTGGATTTGTCATTATTCTCATTCTTCTTACTTTTTTCCATAGGTCTTCCATGAATAGTTAGGGCTTCCTTTGAACTAGTGGATACCTTCCTCTACATCTCTTCACCAAGAAAAGCACCCACCATATCTTCAAACTTTAACACAACAAAAGGACTACCTATAGCCATAACAAGAGATTCCCATGAATCAAGAAACAAGTAAGAAATATGTGACATTTCTCCTCCTCATCCACCTTGACACCAACAATCGCTAATTCAAACACGAAAATATTGAATGCTTCTATATGGTCTATAATCTGCCCACCCTCTTCCATTCTCAAGGAATACAATTTCTTCCTCAAGAAAATCTGATTCAATAAAGATTTGGCTTGATACATCTCACCAAGCTTATTTCATAGCTTCTTTGTAGAGGTCTCTTGGACATTTATTGGAATAGAGTCTACCAAGCATAATCTGATTATACCATTAGCTTTCCAATCCATAACATCATATTGAGAAACCACAATAGATCTAAAGGTCTTCATACATTCACATCAATAGCATCTCATAGATCTTGATCTATTAGCAGATCCTCCATCTTCAGCTTCCACATCTCAGAATTACTTCCAAAAACCCAAAAACCTGAAACTAAAATCAAAGGTGATTAGGCTTAGATACCAATTGTAAGGAAGTTAAGTAGTGGGACAACTTCCTACACTAACGTTGAGAGGAGGGTAATGCAAAAAAATTTATAGATCCTTAAAACAATTATAGAAACTTAATATAAATAAACATAAATAACATGCTACCACAACACAATAATTTATGTGGGGAAAACCCTTTCGAGAGAGAAACCCCACTCTCTAAAGCTACCCAATTTATTATTCAAAAATCAATAAAATATTACAATATACTTCTAGATAAATATTTTCACTAGAGTATGACCAACTAGAGATTTAGAGGTAATTCAATAGCTATAAGACTCTTACACACAACCTCCATCTCATGAACCTCATATATAGGAGATACAATACATCAAATCGTCATATGGTATTACAAAACCATGGGCTAAAACCAACAAATAAAGTGGCACCCATCTTATCTCCAATCCTAGATTCCCTGTGATGTCAAAACACACGTTAACACATGTACATCCCGTTTACAACTCATTTATGTGTGTGACACATTTTTATATTTCCTATTTCAAGAGACCCAACTTTCAAAGGCCATAATTTTTGAACTGGGTGTCTGATTAATAAACCATTGAAGCACCAAAAATCTCATGATGTTACTTTTCAAGCTATAACCCACTACGCTAGTTACAAAAACTTTTCAGCTATTTTAGAGCCTCTAAAGTCCTCAAAATTAACTCTAAAATTTTCATTCACTACTTTCAAAAATGAGAACTTTAATATCTTCAAATCTAGACATGATCTTGCAACAAACATTTATCAACATGCTTATGTATTGAACTCAAAGCTTTGGAGAAAATTTTGAACCAATCTATGCTCAAATGAAAACTTACTAAAAATAGTAAGCTTATGTATATACAAGGTTGAGATGCTATTTTCCTAACAATTCTTTGGAAATGAAGCTTTTTGTTGAGAAGACAATGTTATGACACTAGAGACTTGTGCATATTGGTGAGAAGGGTCTCAAACATTAAAATCTAAGAGCCTTGTAGAAGGTCGTGAAGATTTCAATCTCGAGTTCAACTTTTGTGAATATTGTATCTTTGGTAAACAAAATCATGTGCAATTTCATAGCAGTTCTCAAGTATTCTTAGTTTTTGGACTACATTCATGTGGGTGTGTTTAGTCCTATAAATGTTCCTTTGTTATATATATATATATATATATATATTGTATCTTTTATATATGATTATGTAGTAGAAGGACATCTATTTATTTCCTCAGGAGTAAGGTTTAAGTCTTAGTCGATTTTAGGATTTTAAATCCTAGGTTGAAAATCAGACTAATATAAATATAAATGCTTGAGGGCTAACAATAATGGTGAGTTTTATTCTGCAGTGTTTGATAAGTTTTAGAAAGGGAAAGGGATTGAAAGACATAAGATAACTCTGTACACCCCTCAATAGAATGGATTTGTAGTGAAAATTAACAAGATGTTGATGAAGAGGGCTAGGAATATGTTCAGTGGTGTTGCCCTTGATAAGAAATTTTGGGCTGAAGCTATAGCCATTACATGTTATTTGATCAATAGATCTCCTACATCAGCTCTTGTTGATAAGAAACCCATGGAGGTCTTATCTAGTAAAAAGCCTTCATCGAGGCACTTCAAAGTATTTGGTTGTAAGGAATATGCACATATACCAAGTGAGAAGAGGTCTAAGTTGTAAAACAAGGTATGTAAGTGTACCTTCATTGGCTATGGTGTCAATGTGAAAGGGTACAAGCTATGGGATTGTTGGGTGAACATTTTGTAATCAACTGACTGATTACAAAATGGTCAATTCATCCACAATTATAATGAGATTGTATCTCTCCTCACAAAGGGGAGGCTACCTTCTTATTTCTAACTTAAACACCTAGTATCTAAACTAAAACTATATACACTAAGTTACTCATTGGGTGTTACACTCATCATATTCTCTTTTATTCAAAATAGATTCTTGTCCTTTTATGATAAATCTTAAATCACAAACTCATGAATATTACAAAATGTATATTACAAAAACATACTAATTAGAGAAATAATAGTCAATATATAATCAAGTTAAACAAAAGAATAACTAAAGATGTACAATAAAGTTTTAAATAATAAAGAAACCCAAGCAATCCCAAAGTCTTATGTTGCTTTTCCAAAATGATGGAACAAGATTGTGATATACGAGTAGCTCAAAGTCTCCCACATACACCAAAATTTAACTACTCTAAGTAGATAATATAATCCAACACAAAGTCTCCAAACTATTACCAATCCATGCATAATAAAAACCCCAAATACAATAATGTAGCACAAAATATACAAAATTAGATTTGGCCACCTCTTAAATGAATTATTTCTCCACACTCCAATTTTCAATCACTTCAATACAATGCGATAAGAAGGACATAAAAATGATCTCGCCACATAGAGCACTGAATCCAAGACAAAGATTGGATGCCAAATTTCTTCTTTATTGATTGAATATTGATTTACACTTTAAACACAAATTCTTTAAAATGCTTTTTAATTTAACAGAGTCTAGATGCATAAGCTAAAAGATAATATTTACAATTAGTCTCCCTCCTTTAAATAGAGAAAAACCTTGAGCAAAAAAAGGACACCTATAACTAATTTGACTTATTCAATAGTACAGTCTAATTTAACTTAGGACTTGTATTGTGTCTACTCGCAATTTCATATTTACAAAAAGACATGTAAAATGTTGATGACAAAACCATAAACTACATAACTAGAAACCATGGAAAATAGCTAAGCGTCCAGAAACACATCTTTATCATTATCTTCATTCTTTTTCAAGAACTCTTCAAATTTTTGAAGGACAACTTGCATCTCTAATTCATCGGATCCTAGGGTGTGACTTGAAATGGCATGAACCCTCATGATAGAATCTTCTATGCTAATGTATCTTTTCTCGTGCTTCTTCATAATGGTCCCTAGGTTATCTAGAATCACTTGAAAAATCACTAGTCTGTCAATAGAATATATTCTGACATCTTTTGTTTCAATCTTTGTTTGAATTAGTTAACTAAATTCTTGGATAATTATTTCTACATGAATCGTCTTTCGATTCTTGTCAAGTAGTTTGCATGGGATTTTTGAGGCTTTGGCAGTGATGTTTAGCCCTTTATCCAAACTTTCTTCTTTTTCTTCCTATAAATCCTTTATCAATTGCTTGATAGCATCCTTTTTATGCTTCATCACTTCTTGTTGGTATATCTTCCTAGGGGGGGTCACTCCATTATTCACCAGCACTTCCAATTTGGAGTCCTTTAACTTTGACTAAGCATCAAGGTCTTTTTCTTGCATTTGTAATTCCTGAGATAGAAGATCAAGTGTTTGGTCCAACTCAGACTTGTTTCTATTCAAATTATCCAATAACTTAATGGAGGAACTTAACATATGTGTGCCCTATGAGAGCTTCATGTCAATCCATACACTTACTACCCTCCCTTGTGCACCAATATGCTCAGCTATTTTGATAGCCTCTTCATCAATAGATGAACCTATCGGTTCAACAACCTCAGAAGTTTGGATTTTCTTTATTAGAATGACAATGAGCTGCTCTACTTAAACCTTCAGCTTATCCTTGATTTCCTTGTATCTATCATATATTTCAACAAGTTCACCCATAGCCGCATGTAAACCATCCTTGGCACTTTCATGTGTTTTCTTGTTGAGCTCAAACCTTGTTACCACATAGTTAGAAGCATGAACTTATTCAACTAAATTTTTTGGATAAGGTATGAAGACTTATACATATTTGTTCCTCGATTAATACACCTTCATCCTTGAAAGTGTTGTGACCTTCTTTGCAACCTTTGGCTTTGTGAACGAGTTGGCCAAAATCAAAGTCATATAGAAAGATAGCTTGTTTCTTCCTTTTAGGGGTTATTTTGTCCAACCAAGGAGGAAGGGTGGATGATTCTATTCTAGCACTTATAACTAGGTTCTATGTGGTCATAGCCTAATCATGAATTACTATGGTTACAATTAGAGTATTGTGTGTCATGACCATTGGAGGGACTTTCATGGTTGAAGCACTTGGCAAGGACTCAGATATAAACTTATCAAAATCTATCATGGTTTCAACAAGCATAGTGGTGGACACCTCTGGCAAACTTGAGAAAGAACAGAGTGTTCTGAACACATCCTTGATGTTGTCATGAGTGGAGTCAATGATAAACTCACTAGCAGTTGAAGAGTGAATTGACTGAACTAAAACTATTGGTGTAGCCAAGACAATCGAGATAGTAGGCATGATTTTAACACTAGAAATAAATGGAGTTACTATAGAAGACACTGCAGTAGAGACCTCGGTAGCAACTTCTGATGTGGGTTCATGACTTGGTGTAACTTGGAGATCTTGTAGGTCCTCCTCTAAGTATTCTTCCTCTTGTTCATCTTCTTCTTTAGCTTCTTCTTCAACTCTCCCTTTGACTTGAGTGGATGTTGTTTTCATGCTTGAAATCATCAATTTAATATGCTAATTAGGAAATAAGGACGATCACAGATCCTTAACTAATCAAGATAAAATCAAACAAAATGCAATAGAATAAATGCTAGAATTGAAAGAATCAAATAAATTCAAACTCCTTGTTCCACATTTGTGCTTCCATTGTTCTTCTCCAAATTGCATGTAGGTGGCTCTTATGTATTGCACTAGGATTCCTACATAAATATGGAAATTGTTTTGAAGAGTGTGATCTAGTTTGATTTGAGAAAATGATGTTGTTTATGTATATTTTCATGAGAGATGGGGAGGGATTTTGAACTCAAGTTTTGATTGGGAGTGAACTGATTTAGATTGATCAGTTAATAGAGTTGATTGATTTGTTAACTTAGATTGATTGAGTAGTCAACTAGATAGATTGAATAGTGAACTGAATAGATTAGCCACTTGATTGAAGAAAAGACTGAATAGATTGGAGAGATAAGTAGATTGATTAATCAGTCAGAAAAGGTGATTTGGAGTGAAAAGAGGTGATTGAGGAGTTAACTGATTTGATCAATCAGTTATGATTTTCAACATGTGCTATAGGATTTTGAAGTCGAATTTGATTTTTATTTTCAATTTGAATTTGGATTTGGGTTTTCGAATGCTGAAATGCACATGAAATTTACTGAAATTCATTGAAATTCAGATTTGGTTAAATGTTAATTTGATAGTTTGGAATTAGATGAAATTAATTGAAATCCACATTTGGGGAATTGTGAATTTGAGAGAAATGAAATTGGATGGAATTATTTGAAATTCAAATTTGGGAAATTAGAAGAATAATTAAATAATTTAAATGAAATTATTTAAACATTAGAAATGTGATTAATTAAATAATAGAGATTATTTAACTAACGAATAAATCATAATTAATTAAATAAATAATATTTAATTAATATTTGAGATAAGGTTGTCTTCAGACATGTAGTGTCGTGGTTAAAACACTTCGTTGGTGAAGCGGCCACCAAGGTTCAAACCCCTATTGGGCCATTGTGCTCGCAAGCCTTGTGTCTTCGCTGGGTCATTGTGATCGTGGGTTTGAACAAGTGAAGTGTGGGGATGAGGTCCCCCGATTGTGGCCTCACCGATTCATAGCTCTGGGTCAAAAGCGTTTCACGTGGAGCCAAAGGGAATGTCATGCCAGAATCGCCAATCACGTTAAAAAGTTTACCAGGCATTATTTTTAAAAAATTAAAATAAATTAAAAAAATTAAGATAAAGTTAATTGATTAATTAATTAAAGAATAGAAATTTGATAATTAGAAATGTTGAATTTGATGATTGAGTCAGTTGAGAAGAAATAATAAGATTAATTAAATAATTAAAGAATTACTTAATTGACTAGGATGAATAATTAGTGTGTGATTAATGAGATGTTTTTAGGTGTCTACAAATGTTTCTCCTTGTTTCGCACCCTTATCATTACCCATTGTAAACTTGTATCTGGGTGCCTTCTTAGTGGATTGAATATCCTCATAGTTTTAAGTCCTCAACTTTTATTTCTTGTCAATAGGTCTTGCAGTATCCTCCTATGAGCCTGTATTGAAAGGTCTCAAATTTATCCCCTTCTTTTGCAACCATATATTTGTGTTTGCTAGAATGGGCTAAAATCTTTTCCTAGTAGAAATTGACTCCTTTTAAGAACACTAAATTAGAGGAAGAGGAGAATCAGCTACCTTATTTGCCTCATAGATGAGATCATGGATGTCTTATCATCTACCATATCATTTGGAATGTTTGCAAGGTTAATATTTTCTATTTGCTTCAATGTAACCCTATTATACTCCATCCTCCTAGCATACTTATCTATCCTACATTTGACCTAAATGTCTTCTATCTTGTGTGCATGTGTATAGCTCCTTTTGAGATTGTCCTTCATGCCTCAGTAATAAAAATCCACTCTTCTTTTAAACATCTTTAGAGTGACCAATTGTAATTATAACCCCACAGTCTTGGCCTTGTATGATGTTGTCACTGAATACCTACAAATGGTGAGAGGGAATTTAAATCCAACTTTGTGTAATTCAGACTATCTACCATGTACTACCATCATATGTCTACACAACTCCATGAGTATAATATTATCAGTAGCCTATCTAGGAAGCATGTAAGGATACCCATCAATGTATCCCACTTTGATATATGTGAAGGTTGAGAGCTATGTTACAGATATATGCTTTGTTGTCATTGATATCAAACAATGTGGTCCAAATGTGTTTTGGTTCAGACATTAGAAGATTTAGCCACTATGTTGAAGTATGTGTAGCTATGTTTTTGGACCAGAGGTCACTTTGATTGGTTCCTTGGTTTGGACGTCAACAAGTTGCATTGGCAGTTGATCTTATTGATATCAGCTTGTTTTTTATGGTGAGGATAGTTGGAAGCTTGATCTTTGTGGTTGGGGTGTTGCTTGTTTTGGTTTGTACTTTTGTAATTGTGAGATCATATGATTGGTACATGTATTGGGTTATGTTATTGGAGTTAGATGTAACATATATTTCTTGGTTCGATGATTGTTTGTGAAGTATTCTTTTGGTTTGGTGTTGTTTGTTCAGGTCCAACTTATGCTCTATATGTCTTATATTTTGGTTCGGTGGTATAACTTAAATTGGAAATATGCTTGCACATTACAAACTTTCTTTTCGCCGACTTGGTGAGGATGTTTTTGTTTTGGTTTGGTATATATGCAATGATTTGTTGAAACAAAAGATATAGAAGAGAGATGTGTGTGAAATATATGTGTGTGGAATTAATCAGCGATTATGTGTGAATTGATGTAATGATGTGTATGTGTTTATAGTTGTTCTATCATAAGGGTTTGCAGTGCAGAGGTGACAGTTGATAGAAGAGAAATGATCTGAAGACTTGAAGGTTTGGATGTTTCAATAGGGTAAGAGATTGTGCTATAACAAATAATATAATTAGCATATTGAGATGCTTTTGTTCATACAATTCCTTCTCTATAATTTGTAACTTTGTATCTTTCCCTATTGCAATTAGCTTTAGGTTCACAAGTTCTCTTTTTGTATCTTGCCCCAAGAGTAGTTAGCCTTATGTAGCATCCTAAAATTGCACCCCTTGCAATTTTGACCATATTTTGGACCCTCACCTTATTGGTCTCATTCCCATGCTTGATCGAGACCTGTTTATGCCTCCCATATGCAACCAAACCTCATTTATTTCATCTTGCACCTTGCATAGATCTTGATCCTGGCCTAAATTAGGGTAGGACTAGGGCACCATGCCCTGGTCCTCCCTAATCAGGACCTATTTTGGCCCCCAGGCCCTATCTCAAATTTGAGCAGGAAATAACTTCCCCATGTCGACCTAAGTCAAAAAATGAAATGTTTGATGATAATCAAGTATATAAGGAGGTCCTCCCCTCTCATTAAGTAGAATATAATAACACGATAACGCAAGAACATGATAGCAATCATAAGGCAAGGTGACTACATCAAGCATTCCTCAAGACTACATATTCTTCATTTATCCATAGGAGAAACATTACATCATTCATTTGCAAGTGTGTGTATGTGTGTTAGGTTTTTGTCATGTTCATACCATTTCATACAACATATGTGATTACATCTAAGAAACAAAGCATCATCATCATATATTTCATATCTGAAGGTATACCTTTCCATCATTTATTTCAAGCATTTGCAGTATTTCATTCAAGGTCGATTCCAAACCTATTTTTGACTTAGGCAAACCCCTATTCCCAACCCCTTTCTTCTTCTTTTTTGTGTGTAGGAAGCAAGTGTGCAATTGTACTTCTGGAACTAATCTATATTTGTAGAGATGGAAAAACCCTTTTCGACTCACAGAAAGTTTGGAGGACCGATAGGAGGGTGACCTGGTTCAGACAACGGTCCCTGCAAATTTTGGCAGATTTTACATATCAACTTTAAATCATCTCAAACTTCTCAAATCTAGGTGCACAACTGAATATTGAATCTATAGCTCAATGTTTCCCCTTACTTTGTCTTCAATTTCAGCAATTTACTTATTCAACTTACAAAAGAGGGTCAAACATATTCCAAACATCAATCAATCTAGTTAGTATTCGGTCCTTGCATCATTTAGAATTGGATCTAGTAGATTCATTCCCTCTTTTGAATATAAATTTCTCCAAGTAAAAATTGACTTAGTGAAATCTCCTTTCCAAGTGGTGAATTTTCTAAGCCTCCAATTTTTCACTTTACACCTTGGTTTGCAAGTTCAAAGGAGTGAGCTTTTTCTTTTCTAAAACATTTCTATATAGTGGATTGATTCCATGAGTTGGTGCTCACCGTGGTTTTTCCCAGTTTAGGGTTTTTCATGTATAAAATCTTGATGTTCTTGTATGAATGTTTTAAGGTGTCTTGATTTATTTCTCCTTTATGTGCATATCTAGAATGAATTGGTTGATGCAAGATTGAATTCTGAAATTTTAGTTTGTGTTGATTCACCCCCCCTCTCAGCATCTAGTGTGTGTTTAACAATTGGTATTAGAGCTAGTTCCTCTTGAGTAATCTTAACCGCTTGAGGTAGAACCGAAGTATTAAACACTATGTTTGAAGAAGAGTTGATAGATATGGATGATTTAGGTCAAGGTTATTGGGATTATGTTGAAGGAGTTGTTGATATGGAAGGAAAACTAAGATCTGCATTGGCTAATCTGGATGAGTGCAGGGACAAATACAAGAAAACAGTTGAGAAGATTACTTTCTTAAGGGTTTTATTAGACAAATCTTGATGAGAATACAAGGGAATTTTTGAAGCTAGAAGAAGAAGTGACAAATCTGAAAAGGGGACTCAAAGAGGCTAAAGATCAAATTAGTAATAGCTTAAGTCTGAAAGGTGGAAAGGAGATTCGAGAATTTGTTTTGCAGTTTCGGAGTAATGGATAATTTGGTGAAAGCTTGAAGATCAATGAAGAAAAGGACAAAGAGATGAAGAATGCTACTGATGATAAGAATAATTTCATGCCTATCTAAAGTTTCAAAATGTCTATGATGAACCATAGACCTTCTCTTATTTCTTCCAAGTATTTATCTTTCAAATGAAATTATTTTTCATGTAATGTAGTAGGGCACAAACAAAATGAATGTAGAAGTCGATTGAGGAATTATTCTTACAATTCAAATTGTTATTATTGCAACAAGTTTTGACACAAGGCTAGTGAATGTAGAAATAAAATGAATATGAGTAAAAATGTCAAATCATTCAATGAATATTGCTAAGTTTGTAATGGATATGGGCACAAAGTTGTTGAATGCAAGATGAATAAAAATCTCAAAAGAAATTGTTAGAAGTTTTTGTTGGTGTTCTGTTGTGGTTGTCATTGATGTCAAACTTGTTGTTTCAAAATGTTTGTGGTATAGAGTTATCTTGTTGCATACTTGGTGTAGTTGTTATGTTGGTTATTCCAAAAGTGTTTAATTCCAAAATCTATTGTTGGTGTTAAGTTTTATTGTTATCTTCATTGGATATAGTTTGGGTATCATGGATATGATGGTTCTAAGGTCCAAAAGCTTTTTTTGTTCTCTAGGAGTTGTGGCATTGTTTATTTTTTGTTGTGAGATTCTATGTTTGACCTATCCTTAGGTCCAAATATGATTTGTGAATGTGTGGTTGTTATGTTGTGGGTCTCACTGTAGCATGTGGATATTCGGATTTGAGTTGCTTACATTGGAGAGTATGTTTTGATGGGTAATTTCTTATATGATTGCATAGCATGTGGATATGTTGTTGGTAAGGTTCTAGTTACTGCATATCAGTGAATTAATCTTTGGAAGATGTGTTTTGGTCCTCTCTTTCTCCTAGAGTGGATCAGTGTATGTGTGTGTGTGTGTGTGTTTTTGGTTCAAAAAGTATGTTTTGATTCAGGCTGACTTGGTTTATAAATTTTGATGATAAATCTTGTATATAATGCATATGTATGTTTGAGTTAGTGTGGAGAGAGATGTGTAGTAGATGATGTGGTAAATAGCAAAGATCAAAGGAAGTGTGAGTAGCAAAGAAGAGTTATGTTCGAATGATATGCAAGTTGTGTTGAGACTGTGACAAAGAATTGAGATAGAGTATTGGTAGTTGAGATCAGAGTTGTGTGTGTGTGTTTATGTTGGTCGCTTGATGTAGAGTTCAAGGACAGCTTCATGATCGGGAGATCCTTCTTTTTATATTATTTTTTGCATCTTGCCCTAAGTGTAGTTAGCTTCAATTTTTGCAAATCATCTTTGTATCTTGCCCCATAAGCAATTATCCTCGGTGTACAAGTTTGGAGCAGTTAACATTATCTTTGTAATTATTTCTATTCATAGTGGATATATTCTTGTCGGTAGGTTCTCACCATGGTTTTTCCCTATTTGGGTTTTCCATGTATAAATATTGATGTTCTATTGTTGGATATGTGTTGTGTAATTGTTTATATGCTACAGTAATTATTTGTTTAGACTGATTCACCCCTTCGGTCCTTCCTTGGGTTCAATAATTGGTATCAGAGCCTGGTTCACAGGTTCAAACCCCCTCGCTTGCACTGCGGGGGATTGTTGCAAGGTGTCCACCCTTGGTCTATGTGTGCTATGCAGTGTAGTGCTCAAGTTTGTGACATGGCTTAACTGCCTCATGTGGATTTTATAAGTCTAGCGATTGTATCAGGCATTAATAGGTCAATCTTTTGGTACAATGACAACCATACTTCTAACAAGTTATATCAAAGTATGGCTCCTCTTAAGTAAGCTTAACCACTTGAGGTAGATTTGGTATGGCATAGGACATGCATTACAAATTTCCTATCTTTGATGGTACAAATTTCCCATACTGGAAAGAGAGAATGGAGTCACATTTGGAGATATTGTAGAATAGAATTTTGGAAACCATTTACGCTGGATATAAAGAGTGGCAAGGTGGTGCAAAGACTCTGAATGAGATAAAGTTGAAGGAAGCTAATGCAAAGGCTAGAGCTATAATTCTGAGTTGTATAAGTGTTTTTGTGTTTGGAAGAATAAAAGGGTTGAAGAAAGCTAAATTTATTTGGAACAAGTTGTGTTTCGCATATGAAGGTGATCCGAAGACATAGTTGTTGGATATTAGAGTTGTTGGAATGTGTTGTTGTCATTTATGTCAACATATTCCTATGTTCTTATGCTTCAGTGTTGCAAAGAGTTGGTTTGGTTGGTATATTGCAGATATATTGATGCGGATTTAAGGATTTAGAGATTAGTATCTTTAGTTGTTTCATCATGAGTTTCAGCGTTCCGAAAGGTGATTTGATCAAGTTATGAGGTCCAGTGTGATGACTGGTTTTTCGATTAGTTTTGTATTGCAGAGATGTGATTTCTTGTTTGTATTGCTCTAAAATTGATTCATTATGTTGAGAGGATTTTGGAGAATGTTTGGGACATTCATGTGTGTCCTCATTTCGAGTGGTTCATGATTTGAAACTTCACAAGTGTATCTTTCAGTTTATCAGTAAGTTATGTTGGTGTTCTTGAGATCCAGAAGGGAGATAATAATGATTCTTGTAATTTAAGATGTTGCGGTTGTTGCAATGGAATTCATGTTTTTTTTTTATCATGTTTTATCCATATTGGTGGTTCACATAGATCGATGTGCACAATATTGAAGATTTTATTGGTCTGGTGGTATTCTTCATGTTATACAACCTTCTAGTTGACCTGATGATTCTTGCATCTTGAGGATGATCTTAGCGAGATATTTGATGGTGTTGCATGTTTGAGGTTATCATTTAGGTCCATGTCATATCCTTTCTAACATTTTATTGGTCTGCATATTGATTTATGTATCGTATGATGTAATTTTGTAATTAGGTCTTATGAGTTGAGCCAACCTTGAATTTAAGGTTGATGATTTATATAAATAAGTGTAATAATCATGTAAGATGTGTGTCTTCATTCTTTGAGAGTTTTGTATGTGCAAACAAACTAATTGATCTTTTGAAAGTGAAAAGAAGAGCAGAGAAGTGTTGCAGAGAAAATAGTGTTCTTAACCAGAACTATGATCAAGCATTTGGAGATGTTATTCTTTCAGTTCATGTAATCTGGATTGGTGTCCGGTCTTTGTAAGGCAGCGAGCCTTCATAGGGTTGTAGCCCTTTGTTGTTTTTGAGAATTGAGCTCTAACTAGTGTGCCTAAATGCATGTGCATTCCCCATTGTAATATTTCACATACTAATGCAGAGTATTATCATTTTGTGGGTAGATTCCCACCATTTTTTCTTAACCGGGTTTTCCAAGTCAAAAATTTATGTTTTATGTGTATTGTTGTTGTGGTGTTTATCTTTGTTCTTGTTGTTAATGATCAGATCTAAAGTTGAGGTTAATTTGTTTAAGTTTAGTGAAAACCAATTCACCCCCCCCCCTCTTAGTTTTCTTGCATTGTTGTTGCCAACAATTGGTATCAGAGTTACATCCTCTGGAAGAAGCTTGACCGCTTGAGGATATCCAGGATACCATATGGAAGAACCAGATGGAGTGTTACTTGAAATTTCTTGGAGAATATTATTGGAAGATCACAAAGAATGTTTGTTCTTTGACTAATTTAGAGTTGACTAATGTGATAGGATTGCAGACTGCTCATGAGATTTGGGAGAAGTTAGAAACCTTGTATGAAGGAGACAAACATGTGAAAGTTGCTAAATTGCAAAACCTGAAAGGGAAGTATGATTTGCTGAGAATGGGAGAAGATGAGAATATTTCATCCTTTATGGCTAAAGTGAATGATCTTGTATTGAACATCACATGAGTCATTGGAATTATTGAAGAAGATGATATTGTAGCCGAAGTGTTGAGATCCTTGCCTCTTGCTTATAAATACAAAGTTGTTTCTATTGATGAGATCTGGACTATGACAATTTTGACAAGAGACATGTTGGTTGGTAAAATTGTTGCTTTTGAATTAAGTGATCTTGGAGGTTCACATGGAAAAACTGAGACTGCATTTAAAGGTACTATATTCGGGAAGCAAAAGTATGATCTGGTAGAGAGTTCAACTAGGGTTTTGAGATATGAAAGGGAAAAGAGAGAGATGGAAGAATAGGAAAGAGAATTGGAAAAGCTTGAAGAACTTATTGCTAGAAGATTGCTTAAGGGAACCAGTAAGTATGAAGGGAAGTTACCTTTGAAATTTTTTTCATGCAATAAGATAGGACATTTTTCTTCTAGGTGTTCGGAAAGAGTGTCAAAGTATGATAAGCCTTACAAGACTAATCACAAGTATAGATATCAAAAGAATTTTTAATTATGTTGTTGATGAAGGTGTGTCAGATGATGAGTCTGAAAAAAGGGAATCAAAAGATGAATTTGTGTTCATTTCTATCAAGGAAGATGATCCAGTATGCATTGATTTTACAAGCCGCATTGTTGAAGAGAAAGCCTTGGTTTCTAAGACTAAAGAGAAAGATGAATGGGTGATTGATAGTGGTTGTTCACATCACATGATAGGTGATAAAGGTAAATTTCTGAATATAACAAGTATGGTGGCGGTGTAGTAAGATTTGAAGACAACAAAACTTGTGTAATTTGTGGTAGAGGTTCTATTTCTCTTGATTGTAAGCATAATACTGATCATTTTTTATATGTTGAGGGTTTGAAGCATAATCTTCAGAGTGTTGGATAGTGTTGGACATTGCTGCTACTAGGATATGTTGTTGTCATTGATGTCAACATATTCATGCTCCGGTGATTGCAGATTGTTTTATCGGGATTATGGTTTGGTGTATGGAGCATCTATAGTATCACTATATTCTTCTGTATTGGTTTTGGTGATCCAAGAAGCTTAATTGATCATATCATATGATATGGTTTTGTAATTTGTTTTTTTTATCAATTTTTTGCAAAGTTCAGTATTTCCTCCACTATATTCTGGTGTGATCAGATCTTGATCTGAGCCTTTAGGAGATTTTTTGGGATGGTCTTATGTATATTCATTTTATATGGTTCATCATTTGGTGCTCTACAATTTATATTTCTTCATGATAGTTGTTGTTGTTTGAGTGTTCTTCAGTTTTAGACGTTGATAGATGAAGATTTGATAATAGGTGTTTGCACAGCTATTTTTGATGGATCTAACGTGCTTGTCGATTTTTCCTAATTGTGTCCTATTTGTTTTGATGATCCACATTGATTGTTGTGTGAGTTCTTGGTGATTTTGCTAAATCGGTGATGTTCTTCGTGTTATGTTGTTATATTGGTGGTGTACCGTGTTGCGGTTGATCTTGGTGTGATTTTTGGTGGTGTTGCATGTTTGGAGACTTGAATTAGGTCCATTCTATGTTATATAATTATATTGGTCCAGTGGTCGATCTTTGTATTGTGTGATGTATTTTTGTGATTGTGAGTTGAGGGTTTAGCTGACCTTGTTGTCAAGGTTGATGAATTGTATAAATAGGTGGTATTCTAATGTAATTTTGGTATCAAGGTTGTGTATGCATTATTCAAGAGTGGTCTATGTGCAAACAAGTAATTCATCCTTCGGCATTGTGATTGAGCAAAGATTGGTGTTGCAGAGCACACAATTGTGCTTAATTGGAACTATCATCAACGATTTGGAGATGCTATTATTGCATTTCATTCCTTCCGGATTGTAGTCTGAATCTTATTGATAGTTAGTGAGACTTCCTTGAGGGTTGTAGCCTTCTGGGTCATTATCTTTTGAGAAGTGAGCTCTAGGCAGTGTGCCTGAATGCATGGGCATTCCCCATTGTAATATTTACACATACTACTGCAAAGTATCATCTTATTGTGGGTAGATTCCCAGTGTGGTTTTTACCTTAACCAGGTTTTCCATGTCAAAATCTTAGTGTTGTGTGTTGTGCTATTAATTTTCTTATCTTTGTTATTGTTGCAGTTTATCAGATATGTTTTTGTGGTTAAGGTTTTTAGATTTGGTGAAAACTAATTCACCCCCCCTCTCAGTTTTCGTTCATTGTTGTTGCCAGCAATTGGTATCAGAGCTAGATCCTCTGGAAGAAGCTTAACTGCTTGAGGACATTCGAGATGGAAACTAGAACTGGAGGTGTTATCTTTAAGAAGGAGAGTCTAAGATTTGATGCAAGTAACTATGATATATGGAAGAACTGGATGAAAGTGCATTTGAGATGTCTTGGAGAAGATTACTAGAAGATTACAAAGAATGCTTATTCTGCTCCTTTGAATGGACCGGTTACTGCTGATGAGATCAAGGAAGTTGAACATAACATTAGAGCGAAGGAAGCATTGTTGAGTGCCTTGATTGATTCAAAGATGACAAATGTAATGGGACTTCAAACTAAACATGAGATATGGGAGAAGCTTGAAACCCTGTATGAAGGAGATAAATAAGTGAAAGTTGCTAAGTTACAGAGTTTGAAAGGAAAATATGACATGTTGAATATGGCAGAAGATGAGAATATAAATACCTTTATGGCTAAGGTGAATGGTTTTGTCCTAGATATTAGATGTGTCGGTGGAACCCTTGAAGAAGATGAAATTGTTGCTAAGGTGTTGAGATCTTTGCCTCCT
This sequence comes from Cryptomeria japonica, assembly GCF_030272615.1. Classification (NCBI taxonomy): domain Eukaryota; kingdom Viridiplantae; phylum Streptophyta; class Pinopsida; order Cupressales; family Cupressaceae; genus Cryptomeria; species Cryptomeria japonica. The sequence continues at coordinate 421,488,600 of NC_081412.1, forward strand.
GCTTATAAACATAAGGTAGTTGATATTGATGAGATTTGGAGTGTGACTACAATGACAAGAGATATGTCGGTTGGAAAGATTGTTGCATTTGAGCTGAGAGAATTTGGTGAATCACATGGAAAGTTTGAGACAATATTTAGAGCATCTATATCTAGAAAGCAGAAGTATGATCTTGAAGAATGCAGGATATCCAAATATGAAAGAGAAAGGAGAGAGATGGAAGAGCAAGAAAGAGAACCGGATGAACTTGAAGCATTGATTTCCCAAAGATTGCCTAAAGGAGTTGGTAAGTATGATGGAAAATTGCCCTTGAAATGTTTCTCTTGCAATAAGGTAGGACATTTTTCTTCTAGGTGCCCGGAGAGAATGGCTAAGTATGATAGGCATGATAAATTAGATATGTGTGAGGCCCTACCCCGACCCATCCTATCTCTTCAGTTATTTTCATTTTGGAACTATTTTGGATGCTAGTTTTGACACACTATGGATATAGAACTTTACATGGTCCCGCGATTTTGGTAACATTGATATATATGGATGCTTCATTTCTATGCCTTGCGGATTATAGAATATTATATGATTCTAGATTAGGGTAATATTGTGATGATGTAGGTTATTATCTAAATTTCAGGATTTGTTATAATGTTAGCATTATGTTTGCATATCTTGTAGAAGGACCAAATTTTGAGGATTATGATGAATTGCTTTGATTGTGACAAATCGTATTTTATAATGACAAGTCTTTGCAGAATGAATGTATTGTATTCTGATTATGTGTTATATATTATATGAGGCTATTTGGGAAGTACTAATGTTTAAATTGAGATGTGCAGGAAATTATCCATGTGACCATGGAAATATTATGGAGAATCAAGCCTAGGCCAATGTGCGTTAGTAAAACCAGGGGTTGTCTATTTGGAGAGACAACACCCCGTATGTACTGTATTTTATTCGTAAATGTAAAATGTTGCATGAGTGTAATTTGTATTTATTGGATTGTTTAAATTGTTTAAGGGACAATTGCCATGTGTGTATTGTGATGTGGAATTATTTTGTAGTGTCACTTGACACCTATGTAGTATGTGGTGTTGGCAATTTGTCATGTCACCTTTTTTTTAGAGAGTTTTATTTTTGTTAATTGTTATTTCTCCTAATTATCCTTGAAGGAACCAAGAAATCTAGGTTAGTGAGCCACAAGGAAGGTCAACTCAGAGTTGACCCATAGGTTAACTTCAGGTGGACTTTCTGAAGGTCAAATCAACTCCTAGAGTCAATTTTAGAGCTTTTCTATTATGCCTCATGGGGTACCTATGGGTAAAGGCCAAAATTGGCCATGTGTCTTTCCCTTAGGACTTGTTTAACCACCCAAAAAAGTGGTTTTCCCAAGATGGACGAATTCCATCTATAGGAGCGCCCTCCTTGGTAGGATAACCTTCTTGAAGGGAGTAATCCCTCTTCCCCATTCCATTTCCCTTCTCTAGACACCTAGGTTAGGGAGTGTGTAAGACCTAGGGAAGACCAACCCAATGGGGGATCCCTCACTCTATCCAAGAGGTTGGAAGGAGTGAGAGAGGCCTTCTTAGGCTAAGAATGGAACCTTAGTGAGCTAATCACCCACTCTCCATCCTTGGAGATTTTTGGAAAAACTTTGAAGGAAAAACCAGTTTTAGGAATAGTGAAATTTGGGGAAAGTTTGTGTGGATTTGGGTAGCTCATCTCCAACTAAGTCTAACATACCTATTGGCAGATTAAGGTTGGTTGTATTCTCTTTTGTTTATGTTGTTTAAGTTGTTCCTTCTTTTGAAAGAAATGCTTGTGAAAGAGTTGTGTATATGAAGAATGTTGTAGAAAAAAAAAGAAATGTAAGTTTCATTTTTATGTTTTCTTTTGTTTATGTGTTCTTGTTTTGGGAGTGTCCAAGATCTCCTACTCTTGGGGGAGTAGGATGGTCTTGGGGTGGAAGAAGCATGACAGCCTTGGGTGAGAGGCTCTCCATAAGGGGAGTGATCTCAAGGGTGTCCTTGTGACCCTTGCTGCATAGCCTTGTGTATGCATTTGGGGGTCATAAGGGGAGAGAATATGGCTTTGAGCCTTTGGGGAGGCATAAGGTGTGTGGGATGAATCTGTTGTGTATATTGTTTTGCCATGAGGTGGCTTGAGTTGTATTTTGGCTTGCAGTCTCCCCAATGGTACTTGGTCCACTTCCACCCGTAGATTGGTCATCACAAAATGTGGTGAAAGTGTAGCTTGGGATGGGAAGGTGTATGTTTGAGTATTTGCCCTATTGTTGTGTTGTATTGCTTGGTTGTAACCCCGTCTAGGCCTTGGTTCTCCAAGCTCGGGGGTGGCTTCTGGTAAGCCTAGGCTGGGAGGTGAGCATCCCATGGTCACAGTCCTAAATTTTACATGCAGGTGGCTTGGGAAAAAGACTAGGAGTTGCAGTTTGTTTGGTTGCAGATATTTCAGACTCAGATTTTTATTTAAATGCAAAAAAGCAAAGAAAGAAAATGTAACTTTATGATTTGTAGCAAAAAAAAAAAAAGGGAAAATGTTTATGTAAATATAGGGCTTAAGTTGATTCTTTTTCTGTTTAAATAAGTGTATTCTTTTATTCTATGTGTAAAGATTAAGAAAGAGAAGACTGGTTAGATTATTCACCCATTTTTATATATGGGCTATTGTAACTTATTATTCTGGAAAGCAATGTAATTTTTATTTATATTTTGATATCTATTATGTTGTTGTAGACTACATCTAAATCTGGTCTGTTAACTTGTTTATTTACTGCAATATTAAAGAAAAGAAAAAAAAAAAAATGCATTTGGTTTCATTATTTACTTGCATAGTTCAAATTACTGTTATTTTATGACTGTTAAAAAAAAAAAAAGAGAACTAGTATTTTTACATTGCTGTAGAAAGTAGGATGTATGACTGCTAAATAAGAAGATAAATAAGACCTATTCTTAATGTTGTTAGAAGACTAAGAACAGAATGTTTAATGGTTAAAATCTCAAACCAATATAAGGGTTTTCAGCCCTATTATTTTAACATTCAAATTATATATATCTATAGGTATATAAGTATATATATTGAAAAATATATACCTATATATATATAAATATATATATAAATTCCTGTATGTGCATACCCCTGCAACAACAAGAAAAGAGACATATTTTGAACTTGTGTATCCCTGTTACAAAATATATAAAAGTATTGCATGCTGCTGTGTTAAAAAAAAATATATATTGCAGAATAAACTTCTTAATCCTATATATATATATATATATATATATATATATATATATATATATATATATATTTCTGCATCTGAAAACATACTCTGTGGATGCTTGTAGAAAAAAAATATAGACATATATGTCATGTTCTGATCATAGCAATGTTTATATGTATATATAAATATATATATACAAATATATATATATATATATATTTACATATTCATATAAGATATTGTGCTCCATATATATATATATATATATATATATATATATTCGATATTTAAAAAAAAAAAACGCATCATATAATATTTAAAAACCACGAAATATTAAAATGTTTTTTTTTTTAAAAAGAGATGTGGGAAAACGCGGGCACGAGCCGCGGGCCACTGTGTGTAACACAGTGGACGGCCACGGCCGAGCCACTGTGCTACACACAGTGGGCGGCGCCGAAGGGCACCGCACTGTGTGTAACACAGTGGAGCGGTCACGGCCGCCACTGTGTGTATGCACAGCGGCGCCCGGAAACCCCCCCCACTTCCTCCGCCTCTTCCCACTTTGAAACCCTCCGCCGTGCCCTAACTCTGCCTCCGTACCTGCAATCACACCACTAAACAAAAAAAAAGGGGTATTATAAACCCTAACCCATTTCGGGTTAGGGTATAAAATGATAAGAAAATAAAACAAAGTGTAATATATAGAAATGCAACCCTAACCCAATTTCGGGTTAGGGTTAGCATTTTAAGAATTTTATATATATATGGGAAATTTAAATTGGAATTTTAAACTTTGATTTTAATATATATATGGGGTTAATTTAATAATTGAATTATTATATGTTTCCATTCTTTGGAAAATTTAAATTTTAATATAGTTAATTCAAGGGGGTTAATAATAAAGGATTAATATAGTTGGATAAACTATACGTTAAATCCATTACTATATTTAATTAATCAATAGGCTTTCCCCCATATATTTGGACGTTAGGAAAATTTAAAAAAGAGGAATTTGTAAATTTATGAACCTTAAGCCCTTGAGATCGATTTTTGGTCGGATCGAAATTAAATCATCAAAATTAAGGGGTTAGAAAAAAAATTAGAATTGGCTTTAGCTTATTGTCGGTCTTAGTGGACAAATGACCTTATAGAAATTCGAACCCTCATCGGTTGGATTTAAATAATAAATTTTGCATGAGCATCAATTAATTAGTGGTATTTTCATTATATGAATGGGAATGATTAAATTCACGAAGATAACCAATAAACCTTTGTTTTTAATTAGCGACAACTTGAGTTAGGTAATTGAGCTAGCCAATAATTCGTGATCCTAATTTAATCTTCACTAAACTAGTCGCTTGTTCGAGTTGGTTAATTAACTTAACCTTAGAAGTAAGTTTATTTACATCCTAGATAAGGCAAAACTCTAATAAAGATATTATATTATAGAATATGTTGCGAGTTCATGACGTCAAAAAAAAAAATTTGTTTTTCCGTTTTTGTGCCCTAAAGTTTGGGCACGACAATATGCATGACATAAATGATAGATATGAGAAGCATGAGAAGTATGATAAGCCTTACAAGTCTAACCTGAAGTATAAGCATAAGAAGAACTACTATTATGCTACTGATGAAGGTGTTACAAATGAAGAATAAGAAGGATATGAAGTTGTGTTTCTTTCCATTAAGGAAGATGGACCGGTACCTGTTGATTCCACTAGCTACACTATTAAGGATAAATCTTTGGCTGCTAAAAGTTGAGGAAAAATATGAATGGGTGATTGACATCAAGTGTTCGCATCATATGACCGGTGATAAAATCAAGTTTGTGAGTATGGAAAGGTATGATGGAGGAATAGTGAGATTTGGAGATGACAAAGCCTGTGTGATCCGTGGTAGAGGTTTTATTTCCTTTGATGGTAAGCATAATACTGATGATGTTTTGTATGTTAAATGTTTGAAGCATAATCTTTTGAGTGTTGGACAAATGGTTGACGAAGGTTATGATTTACAATTCAAGAATGGTAAATGCAAGATCCTAAATGCCTCCGGTATAGAGATTGCATCTGGAACTAAGACTAAAGTTAACATTTTTCATTTAAATATTGGTGAGAAAAGTTACTTGATTTCTCATATTGATGAAAGTTGGTTGTGGCATAGGAGAATGTGTCATGTTAATTTTGATTCAATGATTAAGATCAATTCTACACCAGTTGTTGGAGATTTGCCTAAGATTGTTAAGCCTACTAATCTTGTATGTAAGGAATGTCAATTGGGTAAGCAAACAAGAATTTATTTCAAGAGCAAATAGTATACATCTGATGGATTGCTAGATCTTGTGCATACTAACCTATGTGGACCTACAAATGTTAGAAGTGTATAGGGAGAAAGATATTTTATGTTTCTAATTGATTATTATTCCAGGATGATGCAGATTGTCTTTTTGAAGGAGAAATCTGAAGTATTAGATAAATTCAAGTTATTCAAAGCAAAGGTTGACACTGAGTCGGAATTGAAAAGATGAAAATTGGATGAGAGTTATGGAAGAAGAATTAGATCAAATTGAAAAGAATAACACATGGGAGCTTGTGCCTAGACCTAAAGATAAGAATGTGATTGGTACTAAATGGGTATTCAAGAAAATAAACTGAATGAAGCTGGTGAAGTTGTCAGAAATAAAGCAAGATTGGTATGCAAAGGATACTCATAGAAAGAAGGGATTGATTATGAGGAGACTTTTGCTCTGGTAGCCAAACTTGAATTTGTTAGACTGATGTTTGCATATGCTACCTATAAAGATTTCAAAGTATATCAGATGGATGTCAAGTCAGCTTTTCTAAATGGTGATCTTGAGGAGGAAGTCTACATTGAGCAACTTGATGGATTTTCATTATCAGATGATGGAGTCATGTTATGTAAATTGAATAAAGCTCTTTATGGATTGAAACAAGCTCCTAGATCCTGGTATGCTAGATTGGATAACTAATTGTTGAAATTAGGATTTAATAAAGGGACTGCTAATAGTAATCTGTATTTTAAGATTGAGAATGATAACATTTAGATTGTTGAAATCTTTGTTGATGATATTATCTTTGGAGGACATGATGACTTGAGCATGAAATTTGTTGGTGCTATGTAGAAGGAATTTGAGATGTCTATGATAGGATAAATTCTTAGGTTTACAAATTTCACATACAAGAAAAGGTATTTTAATACCTCAAACTAAATATGTGAAGGAATTGTTGAATAAGTTTGGGTTAGATGACTCTAAACCGGTTGGAACTCCTATGGTGACTGGCTATAAATTGTCTAATAATGGTGAATCTTTGAAAGCTAATCAAAGCTTCTACATATCTATGGTTGGTGGACTACTATATCTTACTCAAACAAGATCGCACTTTATGCATGATGTGTACATGGTTGTAATATATCAAGCTGATCCAAAAGATGGACAGTCGTGTCACTGTTGTAAAGAGAATATTCAGATATTTTAAGGGAAATGTGGATTATGGTTTGTGGTATCCGAAGAATGATGATTTCATGTTATGTGCTTACACTGATTTTGATTGGGTTGGTGATGTTGATGACTGAAAGAGTATCTCTAGTGGTGTTTTCTTTTTAGGTAAGAAATTGGTTTCATGGGCTAGTAAGAAACAAGATTCAGTGTCCTTACCTACTGTTGAAGTTGAGTACATTGTTGTTGTTGGTAGCCGCAATCAATTAGTTTGGATGAAGCAAAGTTTGAGCCTATTGTCATATACTATGATAATTCCAGTGCTATTAATATATCAAAGAATGTGGTGCAACACTCAAAATCTAAGTATGTGTCAATCAAATATCATTACTTGAGAAAAAATTCAGTGAAGAGGAAGTGAAGTTGGAATATGTGTCGACAAAAGAACAGATTATTGATATTTTCACTAAACTTTAGCCTGCAAATACATTTTTCTATTTGAGAGACAAGCTAGGGGTATCCACCCCTCATGAGAACTAGATGCATTGAGTTGCATCACTCTAGTGGACTTCACAGTCATATTTCTTTATCTGGATTGATAAGTTGGTGTTTCTCCTCTAGTGGAGTAGTCTGGTTATGTGTTTTGATGAATACTAAGAGTGGGGGGTGAATTAGTATGCCAAAAACCTCTGCTCTTAAATACCTTGCAAGACTAATACTAAACCAGTAAAACAGTTTAGCAGACAAACTGGTTAAAACACATGCAAACCAAATAGCTAATAATGTATTCACCCACAGAAGCAAAAACACCATAACACAAGAGATTTTGACGTGGAAACCCAAATGGGAAAAACCACAATGAGATGGAACTCACAAGTAACTATCTTCAAAATAGGAACCAGACCAGTTAAGGTCTTACAATGTTCTTTACCAAAACAGATCCTGTTAGGAATCTCAATCTCTGTTAGGAGATAAGTCTGATTAAAGACTACCTTGCTAGAGGATTTTATATCCACAAATGTGAACCATCTTGTTAGAGGATTTACAAAAGGCTTTTGGGCCTACCTGATTAAGGGCTACAGACTTGTCAAAGATGTGAGTAATCAACAAGTGTTTGATCTAGCTAGTAGCACAGACTGCTCGGTTAAATCCTTGATAGCTTGTTCCTAATGCACTCCAACATTACTTCAGTCTTCTACACATTCATATTCTCTCCAACTCCTCAACCACCTTAAACCCTAGCAACAACATAAACATTTTCTATAACCACATCAACAACCTAAAACCCTAGACATGATGTCCTTATAAAGGAATCTGATTTCATGTCAGTCCAATAGGATTACATAACAATTTCCTAGGTTCAATGAACCTGGACATACTTGGTACCACGACACAAAAAGCACCGTTAAGGTGTCAGCACCATCAAACAATCGGTGGATGGTAACTCATCACAAAATGTTGGTTGGTAACTCATCACAGAGTATTACCGGTTCATATAAAATGTCAGTTGTCGGTTTGACAAAAATGAAGACTGGTAAAAATGTGTTATGTCGCTTTAATCCCTCATAACACTTGGGATCCATGAACCACTTGGGGTCAACATGCTGCTTCAAACTACTAAACACATTCTGCAAAACACCAATAGTCTAAAGACTATAATACAACATACCGGTTGGAACAAATACTGGTTATGCTCTAACTCATACATATAAAGGAGATCTCAATGCAAATGTGTGTCTATAAATGACAATCACAACATAAACATCAAAAATGCCAACAATCTCCCCCTTTGGCATTGATGGCAACACTTAGGAAAATAAAATTTTGACATCTAAGTGTTTTACAACAAAATCATGCCATTAGCAAAATTGCTCCCCCTAAGCATATACACTATCCCTTTAACAATACAATGTATAACACTTTTGCATATAGAGCATAAACATTGAGATATTTAGAGCATATATCAAAATTTTGATTACCAGATGCTTCTCCCAAATAGAATTCTTCTCCCCCTTTGCCAACAATGACAAAGTACAGCTGAACAACCCTATTTTTATTTGATATTAAAATAATAAAAGTTTATGACAATAAGGAATAATACTTGTCAAAAATAGATTTAAAGTCTTGCAAGAATTGTTTCATCGACAAAGACCGGGACTCAAGTAGGGAGGTGGCTACTTCTTTTTCTGTCTACATCTGGGAGACCTGTTCTTCCATGGCATTAATTGTGCTCATCTTCTGTGTAACTGTTAAGGCATCCAGGTTCAGATAGCACTTCTAAAGAATTTGCTATCGTGGGAGTAGAACCAGTTGTAGCTCTTGCAAATCTCTAGACCGGGTGTTGATCTCTTGCTCCATTTTTGCTGACTAGATGTGAAACTAGTGAACGATTTTCCCACAAGTTTTAAAGGAATCATAAGGTGGCTTGAATGTGCTCATGTAGGACTGCAAGTCTTTTTGAAGCTTTTGCTTCTGAGCTAGCACATCATCATAGAACAGATGGGGTTGGCAGATCTTGCTGAGTAGCAGATTCCCCTCATCTAGAGTGTCCCTTATATCCTTTTGTTCTTTCTTCAGTTCAGACCAGAGCTCATTCAACTTCCTCACTAGAGCTATATTAAGAGCTTTTTGATGCTCCTTCTTGACATTTGCCTCTGCTACCTCTTCTAGGCTCTGCACCTGATTATCCACTACTGTGCATAGGAGCTTAAGTTTAGCTAGTGATGAATCAGTGTTGGGAAGATTTGTACCGGGTATCAAACCGGTAAGAGTGTCCACGGCTACTTGAATTACATCCTGCTCCTTCTTCCTTCAAATAATTTCAAGGCGCTCTTGAGCAACCTTGATGCTCTGCATTAGCTCCGTTTCACTTGCAGACTAGATATCGATAGGACTGGTGAGATCAGCTAGTTTGGCTTGACTCCCGGTTGCCTTCGGAGTCTCCATCTGGGTGCTCTTCTCCGCTTCTCCCACCTTGTCCTCTTCCACTTTCTTCTTCTCTGCTTCTCTTTTTCTTTGCTTCCTTATCCTCCTCTAATTTTTTCTTTTCTGCTTCTTTCCTTTTCTCCTCTTCTTTGTCCTCCTCTTCCTTCTTCCTTTTCTCTGCTTCTCTCCTCTTCTCCTCTTCTTTTTCTTCCTCTTCCTTCTTCTTCTTCTCTGCTTCCTTCCTCTTCTCCTCTTCCTTGTCTTCCTCTTCTTTCTTTTTCTTTTCATCTTCTTGCTTCTTTTTCTCTTCTTCATCCATCTTCTTCTTCTCCTCTTTATCCTTTTTCTTCTTCTCTTCTTCATCCTTTTTCTTCTTCTCTTCTTCATCCTTTTTCTTCTACTCAGCCTTTTCCTTTACCACTTCCTGTCTATCCTCGACTTGCTTATCAACTTGTTCAGCCTGTTGCTCCTGTCCTGTTGCCTTAGATGGTGTTTCCTGAGTAACATCTTCTACGTCCAAGGCATCGACATCAATAGTGTCGACCGGTTCATCAACCGGATTTCCTTCATCATCAAGTACTTCGTCTGGTTTGGATATAACTGGTTCTTTCTCAGCTTGTCGGATGGCTTCAACCACTCGATGCATCTTCAGAGCTTCAAGAGCATGAGTGTGTGTGTCCTTGAGCACTTCCTTACCCTTCCCTTCTAGTAACAGGAGTCTTCTTATTCTCATGAAGAAAAGATCTTTGTATTTGTTCATTACATCAAACAGTTTCAAATTTGATACATTAGGAAAATGTTCAGCAAAAACTTTTTCTCTCATTTCCTGTTCCTGCTCTATGGAAATGTGGCATTTATTGTCGAAGGATTTATACAAAGAATCCAGTGTTTCAGACCTAATTTCAAAAGGCAACCGGTCATTAACACATAAATACTGAATTATTTCCTTTTCGACTGCTTCCTTTTCATCATCATTAAAGTCATCAAAATAATCAATTAAATCATGTAGCAATTTTCTCCTAATATTCTTTATTGTTCTTTGACAATGTGTCAAAGGTTTATAGGAGGAGATATCAATATTTACTAGTGCAAATGATGTCGGTTCATTCTTTGTCTTATTTCTTGTCTGTCTTGCCTTCTTGTTCTGCTCCTCAGATACAGTTTCCTCTAAGTCCAGTGTATTTCTTTTTGTCTTCCTTTTCCTCTCGAAGACCTTAGTCGGTGCTGCTTCCGGTTTCTTCTTGGACGGTGACCGTTTGGTCACTTTTGGACATGTTGTTGTAACCGGTGTTGATGTTGTAGGCACTGCCTTTTCCTTCATCACTGCAGGTTATTTTCCTTTCTTTGCAGAGGGTTCCTCAACCGGTGTAACCCTTTCCAGATAGGTTTCAGTCCTCTTTGCCTTAGGATCAAGAGGTGAGGCAATAAGGGTAGAGGCATACCCTTCCAGCATATCGTACATCACCTCATAGCCCATTGGCTCCACTTCTTCCTATCTGGGCTCAACATCCTCCATTATGCATTTATCCACTTGGATGGTGAAATAGATATCGTCTTCATATTTCTTGACAATGTCACCTGATATCCTCATTCTTTGGCTCATTTTCTATCTGAACTCATCAAAATACTTGTTCAGAACATCAGGGTAATCGGTTCCAATTGCTTGAATGCTTTCCTTGATTTGCTTGGTCACTGGTTGGTCAGCAGACCACTGGACATCTCCTACTCCTAGAAAGTAGCCTTGGAAATAGGAGAACAACCCAACCAGTAGTTGTCCAAACTTGAACCTTAGTGCATTATCCTATTTGATCGACTTCAGATTCAACAGGAGTTGTCTCTACATACCAATGCACAGGTCAAATGATGCATCCTCCTTTATCATCTGGTAAGCAGCATTTACCGCTGCAGTAGATACAGAGTTAATTCTGCTGGCAGAGAATGTCCAGTAGCCTATCACCATGCAGGCATATTTAACCAGATCATCCTTGATAGAATTGACTGTCATGTCTCGTGAGTCGCTCACTGAAATAGTGAGCTTGGACATTTTAGTTTTTCTTGCCGTCCTTAGGGCTGGCACTTCCCCTGTGTTGTAGAAATCGATGACTACATGAATTGCCTGCGGTGTGATATCATGTGTTCTCTCCAGGTACATCTTGTCACCATGGACTCTGCTCAGAATGATCCTTATATGATCCTTTGTGAAATCCTCCATGAAGTAAACAGCATTGTGGAGCTTCTTCTTCTCCAAAATATTATACTCTGATTTGATCTTCTTATCCTTTCCATAAAATAAACCTAACTGGGAGTGGATAGCTAGAGACCCTAGGTCTTCAATCTTGCAATCTATGTAGTAAAAAATTCCCTCTTCTACTATCACACCAGCCAGAACTTGTGATAGGGCATTATACTTAGACTTTCGTTGAATAAAACTTGTAAAATCAACAAATGCACTAGAACTGGTATGAGATGCTGAAGCCATGATAGAAATTTTAAGAACTCGAGAAATACCTTTTGAAACACGTGAATTTAGGGCTTGCAGATTCTCCTTCACTTCACACTATGTCGGTTGTTGAATCACCGCTTTGTGTTCTCCACTTGACCGTTTCCAGTTTGAATTTGAATCTCCTTCGCGGTTTCTCAATTTCTCAAAATCTCAGCTAAAATCGCCTTTTCGTCGCTTTTCTCTTTGAAAAACTTTTCTTCACTCGAAAACTGATAGTGAGAAATGATTTGAAAAATGCTTTTAAGAATATTCCTCACCTACCTTCATTAATGCTCCTCCATTAGGGCGTAAACCCTAATTTGCCTTCTTCTTTTTTTTACGGTTTCTAGTCTTCTGCCAAATGACAGGTATCACATACCAGTTAAGGTCTTTTACTGGTGTAAACTGGGGGTTCGAAAAATTTCGTCGTTTGCTCCCCCTAAGATTTTCTGAAGCTTAGTTTGTTGGTTTTGTGATTTCCACACTAGGTGCAGAAACCGGTTCCTCTTGTAACACCGTTGGTTTCTTCTTCCAAGTTTTGTTCATGCCCGCTTGAATAGTGTCAACATTAATGTTTCCTTCCGAAGTGACTGGTATATCATCAGATATGTTCTTTCTTGATCTACCAAATCTGGCAATGTGACTCGGTTTGTTGCAGTGATAGCAGACCAATCCAGGTGCTCTCCAAGGTCCATTGTTCATGTTTCCATTCTTCCTTCTGCATGTTGCAGCAGTATGACCATGACCATGATAGACCATACAGTTTTCTCTCCATCCAGTTGTCGCTTGATAGCCACCGCTTCTTTGCTGATGATTGAAGGCATTAAACTGGTTGTGATTCCAGTTCACAAAAGGTTCAGGACCAGCTCCTTGGGTCCTCTGAGGATATCTATCAATGTTGTTCATAACTGACTTGCATTCAGATGCTCTATGCCCATACTTGTTGCATGCATAACAGTTACCATTGAATCTATAGGATCTAGGCTTATCATTTACGAAATAAGGAAAATTGTTGTAAGCCTTACTCCTACACACATTTGCAGTATGTCCTTCTTTAAGATAGTTGAAGCAAACAGGTTTAAACTTTTGCTTACCTTTATCCTTTGATGTTGGTTGTTTCTTTGGCATTCCAGCATTTGTACCAGAGGTCTCACCTTCCTCATGACCAGAATAACCAAGTCCATTAGTATTCTTGACCGGTTTGGCAGATTCAATCTTTTGCTCTAGCTTGACAGTACTCTTGTTGAACTTAGCAAGTATTTCCTTTGACTCGGAGAGTTCTTTGGAAATAGCAACATTTGTTTCCAGCAGGTTTTCATTCTCAGAGATGGCAATGTTTAGTTCTCCTTGCATGTCTTCCTTTTCCACTTTGCTTGCATGGAGTTGAGCAGTTAGGGCACTAATCTCTTATTTCAGCTTGGAGATCTCATGATCTCTTTCTTTCACCAGATCTTCAGCTTTCCTCCAGTTCTCAATCTTTTGACACATCCGGATAGTCAGTCCTTCCAACTCCTTTCTCAGGTTGGAATTTGATTCATTCAACTTATTTACTTCTGCAATTAGGGCTTCCATGTCTGCTTCATCTGAAGAACTATTTTCAAATAGCTCCATCAGCTTTTCAGCATGTTCTCTCCTTTTTGCTTGAGATGCCTTGTATTTGACCATAAGATCATCATAGGCTTTCTCAAACTAAGTGAGCCGATGTGTAAGTTCTCCTTATAGAGTATTCCCCCATATCTCTTTCCAAGTGGTTAAACTTATAGAAAGGTAGGCTCTGATACCAATTGATGAATACTAAGAGGGGGGGTGAATTAGTATGCCAAAAACCTCTTCTCTTAAACACTTTGCAAGACTAATAGTAAACTGGTAAAATAGTTTAGCAAACAAACCGGTTAACACACATGCAAACCAAATAGCTAATAATCCATTCACCCATAGAAGCAAAAATACCATAACATAAGATATTTTAACGTGGAAACCCAAGTGGGAAAAACTACGATGAGATGGAACTCATAAATAACTATCTGTAGAATAGGAACCAGACCAGTTAAGGTCAAACCGATTAAGGTCTTACAATGTTCTTTACCAGAATAGATCCTGTTAGGAATCTCAATCTCTATTAGGAGATAAGTCCGATTAAAGACTACCTTGCTAGAGGATTTTAGATCCACAGATGTGAACCACCTTGTTAGAGGATTTACAAAAGGCTTTTGGGCCTACCCGGTTAAGGGCTACAGACTTGTCAAAGATGTGAGTAATCAACAAGTGTTTGATCTAGCTATTAGCACAGACTGCTTGGTTAGATCCTTGATAGCTCATTCCTAATGCACTCCAGCATTACTTCAGTCTTCTACACATTCATATTCTCTCCAACTCCTCAACCACCTTAAACCCTAGCAACAACATAAACTTTTGCTATAACCACATCAACAACCTAAAACCCTAGACATGATGTCCTTATAAAGGAATCTGATTTCATGTCGGTCCAATAGGATTACATAACAATTTCCTAGGTTCAATGAACTTGGACATACTTGGTACCACGACACAAAAAGCACCGTTAAGGTGTCGGCACCGTCAAAAAATCGGTGGATGGTAACTCATCACAAAATGTCGGTTGGTAACCCATCACAGACTTACAATAAGGTTCAGACTACAATCCAGAAGGAATGAACTTGTGTAGTTCATTCCTTCCCTAGTTCATTCCTTCCCTAAGGGTTGTAGCTTTCTGGTTCATTATCTTTTGAGTAGTGTGCATGGATGCATGTGTATTCCCCATTATAATATTTACACATACTACTGCAGAGTATCATCTTATTGTGGGTAGGTTCCCACCGTGGTTTTTCCCTTAACATGGTTTTCCACATCAAAATATTGGTGTTATGTGTTGTGCTATTAATTTTCTTATCTTTTTTATTGTTGTAGTTTATCAGATCTATTTTTGTGGTTAATTTTTTAGATCCAGTGAAACCTGATTCACCCCCCCTCCTCAGTTTTCCTTCATTGTTGTTGCCAATAGACATATGGTTGATAAGGGATATATTCTACAATTCAAGAATGGGAAATACAAAATCTTGAATATCTCCAGTATAGAAATTACATCAGGAACTAAAACTAAAGGTAATATCTTTCATTTGAATGTTGGTGAGAAAAGTTGTTTGATTGCTTAGATTGATGAAAATTGGTTGTGGCATAGGAGGATGTATCATGCTAATTTTGACTGCATTGCTAAGATAATTTCTATCCAAGTTGTTAGAGATCTATCTAAGATAGTGAAGCCTACTTATCCAATGTGTAAAGAATGTCAATTGGGAAAGCAAACAAGAATTTCATTCAAGAGAAAACAATCTAATGTGATATTAGATCTTCTGCATACTTATTTGTGTGGTCCTTCTAGGGTGAAAAGATTGCAGGGTGACAGGTACTCTATGTTGCTAAGTGATGACTATTCTAGAATGATGTGGGTCACTTTTCTAAGGGAGAAATATAAAGTACTAGAAAAATTCAAAATATTTAAAGATAGGGTGGAGACAAAGACAAGATTGAAGTTGAAGTGTCCAAGATCTAATAGAGGAGGAGAATTCACTTCCAATGAGTATAATTCTTTTTATGAAGAGTGTGTAATTAGGAGACAGTTATCTGCTCCACGAACCCCTCAATAGAATGGAGTATTTCAAAGGAAGAACAAAACTATTTTGGATGTTGCTAGGACTATGATGATTGAAAAAATTGTTCCACATATCTATTGGAGAGAAGTTGTTAGCATTGTTGTGTACACATTCAACTGGGTGCATATAAAAGGTGATTCTGGTAAGACCCCTTATGAGTTATGGTTTGGTCATGTTCCTATAGTAAGATATTTTAAAATATTTGGAAGGAAATTTTATATCAAAAGAGATGAGGATATAGGGAAAATTTGATGCAAGATGTGATGAAGGAATCTTTTTGGGATAATATACTAAGAGAAAGGCCTATCGGTGTTACAACAAAATACTCAATAAGTATTTGATGAAGCTTGGATTTGGTAAAGGTACTACTGACAGTAATTTTTACTTCAAGATTGATCAGAATAACATCATGATTGTTGAATTTTTGTTGATGACAATAGCTTTGGATGAAATGATTTCCTATGTAAGAGATTTGTTGAACAAATGCAGATTGAATTTGAAATTTCTATGATTGGTGAAATTAAATTCTTTCTGGGATTGCAAATTACTCATTGGATAAAGGTATTTTCATATCTCAGTTTAAATATGTGAAGGAATTGTTGAAGAAATTTGGTTTTGAAGATTCTAAACATGTTGGTAAACCTATGGTGACCAGATGTAAGCTAACAAAGGATGAGGACTCTCTGAAAGCTAATTAGACTAGATATAAATCTATAATTGGTGGTTTGTTGTACTTAACTCAGACTAGAACTGATATAATGAATGATGTGTGTCATGTTGCTAGATTTCAAGTTGATCCTAAGGAATCTCATGTTACTTCTATAAAGAGGATATTCAGATATTTGAAAGGACAGTTGATTTTAGTTTGTGGTATTCTAAGAATGATGACTTTACTTTGAGTTATTTTGCATATGTTGATTAGGTAGGTGATGTTGATGATGAGAAGAGTACTATAGGTAGTACATTCTTTTTGGGAAAGAAGTTGGTATCTTGGGCAAGTAAGAAGAAAAATGTTATTTCCTTATCTAATGCAGAAGCTAAATACATTGCTACTGCTAGCAATTGTACTTAGGTAGTTTGGATGAAGTAGATGTTGAAGGATATAGGAGTTATCTATAATGAGACTATTGCTATATATTGTGACAATTCAAGTGCTATCAATATTTCAAAGAATCCAGTGTTGCATTCCAAAATAAAGCATATATCAATCAAGTTGTATTTCTTAAGAGAGAAAGTGAATGAGAAAGAAGTCAAATTGGAGTGTGTATCTACAAAGGAACAAATTGTAGATATATTTACGAAGCCTTTGCCTAAAGATACTTTTGAGTATTTCAAAGAGAAATTAAAGGTAATTGCCCCTCCTGATAAGAACTAAGGTGCACATATTTGTATCAATCTGATTTCACAAAGTTATTTTTGTTGGAATCCAAGAACACTGAGAGGGGGGGTGAATTAGTGTTCTACCGGAATGTTCAATTTTAACCTTATTATAACATGTATTCACCAACCGGTAAATCGGTACATATATAATTGAAACAAGTAAAGCAATCAATAAGACAATCACACAAATGAATACCATAACACAAAGAATTATACGTGGAAAACCTCAAAGAGGAAAAACCACTATAGGATTTGTTACCCACAATATCAATCCACTAACCATATGAAAAGATATTACATAATATGGGGGCCTGCACATGAAGGAAGGCTTACAACCTAGAGCACACTGCTCAATATAGAGTCTCACTAACTACAATCACTTTGAATAAGAAAACATAAAAGTGAACTCATTTAATGCATCTGTTATGCCTGATAGAGTTTCGTTTCAAGCTCTGACTGCTCCTGTTCTATAACCCTAAAACCTTACCAGAATAACCTTCGCATTACTAATCTAATCACACAACATCCTCATTAAAACTCATCATATCACTATATCCTAACATATCACAAATTGATCTAATCAATTGACCTATATACCCTTACAATCCATCATGACTTATGTCGGCTTACATAAATATTACAAAAATAATTATACATGTCGACTCATTACATATATACATAAATAAAAAAATCAATTATCAATTATCGGATCTCTCAATGATGTCAGCCTCCAATGTTGGTACCCTGTTTGTAAGTCATGTCAGCCTTCAATGCTAGTGCCCATAGAATCCTTCCTACTGATGAAGATACCTGTCAGTGTCGGTGTCAGTGAACAACCAAACCAAAGAATGAAGCTGGAACATGTTGTCATCAATGACAACATATGAAACCAATCAAATGAGTGTCAATTTCCAACAATTTCCCCCTTTGGCATTGATGGCAACACTCATGTAAAAAATGAAAATGGTTTCCATCTGCCAGTTTCACCTTGAGATTGCTCCCCTTGAGCTGAATCTTCATCTGTGATCATGATCTGTACAATACTCCATATCTCCTGATGTCAAGGATATATTTTTCACCTATACCTCCCCCTTTGATATCAATTCCAAAAAAAACACCAAAAACCAGGACGAAGAATGTAATTTTGTACAAAGAATGTCCCAAAACACTTTACTGGAGCTGAATATACTTGAAAATTTCCGGAAAGGCTTTCTCCAAAATCTCTAGATAAGTGTCCCAACCGGATTTGAATGTGTTGGATATAGATACAAGTCCATTAAGCATATGAGCATGGGACTCTTTCTCTTTAAGCTCTACCAGTGTGGGCTTACCAACCATATCAATGCATTCATTCTTATGTACACTCAAGGAGTCCAACCAGGGACTCACCAATCCTCTGAGCCCTTTAGCTATCCTTAAGATTTTGTCTCTATCCCTTTCAAGAGCTGAAATTTGAGCTTATAATACCAAAATTTGTCCATCAATAGATGTAGTCAAAGAATATGAGCCATCAAAAGAATTGACTATACCTACAATTTTATACTAAAAATCTTTAATCCTTTTATCTATATATGCAGTAAGTAATCTTGTGTTACAGCATACTCTATAAATATTAGTACATTGCCTTAAAGTATTATTAATTAAGTTCAGCGTATCAGTAACCTCTTTCTTCTCTGCTTCAATCATCTGATCAAAAGCATCTCTCTTAGCTTGTGTGAACCTCTCCAATGCCTGTCATTTAGATATCTATTGCAGTGATTAAAAATCCTTAGAAATGTGCTCAGTAATTATTTTGAGCTTGCCGGATGGGCTTTCTCCTTTGTCAAAATGGCACTCCAGGACAAGTCTATGCAAAATTGGGATTGATTGATCAATAATTCCTTTGTCCACTGATCCTTCCTTCATCATCTTTTGAGCAACCATCATCATGAGCTCAGTAGAACTTATCTCAATTATGCTATTCTGCTCTACTTGAGAGGTGTCAATTGACAATAGTGATGTGCTCGCTACTGGTTCCCTATTGAATACCTCTCCCTTCTCCTCTAATGGTTTGATAACTTTAATAACTTCCTCTTTTGCACCGATGGCTTTGCCACTTGGTGTAGTATTAGTTACTACCAGTTCCACACGAACTATGTCCTCAACCTGTACATTTTAATCTGGAGGACTATTGTCCTCAACATTTGTAACCTGTGAATCTACCAGTATTATTAGCAATTGACACTCATTGGATTCATTTTTTTGTCATTGATGGCAACAAGATATGATGGAATTCATAAACCGGCACTAGGAGGCATATACCGGTAGATACCGGCTTTGGAGCATTCAGGGCTACACCGGCATCAATACTTCTTTGGAAGCTGACATCAAGGAGGATTTACTTAAATCATTTTGTAATTATTATTGTCAAGGCCAGCATTTTTGTAAATGTATTATAAGCTGACATAAGGTATATCATTTGTAATAGGTATATAGGTTAGTCTGCTAGGTTATTTTTGGAATGAAATGAGATATATGATATGTGTGGATATAGGAGAATATAGCAAAATTGTATGATGTGAAATATATGTATGAAGTTCATTTTTTATGTGAGTAGTATATCATGCAATGATCTATAGATAGCTTGGAAAGAATTCTTGGAGGAAAAGAGATATTGGTAGCAGTTCAGAGTTTATGAACCGGTATAGAGCAGAACCAGAATCAGAACTCTATTTGGCATAGAAGATGCATTCTTGAGTTCATTTTTAGTAATTTACTTTGGAAAAAAGCTTGTAGTCACAGAGGCTCTTTAGTGATGAGGAGTATGCTCTAGGCAGTGTGCCTTCCTGCAAGTGCAGTCCCCTATTATATGTAATATCTTTTCATATGGCCAGTGAACTGATATTGTGGGTCACAAATCCCATCATGGTTTTTCCTCATTGAGGTTTTCCATGTATAATTTGTGTGTGTTATGGTTTTCATTTATGTGGATGGTTTGTTTGCTACTTGTTATATGTTTATTTGTTTACTGTTTTATAGATGCATGGTTTAGAAAGTTAAAAATTGTTCATTTCAGCAGAACACTGATTCACCCCCTCGCTCTTAGTGTTCTTGGATCCCAACAATTGGTATCAGAGCTTGGTACCTTGGAAGAAGTTTAACAGCTTGAGGAAGATCTTCAAATCGGAATATTTGAACATGGCTATGCAGAAGCAACTTGAGATGGCTCTTAAGGATTATGATGCTGAAAGGATGAAGAATTTGAAATTGCAAGAAGAATTGAATTCTACAAATGAATTCATTCTTATCCTATAAGAAAGGTTATCATCTGCTCAAGCCAAGAGAAAAGAACTTTTGCAACAATTAGATGATGAGGAGAAAAATCTTCTTAAGGAACAATGTCAGAAACTAAGTCAAGCAAATATGCTAATGAAGAATGAAATGCAAGAATTGACTATGAGGTTATCTAAAGATATTGAGGATAGAAAGAAGAAGGAAAATAATCTTGTTATATCTCTAAAAAACAAATTTGATGAATGTGGCAGATTGACACATGAGAATAATTTGTTGAGAACTGATTTGGCACACTCCCAGAACAATGAACAAGAACTTGAAAGACAAGTAACCACTCTAAGAGATGATCTGACTACTGCAAGTGAGTATAAAGAAAATTTTAGGTTCAATGTTGCACAGTTGGATGACTTACTGAAAAGACAAAGACAGATTGATGATTCGAGAGGACTTGGATTTGTACAAGGTGAATGCTCCGGTAATGCAAATGAAGATCAGACAACCGGTATGCAGAACTCATTAGAACAGAGAAAACTGATAAGGCAATCTAATGCTTATAAATTCAATGGTAGATGTTTTATTTGCAATAAATTTAGGCATATGGCTAAACAATGTAGAAATAAGGCAAATCAAAACTATAATTTTGTTCCCGGTCAATGCACAAACTACAAGAAATATGGTCATAGATCAAAAGATTGCAGAATGAATGTTAAATGTCATGCATGTGGAAAGTTTGGACATTTTTCCAATCATTGTAGGTTAAGAAATGATACCAGATATGTCAAAGCAATTCAGAAGAACAATGTTACATGTTATGCAGGCAACAAAATAGGCCATATTGCTAAGTATTGCAGAAGAAAGACTCAACCGGTTAATAATGATAATGAGAAAGGAAAGAAGAAGGTAGATGAAATACAACAAGATCACACCAAGAGATGGGTTAGAAAATATGAAGAACCAAGTGGAGATGGATCTATACTGGTAACTCCACTGGTAGAATAGAGTACTCCTCCACCGAAAGGAAATTCCACCGATAACTGAGGAATAAGCCTTAGGAGTTGGCAAAGTCATTGCTAAATTTTGCATATTACCCCGGAAGAGATCTAAGGAGATCTAGAAAGAGATCTGGAAAATCATGTTCATCATCGATGAAGGTTCACCCAGTACATAACTGTGAAACTGACATTCGTAGGGTTGTTGGTAAAACATTTATTACAAAAAATTGGGGTTTTATTCGCTAATAAAAGAGGGTAAGTGAATTCATTTTCACTCACCAAGAAATCAAGTATTTAGAGCGAAGTAAAGGCGAGTCAAGAGCGAGCAGAAGCATTGTGAAAAGGTTTCGAGAAGTTATCAATCTTCCACCAACACTCACTTTCAGGTATTTATTGGCATGGCATATAGATATTCAGCTCCTACTCTTATTGCAAATCCCACCATTGCCGAAGTCAAGGATAGGTTAAGGCTAGTATTTAAGGAGGTTCCCGAATTTCTAAAAAGGAAGACTCTGCGAGAGCATTTTCTAACGTTCCTAACAATGTAATATATGTCAAAGATGTAAGAGAATACATTCACTGCACGCTTGAGGATTTGGGAACTAAAGACATCAAAAGCATGTATCAATCTGTGATATTGGGAGACTCTCGAACCATCAAACTGGAATTCAAAGCAATTAAGGATCTAGGGCTAACCGGTATTCTATACATACTGGAATTCAAGGATGAAGTTATCGGATACAATCTGAGAAAGGTTCACAATGAATTTATTTGGCTAGATAGGCCTTACATGATCACAAAGGAGGCAATTCAAGCTGTCATCGACTTACCCAGGGTCAGACAAGAACCTGGCAAGAAAAATTCCAACACAGAGGTTGAAAAACTCACCGGTGCTACACCTGATAGCAGATCAATGAGGATAAGCACAATCACCGACACAAATATAAAGTTTGCAAGCATGATCATAGGTTACAAGGTAACTCAATCCAACCGATTGAATTTTGTTGCTAGTTCATGCATTCATGCTGCATATAAGATGCTGAGGAATAATGTGAAGTATGATTTATGTGAGTGGATGAGGAGTGAGTTGATGTTAAACCTTGGAAAGGTCAAAGGAATCAAGAAAGGCACTTTTAGATATGGAAACATGATTGTTTGTTTAATGCTTTACTTGCTAAATGAGCTACCCGGACTAGGGAAGAAGCATTGGGCTCATGACATACTGCTAGGTATGCAGATCAAGGAAGCAATCATTGGTCTTGGTACCAACAAAGATGAGAAACTTTGGGGGTAGTTTAAGACTTTTCAAGAAAACATGAGGAAAAGGGAGAGAATTTCAAAGAACATTGTGGAGAAGTATTCCACTAATATCCGTTTCATGGTAAAAACTGATGAAAATCTTATGGAAGCAGTTGAACCTAGGCAAATATGGATTACTGAGCTTGGATATGATGTGGATGATAGAATTTTTGAAATCTATGCAAAGATGTTGTTAGTTGCCCCATTAGATGATAAGACATGACATTTTGGTACAGCAGGAGAGAAGGCTCTTGAAGTGAAAACCAGTTTGAATAGGAAAAGAAGAGAGAAGAAAATAGATAAGATGTTTGCATATGTACAAGATGTGATCTATAAGATAGACACTCAAATATGTTCCAAATCTAAACAGATAGCTAAACCGACAGAGGTTGATACTGCAGAAGTGAACAAGCCACAAGTTCACATTTCACCTATCACTTCTAGCTCTAATTCTGAGGATAATGAACCTCCGGCTTTTAGAAGGTACAAAGGAAGAATGTGGTAAAACCACCGATAGAGCAAAAGAAGGCAAAGCTTAGGAGGAGACTTGTCAAAAAGGCAACTAAGCCTACTACACCACCACCGACAAGGAAGCCTATGCAAAAGAGGAAACCAGTCACACCGGCAACCACAAGCAAAAAGAAGAAGGGTGATGATACTGGAACCGATAAGACCACAATGACCTGTGCTGAGCTTATTGACGAAATTACAAAAGATGGAATATTGAAAAATATATCAAAGTATTATGAAGATTTAGAAGAGAATGAGAAAAATAAATTAGAAGAGGTTATTTTGTTGTATATAGACATTTATAAGAAAGGCTTAATTGAAATCTTGAAGGAGATACCTTTATCCTTGTATAATAAACTTGAGGCTAGGAGACTTGACGTTGTCAAGAAAGATAGGGAGATCAAAGAAGTAGCACTTTTGGAATTGTGTGGTGTTGTAAATAATAAGGAAATGAAAAGATGTATAGACACTGCAAATAGGACAGTCTTCAATAGTAAATCCCAACAGATAAGCCTTATGATGGGGAGAGTAAATGGGGTGGTAAATGAGACAAGTAACGGATGGACCAAATTCTTTCAAAAAAACCCAGACTTTCTCACATCTCAAGAAGAATTTGCAAGGGCAACAACTTCCACCATTCCTAAAAAATCAAAAGGGAAAGGTATTTTGGGAAGTTCAACTCCAGTTTTGACACAACCGACAGTAACTATGGATACTTAAACACAACCAGCATCTAAGGAGAGTGTACAGTTTGTACCAGCACAAACCATTTTTTAGCAAGGCAATGTACAAGACGCTAAAAATTTTGTGGATAATACTCCACCAGAAGTAACTGGCACTGCACCAAGTGGCGAAGCCACCGATGCAATAGAAGTTGAGATGGATAAGGTAAAAGCCACTGAGTCCATACCGGCAGGTAAAACTGATTCCTCAGTAAAGGTTTTGGCAATTGACACTTCTCAGGTTGAGAAGAAATCAGTCTTTGAAATGAGTCCAACTGAATTAATGATGATGGCTACTCAGAAATTACTGAAGGAAGGTACTATAGATAAAGTATTAATTGAACAATCTGTCTCTGTGTTGCACAAATTATTACCTGACTACCATATTGAAGATGGAGCAAGCCCTTTCCGCTAAGCTCAAGAATCTAACAGATCACATATCCAACAATTTTCAATCTCTGAGGTAGATTGCAAACTGACAAGCTTTGGATAATTTCACAGCAGCAAAAAGAATAGCCTTTGATCAGCTTATAAAAATAGGGAAGAAGAAAATTGAGAACAAACTTATCCCTATTGAGGTTTGTTTAAAACAATGTACAAATATCTACATAGTGTGTTGTAACATAGAAAGTCTTACAGCTAATGTAGATAGCAGATTGAAGGAGTTATATGATAAGATGGCTAAAATTGCTAACTCTTTTGATGGATTGACTACACTAACCACATCTGTTGATGGACTAATTTTCTCCTTAGAGAACCAAATTTTTTCTTTTGAGAAAGAGGGAGATAAAATCATGAGAAGAGAAAGAAATCTAAGAGGATTGGTAAGTCCTAGACTAGATTCATTGGGTGTTCACAAGAAAGAGTGCATGGATATGATAGCTAAACACACACTGGAAAATATCCAAGAGAAGGAAACACTTGCCCACTTACTAAGTGGACTTGCATCCCTTTCTGATACTTTCAAATCTGGATGGAATACATATCTTCAGTTTCCTAAAAATCCTGAAGATGACTAAGCTCCAGTGAAAATAGCAGTATTCTTTTACTCTTTCAATTCTTTCACCAGTCTTTGGCATTAATGTCAAAGGGGGAGTATGTTCATATGTGAAAAATATCAGGGAAACACATTTCAAATGGGGTGTATTGCTCAGGGGGAGCATACCAGCAGGGAATCCATTTTTCACATGACTGTTGTCGTCAATGCCAAAGGGGGAGATTGTTGGCAATTGACACTCATTGGATTCATTTTTTTGTCATTGATAGCAACAAGATATGATGGAAGTCATAAACCGGCACTAGGAGGCATATACCCACAGATACCAGCTTTGGAGCATTCAGAGCTACACCGGCACCGGCATCAATACTTCTTTGGAAGCCAACATCAAGGAGGATTTACTTAAATCATTTTGTAATTATTATTGTCAAGGCCAGCATTTTTGTAAATGTATTGTAAGCCAACATAAGGCACATCATTTGTAATAGGTATATAGGTCAATCTGCTAGGTTATTTTTGGAATGAAGTGAGATATATGATATGTGTGGATATAGGAGAATATAGCAAAACTATATCATGCAAAATATATGTATGAAGATCATTTTGTATGTGAGTAGTATATCATGCAATGATCTATAGATAGCTTGGAAATAATTCTTGGAGGAAAAGAGATATCGGTAGCAGTTCAAAGTTTATGAACCGGTACAGAGCAGAACCAGAACCGAAACTCTATTTGGCATAGCAGATGCATTCTTGAGTTTATTTTCAGTAATTTAATTTGGCAGAAAGCTTATAGTCAGTGAGGCTCTTTAGTGATGAGCAGTATGCTCCAGGCAGTGTGCCTTCCTGCAAGTGTAGGCCCCTATTATATGTAATATCTTTTCTTATGGCCAGTGAACTGATATTGTGGGTCACAAATCCCATCGTGGTTTTTCCTCATTGAGCTTTTCCACGTATAAATTTTGTGTGTTATGGTGTTCATTTATGTGGATGGTTTATTTTCTTCTTGTTATATGTTTATTTGTTTACCACTTTATAAATGCATGGTCTAGAAAGTTAAAAATTGTTCATTCCAGCAAAACACTGATTCACCCCCCCCCCCCCCCCTCTCAGTGTTATTGGATCCCAACAAGTATATCTACTGTGTCTTGTACATTAGATTTTTTCGAGTGCTCTACATCCAACTTCTTAGAATCTATCAAAATTGAGGGTGAAGTACCCACTATACCTTTGCCTTTCCCTTCAACTGGGATATCAGTAGTCTCTGTTTTAGCTTTCGGTGAAGTGTAGAAACCAAGGTTTTCAACAAAGAATTGAACCCATGCCTTGTGAGTCTCGGTGATTATTTCATTAACCCTACCTAACATAAGACTAACTATCTTGTGCTTGCTTTGAAAAATTATTTTGTCTGCAACTTCAAGTGTCATATCCAACTCATTTGGAGTAATTGATCCACAAATAGTTAATAACTCTTGAATCTTTATGCGCTTGTCCTCCTCCATAGCTTATAATCTCCTAGCATCTAGATTGTCATATAGTTGTGTTGGTATTTTCTTCTCAATTTCTAACAAATATTTCTTAAATATATATCCAGATATAACAAAATTGCTTCCTCAATTTCTTTCTACTCATCATCATCTAAGTGCTCATAATAGAATTGTACATTTTTCAACATACTATCCTTAGTGATTTCATCTACCAATTCTGCACCAATCTTGGGAGTGATTATAGTTACATTACCAGATATAATAGCAAGGTCTATTTCATTCATCTTCTTTCTTCTAGTTGCGGATGGAGCAGAAGGTATTTCCTTTGGAGCTCTTTTCTTTACTGGTACCTTGATTGTGACCTTCCTTACCAGTTGTTTCCTTGCTTCTCCTTAGACTCCTCACCTTTCTTCCTCAATACCCTCTTGAATGCTAAAGGTGTGTCATCTTCAATTCCAAAGTCTGATGGAATAGGCTCAATGAATATTTCAGGCTCTTTCCTCTTCCTTTTGCCGAAACAACATCTATTAATGCCTTGATGTCTTGAGGTACTTGTTCAAAAAATTTGTTGGCCTTGCCTTGTTGTTTCTCCCTCTTCTTTTGATTGAATTCAATTTGAACCTCTTGCTTCTTTTGTTTTGCAGTACTAAAAGACTTTTCAGCCTCATCAATAGGAGCATCAATCAACATCTTGGCATAAGCATCCAAAATTTCAGCATCAACCTCCTATCCCATCTCTTCTATCCATATTTTATGGGGTTTAACTGCTTCCATTAAGGTTTCATCCTTTTTAACCATAAAGCAGATCTTGGTTGAGTATTTCTCAACAACATGTTTAGGAACCCTTTCCCTAGATTTCTTTGCTTTCTAAACTGCCTTGAAATAACCCCAAACCTTATCATCTCGCAGGCTACCCAAGCTAGCAATAGATTTCTTTAGATGTCTGCCTACTGAGATATCAAATGCCCATTGTCTCTTCCCAAAATTGGGAATTTCATTAAGGAAAAATAGAATCAAGCAAACAATAAAATTCCCATACTGGAATGTCCCCTTTTTCTCTCCTTTGATCTTACCAAGGTTAATTAACAACTCATCTAACATCCATCCACAGAGATCTATCTTCTCATTTTTCCTCTTAATCTTATGTGCAACATATATGTAGGAGCTAGGAATAGAATTGAGACAATTGGATTGAGTTACCTTATACCCAATTATCATGCTGCCAAATATTATGTCTCTATCAGTGATGGTGCTGACCCTCATCGATCGTCGGTCTAAAGTTGTGTCGATGAGTTTGTTAACTTGATCATTAGAAATCTTTTTCTCCAGACGCTACCAGTCTGCGGTAAATCGATGATGGCCTTAATGGCATCCTTTGTGATCTTATAAGGTCTGTCCAACCAGATGAACTCCCCATGAACTCTGCTCAATACATAATCTTATAAGGTTTGTCCAACCAAATGAACTCCCCATGAACCCTGCTCAATACATATCTGATAATCTCAATACATATTGAGGGATATCCAGAATGCCAGTAAACCCTAGATCCTCAATGTGCTTATACTCAGGCTTGATCTTTTTGGAGTCTCCCATCAACTCTCTCATTTACATGCTCTTGATGTCAGTGGTACCCAGATCCTCAATGTGGTAGTGAATATGTGCTCTAACATCTTCCACATAAACAACTCCTTTCAAAACAAGGGAAAATGCGCCAATTGAATCATCCAAGGTAGCAATATGCAGGCATTGCTTGAAAATTGGCTTGGAATGATCCTTAACCTCGACAACAATAGGATTTACAATGAAAGTAGGTGTAGAGGATGATCCATCTTCCATGATGATAGATGATTTCGATAAGTACCTAAGAAATAGTTGTCGATGAAGCCCTAAAGAACTATTCTGATCCCTGGTGGAATCGTTGAAGAAGATATCTGATCACACTAAATCACCTTAGACTTTCTATGTATCGTTCTTAATCGCTCTGAATGCAAGGTGATCAAAATGAAGCGGATTCAACCTTTTAACCTACAAAAAACCTTAATCCATCATTGATATGAATGTCTTCCAGTGGAACATACCAGATCTCGGTTGAACATCTCCATGTCGAATAAACCTTTTCTAATGTCTGGAAAATCTTCCAGAACTCCTTCTCGAGGCTTAAGAAATATTTTCATGAGATTTTCCTACCCCTAAGGCATCTGCCTCAGTTACCAGATGAGCTTCCTACTGGTGCAGGAGCATCTTCCTCTATCAGTTGAGTAACCAAAGCATTCCTATCTACTAATTGATCATCTGACTTTCTAACCCATCTTTTGATATGATCTTGTCAGATTTCATTGACCTTTTCTTTCCCTTTATCATTTCATCCATCATTGTTAACCGGTGGATTTTTGCTTCTACAGAACTTAGCTATATGTCCAATCTTGTTGCATGCATAACATGTAACATTGTTCTTTTGAATTGATTTGCTATAACCAGTATAATTGCTTGACCTACACTGATTAGCCATATGTCCAAATTTTCCACATGCATGACATTTAGCGTTCATTCTTTAATATTTTGTCTTATGACCATACTTACTGCATTTAGAACATTGAATGGGAGTAGAATTATAGTTTTGATTTTCTCTATTTCTACATTTCCTAGCCATGTGACCAAATTTATTACAAACAAAGCATGTACCATTAAACTTGTAAGCATTAAGCTACCTTATCGGTGCCTTCTAGTTTTGATCTTCATTTGCAGTACCGAATCTTTGACCTTGTTCAAATCCAAGTCCACTGGAATCTCCATTCTGTCTTTGTCTTTTAAATAATTCGTCAAGCTATGCTAAACTAGCCTTGAATTAGTCCTTGTACTCACTTGCAATAGCCAGATCATCTCTTAGGATTATCATCTGTCTTTCAAGTTCTTGTTCATTTCTTTGGGATTGCACTAATTAAATTCTCAACATATCATTTTCATGAACCAAACAGATACATTCTTTAGATCTATCTTTCAGAGATCTCCCAAGGTTTTCTTCATTCATCTTTCGGTCTTCAATCTCCTTTGACATCCTCATAGTTAGGGCTTGCATTTCATTCCTCATGACCATATTCTCTTGACTTAGCTTCTGATATCTTTCATTAAGGGCATCTTTCTCTTCATTATCCTGATTTTGTAGAAGTTCCTTCCTCCTAGCTTGATTAGATGACAACCTCTCTTATAGGATAAGAATGAATTCCTTGGCAAAATTCAATTCATCTTGTAACTTCAGGTTCTTCATCCTTTTAGAATCATAATCTTCAAGTGCTACCTCAAGTTGCTTCTCCATACTCATATCCATAGATTTGGAGTTCGAGATCTCCCTCAAGTTGTTAGACTTCCTCTAAGGCATAAGGATCTGATACCAATTGTTGGAATCCAAGAACATTGAGAGGGGGGGTGAATTAGTGTTCTACCGGAATGTTCAATTTTAACCTTATTATAACATATACTCACCAACCGGTAAACAAGTACATATATAATTGAAAGAAGTAAAGAAATCAATAAGACAATCACACAAATGAATACCATAACACAGAGAATTATACATGGAAAACCTCAAAGAGGAAAAACCATGGTGGGATTTGTGACCCGCAATATCAATCCACTAGCCATATGAAAAGATATTACATAAAATGGGGGTCTGCACATGCAGGAAGGCTTACAACCTAGAGCACACTACTCAACACAAAGGAGTCTCATTGACTACAGTCACTTTGAATAAGAAAACATAAAACTAGACTCATTTAATGCATTTGTTATGCCTGATAGAGTTTCAGTTCAAGCTCTAATTGTTCTGGTTCTGTAACCCTAAACCCTTACCTAAATAACCTTCGCATTACTGATCTAATCACACAACATCCTCATTATAAATCAACATATCACAAAATGATCTAATCAACTGACCTATATACCCTTAAAATCTTTCATGACTTATGTCGGCTTACATAAATATTACAAAAATGATTATACATGTCGGCTCATTACATATATATATAAATAACAAAATCAATTGACGATTGTCGGATCTCCCAATGGTATCGGCCTCCAATGTCGATACCCTATTTGTAAGTCATGTCCATCTTTAATGCCAGTACCCATATAATCCTTCCTACCAGTGAAGATACCTATCGGTGTCGGTGTTGGTGAACAACCAAACCAAAGAATGAAGCCGAAACATGTTGCCATCAATGACAACATATGAAACCTATCATATGAGTGTCAATTGCCAACAATTTTATGCTCCAGATTGGTGATTGAGCAAGACCAGGATGAGTGCCTCTTTGGGCGAAATGTAATATCTTCTGCAACAGGAGATAACAACAGACTTACGACCCATTGCACATAATGCATGAGTTAAGTTCAATGCCACGATTGTGGTCTGCTGAAGAATTCATTCTAAATATAATTGAATTTCATCCTTTGGCACAGATGAGTGATGTTCATGGGTAACGGTAGTTGACATAAGAAAATTGATTTCAGCCTTGTTCAATTGCTCATCGTCCTCAGATGATCCCTGTTTTGAACCAGTTAGAATTATTTGTTGAATATTGGCTGATATATTTTCATTGATGTCAACATATGTGGAGATTATTAATGGGGAGACTATTGGATGGTTTTTTGTGTATTCCAGTGTTGCAATTTGATTGAATGAGTTGGTCTAGCCCATGTATTGTAGATGAGTTGATGCAGTTTAAAGGGTTATTCATATGTTGTCTACAGATGGTTCGTTCCCATTTGTAGAGGTCCACATGTTGATTTGATTGAGTTATGAGATCCGGTATTGAGGATGTTATGCAGTTATTTGTGTTATCCAATATTTTGGTTTGTCCTTCGTATTGCTCCAAAATTTCTATATCTTTGGTTGCAGATGTGTGTGATGTGTTATGGACGTTGATGTGTGTCCTTGATTCGAGTGGTTCATGATTTGGAGGTTCGCAAAAAAATCTTTCAGTTTAATAGTAAGCTATGTTGATGTTCTTATGCTTTGGTAAAGAAATGATGATGATTCTAGTAATCTGAGTTGTTGCAGTTGTTGTCATTCGCGTTGCTTGTGAATGTCTCTAGATCATTTTCTATGCATATTGGTGGTCCATATTGATTATTTTGCACGTTATTGAAGATTTTTATTGTCCAATGATGTTATTCATGTTATACAACATTCTTGATGGTTGTAGTGTTTTGCAGATGATCGAGGCATAATTTTTGGAGGTGTTGCGTATTTGCGATATTGATTTGGGTCCAGACTATATCTTAGCCGATATTGTTTTGGTCTACATGTATTGTTGTAGTGTGTGAGGATACACTTTTTTAATTTGTATTGAGGGTTTAGCCAACCTCTATTTCATGGGTTGATGTCTTGTATAAATATATGTAATAATCATTTAAGATGTATGTCTGCAAGTATTTGCATTGTGTATGCGAGTGAATAATTGAGTTGGTTGTGTGAACAAGTAATTTGATCTTTCGGAAGTATAAAGAAGAAGAGAAGTGTTGCAGAGCAGACTGTGTGCTTAACCAAAACTATACTCAAGCATATGGAGATGTTATTTTTCTAGTTCATATGATCCGAATTGTAGTCTAAATATGTTTGCAAGTCAGTGACACTTCCTATAAGGTAGTGAGTCTTCCCTTAAGGTTGTAGCCTTTCTGGGTTTCTTACTTTGAGCAGTGAGCTCTAGGCAATATGCATGAATGAATGTGCATTCTTATTGTAATATTCACATTTACTCCTTACAAGGTATTATCTCATTGTGGGTAGGTTCCCACCATGGTTTTTCCCTTAACCAGGTTTTCTATGTCAAAAATCTTGGTGTTATGTGTGTTATTGATTTGGTGTTGTTTCATGCTTTAATTGTTAATTATCATATATGTTTTGTGGTTTAAGTTGCAGTAATTTTTGGTGCAAATTGATTCACCCCCCCCCCCCCCCCCCCACCTCTTAGTTTGTTACACTATTGAAATTATTGAAAACATTATTATTATAACTGGCTATTACATTTGAACAAATCGTACAAATTTTATTTTCATTCAAATGTAAGTGAGGCATGATGTTCTTGAAGGTAACAAAAGGGGTAAAAAACTTCAATTTGCAAATTCTATAGTGAATAGAGAAGATTTGGTAAATCATGTTACTAGGGGGATTTATTTTACCCACAATGGCATTGAGAAAGAAAAATAAATTCTATATACACAAGGTTGTCAATTGTAAAAGGGTGAGTAAAAGGTTCGGTGAAATAATTTTCACCAACATGCGAAGTGACTTCACTAGGATTGTAGTGTTTTCATGCAGAGGTAAAATTGGTTGAGGGGCATTTTTCTTGGAAATTACTTTATCCTCACGAAAGGAAAATATATGTAGAATCTAAAAGTTACTCATGCACAAAGGGGATATTTTTGTAATAAGACAACTAGAAATTTATTTTGTTAAAATAAAATATTTTCCAACCAATTTCAAGTATGAAAGGGACAGAGCTTTTCCAACCTAAGAGAATGATTTTCCAAATTTGAATAACGAGAAAATTTATGATAAATGTCAGCACTTTTCCAACCAAAGAGGGTAAATTTATTTTTGGGGACTAAGACAAAAAAGTGTGTTATTGACAAGGCAAGACAGTGAGCTAAAAATGAAAAATTTTGGTCAATTAGAAAAAATATGAGTGTGACATGTGATTGCAAAGGTATTTTCCACATTTTTGAGATGACACTTTTAGAATCAGAGAGCAGACCAGAGGCAATTTTTTTAAGGAAAAGAGCATATTTGAAATTGTAAGAATTTCAAGAAGAAGACATGTGACTTTGAAGATTCTTTTAGGGTTTTCTTAGTTTTTCTTCTTGATATATTTAGTTCTCTTTTTTCCTCAATTAGAGGGATTCAGAATGTCACTTTTGAAAGTTTTGGAAGTAGGGATTCCATGTACAGCTGATAGTTAGGAGCATACTAGAGTTAATTTCTTTCAGTTTGTAGTCTTTTTGATGTTTCAAGTAGTTTGTGGCCATAATACAAACAGCTTTAAAGGCTTTGTTATAGTTGTCTCTCATATGTAAGTGCATTATTTTATGAAATGAAACGGTCAAAGGTCTTTTTGTATCCTTGCAGGATCAAGTATCTATCTTGTTATTTGCTTCTCTTCAAGGAAGAGATTAATCTGCTTCTTACAAGACTAGGAAATAGTGTTGTGTGTATTTAAGATTCTCAAGAACGGTTGTAGTAAAACTAGAAAAGAGATTATTAATATAGTGAGATCATTGGTTACATAATCATCTATTTGGGTATCATATCTACATATTGTAAGTTGACTCTATTGCCCTGATAAAGCGTCGGTCATGGTTCTTGTTTTTCAATTTTCAGAATCATTTTATTCTCAAAATCTCTTTTATTTTTTGTATTAGGAGTAGGTGTAGTGTAGAAAGCCAATCCCAATGGCTGCATAGATGTTTATTGTTGGAGTAAATAATTTATACATTAATTGTTCACTTAATTGCATTAATTTGTTGGCTATTTGGAGGAATTGATTATGTGTTGCATTCATGTTTTGTCATTGATGTCAACACTAGTTGTTTTGGTTGCTTTATCGGTATCCTTCTGGTCTAGGTAGGTTGTTTAGTTTCTATTTGGATTGGATCATCATGATCTAGTATGCTCTGGTATGTTTGGGTTATGGAATTGGCTTATTCATGCTACTCAGATTCATGTTCAATCAATTGGTTTTGGATTTGGTGATCGGACGCTATCCAATTTGCTAGTAAGCTTGGTTTGTTGTTCGGACAAGGGTTTCACTGTCAGAGCTTTATTGAAGATCTTTGATGTTATGCATAAGTAGTGTTGGTGCAGCTTCTAGTGGAGATTCAAAATGTTGATGGTGATCATGTTTAAGACTTAGTTCATTGTGATCATTGCTTTGGGGTGTGTGGACCTATATTGGGTCCCGGTATTATCTAGGTTATGGATCGGCTTAATGTAATGTGTGGATTGAACCTCTCGATGCATTTTCGGGATGTCTTATGGGTTGGATATTATTTGTTTGGTCTCTGGCCGACATGTTTTGTAATTATGTAATTGTTTTATTGTTTGGTGGTCGACCTTATTGTTTATGGTCGAGGGTTCGTATATATATGATGTAAGATCTCATTGTAGATCATATGTATGGGATATAGGAAATGGATATGGATATGTAATATGAGTGAATAATTTAATAATCATCTAGGCAGAGGATTTGGTTGATCGTTGGTGATCAAATTGGGTTTATGTAAGAGGATTTAGTCCTTCGGTATATAGCTTAACTAAAGTTGTACTCAGGCATAGGAGATGCTATCTTTGCAGTTCATTCCTTCTTTCGGATTCTAATCTGGATTTCTATGTAGTCAGTGAGCCTCCTTTTGTGATGAGCAGTGTGCTCTAGGTTGTTGGCCTTACTACAAGTGCAGGCCCCTCAATTGTAATTCACATACTTGTTGCAGAAGTATTATTTGACTCTTGGTAGGCTTCTCACCATGGTTTTTCCCTTTACTGAGTTTTCCACGTACAAATATTGGTGTCGTGTGGATGGTATTTATTCTCTGATTATTGTTTATGCTTAATTGGTTTATCTTTTAATCAGGTATTTGGTTTATGCATTCCAGTATTGATCTTTTGGGTCTCGGTATTAAATTTTTAATTGCTAAATGTTCCAGTAATCTAGTGACAACTGATTTACCCCCCCTCTCAGTTGTCTTCTGGTTATTTGAATTGTCTAACAATTGGTATCAGAGCTCTGGTCCTCTTTGCAGAAGCTTAACATCTTGAGGAAGATCCTATGGTGACTAATAGTTCAAGCTCATCTAGTTCATCTATTTCTATCTTTTGGAGAGATATTCCTAGGCTTGATGGAACAAATTACAGAGTATGGAAGATTCGGATGGAGACTCATCTAAGATGTCTTGGCAAGGAGATTTGGGAGATCATAGAGAATGGTGTTACACCTCATAATCTAGCATCTGGCAACCCTCCTCCGGTAACTTGGATAAGGATCTTGAGAATGATTGTATAAAAAGAGAAGCCCTCTTGTGTGCACTTTCTGGTCAACAAATAATGGGATTAACTAACAAATCATTTGCAAAGGATATATGGGGTAAGTTGGAGACTCTTAATGAAGGTAACCCTACTGTGAAGATTGTTAAGCTTGATGGTTACTAGCTAAGATATGAAAACTTGAAGATGGAAGAAGATGAAAGGATTACTACATTCATGGAAAGGGTAAATGAGATTGTTATGGGAATACAATGTTGTGGTGGAACTCTAAGTGAAGATGAAATTGTTTCTAAAGTTGTGAGAGCTTTACTATCAGCTTACAAGATGAAGGCTATCATAATTAATGAATTGAGAACAATGGCTAATACTTCTATCAATAGAGACACCTTGGTTAATGAATTGAGAACAAACGGTCGATGGTGACCGCCAGCCGCTAGCGGGTATTTATCCCACCTTACCTGCCATCCGTCCACCTCCAGCCAATGAGTTGTCTCTGCTCTACTGCCTCCTCTTAGCTGGGCTGCCACCTCTATCGAGTTGCCACCAAACAGCCATCCAGCTTCACTTTGAAGCCCTTTTTAAAAATGGGGTTGGTTGTTTTTCTCTAACTTGAGCATACAGAGGCAAAATCACGCAAACCATATATCATTGGAAAGATCTTTTCAAGCCCAATCCAGAGGTGGAGGTAGTTTTTTCTATTTTTTTCATTTTGCAAGGTTTTTTTCCAGTTGAAGTTAGAAGTTGTTGTTTGCACTCTCAAGGGCATATCTTGTGCATCCGGACTCTGTTTTTCACAAATGAAATATTGCCAAAAAGCTTATTCAAAGCTATATCCAGATCTCGGGACCATTTTTGCAGATTATTTACCAAATTTATATCTCTTCCTTCTGAATTTAGCAATGCCTCTTTTGGTCCTATTCTACCTTCCTATGATCCGAGCTCCACCATTCTTGTTCTTAGAGGAAATTTGTTCTGATTTTTGGGCTCTATAACTATACTTTTCTTGTCTTAGATCTGTACTTTTTCCAGCATCATCGAGAAAATAAGCATGCCTCTTATTACCACTTCTAATTTTCTCGATTGGAAGTCTCACATGGAGATCACTCTTAAAAAGTTGGGGTTGTATCAAGTCACCATGTGTACAAAACTCAAACAATAGGTGTTGCAGATAAGAGGAAATGGTTCAATAGATGTGATGAGGCTTTTGGCACTCTTTGCATGAGTATTTCTCCCAATCTCTTATTTCATGTTGAGTCTTGCAATAAACCGCAGGAAGTTTGGGCACAACTTGTGCTTCTATTTGGTAAGCAGGACACACTCCAGAGTTATCAGTTAGAGAATGAGTTGATCTGTCTTAATCCTTCAGATTTTGGCATGATCCATGACCTCTTCACAAATCTTAAGTCCTTGAGGCTTCAGCTCAAGCAGTCTGCTATTGAGAAGAAAGATAACCAATTGATTCTTTCTATTCTTGCAAATCTTAGTCCGAATTATTTTGTCTTTGTTTCTGTCCTCTATGCTACAAAGGATGCTATGGGCTCCATAGACACAATGATTCAAATGGGTATATTGAAGCCTTCAAAATATTTGGCACTTCTTACTACTCCACCTCAAACGGACATAAAGGATTCATCTAGCAAAGGAAAGAAACAGAATCGAAAGACCACAGGGCAAGGAAAGGATTTCAATTTACATAACACCTCTGATTCACCTTCTCTTATGCGATAATCATCAAAGATAGAAAGACCTATTTGTGCTTATTTCAAAAATCTAGGACATGATGAGTCACATTGCCATAAGAATAAGTATGATGGATATGAGAAATAGATTTCAAATTTGACAGCTCTTCTTGCAAAGAGAAATATTTCTTCTTCTTCTTCTGATAGATCTTCATCTTCTCCTTCATTCCAGACAGATGGACAACCCAATGGAAAGGGTCCTGCATCATGTGCAACTACTAGTCCACCCTCTTCTCGATGGCTACTGGATTCAGGTGCTTCACACCATATGGCATCTTCTCAGGATATTTTCTCATCTTTTTAGGCTTCTCCAACACCACACATCTTGATGGGCAACAACATTGTTATGACAGTATGTGGGAAAGGTTCTATTGACATTGATGGTGGTACTTTCAGTGATATACTTTGTGTACCATCTTTGTCTACTAACCTTCTCTCTATTTATTAGATTGCTCATAGTGGGACAGGGAAGATAGTTGAGTTCACACGAGATTCGGTGCACACCAAAGATAGTGAGACTGGAGACATTTTTGCCACAGGGATAGTTGATCATTCTTCCCTCATGTACTCCTTTTCTCAATTTGGTCCACCTTCTCCATTGTCTGAGAAACACTCT
Source organism: Cryptomeria japonica (assembly GCF_030272615.1). NCBI lineage: Eukaryota > Viridiplantae > Streptophyta > Pinopsida > Cupressales > Cupressaceae > Cryptomeria > Cryptomeria japonica. The sequence goes on from NC_081412.1 coordinate 421,526,413, forward strand.
TTTTTCAAGAGAGCATGTTGAGGTGAAGGTGTTGGTGCCCCAAAATGGGGTTTACACTCCAAGCAGGCAGAAACCAAGTCGGTTCTTAAGATTTATCAAAGGAGGAGCCATCTTCGACTATTTAAAATCTTCAAGGACTTAGATGAACATATGACAATGATTTCAAAAATCCTTCTACACTTCAGGCTCTGCAAAACCCTGGAGGGTGATCCTTTGATGAATTTATAATCTTGGTGCCATACTTATACTTTCATCAAATTTAAGCAAAAAATCTCAAACACATGCTCAACAACATGGAGAATTCTCAAGGATGGCTAATCCTCTAGCGATCCTCAACCCAGATGGAGCTTTGAGATGGAAAAAACATACAATGGTACATATAAGATATCGTGCCTTTTTATTGTAATTAATTATGCAACAGACATAGGTGAACAGATCACATAAATGATTATAAGGATTCATAATAGACTATGCTCAGTGCCTCCTTTCATTGGGCAATTGATTTCGGTATACATAAATGAATTATAACCAAACTTAGTCTAATAGCATTTAGGTTTTGAAAAAACATTGCCTTACAACATTTTCCCTCGGCAACCCTGATTTAAACTACTTATCAAATCCAAGCACAAGCCTTATTGTTCTATAATTTTGTTCAAGCATTTTAATTGATCCCTTAGATCAAATAAATAATAGAAAATACATACACCATAACAATGCACTGAATGAAAGAAATTCTTGACCAAATTTCATTCAAAAGATAATAAAATTGCATAATAGAGAGAACTAAATCAGAATTATATTACCTTTCAATTCCTTATGTTTTTCTATCACAAGTATCATATACATATAATTCTTTCAAGCCCCCACAAGAAAACATAGACCTAAGACTCTTATCTATTTCTATCTGAAAATCCTTACACTTGCTCACTTTCTATTAATACTTGCTACAAGAACCACCGAACTCTGAAAGATTTTAAATATACTAAGCACAGAGATCAAATTCGGAACTATGTCTCCTGGCCTTGAATTATCTTTTATAGAAAATAATGGAGCAAACAAGCTACGGGCCAAAAGGACATCTTGCATTTAGAAAAAGACCGGTTACCAACAAACTTGTTACAAAAGATTCCATTTAAGGAATTCCATAACCAGGATCAAAATATATGTAATTGATTCATCATAGCACTTTAAGCTTTTCCTTTTCCTTTTACTACTGTTGATGAGGATTTGAGGGGGGCCCACTTCTTCTATTTCTCACGTCCTTAAAAAATAACCACTGCATAGAGCCAAAACCATTTGCTAGGATTCCACATCGCATAGTTACTTAACTAACAAGTTGATATCCTCATTCATTCCTTCAAGTACATATTTCCCCACTCAGCATATTCTTCTTCTGTTGGCCATTTGAAAAGCTTGACCTCGTCAACCTTGGTCCTATAAGGAGTATATTTGACTGCCACCTGGTTCACCTCCCTTTCAAAAGTTTCAAAAAAAGATCTGGTATGTATTATTTTATCCATGTTGTCTTCCAACATGCCAGCATCCAAATCATCGTAGATCATATCCTCCTGAGTGTTAATAGCTCTTTCTGCTTCTTCCTTCCATATTTGTAGAGTTTTAATTTCTCCACTTTCATTTTCAATATTGGGCAGAAATGCCTCATTCATTTCACTGAAAGATCTCATCGGCTCTCTTATCTTTCTCTCTATATTATCTAGTAACATTTGGGCCTCTTGCATTGACTTTACCAATAGGTAGGTGGGCTAAAGTGTTGGTGGCTTCTCAGCATGGTATTTTGAGGCCATGGACATTATTCTGAGCTCATTTCCCCTCTATAACCACTTTGTGAATAACAGGATTGCTACCTCTTTGTCTCTATCAAAACTCTGAATAGTATTAAATAATAAAGAATATAAAGAATGCACACTATTCAGCCTGTTATTTACTTTCTCATTTAAGTGGATCAAAGCAGAGCTAATTATTTCCCTTTGCTTACTAGCAGATTGATCCTCTGACTCCTTTAGCTTTTTCTCCAACTCATCAATCCTTTCTGCCATTTGAGCTCTAGTTGGGTTAGTAGATCATGTGGGTTTAGGCTCATCATTAATATAAGGAACTAGTGATATTATAGGAGCATCAGTCTCACTATCTAATAGAGTTGTTGTACCTGTATGTGAGACTAGTGGGGACTTGGATGTTGATGGGATCGATGCAATGGCAAGGGCTGAAGAAGATGCTCCTGGCTGTCTCTGCTCAAGAAGTTGTAATTTTGTTTGTAGTTCCACATATTTCTGTTCAACTATATTATAATCATGAAAATATTTTCAAACTTATTCATTAATTCTTGCTTCTCCTTAGCCTCTCTCTTTGCAGTTTCATGAGCTAACTTGGTTGTATCAACAACCAGCTTTGTAGCTTTGACACTTGATGTATTAGAATCTCTCTTTATGATGAGGCATGCTTTCAAATTTGGATTTATATCACTAACATCAGGCCTTCTAGGCCCTTGCTATAGTGACCATATTGCTAAGGTTTCATGATAGTCTATAAAGTCTGATCCCTTGAATCAAGATATCGGTCTGGTTTACAATCTTTTTGCTTTCATCTTTCGTGATTACCTTGATTTCTTCCATCATCTTAGTCTTGACCTCTTCCTGATTTTCATGGTCAGCCCTATTCGACCTCTGGGCATTCTCTTGACACTTCTCTTCCTATACTCATCAAATTTCACTTTCCACATCATTTGAAGGAAAGTCGAGCTCTTAACAAAAGCTTCTTCTTCAAGAAATTTCTCACATGCCTTTTTTCTAGCATCCCTGAATTCTCTTCCTTGAATGTCTAGAGGCGTGATGTCAATTTATAGAGTAGGTGGTATAGGAGGGATACCAATTTGCTTTTCTGCATTTGTAATTTCCACAGTGTCTACATCATGTGGTTCTTCAATTCGTTGATCTCCATCTTGTTCTTCAAATTGTACCAGAGGTGAAAATTTAATATGTGGTGGTGAGGGTCTTCTATCTGAATCCTCTAGATAAATGATCTAGATTCCTTTCAAAGGTCTAACCTGCATCCCTGAGGTTGGTTCTTCTCTCATTATTTTCTTCCCTTTCCTCCTTACCAACTTTCCACTATCCCCTTCACTACTTTCCCCATCGCTCACTCTTTTTTTTACAATACTTCCTTTTGGAGGAGGCTCATAACTAGGTTGAGTCTCCTCTAATCCATCTATTATGTGAGGTAAAGGAGGAGGGGGGCCAGGTTGTTTCATCCTCATTTGTTGAATCAAAGCTATATCGTCAAGTGGAAAGGGTGTAAGTTGTTGTGCATTCCTATTCTCAATCTGTCTGCCATGAATTTCCTCAAGCTTTGTTCTCTTCTCTTTCAAAGCAAGAATTAACTCATCAAAATTATTCACAATAAAATCAACTTTAGCAGAGAAAGGGTTGAAGGCTCTCAATGGATCATAATTTGGATCCAATTTCTGTATAATCGCCCATAGTTTCCTAAAATCTATCCACTTCTCCTTCTTCCAATCCTAAGCAAAAAAATCAAACTCATTTCTAATTACATCTTCAGGGAAGTTGTGTTCATGGGACAGTGTAGTTCCTGTTATTCTTTGTCTAAATAAGTTATAGAACCTCTCTGGGTCACTGTGCCTAGCTACACTAACTCCTAAGTAATATGGTGTGAAAAGTTTTTTAAAATGTGCATGCCCTCCTTTCTGGATTCCAAAGTAGGGGATATAAATGTAATCAGGGGAGATAGTTCCTTTGCCCCTACCCTTCAAATTCTTGTCCTGGATACAACCAATTTGCCAAATTACTTCATCAAATCCAAGTCTCAATGGGGCATTGAATGGTAATACATGAGGCTACCTTGGGAAGCCATAAACTCTAATGAAAGTGTTGGTCGAGTAAGGAATGATATCACCCCAATTATGATCAATTCTCAAGATTGGCAGCCTTTCTTTTGGTCTCAAGAAATCATGCAACTATGTAGGGGTCCTGGGTGGATTAAATGTCAATTACTGCCTTAATTTGGAAGCAAAACCATTATCAAACCTTACAAAACTAGCTCATGGCCCGTCCCATGACATGTCCATACTCCATAACTATTTTGGTATCTCAACATTATTAATTGTCTTTCTAAGATCCATGGTACCTTCAAAATTGTTAGACAGCTCAAATAACCAGAGGACAACTGATAGGGGGTGAATCAGTTGTCACCGGATTACAAAACTTTAAACATTCAAACCCTTATTACCAGAACACATAAACTCAATACCAGAATGACTGATATATAAATTAAACGTAAACATAAATCTTAGAATAGTTACCATCTATCCATAACACATGACACCAAGATTTGTATGTGGAAAACCCGGTAAAGGGAAAAAACACAGAGGGAAGCCTACCCACAATCAGATAATACTTCTGCAATAAGTATATGATTACACGATGAGGGGCATGCACATGCAGGAAGGCCAACAGGCTAGAGCACACTACTCAACACAAAAGGAGCCTCACTGACTACAAAATAAATCCAAACTAATATTCAGAATGAAGATTGAACTGCAAGTATAGCATCTCCTATGCCTAAGTATAGTTCCAGTTAAGCTCAATACCAAAGGCCTTAAACCTCTTCCACAAACCCAATTCGATCACCTATGATCAACCAAACCTTCTATATATGATTACAATATTATTCACACACAGATAGTCATATATCCCATTACAATATACCCATGATCTACAAAGAGATCTTATATCATATTTATACCAACTCGGGACCTAAACAATTAGGTCGGCCACCAAAAAGATAATACAATAAGTTCATACCATAAATCCACAATCCAATGATCAACTAATTTGTCTTAGACTGGAAACAATGTAAACCAATCATTAAATCTCACCAGTAATGCATCAGGAACATCCTCCAACACGTTACATAAATCGGCCCATACCTAGATAGCACTAGACCTAAAATAGATCGCCATAAACCAAATCTAACACCACTAATAAATAGGAACATGAACAAGATAACCAACAACATCCCGAAAGCCATCTAGAAGCCGTACCAACACCACTTATCATGTGCATCAAAAGATCTTCAACAAAGCTCCACCAGTACAACCCTTACTGGTGACCAAAAGGCTTACTAGAACAAATGATAGCTCCTGAGTCATCAAATCCCGAACCAATTGATTTTGATACTGTTGGCATTATAACAGATAAGAAGAAGGTTGGCATTCCAATTACAATGAGAGATTGTTGGCATTTCAATAAGGATATTGAGAAGGTTGTTGATGACTATGGATATAACTGATTAAGGATGATTACTGTCTTAATATTATTATTTTGTCATTGATGTCAAGAAATTGATTTTCTAATTCAGTATGATGTTGCCATATCTTAAGAAGTATGATTTGATGAGTATAAAGATGTCGGTAAAAGACACAGAAAGAATATGATGAATAAGGGGATAAGTTATTCAATGGGCAACTATTACCGAGTTAGACAATGATGAGATCATGATGTTTGGTATTTGTACTAATCATATTTAGTATCAGAACTATCAATTGGTATCAGAGCTTTGGACTCCGGAAGAAAAGTTTAAAGGCACTTGAGTTAAAGATCCAAAAGATATATAAGAGGGATGCACCAAAGCTGAATAAGTCAAGTTTCTCTACATGGCAGAAAAGGATGAAGCTGCATCTATCAGGAATTGGAGAATATGTTGTCTATTATCTAGAGAATGATTTCATCACACTGAGCACCTATCCATTGACAATGGAAGAGATAAAGGCAAAGCAAGAACATATTCAAGCAATGATTGAAATAACATCTACATTGACTGACTCAAATTTTAATGATCTAGAAGGATGTATTGATGCAAAGGCAATGTGGACTAAGCTCATATCTATGTATGGTGGAGATGAACATGTTCAAAGAGCAAAAGTGGATAGTCTAAGAGGACAACTTGAATCTATGAGGATGAATGAAGGTGAGAACATAACCCAGTATAGTACAAGACTAAAGGAGATTGTAAATCAAATCAAAGGAGTAGGACGAACTATTGAAGAAAAGGATGTAACAACTAAGATGCTGAGAACCCTTCTACCTGCCTATGCAATCGGAGTCTCTGCAATCAATGAATTGAGGTTTGTACCCAATATGTCAGTTTATTTAGATGCTACTATTGGTAAGCTACATGCATTTGAGTTAAGTAACTTTGATAATAGTGGGTCGTCGGTAAATAAAGTTGAATATGCATTCAGTTTTTTTCATATTGATGAAACTGATGATTACAATGGTAGAAAGTATAAGTACTCTGAAGGGAATCATAGTGGAGCAAGTGAAAGATTTTGAAAAAACATGGAGGAGGTACACAAACTGTATGAGGAAATCAGAAAGCAAGAAGAGTTTGAAGCACTATTAGCCAGAAGGCTACCGAGAGGAAAAGGAGAGTATAAAGGAAACCTACCTTTAAAATGTTTCAATTGTGATAAGATAGGACATATGGCTTCTAACTGTGCTGACAAAGAATCTAGTGAAAAGAGATATTACCGAGATGATAGATAGAAAGATAATCATTACAAAGGACACTGAGACTTCACGAGAAGAGATAAAAAGACATGCCTAATAGCTGATGAGGAATCTAATGATGATAAATCAGATGAAACTGATACAGAGGAAGTTGTTTATGTGGCTATCAAAGATGGATTAGATGAAGAAAGGTATGAAGAAAAAGCTTTAATATCTCATATAAATACTAATGATTCTTGGATCATAGATAGTGGTTGCTCACATCACATGACAGGTGATAAACACAAGTTTATTAAATTAGATGATTATGATGGAGGCTATGTAAGATTTGGTAATGATGCACCATGTCTGGTAAGAGGTAAAGGATCCATAACACTTCTTGACAATGCTAAATGTAATGATGTTTATTGGGTTGAAGGTTTGAAATACAATTTGTTGAGTGTAGCACAACTAAACAACACAGGTTGCAAAATAGAGTTTGAAAAAGGAATTGTCAAAGTTCATGACAAGCATGGAAAGTTAGCTGCTACCGTGACACAAACAAGAGGTAATACATTTCATCTTGTCTCAACTCAAAATAAATGTCTATATGCAGGGATAGATGATACCTGGTTATGGCATAAAAGGTTTTGTCATGGTAATTTTGATAATCTGATCAAAATAAGTAAGAAGCACCGAGTAAGAGGTCTACCGAGTCTTGAAAAACCTGAGAATGCTATGTGTCGAGGATGCTAGATGGGTAAAATGACAAGATCAAGCTTTACAAGTAAGTCCTACACTTCTAAGGGAATTTTAGATCTTGTGCATACTGATCTTTGTGGTCCTATGAAATTTCAGAGTTATTATGGTGATAAATATTTCATATTATTTGTGGATGATTACTCAAGGATGATGTCAGTAATATTTTTAAAAGAAAAATCAGAAGCTTTTCAAATGTTTAAATGGTACAAGGCTAGAGTTGAAAATGAAACAAGAAGACAACTGAAATGTCTCAGATCAAATAGAGGAGGAGAGTTTACTTCTGATGAGTTCAACTTATTTTGCAATGATCATGGTATAAAAAGACAAGTCTCTGCACCGAGAACTCCACAACAGAATGGGATAGCTGAGAGAAGGAACAGATCTATTGTGGATTGTGCTAGAACCTTGATGATTGAAAAGAAAGTTCCACAAACATTTTGGAGAGAAGCAATAAGCACAGCAGTTTACACCCTGAACTGAGTACAACTGAAGATAGGAACTTTAAAGACACCTTATGAAATCTAGTATGACAAGAAACCTAATGTAAGTTATTTTAAAATCTTTGGGAGTAGATGCTATGTTCACAAAGATGATAGAAATGGTAAGTTTGATCAGAAAAGTGAAGAAGGAACATTTCTAGGTTATTCTTCTAGAAGCAAAGCATTTAAATGTCTGGTCAAATCATCTAACAAAATAGTAGAAAGTGCAAATGTGAAAATTGATGAATTTGCAGAAAGAAATGATGAAGGAAACTCCAAAGAACTAGAAGATTATGAAGGATTTGTCTATGTTCGACCGAGAAGTCCTATCGAGAAGACTGCTAAAGAAAATGAAGAGAATATCCAGTTACCGAGTGATGAAGAGATCATACAGAGCCTACCGAGCTATATTAGCCAAGTATGTCAGAAGGAATCATGCACCAAGTCAGATTATAGGAGATAAGAATGATCCAGTGATGACAAGGAACAAACTGAGACAAAACATGTCTAATATTTGAATTTGAACCGAGAATAATGAAAGAGGCATTTAACAGTGAAGATTGGATAAATGCTATGACAGAAGAGATTGATCAAATCAAGAAGAATGACACATGGACACTGGTCCCAAGACCGAAGGACAAAAATGTAATCGGTACAAAGTGGATCTTCAGAAACAAGCTAAATGAAAAAGGTGAGGTCATTCGGAATAAAGCAAGACTAGTTTGCAAAGGTTATGCCCAAGAAGAAGGAATTGATTATGGTGAGACTTTTGCACCTGTGGCAAGACCTGAAGGAGTAAGAACATTGTTGGCATATGCTTCTTACAAGAATTTCAAGGTATATTAAATGGATGTCAAATCTGCATTTCTGAATGGTATATTAGAAGAAGAAGTTTTCATTGAACAACCTAAAGGATTTGTTGAAGGAGAAAATAATGATCAGGTATGTAAATTGAACAAAGCTTTATATGGTCTGAAACAAGCACCTAGAGCATGGTATGAGAGATTGCACTCATATTTGATCAAAATTGGTTTTATAAGAACAAGTGAAAACAACAATATGTACATGAAGAATGATGAAAATGGAATACTGATCTCAGCCATATTTGTTGATGATATTATCTTTAGTGGAAATGACTCTCTATGCAAGAACTTTGGAAATGAAATGAGTAAAGAATTTGAGATGTCATTAATCGGTGAGATAAAATATTTTATAGGTCTGTAGATACTACAAATGAAAGATGAGATTTTCATTACCCAATCCAAGTACATAAAGGAAATCTTGAAGAAATTTGGAATGGAGGATTCAAAACCAGCAAGTACTCCTATGACTACCAACTGTAAACTATCAAAGAATGATGAATCTGCATCTGTTGATGAGACACTTTACCAATCTATGATTGGAAAGTTGCAATATGTTGTTCACAGTAGGCTAGATATAGCACATACAGTAGGTATTGTTGCAAGATTTTCAGCAGACCCTAAGGAAACACACATGACGGCAATCAAAAGAATTTTCAGATGCTTAAAAGGCACTGAAGATTATGGCTTAGTATATTGGAAAGGAAATGTTTTTGATTTAAAAGTTTATACTGATGTTGATTGGGTAGGCAACATTGATGATAGGAAAAGCACAAGTGAAGGAGCTTTCTTTTTAGGAGAAAGACGAGTGAGTTGGCTTAGCAAGAAACAAGGATGTGTTTCTCAGTCAACAACAAAAGCTAAATATGTTGTTGTAGCACTGAATTGCACCAATATAGTATGGATCAAACAACTGTTGGAAGGTATAAATGAGCAAGTTACCGAGCCAGTAACTATATTCTATGATAACACTAGTGCCATTAACATTTCAAAGAATCCTGTTATGCACTCTAAGACAAAGCACATCTCTATCAAATATCATTATCTTAGAGAAGAAGTTCAAGAGAAGAAAGTGGTTTTGGAGTATGTTAGCACAAAGGAACAAATTGCAGACATCTTCACCAAGCCACTGCCAAAGGACAATTTTGAGTATCTCAGAAGTCAGTTAGGGGTCCTACCCCTATCTTCCATTCACTGACCGAGTTCGGTGAAAGCATCAATTTGATGACTCTATAGAATATCTTTTAGGAGTTGACGCTAATTTACACACTTTAGGAGGTTTTCTAAAGGTGTGCAGGAAACAATAAACAGGGAACAGGAATTGAAGACAAAATACTCTGACCGAGACTGAATTGATACATAACAGCATGGAATTCACTTCTTAGAGGAAGAAATTATGTTTTTAGTTCTTTTCATTTTTGGCATTGTTGTCAAAGGGGGAGAAGACTAATGTATGGGGGAGAAGTCTACTGATCGAAGGAGAAGACTACATTTCAAAACCGGGGAGAAGACTAATGACAGAGGGAGAGCATTTCAAAATTTCACAGCAATCTAAATCCGAATCAATAAAGTCAAATCAATTGGTTTTACCATCAATGCCAAAGGGGGAGATTGTTGGCATTATAACAGACAAGAAGAAGGTTGGAATTCCAATTACAATGAGAGATTGTTGGCATTTCAATAAGGATATTGAGAAGGTTGTTGATGACTATGGATATAACTGATTAAGGATGATTATTGTCTTAATATTATTATTTTGTCATTGATGTCAAGAAATTGATTTTCTAATTCAGTATGATGTTGTCATATCTTAAGAAGTATGATTTGATGAGTATAAAGATGTCAGTAAAAGACACAGAAAGAATATGATGAATAAGGGGATAAGTTATTCAATGGGCAACTATTACCAAGTTAGACAATGATGAGATCATGATGTTTAGATTGTTTTGATATCCTACATATGCTATTGTTTGAAAGGTTAATACTATACTATGTTATCGAGCAAAAAACCTAGTCGGTAAACCCTAAGGAACCTAGTCGGTAAACCCTAAGGTTATCGCTATCAGTTAATGAAGGCAGAATGTCTACCGAGTGAAGTTTAGTATTTACTGAGTTACAACCGAGCTATAACAAAATGCATTAAATGTTTACCTGTGGTATTTAATGAAAGAAGCTGATGAGCTGGAGTAGATTAAATGATTGGTAAGCTGTGTATGAAGATTGTTAAATAATATATGGTAAAGAAAGATCGGCAGGAAGATCTACAGCTCAGATTGAACCGCAATACCCTAACATAAGTTCCAAGGTGAAAATGCAAGTTCCAAGGCGGGGTAAAATGTTTTCAGATCGAAGGATACATTGAGCCTAGACAAGATTGAAGATCTGATTTGCTATGATTGATCATGGAAAATGTGATCAAGGAGATTAAGTAGTTGGAAGATTTTTTATAAGTAGGAAACTGTTGATAAACAATGTATGCGGGCAAGTGTATGCACAGGGATGCTACATAGTGATTACCGAGCACAAAAGCTTGAAGACCTATTTTGATAACAGAGTATAGAGCCCAGTAGAGGGACAAGATAAGTCCTATGAATTGATTGTATTAAGCAAATAAGAATCTGCTTCAGCATTTTTAGATGTGAAGTTGCAGACATATTTTTATTACTGTTGTTTTGAGAAGTAGCAGAAAATCTCTTAACCGAGTGGACTTAATAGTCTTATTTGTAAAATCCTCTAGCAAGGTGACATTCTTATTGAGTGTTTGAAATCCTTTAACAAGGTCACTTCTAACAAGGTGAAGATCCTAACAGATCTGATGGAAATCCCTTAACCGGGTCACATCTAGCAATGTGTTTGTAATCTTTAACAGGATTTGCTTTTAACCGAGCGTACTCTAGAAGAGTATATTTCTTAGTGGGTCCGAAATCCCATAGTGGTTTTTCCCTATTTGGGTTTCCACGTTAAATCTGGTGTTATATGTTTGTGATCTTATCTATTTATGGGTCTGCATGCATTACTATTTTTCTGATAAGGTTATCGAGGTTGAATCTATTGTTTTTATTGAAGATTAAGTTTGAATGATTCACCCCCCCCTCTCATATTGTTAGCATGGTATCTGTACTAATCATATTTAGTATTAGAGCTATCAGATACACATATGAATAGCATGAATGACATATCCAAAATAATTCCACAAACCAAAGCATACCGGATCAATATCATAAACCAACTACTCTACCAAAACCAACCGGAAACCAATAAACAACTAAAGAAACTAGTGTTTCCATCAATGCAACACATAATCAATTCCTCCAAATGCCAATAATATCCCCCTTTGGCATTGATGGCAACACTGGATGTGAAAAACATCCAAGTGCCAAGAAATGCCAAACAAGTCTCCCCCAATGGAAGACAACCAACAATCTCCCACAAAATGATATAACAATGAAGTTCTAATCTCTCCCCCTTTTTTTGATATGTTGTTAAGCATTGTTTTTCACATATCTCTCCCCCTTTGACATCAATGCCAAATATCTGACATAAATATCAAAGAAAGATCATAAATCCTTTGAATCTTAGAGCTTACTACTACCCCTAAGTAGTAGCACCACCACATCAATTCGGAATGAATAATAGCTCTGATAATGCATACCAGACCGATGCCAATCAACATCACTCAAGTCTCTACCGGAGGGGAAAAAACCCCCAATATTTCTTTGAAGTACTCAAATGATTCTTTAGGCAAAGGTTTAGTGAAGATCTCTACAATCTTCTCTTTAGTGTTCACATAAACCAGACTGACTTTATTTGCTTCCACCTTCTCCTTCAAAAAGTTATACTTGATAGACATGTGCTTTGTCTTAGAATGAAATATTGGATTTTTTGATATATCAATAGCAGCAAAGTTATCACAAAGAATAACTATCAATTCATTACAATACACCTTTATATCCTTCAACATTTGCTTCATCCATAGAACTTGTGTATAGTTAGTAGCAGCAACAACATATTCAACTTCAGCAGTAGATAAAGAAGTGCATGACTGCTTCTTGTTGATCCATGAAACAAGTTTCTTTCCGAGAAAGAAAGATCCATTGGATGTGCTCTTCTGGTCATCAACATCTCTAGCCCAATCTATATCTGTATCTGTATATGCACATAATGTAGAGTCATCATTTTTAGGATACCACAAACCATATTCAGTTGTTCCTTGCAAATGCCTGAAAAATCCTTTTCACCGCACTCTCATGATTTTCTCTAGGATCACTCTGATATCTTGATACAATACAAACTACATTCATTATATCTGGTCTAGTCTGAGTCGGATATAACAAACCACCAATCATAGACTTGTACCTAGTAGGATTTACTGGTGTAGATACATCATTATTTATCAATTTTTCACTTGTAACCATAGGAGTACTAACCGATTTACAATTTTCCAACCCAAATTTCATCAACAACTCTCTAGCATACTTAGTTTGATAGATGAAAATACCTTTATCAGTCTGAGTAATCTGCATACCTAAGAAAAAACTCATCTCCCCAATCATATACATCTCAAATCCATTCTTCATATTGTTAGATAATTCCATACACAACTTATCTTCACCTCCAAAAATGATATCATCAACAAAGACCTCAATAATCAATATGACATTATCAGTGATCTTATAATATAAATTACTGTTAGCATTACCTTTAGTGAAATCAAACTTCAAAATATATTAATCCAATCTTGCATACCAAGCTCTAGGGGCTTGTTTCAATCCATATAAAGCTTTCTTTAACCTGCAAACCATGTTTTTGTCATTTGAAAGTGAAAATCCATCAGGTTTCTCAATATAAACTTCCTCTTCAAGATCTCCATCCAGAAATGCATACATAACATCCATCTTATAAACCTTGTAGTTCTTATGAGCAACATAAGCAAGAAATAATCTCACAGCTTCAATACTAGCTACCAATTCAAAGGTTTCACCATAATCAATTCCTTCCTTCTGAGAATATCCTTTACAAACCAATATAGATTTATTCCTCACAACTTGTCCATCCTCATTCAATTTATTCCTAAGAACCCATTTAGTTTCAATAACATTCTTATTTTTAGGTCGGGGAACTAAAGTCCATGTGTTATTATTTTCAATCTGATCTAATTCTTCTTCCATAGCTTTCATCCAACTTCATCTTTACAAGCTTCAATTACTAATGCCGGTTCAATTTGAGAAATATAACATACCTCATCATCTCCCAACCTTCTTCTTGTCATCACCCCTTTACTTTTGTCTCCAATAATCTGATCTTCTGAATGATTCAACCTTACATACCTAGGAGTCTTCTAATTTTTTGTTCCTCTCTCCTGATCTTCAGTCACTGTTGAATTTTCTTATACTATCAGAGTAACTGGTTCAACATTTTGTTCCGGTGTAGGTGCTACTGATTCAGTTATGATCATTTTCACTATCGGTTCTCTCTCATAAGTTCTGATTTGACTTTTGTTCTACTCATCCAATTTAACATTTGTGCTCTCCACAATTCTCTGCAATCTTTTGTTATAACATCTATATGCTTGGCTTTCATTAGAATAACAAAAAAATATTCCTTCATCACATCTAGGATCAAACTTTCCAATGGAATCATCTCTTTTGATATAGCATTTACTACCAAAGATTTTGAAATACTTAACTGTCGGTGTATGACCAAACCATAACTCATAAGGTATCTTACCGGTATCTCCTTTGATATGAACTTTGTTGAATGTGTATATCGTCATTCTTACAGCTTCTCTCCAATAGACATGATGTAGATTAGCTCCTATCATCATAGTTCTAGTTGCATCCAAGATAGTTTTGTTCTTCCTTTCCACAACTCCATTTTGTTGAGGTGTCCAGGGTGCAGACAACTATCTCCTTATCCCATTCTTCCCACAATAACTGTTAAATTCACTAGATGTTAATTCTCCACCCTAATCTGGCCTTAAACATGTAATCTTCAATCATGTCTATGTCTCAACTTTAGCTTTAAATATTTTAAAATTTTAAAATGCTTCAGACTTCTCCCTTAGAAAACTAACCCACATCATTCTAGAATAATCATCAATGATTAGCATTAAATGTCTATCACCCTAAAAACTTTTGATTTTAGCAGAACCACACAAATCAATACGAATAAGATCAAGAACATCATTAGATTTGTCTTGTATACTCTTAAAATTAGTTCTGATTTGTTTTTCCATTTCACATTCCTTAAATACTGCATTATAGGGCTCTACAATCTTAGGTATATCTCTAACCACCTAAGTAGAACTGATATTCACAATGCAATCAAAATTCACATGACACAACCTCTTATGTCATAGCCAACTCTCATCAATTTGTGCAATCAAACATGTCTTATCACCGGAGTTCAAATGAAAGATATTACCTTTAGTCTGTGTACCGGTTGCAATCTCTAATCCAGATCTGTTGATAATCTTGCATTTTCCATCCTTGAACTGTAACTGAAAAACCTTATCCACCAACTGTCCTACACTCAAACGATTATGCCTTAAACCTTCAACATAAAAAACATTATCAGTGTTATGCTTATTGTCTAATGATATTGTTCCTCTTCCCTTGATCATGCATGCTTTGTCATCTTCAAATCTAACCAAACCACCATCAAATTCTTGCATAGATAAGAACTTCCTTTTGTCTCCAGTCATATGATGTGAACATCCACTGTCAATTACCCATTCATCCTTGTCTTCAATTTTAGTAGCAAGGGCCTTCTCTTTAGGTACTGGATCATCTTCCTTGATAGCCAAAAATACCCATTCCTTTCCATTGTTGGATCCACTAGCTAAATTGTGTGCCAGTTCATCATCAGAGTCAGTCACACCTTCCACATCTGCATAGTAACATGATTTGTCTTTGTTTCTCCTGTACTTATGCTTGTTTTGATAATCATGGTTAGGCCTAAAAGATCTTCTAGCTCTTTTTTTAAATCTTGAATTCCTTTTAGGACATCTAGATGCAAAATGACCTATCTTATTACATGCAGAGCATTTAAAAGGTGATTTTCCTTCATACTTACTTCATGTCGGTCCTTTAGGTAATCTTCTAGAAAATAAGGCTTCAAGTTTCTCAAACTCTTCATCTTCTTTCTTCATATCCTCTAGTTCCTTCGCATATAAATCTTTCCAATCACTCTTATCGGTAGATGATGTAGATGCATGAAAAACAGGTTCAGATTTCACAGCTCTAGAAGGTCCAAATTCCTCAAGTTCAAAAGCAGATAATTTCCTAACCAAGGTATCCCTATTAACAAAGGTGTTTTCCATAGTTCTCAACTCATTAATTGTAGTAGCCTTCATCTTATAAGTCGGTGGTAAAACTCTTAGTACTTTAGAAACTATTTCATCTTCGCTTAGAGATCCACCACAACATTGAATTCCCAAAACAATCTCATTAACTCTCTCCATAAAGCAATAACCCTTTCATCTTCTTCCATCTTCAAGTTCTCATACCTCACCCGATAGCCATCAATTTTAGCAATTTTAATAGTAGGGTCACCTTCATTTAGAGTCTCCAATTTGTCCCATATAGCCTTTATAGTTGATTTATCAGTTAGTCTCATGATTTGTTGATCAGAAAGTGCACACAAAAGGGCTTCTCTAGCTCTACAATCATTCTCAAACTCTTTATCTAGACTTGTCAGAGGAGGATTGTCAGATGTCGGATTAAATGATGTAACACCGTTCTTAGTGATCTCCCAAATTTCATTTCCAAGACATCTTAGATGAGTCTCCATCTGAATCTTCCATACCCTGTAATTTGTTCCATCAAGCCTAGGAATTTCTCTCTGGAAAACAACTGCAGATGTATGTGATGAACTTGAACTGCTAGATGCCATAGGATATTCCTCAAGCAGTCAAGCTTCTATAGAGAGGACCAAGCTCTGATACCAATTATTAGATTGCTCAAATAACTAGAGGACAACTGAAAGGGGGGGTGAATCAGTTGTCACCGAATTACAAAACTTTAAACATTCAAAACCTTATTACCGGAACACATAAACTCAATTCCGGAATGCATAAACCAAATACCAAAATGATTGATATAGCAATTAAACATAAACATAAACATAAATCATAGAATAGTTACCATCCATCCATAACACATGACACCGAGCTTTGTATGTGCCAAACCCAATAAAGGAAAAAACCAAAGTGGGAAGCCTACCCATAGTCAGATAATACTTATGCAGTATGTGATTACAATATGAGGGGCCTACACATGCAGGAATGCCAACAACCTAGAGCGCACTACTCAACACAAAAGGAGCCTCACTGACTACAAAATAAATCCAGACTACGATTCAGAATGAAGATTGAACTACAAGTATAGCATTTACTATGCCTAAGTACAATTTCGGTTAAGCTCAATACTAGAGGCCTTAAACCTATTGTGAGGCCTCACCTCGACTCAGTCTGACATTTCAGTGGATTTTATATTTAGACTATTATGGATACTTTATCTTGATGCATTTTGAGACTTAGAACTTATATGATTACAGGATTTGGATAACATTGCTATGTTTTGATGATTTACTTATATGCTCTATGAGATAGAACACTGCTTGATTGTTAGATAGGATGATATTGCAATGATAGATGTCGTTATTGAATTTGCAGGACTTTACTATGATAATAGAACTATGATGTATGGTTAAGTTTATGTGAATTGGGATGAAATTTGCTTATGTAAAATTGCTTGATAAAAGATGTATTTAATCTGTGCAGATGAAAATTGTATGCAAGTGATGATGTGTATTGTTATTCCTTTGAATTATATTATATGCGGATATTTGAGAGTACTAATGTGTAAATTGAGATGCACAGGAAATTAACCATGTGACCATGGAAAATTTATAGAGAACCAAACCTAGACTTATGTATGTTCGTAAGCCAGGGGTTGTCTATTTGAAGAGACAACACCCCATTTATGTTGTATTTTATTCGTGACAGTGTATGCCGCATGGGTGTTAAGTGTCATTTAAATTTAATGTGTAAAACCCACAAGAGACGATTTCATGGTTTAATTTGTAAAAGTGTTTTATTTGTGTCACTTGACACGTGTGGATTTAAATTTAAATGTTTTATTTTTGTCTCTTGGTGGGAAAGTGTTCAACTATAGTTTTTTCAAATAATATAACGTGTTGTCATAAATACCTTGGGAAAGGAATCTTTGGAGAGGTCAACATATGTTTGACCCGAAAATAAACTTTAGGGGGGTTTAAAATGGGTTAAATGAACACCTAGGGGTAGTTTAATAGGGTTTCCTAAAGCCCATAAGGTATACCTAGGGGTTAGGGGTAATTTTAGGCAAGTTTCTACTTTTAAGTGACCTTTTTGACACTTTAAAAATTGGCTTTTTTGGGTTGTGCGAAAATTGAAAATTAGAAGTTTAAATCTAATTGAGATTTTTCCTATTCGAATGGGAGTCTTTTTCCCAATCTACTTTACTTTCCTTTTTGGTTTTTAGAAACTTGTGAGAACTCAGAGAATGAGCTTCTTAAGCAAGAATTGGAAAAATTGAGGGTAATCACCCACTCTCCATTTTTGGAGACAAGAGAATTTTTGAAAAGAAAAGAATAGTTTGGAATAGAAAATTTGACTAAGGGTAGAAGAAGAAGATCCGTGGATTGGGCAGCTCTTCCTCAAATATTATACTACCATTGGGCAGATTAAGGTTGGTTTCATTATTCTTTAAAATGTTTATTTTCTTGTATGTGTTTGAGAGTATGATTGGTGTAAGAAATCTGTGTTCTTGAATGTCTTGTTTTAGAATTTCATTTGGAATTTTTGCATTATGCTTTGTTGTGTTTTGGGAGTTTTCTCAAGACCTCTTACTCTTGGGAGAGAGGAGGATCTTGTGGGTGGTAGCAGTGACAACCCTCGAGTGAGAGACTCTCATTTGAGAGCGATCACAAGGGATTTTTGTGTGACCCTTGCTGCATGGCCTATTTGTGCAATGGGGGTCATAAGGAGGGATATCAGGCTAGAATGCCTTTGGGGGGCATAAGGAATAAGGGGTTGAAATTTTGATGTATTTATTGTGCCATGAGGTGGCTACTGGTTTTCCATACTTGCAGTTCTCCTCAGGGTATTGGTCCACTACCACCCTTAAAAAGGTCATCACCAAAGTGTGGTGCTGTGTAGCCAAGTTGGGAGTGTGTCTGAATATCTGTGTGTGTATTTTTGTCTTCTATGTGTTTGCATGTTTGTTACCCGTCTAGGGCTTGGTTCTCCGAGCTTGGGGGTGGCTACCAGTTAGCCTAGGCTGGGAGGTGAGCACTCCATGGTCATATTTGTGATTTATTATGCAGGAAAGTCAAGAGGAAAGGATAGGACAAGTGAAAAGTTGCAAAAGAATATTGTTGAAGAAATCTAAGTTCATTTGCAGTTATTAGTTTTGATAGAAGAAATACACCCTCATTTGTTGAAATGAGAGGGAAGTTGTAAAATTGAAATATAGACATGAGATTTGTTACTGTAGTTTTTTTGTTTTTTTTTAAAAAGGGAAACATCCTGTAAATGTTGCAGAATATCTTCAGTGTTGTAGAAGCTAGATATATTTCTATTCTTTGTTTTTGAAAAAGAGTTACTTTTTGATTTGCGTGCAATAGTCTTGTAATATGAAAAAAAAAAAACAGTTTTGTTTAAATCTGAGTGCTTCTTTTTAGCTGAGAATCTATCTCCATTCTAATTGCAGAAAAAAAATATGATTTGTATTTGCTGTTAGCTTTTAAATAAATGAATAAAAAAAAAGAGAATGTTTAGTTAGTTGTTGTATTAGTTGTGAACTCAATGAATGTATTTATTGCAGAAAAGTATAATGCATTCCTAAAATAGTATTTCCTAAGTTCAAAAAAAAAAAATTTTTTTTTTTAGAATTTTGTTTCATGTATATCCATAGATTACAATATAGTTCTGGAAATATATATATCCATTAAAACAAGCTTAATCCATATTTCCTTTCCTACAATGGTATATCAAAATCTTTCATGATTACGATGTTAGTTTAAGAAAAAGAATTAAAACTATTAGTCATATATATATATATATATATATAGAAATCATGGGTATATTTATATATTTTTTTATATAAAACATGCCATATAAATACCCTGCAAAACAAATGAAAATGTGAGCCTAAGTTTATTTACTATATATATATATATATATATATATATATATATATATATATATATATATATATATATATATATTTAGCATAATGAGTTACCTTTGTTATTTTTTTTTTTTTTTTTTTTTAAATTTGCATGTAAAATTAATATTGGGAAATATATATATATATATATATAAATTAAAAAAAAAAAAAAAAGGAAAGGGTCGAGCACTGTGCATCGCACAGTGAACGGCAGCAAGCCGCGCACTATGCAATGCACAGTGGCTGGGGGAGCCGCGTACTGTGCAAAGCACAGTGGACGGCGGTGTCGCACACTGTGCAGTGCACAGTGGACGACGAGGCCGCACACTGTGTGCTGCATAGTGGGCGGCAAGGCCGAACACTGTGCAGTGCACAGTGGGCGGCCATGGCCGTGCCGCCTCCATGGAAACCCCCGCCTCTCCTTGAATTCGCCTCTACGCCGCTAACCCCCTCTTAGTTCGGCCCTGCAACGCGGTGATTGAACAAAAAAATATATATATATCAAACCCTAGCCCAGGTAGGGCTAGGGTAATAAAATAAAATAAATTGTTTAACTTTTTTTTTTTATAAATAAAAAAAAAACCCTTATTAGGGATTACATGAAAATTATTTATAAAGTTGTGGAAATTTATATTTAAAATTAGTTAGGGATTCAACTTAAATAGATGGAGGAGTTTTTAATTCAAATTAAATATTTTTTTTAATTAACTATTTGTGAAGCCTTGAATTAAATAGAAAGGGAAAATTAATTCCTTGAAAACTAAATTTGTCTTTGGGGAGATAATTACCCTCATCGAATAATGTCATTAAGAAATTAATTTGACACTTTAATCCATTAAATTAATTAATGATTTAAAATGAAATTTAGACAATATGGCTTTATTGGAGATCAATTTTTATCTACGTCTACCATTTAAATGAGTTTAATAAATTAAACTAACGACTATATTTGACAAGAAAATAAAATTTAAAACATTTAGTTTTCCGCAAATAAATTTTAATTAAGTTTCGATACTTAGTTAGTATCAGAATTAGTTCGATTATTGTTATGGCCAACATGTTAACACATGTCGTGATAGCGAACTTTGTTAATTAACTAGTTGTTTAAAAAAAAAATCATTCTGTTTTTGCCCTAAATTTTGGGCATGACACCTCTTCCACAAACCCTATTCGATCACCTATGATCGACCAAACCTTATGCATATTATTACAACATTATTCGCACACAGATAGTCCTATATCCCATTACAATATACCCATGATCTACAAAGAGATCTTACATCATATTTATACCTACCCGAGACCTAAACAATTAAGTTGGCCACCAAAAAGATAAAACAATAAGTTAATAACATAAACCTGCAATCCAATGATCAACCAAGTTGGCTTAGGCTAAAAACAATGTAAACCAATCATTAAATCCTGCTAGTAACGTATCAGGAACATCCTCCAACACGTTACATAAACCGGTCCATAACCTAAATAACATTGGACCCAAAATAGGTCGCCATAAACCAAATCCAGCACCACCAATCAACAGGAACATGAAGAAGATAAGCAACAACATCCTTAAATCCATCTAGAAGCCACACCAACATAGCTTATCACATGCATCAAAAGATCTTCAACAAAGCTCTGTCGGTAAAACCCTTACCAGTGACCAAAAGGCTTACTAGAAAAAATGATAGCTCCTGAGTCATCAAATCCTGAACCAACTGATCGTGATACACATCTGAATAGCATGAATGACAGATCCAAAACAATTCCACAAACCAAAGCATACTGGATCATACCAGATCAATATCATAAACCAACTACTCTACTAGAACCAACCGAAAACCGGTAAACAACCAAAACAACCAGTTTTTCCATCAATGACAAAACATCAATGCAACACATAATCAATTCCTCCAAATGCCAAGAAAAAAAATCCAAATTATTGAATAAGAACATATGCATCAACAATGAGTACCAATAAAAATTAATATTCAATTCATTTTTGTTAATATTCAACAATCCCTCATGAATCTTATCTTCAAGATAAGGAGAAAAATAAAAAAACATTGAAAAGTTCAGGTGTTGAATCTGAATAGCCATAAACATGAAATCGGGTGGCATAACTGTGGAAGGATTAAAACTAACACAAAGAGAAAAAGGTAGCTTGTAAATACTTAGCAAAAGCACCAATTGGAAAAGGCTCGACTGAATTTGGGTTGATATGGTAAGGTGTGCTTCCTGCTTTTGCAAAGTGGGTAAGGAGAAGATTTGATCTGACAAAACCCTTTGTTTTGTGATATTCCTTCTTTATTTCATTCAAATCTACTGGAATTAGTGTATCAGAAAGTTCATACAGGTCAAAAACTTCATATAATTCCTCTCTTTGGATTGTCAATAAGACCTCCCCATCATTTCCCCTTATTACCCTAGAAACAGGGTCATATTTATCTGCCACTGCCCTGAGAAGGTTGACATCCATGAAGACATTAGGCACCACTAGCTTGCCTAGGTCATATTGTCATGCACTCTAGAGTGGATAATACAAATTTCTCTGCCCATACGATAATTTAAACATATTTACCCCAGTCATAGGTACCCTAGCATCTGAAAATGCATATGCTTTATCAACTAACCCTTCTCCTAGGGTTCTTCCTTGAATAAGTTTTATCCCCTAAAATTTGTCATTTGTTGATGGTTTCAACTAGTCTAGAAAATCATCATACAAATTTCTCTTCAAATATTCAGTTTGCCTAGAGTGTTTTTGTGAGGGAGGCATTTTATCAAACTAGGGCTTTCTCAACAATTGTCGATAAATGGGGAAAAGGAAACCAGAGTTTAACCAAGAACCGACAATTCCAACATAAAAATGGAAAATTCACAAACTCCCTGAGCTAAGACTGCAAAACCTCATAGCAATCTTAAATTCCTTTACCAGAAAATTCACACAGCTTATACTATCTAGCTTTAAAACACAGAGAGGAAGATAATCAACTTATGAATTTGAAAACACTAGAAAAAGCTTAATTCTACACTGAGATAGCTCGCTCAAAACTCCTTCGGCTCTAAAATCGCCTTATGCTTTCTCTCGATTGCTTCATGAATCAAAATGATTCTGAAAAGGCATTTATTTTTATTCTTGAATCAGGCGTCATCGTATCATTCACCATTGCTGCTCATATGAGTGGAAAATGGCTCAAATTCATAGTTGAACCAAGTTTGAAACTGGACCATTGATTCCATCCATGGTGGCACATCGCACGATCTATATTAGTCAATCCAACATTAACTACCCCCTATGGCAGATGGTGATATCAAAAGTATGATGTAGCACTTCCATCTCATCATCCTTCTCATCTCTATCAGTGGCCCCACCATCCGACTTCTCTTTCGCCCACCCAAGACACGTGGCATCATCTCACCATACTGTGATCATTAACTTTCATGCATTTTCTATTGCGGGGTAGTGAGAACCATTAGATCTATTTTAACTTTATACCGCTAACACCAGTATGCACTCCCTTTAGTCACTTAATTATTGAGCATGTTTTTCGATTATGATTAAAATATCTTCACTAATTTTAGCATGTGCAGACAATGGGAACATTAGTAACCTGGCAGTTAATACAAATATATCGGCTAGAACAAGAAAAAGGACCCGCCTAGGAAAATAAAAATGAATACTTTAGGAAAAGAAAGATCTGCTCACTTAATAAACGCATAGGACACAGAAAAAGGCCCCGCCAATGTACTAAAACCCTCAGGCTAAAACAAAAAGGTAATGCGAGTTTAAAACAAATTTAGGAGATTTTATCAAGACTTTAGACAAAATTAAAATAAACTTTAAACCCAAAGCCTGAAACACAAGAGAAAAAGAGCAAGATAAGACACAGAAAACCCACCTATACCCTAAGGCACAAATTTTTTCTAAGTCATTCCTACTGACCATCAGTTAGGTCACTTGAACTTATGTGTTGTTCCTTAGACTAGTGTTGTGACTTCTACACCTCCACCTCCCATTGAGTTTGCATTTGTACAACAAGATTCCTCTTTAGCACCTGCTGACATTTTAACTCCTTGCATTGAGCCCACTACTATTGTTGTTGAGGACATATGAGAGGATGTTCATCCCCTCTCAGATGATAGATTCAACACATTTGTTATCCCACCATCATTGGAGCTTCCTCTAGAGGACCATCATGCGTTCTCTTTTGATTCACATTGAGGCCTTCCAGTTTTGCCTTACATACAGGTTTTTACTCTTCTTTGTTCATTGACTTTATTTCCTCCACATTGGAGCCACATTGGTTTGATCATTAGTACAGGGGTTCTATCATTCTGGGTAGCTTTGGAGCCTCGATCTTCTCTCATGGGGGGTTGGTTGGGTTGGTTGTAGATATGTTTTTGAGAGAGTCTCTTGAGACATTTGTTTTGTACTTTCTTTTTTATTTCTCTTTTGGAGAGGAGTTGTGTTCCCATTGGGTTCTCTTTTTCTTCATTTATGAGAAACTTGCAATGTTTGTTCATGGATACCTCATTAGGCTTTATGCCAGGACCCATCTTGCTTTGCATGTTTTTTTCCTACATCTTTTTAGCCTCTCTCCCGAGTTGTGCATTCAAGGGGGGTGTTGGAGTAAATAATTCATACATTAATTTTTCACTTAATTGCATTAATTCACTAAATGATCGATGCCTTAATTAGTAATTAATTATTGGCATTTATTATTAAGTTAATTAATTAATTAGGGATAATCAATTAATATTTATCTCCATGCATAATGCAAACTAGGAAAAGAAAACTATGTTTAGATTTTGAGAGTTTCATGCATTTAATTAGTCTATTATGCTATTTGTGCAAACATGAATGATTCGTGCATTTTGTTTCAGCTCTTAGTCTATCTTGTAAACTCCACCATTTAGGGTTTCTATCTTTAGAGTTAGATTTCTTTATAAGGATTTCATATCCTTCATTGTAACTCAAGCAATTCAATCAATTTCATTGTTATTGTCTTCAATTATTTTGTTGTTCAATTTTCTCTTTATATGTGACAGGTATTCTTGCAGAAGATAACCAGGCTTGTGGGATTCCCACTTCACAAATTCTAACATTTACAAACTATGGTTGTAGCCAAGACTAAACCTTGGTATGTTTTCATTGGGATAATTTGTTGTAGTATGCAATGTTTGAGCATAAATTCGTTGTAGTTCATTAGGACGTTGTAAGGGAGACCCACCTTGGTTTTGTTGAGCCTAAAGTGTAGGAGATCTTAGTCTTGTGACTGAATCTCATTCGTTGGCCAAATCCTATTCTAGATTTGTTGAAAAGTAAGTGGATAATTCTTTAGGATTAGAATCTGTTGATTTGGGAACCAACAGATTGGTGACTCTATTGGGGAAAAGCTTTTAAAATATTTTCAAGTTACCCAAGAGTTTCTAGTTAAGAAAGTTTCAACTTGAAAGAAGGTTTTTAGCAGCCTATATGAATAAGATTCAAGTGATTGTGCTGATGAAGAAAGGACCCAGAATATTACGATGTCTTGAATAGTTCCCTGTTGTTCAAGGAATGTTCCTCTGCAAGGAAGTAGCGACTCTATCTTAGAAAAAAACTTGATAAATGTTGCAAAAGAGCTCTAGATGTTGAAGAAAGTTCTAGGTCAGAAAATACTTATTTGTAGCAGCTCAAGACTCAAGAGATGAAGGAGGGACATTGTTGAAAAGTTGTTGCAGACTAAAGAAGATTCATGTCCCAATCATTTTGAGCTATCAATGATGATTTTCATCACTAATTGGTTCACACAAAGTTTGAAGACTCTATTGGAAGAACTCGGAAAGCGTATGTGCATTTCAAAAAAATTATCTATTCAAAGTTCCATCCATTGGAGATGAAAAGGTTCATGGTCTTATTCTTGCTCTCATTTGTTGGTTCTACTATGTTGAATGTTGATCTTACTAAACTTAAAGTATTTGTCTAGTATTTTAGGATTTGTTAAGTTATGGCTGATTGGAATGGGTATGTTTATCCTATGGGTTATTCTTCATTTTCTTATGATTCAAACCTTGGGTATTGTCATACTAGCATGTATCCTAGTAATGCTCCATTGGGTTAAGGTTATGGTGTTGCACCTTTTGTAAATCTAGATATGCAAATGCCTATGCACAACCATGATAGATTGGTCAAAATGTTAGAAGCTTTAGCCCAAATAGATAAAAATATAGAGGAGTTAGATAAGTCTCAAGTATGTAGACTTACAAACGTCATGCATCCAAGTGTATATGCACATGTGTCAAGCCAAAGGGAAGAAGCAATGTCTGATAAAAATATTGCAGATTTAAATAAGAGGTTGATGTCTCCACAAGCTCAGCTAAGTGTTAACCATGGTATACCTCCCATTCAAGTTGTTGAAACCCCTATTAAATCTTTTGATCCATTGATGATCAGTTGGACTTATCATGGGTAGATTATGAGGCTCAAAGTATACCAAATCATATTTATAATCAAATGCCTGGGTTTGATTGATTCAATATTTGTGAAGGGGATGCCCATGTCCTAAGATTTTATAGTTTCATGCATAGCTATATATTCAAAGAAGAGGACATGTGGATGAGGTTATTTGTATGGCCTCTTGATGCAAGAGATAAGGATTGGTATCTAAGTTTTGTTAAAAAAACCCTTTGCTCATTGGGATGAACTAGTGGGTGCATACACAAAAGAGTTTGCAAAAGAACCTATTGAGCCATAGGTTTGCAATGGCCTTGTCACAAATCCTTGAAGGATTTCTTCAAGATAAATGTTGCAATGGCCTTGTCACAAATCCCTGAAGGATTTCTTCAAGATAAATGTTGCAATGTCCTTGTCACAAATCCCTAAAATATTTAAGCCCGATACTCCAAGTTGCATTAGTATGTATTTTGAAGCTTTTGAAGAAGGTTCTAGTGCACTATTGGAATATTTTAAAATAGTGGATATGCAGATGGCGTATACTTACTTGGACATCATGGACATGATGAGATGTGAATACATGAAAAATTTGTTGTCCACAAATCTCAATAATGATGACAAGTGTGTTAAAGTTACAAACAACAGTATGGTTGCATGTGACCAAGTGATTCTAGCCTCAGATGAACACAAGTGTGTATTCAAAAGAGTAGAGGTTGGAGATGGAGAAAGGTGTAACATTGAGCCTAACGGAAATGACATTGTTTGTACCTATTCTCAAAAGGTATACCAATCAGCATGTGATGCTAATGAGAGGCTTAATGATAACACTTAGTGCAATGCTAAAGAGCAGAAGAATGAGCAGTGTAATCAACATGTGGAAGACCAATGTGCAAGTGTGAGCTGCAACCATGAAGACCCAAGTGTAAATAAACATGAATATATGGAAAATTTTCTTTCTATGGCAAACTATGACCTTTTTCTGATAAGGTTGTTGGAGATTCAATCTCCTATGACAATGAAATCTTATTTTGCAATCAGACCATTGACTTTTCATAGTTTGATGATGCTATCAGTGCAAGTGATAATGATTTGCATCTTGGTAGCAGCAGTAGCAGTGTTGGGGATCACAAAGATGCGGAGGTAGAAGATAGGGATCAGAACAATGGTATATTAAGCAATGAGCAGATTTCAGACTTGTTGTCAATGGAATATCAAAGGCATGTAAGTAAAAGTGGTTCGAAGTCCTTGTGTTTTTCTTATAAGAAGGATGACACTTCCTGTGAAGCAATTTATGATGCACAAATCTTTGATTTTTCTTCTACCAGTGAATTGGTCGACTTGTAAAGTGATGATGCACTTGAAGGAGATATAGCATTTAATTGTCATACTCAAAGTGGTGATAGGCCTGAAAAGAGTGATGATGAACCCAATTTCATCAATATGTGCAAGAGCTCAACCTAATGCATTGAGCCCCATTATGATGAGTTCTCTTTTGAGTTGGAGCATTATTATAAAAACTTTCATGTGGATGCGGGGGCTAATTTTAGTTTTGAATCAAAACTTTTTTTTGAGCCAGAATCACACTCTTGTGAGTGTATACAGGATACTGACAATGTTGTTACATCATATGAGAATGAGGAAGTAAGTGAACTTATCAGTATGTTGAAACTTCCCAATGAACCTTTCTTCTAGAACAGTGAGTTGCTAAGCAAGCCAATACATGATTCTTTGTTCTTGCATGTGTTGGAGGATTGTATGCATGAGTCACAAGGTTTGCAACAACAACCCCTTGAGAGTTTTCAATTTGATATGCAAACTTGTGATGAAAGTTTTTTCATGACACCAACTATATGTTAGTGCAAGAGTTTATTTCTTTTCAGCTGGAAGAGGTTTTTATCAGGTGTGACAGTGACATGAGTCATGATGGGTGTTATGTTCAACATGCAAGTATATCATTTGATGAACATAACACATTTATGTCACCCAATAATCAGTATGCTTAGTTTGTGCACAAGTTTCAAAGGTTTAATGATGATGCGTGCACTTATGATTCTCAGTATAGTGGCTGGATGAGAGATGTTTGTATGTTTGATCAGCAACATCCCAGCTACATTTTCATATTGGCCTCAATAAGATCAATGAAAAATCATGTGTATGATAGGAGAAAGAATAGGCCCTGTGTTTTTTATGGGGCGGAGAAGACCTATTTTGACTCTAAGCCCAATGGAGTAGACACTTGATCTGCTCCCCAGAGATTTGGGTTCTTGCCACACCCGCAAGGGGCATGCATCCTCGAGCTAGAGCCACTATTGGGACCTCAAATTTTTTGCCAAATTTTAAGGACCCGGGTTCAAAAATTTGTTTAATGCCTTCAGAATCACCCCTACTGAATAAGCCCGAGTAGCTCACTTTAAGAGATCATATTTTTGCACCCCTTGATTGTCATGAAGAATCCCTTTGGGGAAGTGTTAAGCACATTTTAGAGATGCCATATGTCCATTTTTAGCTTCCTTGGATTATTTTCGATGAGTTTTCAATGCCCTTGTTTTAAGGTCCAGAGGCTAGTTTGTTGTTTGCAGCAATTTAACCTTTTTGAGTCCTCTTTGGAGCATTGCATCTTTGTATCAATTGAAGATCAAGATTAATTGATGGTTTACCATGATTCTATAAAAAAAAATTGAACCTCCATGTCAGGTGGCGTTTCGTCTATTTTATGAGTTTCCCGACTTGATTCCATTTGCAAAATGTTCAGTTTTGCAAATTGGATTGTGTCAATCTACAGTTTGTAGCCTTGTTTGTGAATTTTTATTTCACACCCTATTGACCTACACATCAAAGTGAGTGTACCTCATGATTCCCTACATAATTATCTATCACTTTCCCGGTTTGTATCCTCCTAGCTCATCATATGATAAGTTTTCAAAGCTCATTCTAAATGAACTTTTTTCAAGGTTTCAATTAGCACATTCAGATTTTTTTCAGAGAAGGCAAGTTGGGAGATCAATATTTTATACATGTGATGAAATTGATCCAAACCCTCTTGCAAACCTATTTAGGGTATCTACATCTACCAGCGTGCCAAGTGGTAGCCTCTGAAACAAAGGTTTGATATTTTTACAACTCAGTGTTTGAAGGGGTTTCATGTTGATTTAACAAGTGCAATTTTAGAAAAGCCTGAGTAGGCAACTTTATAGGTTAATATCTTTCACCCTGAAAATTGTTTTGAGAATTCATCTGATGTTTTGGATTCCTCATATTACATTCTACAAATGTCCCTGCTCTCAGGGCTACGTCAGGTGTTTTGATCAATTTTTAAAGCCAGTCTCGGGAGCT
This sequence comes from Cryptomeria japonica, assembly GCF_030272615.1. Classification (NCBI taxonomy): domain Eukaryota; kingdom Viridiplantae; phylum Streptophyta; class Pinopsida; order Cupressales; family Cupressaceae; genus Cryptomeria; species Cryptomeria japonica. Next base: position 421,556,017 of record NC_081412.1, read on the forward strand.
ACTCAAGTGGTTTTGACTAGAAATAAAAGGTGCAAAAATGTCAAATTAAACTGTAATTTGTCCATATTTTCATATTCAGATCACGTCCAGTAGATATTTCAGAGCATTTTTAACGGATCAGTTGTCTGGAAACGAAAAATTTATCCAGGCCCACCAGGGACCTGACTAAAGCTATGACCTAGTAAGATGAGTTGAAGCTTGCCAAAAGAAATAAAAGTATTATTTAAATTACATTGATTTAAATAATATTGTATTTAATTTAATGTGAGGAAAAGAAGGGGGGCTAGGTGAAAATATTTTAAACTGATTCATGAGAACAATAAAATAAAAAATATATATCTTGAATCATTTTAATATTGACTTAAATATTTGTGAATATTAACATAGCAAGGGAAATACATTTTAGAGTGTAAATTGTCAAGTTGTGAGAGGGGGAACTTTCAAAATGTGAAATAAAAAATATCATGCAAATGTATATTTAAATTCCTCAAGCTAATGTTTGAAGGGGGGGAAAAGTTAGGTGGGCCCACAGAAAAGGATGCGTGTAAGAGAATTTTTGGTTTTAAAAGCTCAGTGAAAATTTTAAAATTTTGCCCTGTAGGGCATGATGGCACAAAGAAGACTTGATTATTACTTGCAACTTCTAAAAAATCTAAGACAAATTCTTTACCCCGTATATAGCCCCAAAAACCTTTGAAATATTTCATTTCTTGATATCTCGTGGGACCAAGCCAACTAAATAAAATACAGCGCAGGATAAGGATTTGAAGCACAGACGGAGCAATCATCTACCCCACGCATTAGTTTTGGCATCCAAAGGAACTACGTGAGGTAAGAGATGTGAGCGCCAAAGGTGCCCCCTACGCTACCCCGCACGACATTAAACCAGATCAATTCACTATTGTAGGATAGCACTTTTGATCAAGGTGGATGAAGTAGCTTTCTATCCCACGTGGGGATTTAAGCACGCAGGATGCAGGTGAGGGATAACAAAAGTTCAAAGCGAAATGACGAGAACGAAGTCAAAAACAAAATTAGAGCAACATAAGCAAATCCAAACTGGCAATGTTTTAGGGTTTATTCCATGGTTGTGAAGGAATGATAAATTTTTTAGCTACACAAAGATCAGAGCCAGTAATAATTATGGGGCGAGTTCAAAGACAAATTCTGTATAGCTTGATTGACATTTTCCATGCTCAGATAGTTATGCAGAGGTATCAAATGTAGGAATGAAGAAAGTAAAAATTTATTTTCACAGCCATGAGTGGATGGGGCTATTGGGACTTCAAAAAAATTGTCTAATTTTGAACACCCAAGCTCAAAATTTTGTAGGTTGCACTCAGAATCACCTTTCAGAGCAGGCCTTTGTAGCTCAGTTAGTGAGCTCATGTTTTTGCACTAGAGAATTGGCACGCAAAATCCTCTTGGTGGATTGTTATAAACCTTGTAGAGATAACCATATACATGCTTGCAGCTTCCCTGGACAAGGTTTGATGTGTTTGTGAAGTCTCCTTTGGAGGTCCAGAAGTTTGGTTGTTGATTTGCAGTTATTTTACTTTTTTGAGTAGCCCTGTTTAAGCAGTTATATCTTTGTGCCAATTGATTTTCAATCCAAATAGGGAGTTGTCTGTGATTCTCTACTATTTTTTGAAGCCCCGTGCTAAGTGGAAAAGCCCCATCAATCCGTTTGACAAGTTTTCAAAGCCAATTCTATTTGCAAAGGGTTCAGTTTTGTAAACTCGACAATGTCAAACAACAGTCAAGACCCCACTTTGAGAATTTTTATTTCACACCCATTTAACCTACATTTTAAAGTGGTGGTACCCTATGATTCTTAGTAAAATTATCTACCATATCCCATGTTTGCAGCCCCCTAGCTCCTCATTTGATTAGTTTTCAAGACCCATTCCGAATGTACTTTTTCAAGGTTTCACAAGCAGCATTTTCAGTATTTTCAGAGGAGGAAACTTTGAGGGTTAAATTTTTGCACATGTGACCTAATCAGATCAAACCCTCTTGCATGTGAGTTCAAGGTATCCAGATGTCCCAGCGTGCCAATTTGTAGCTCAACAGGTGGAGGTTTGATATTTTTTCAAATCAGGTTTTGAAGGGGTCTCAAGTTGATTTAGCAAGTGCAGATTTAGAAAAGCCTGAGTAGGCAACTTTGGAGGTTAATATATTTTTCCCCAGAAGTCATAATGGAGATCTATCAAATGCTTTGGAATCTCAATATTACAATCTATCAGTGTGTCAACTTGCAGATCGTGGTCAGGTGTTTTGATTAGTTTTTGAAACTGATTTCGAAGGCTACTGAGGTGTTTCGGACCAAAGTTCAAAGTTGCTAAAACGTCAAGTTTAATGACTACTCAGTCAATTTCTCCGACTTTGAACACATCGAGTCAGTGTTATGAAGCATTCCCTTAGGGCCAATTGTTTGAAAATGAATTTTTTTTTAGTCGGGCCCACCCGAGGCCCAACTAATGGCAGCACCTAATTTGTCCAAGTGAAGCCCATGTATGGAAATGCACGTCATTTAAATCTTTTGATTTAAATAATGTGATAAATAAATCAGTTTAATAAACAGAATTATCAATTATTTTAAATCATCTTTTGATTTAAATTTTCCAATGGGGTGAAGGAGAAAATTATGTGAGCGGGAAAAGTAATCTTTTGAAAATAATTTTAAAATGGGGCTTAAATCACTTTATCAATGATTTAAAAACCTCAACTATACTCTCGCCTATTTTTAAAGGACTGGTGGGCCCACAAAATTGTACAAGGAAGGAAAATTATGGCTTGGAAATATTTCATACTAGAAATTAACTTTTCAGGGGGGACCCACACATTGATAGAAGGTGGAAAGAGTTCAAAATATTTTATCCCTATTATCCCACTTCAGCATGGCATGATGGATAATGCGGACTAAGGAGGTACATGCAGTGAGGGAAATTAAATGCTTATCTCGCGCATCATGAGGATGTTAATCCTATGAGGATCCGGTTAATACTGAGAGGGGGGTGAATCAGTATTAAGACCAATTGAAACTTTAACTCGAAACAAACTTATCTCAGATCTGAAACCATTTAACAAATATCTCAACTTCTGTAATCAGATCTAATAACCTCTTTATCAGATTTGCTTAACACATTAATTAAATTATTTATCAATACTTTCACCACCAAAGCAATCATATAAACTTGATCATTGACCAACTCATTAACCTTATCAATAAGATCAAAAAAATTCTCAAACAACTTCTTATCAGTACTGGTAACCTCTGATAAACTTCTGATAAAACATCATAACTGGTGTCTCAGAAATAATGCATGAAATGAAAACTAAACAAGAACATCAAATGAAAAATATTCCACACATGAACACCATAAGTTTTTGACATGGAAACCCAAATAGGGAAAAACCACGGTGGGATTTGGCACCCACAAATATTTGTACTCTTTCTAAGTACGCCCTGTTAGGAGCTTAGCCATGTTAGGAGCTTACAATACGCCCTATTAGGAGCAGACCCTGTTAGGAGTCACCCGGTTAGGGGATTTGCCTTGCAGCCCAGTTAGGAGCTTGATGATCTGTTAGGATCAACCTTGTGAGAGGATTTAAAACTCTTTTGAGAGTTGCCCTGTTAGGGAACTTATATTTTTAAGGCCTATTAGGACCTACCCGGTTAAGGGATTTAACCTATTGCAACTGTTAGGGAACAACAATGAAAGAATGATTTGTTACTTGCAATTCTCTGCTTGCTTGATCAGATCTAGTTATACACAAAACTCTTCAACTCTTAGGCAGATCTCACACTTCACTTGGACGGCTTAACACATTCTCTAAGACCATCAACACAATAAACATCAACTGTGTCAACCCAAATAGCCATCTCAACTAGGTCAGCCACAAAACCTGATTACATCATGAATTTATAATTTAAATCATAAGAGATCATCATAGATCACTATACAAATCATTACAACAAATTACAATACAATATCAATCGTTGGTTGATCATAACCCATCACTGAAATCCAATTTGTATCCTCAAAACACTCTACTAAGCGTTTCATTGATTCCCAAGAAAATCTTCCTTGAATCAGGCCAAAACAACAATTAAATCTTTCACTTGCGTTGTGTCGTGTTACCAACTTCATGTAGACTCATCGTCAATCACCATCATAACATAAATCATTACCAGTTTGATGATTTCTTCATTGGTCCTTAAACCCCTACTAAAACCTTAGCAAAACTTCATCAAAAATTTGAAACACGCCATCTGGTAATCATCACAAGTTCAGGTTTTGGTCACATACACCTTTCCATCATACAAGTTCACCATCCAAACCACAAATCATCAAACATCATCTATTGACTGATCCAATCAAAACAACTCTGCTTTACCAGTTAAAGTCCTATTTCACGGACTTTATCTCACTGTCAATAAACCATGTCTTCCAATAAACCAAATCACTTAGATGAAAAAAAAAGACATCAAGAACATCAATTAACATCATTTGTCTACAATGACAACACAAATAATTGATCATGTCATCTATTCATATAATCTCAATCTCTTCATCACAAATAGACTTCTATCCTTTACTTCAACTGCATCACCTCATTTGCATCAGTTATGCCAAATACCAACAATCTCCCCCTTTGGAATTGATGGAAACACTAATCAGATATATGATCAGAGTAACATCGTCATTTTCAACTTGCTTGTTGGTATCATATCATCTATCAATTCTCCTTCTTTTGTTACCTCCCCCTTAATCAATGCTTCTCTCAATATGATCTAAAACTTATCCCATGTCTACCATATCTTATTTCTATTCATTTCTTCTCCCCCTTTGACAATAATGTCAAAGATGTAAATGCATCACTTGTCTTTAATTATGTTGTTGCCTCTTCCATCATCTCTACTACTCAAATCAAAAAAATTTATAACAAAGCATTAAATCAGAACTTTATATCAAACTCACTCCCCCAAAGGAGTAGCCTACACCTTCATCAATCCTTAGTGAAAAATAAACATGAAATCCATAGGATTGGTGGATCTCCATCATTTTAGTCCTTCCAGTGTAGAGGTCTAACCCCTAGTTTACCTCTAAGAAACTCAAAGTTAGCCTTCGGTAAGGGCTTATTAAATATATCAACTAACTGATCTTTACTCTTCACATATTCCATCTTCACCTACTTTTCTTGAACTCTTTCCCTTAGGAAGTGATACTTCAATTCAATGTGCTTGGTTCTAGCATGAAGTACTAGATTCTTAGAAATTTTGATTGCACTTGTATTATCACAATAGATAGTCACCAGTTCTGACATATCTATCTTGAATCCTTCTAGCACATGTCTCATCCATATTGCCTATGTGCAATTCATGGATGCAGCTACATACTCTGCTTCAGTTGTAGATTGAGAAATACAAGTTTGTTTTCTTGCTCGTACATGCCACTAATCTTCCTCCAAGTAGAAAAGCTCCATCAGTTGTTCTTTTCTGATCATCCACAGTACCTACCCAATCAACATCAGTAAAGACATCCAAAGTAAAATCTCCTTTATAGGGATACCATAAACCATATTCTATTGTGCCTTTGAGATACCAAAAAATTCTCTTCACAACCACCATGTGACTCTCTTTAGGCTCTTTTTGAAATCTGGCAACTAATCCAACATCATGAGCAATGTTTGGTTTGCTATGGACAACATAGTGTAGCTTTTCAATCATAGATCTGTACTCTTTTTCACTAACAGCAGGGGAATCATCTTCCTTTGACAACTTGCAACTAGTCACCATCGGTGTCCCTATCAGTTTGCAATCTTCCATGCCGAAAGTCTTCAACACCTCTTTGATATACTTGGTCTGACAAATAAAGATACCACCATCTAGTTGTTGGACCTATAAGTCAATAAAGAACTTAATTTCACCGATTAGAGACATTTCAAATTATTTTTTCATTATATCAGAAAATTCCATACACATATCATCATTTCCACCAAAAATTATGCCATCAACAAATACTTCTGCTATTAGCATCTTGTCTCCATCAGTCTTCAAATAAATGTTGTTGTCCTCACTGGTATGTTGGAATCCAATTTTGATCAAATGTGCATGTAATCTCTCATACCATGCTCTCAGTGCCTACTTAAGACCATACATATCTTTATGCAATTTACACACCATGTATTTTTCATCGGTCAAGGAAAATCCATCTGGTTGTTCAATGTATACTTCTTCTAGAATCACATTTAGAAAGGTTGACTTAACATACATTTGGTAGACTTTGAATCCCTTATATGCAAAAAATGCCAGCAGCATCCTTACTCCTTCTAATCTACCAACAGGTGAAAATGTTTCACCATAATCCTCACTTCCTCTTGAGCATACCCTTTGCAGACTAACCTTTCCTTTGTTTCTTACAATCCTTCCTTCTTCATCCAATTTATTCCTAAAGACCCATTTTGTTCCAATTACATTATTATCCTCCGGTCTAGGAACAAGTGACCATGTCTGATTCTTCTCAATTTGATCTAATTCTTCATTCATTGCATTAACCCAATCATCATCTTTTAGTGCTTCCTTAATTGTCTTGGGTTCAATTGTAGATATAAAACATGAGTTCTCTCTAATCTTTCTCCCGGTTTGCACACCTACATTCTTATCACCAATTATTTGCTCTTCTAAATGATTCAATCTTATATATCTAAGTATTGCCTGTGTCAGTTCCACATCTTCTTCATCAAGTTCTTCATCTTCTTCCTCACTGTCATCACTTACCGATTGAGCACCTAGTTCTGCATTTTCTAGTTCTTCATTATTATTTCCTTCTGGTTCAATGATCATAAACTTTTCCTCATTATCATCCTTTTCAAGTTTTGATCTGCTTGTGCCTTCAGACTTATCAGATAAATCATCAACTTTTACATTAGCACTTTCAACAATTTTCTTTGTTCTCTTATTGTAACATTTATATGCTTTACTCTTAGAAGATTAACCAAGAAAAATTCCCTCATCAGATTTTGCATTAAATTTCTTAGTGTAGTTATCTCTCTTAATAAAATATTGACTTCCAAAGATTTTAAAATAACTTACAGGAGGAGTTTTTCCATACCATAGCTCATAGGGTGTCTTATTGTTACCTCTTTTTACCAGTACCCGGTTTAGAGTGTATACAGTAGTACTGACCACTTCTCTCCAAAACATTTTGGATACATCACCCTGTAATAACATGGTTCTTGCACTTCAACTATTGTTCTATTCATCCTTTCTATTATGCCATTCTATTGTGGTGTCCTTGAAGATGACATCCATCTCTTTATACCATGTTCATCACAATACTTAACAAATTCATTAGATGTGAATTCACCTCCTCAGTCTGATCTTAAACACTTCAGGTTCTTACCAGTTTCCCTCTCAACTAGAGCTTTAAATGATTTAAATTTATTAAATGCTTCTAATTTCTCTCTCGAAAATGTTACCCACATCATTTTAGAATAGTCATCGGTGAAGATCATGAAATACCTATCACTATAATGACTCTTTGTTCTCATAGGACCATAGAGATCAGTATGTACCAAATCTAAAACATTCTCAGAAATACAATTCTTGCTCTTGAAAGAAATAGAGGTCATCTTACCGATTTGACAATCTTTGCATATCACACTATCTGGTTTGACAAGTTGGGGTAATCCTCTTACAACACTTGACTTGCTTATCTTAACCAAATTATCAAAGTTAACATGACAACATCTTTTATGCCATAACCAACTGTCTTCCATTCTTGCAACCAAACAATTATTAATATTACTATTCAAATGGAATAAGTTACCTTTAGTTTGTTTCCCGGTAGCAATCAGTTCACCATTACCTCCAAGAATTCTGCATACTCCACTCTTAAACTCAAGAAAATAACCTTTATCATTGAGATGACCAACACTTAAAATATTATGCTTAAGACCATCAACCCAAAATACATCATCAACATTACTCTTCCCATTTAGAGAGATTGAACCTTTACCTTTCACCATATAGGGAGAGTTATTTCCAAATCTAACAACACCTCCATCAAATTCATTAAGGGTTATGAACTTACTTTTATCTCTGGTCATGTGGTGTGAGCAGTCACTGTCTATAATCCACTCATCACTATTCCCCATATGAGATACTAGTGCCTTTTCATCTGACAGTTCCTCCTTCATGGCTACAAATACAATTTCTTCATTGTCATCTTCTTCTTCTGACTCATCATTAGTCACACCTTCATCTACTGCAACATAAAAATGTTTCTTTCCCTTTCCTTTGAATCTTCTAAACGTTTCTTTCTTATCGGTGTTAGGGCCATTAGCGGCAATATGACCAATTTTATTACAAGAGAAACACTTCAAAGGTATCTTTCCTTTATACTTACCAGTGCCTCTTGGAAATCTCTTTGTTAACAATGCCTCAAGTTCCATCACTTGATCTTCATTGTCTTCATTTCTCCAGTTATTTCCATGACTTGTCCTGCACTCATGATTTTGACATATATATTTTCCTTTTCTAGCAGATGAACCGGTAATAGAAGCTTTAAAGGTAGATTTAGTAGATTTTGTCACACTATTGTCAAAACTATTTAACTAAAACATTGTAAGCTTACCAATCAATGAATCAATAGTTACCTTATCCTTTGAAATAGATCTAAGTTCTTGGATTGCTGATACTCTTATAGCGTACTGAGGTTGAAGAGTTCTAAGTATTTTACTTACTATTGTATCATCTTCTATTTTGCCTCCAACACTCTTTATGTCGCCAAAAACTTCTTTGATTCTCTGACCATACTATCCAATATTCTCTCCTTCAAGCATTCTCATGTCATCGAACTTTCCTCTTAATCTTTCCTCTTAGGCTCTTTGAACATGCTCATCTCCTCCATAGATTGTCTCTAACTTTTCCCAAACCTCACCAGCAGTTTCCAATCCTTGAACATCAATATATTTTGAATTAGATAAAATACTTACAATAGCTTCTAAGGCTTGCATGTTATCTTGTTGTTCTCTAAGTTCATCTGGTGTCAAGGGAGTAGTGGTAGGAGCAATATATGTTGTTTCAACTTGCTTCCAATATTGTGCACCAAGACCTTTGATGTAGATCTTCATTCAGTCTTTCCAGATCTTGTAGTTATCCTTGTTGAACTTGGGACCCTCTTTCTTCATCATCTTTACTTCCTCATAATCTTTTCCTCAAGTGCTTAGGCTTTCTGCACACAGAGGACCAAAGATTTGATACCAATTGTTAATCCTATGAGGATCCAGTTAATACTGCGAGGGGGGTTGAATCAGTATTAAGACCAACTGAAACTTTAACTCAAAAACAAACTTATGTCAAATCTGAAACCATTTAACAAATATCACAACTTCTGTAATCAGATCTAATAACCTCTTTATTAGATTTTCTTAATACATTAATCAAATCATTTATCAATACTTTCACCACCAAAGCAATCATATAAACTTGATCATTTACCAACTCATTAACCTTATCAATAAGATCAAAAACTTTCTCAAACAACTTCTTATCAGTACCAGTAACCTTTGATAAACTTCTGATAAAACATCATAACTGGTATCTTAGAAATAATGCATCAAATGAAACATAAACAAGAAAATCACATGAAAAACATTCCACACATGAACACCATAAGTTTTTGATGTGGAAACCCAAATAGGGAAAAACCACATTGGGAGTTGGCACACACAAATATTTGTACTCTTTTGAAGTATGCCCTGTTAGGAGCTTACAGTATGCCCGGTTAGGAGCAAACCCTGTTAGGAGTCACCCAGTTAGGGGATTTGCCTTGTAGCCTGGTTAGGAGCTTGATGATCTATTAGGATCAACCTTGTGAGAGGATTTAACACTCTTTTGAGATCTGCCATGTTAGGGGACTTAAATGTTTAAGGCCTATTAGGACCTACCCAGTTAAGGAATTTAACCCGTTGTAACTGTTAGGGAACAACAGTGAAAGAATAATTTGTTACTTACACTTCTCTACTTGCTTGATCAGATCCAATTATACACAACACTCTGCAACTCTCAGGCAAATCTCACACTTTACTTGGATGGCTTAACACATCCTCTAAGACCATCGACACAATAAACATCAACTGTGTCAACCTAAATAGCCATCTCAACAAGGTTAGTGACAAAACCTAATTACATCATAAATTTTCAATTCAAATCATAAGAGATCATCATAGATTGCTATACATATCATTACAACAAATTACAATTCAATATCAACCGTTGGTTGATCATAACCCATCACAAAAATCCGATCTATATCCTCAAAACACTCTACTAAGCGTTTTGTTGATTCCCAAGAAAATCTTCCTTGAATCGCTCCAACTAAATCTTTCACACGGGTTGTGTCGTGTTACCAACTTAATGTAGACTCAATCACTGTCATAACAGAAATCATTATCGGTTTGATGATTTCTTCACCGGTCCTTAAACCCTACTAAAACCTTAGCAAAACTTCATCAAAAATTTGAAACACGCCTTCCAGTAATCATCACAAGTTCAAGTTTCAGTCACATACACCTTTCCATGATACAAGTTCACCATCCAAACTGCAAATCACCAAACATCGTCGATCGACCAATCCAATCAAAACAACTCTGTTTTACCGGTTAAAGTCCTATTTCACAGACTTTAGCTCACTACCTATAAACCCTATCTTCTGGTAAACCAAATCACTTAGATGACAAAACAAGACATCAGGAACATCAGTTGACATTATTTTGCAGCAATGACAGCACAAATAACTGATCATGTCATATATTCATAGAATCTCAATCTCTTCATCAAATAAACTTCTATCCTTTACTAGTGCAGTCATTAGAATTCAAATGCACCACCTCATCTATATCAGTTATGTCAAATGCCAATAGAGGAGCCATCTAGCAAACAACACAGGCTAAGGGAAACCATGAGGGTGGGAAACCATCCCTTACCTCACGCGATGGAAAGAAGCTATATAAACTTGTGTGGGGCAAAGGAATACGCACTGCATAGGGAAACTTATTGTTATCTGTGCAAACAATGGGGAAGTAAAAACTCACGTGAGATAAGAATCTTGTGTGAGATGCAAGATAGAATCATTTTCTCGCATGGCTCAAGAAAGGAGTGAACTCATAGTGTGGGATAATAACTAAAACTTAGGGCAAAGCAAAAAGAACGTGTGCAGAAGAAAGGAATTAGGGTTTTTTGTTGGAGCAAGAAACTCATGAAATTGATCTCGTTTTGCAGACCCCGTTTGGGGGTGGATTTGAAGATGTCGAATGATGAAGAGAGATTGCATGAAGTCAAGGGGCAGTCGCAAAACAATATGAGAGGTTTGCACAAGTGGGTAATATAATTAGCAAATGCGTAGAATGTTAAGTGGGATTCATGGCACAAGAAGGGAGAATATATTGGACAATCTACAATTGAACTTCATCATTGTGATATGCGATGGCGTGAGCTCTCATGATATGGGTTAAAATTGTGAATGCTTCCTCCTGTGGTGTTTGAACATATGTTAAGGTTTTTTCAAAGCGTGTGAACAACGATTTGTATTTCCTATGCATAAAGTTGTGAAAGGCCAAGCACCACAGCCTGTGAATATGCTGAGTTATTTTTAAATTGACCTTGTGAAGATGTGATTCCTTTAGAGAAATATATTGTTTGTCTCTCATACCTAGTTAATGCTTTAAGAATTTCAAATCCTTTTGTATGGTTGCAGCATATCCCTATCCATGATTCACCATTTCAAAGGCTTTGGCATCGGTCCAAAATGTGTAAAGAGGAGAAACAAAGCAATACATTGATTCAAAAGAATCTATAGAACATGGTAGATGGAGGTTGTAACAACTACAAAAGGATTTACTAGAATATTGATTCGTTCTCCTTTTTACCGACCAAGATCTTTCCACTATATGATAGTGTGATGGGGAATTTCATAAAAATCACGAAGTCTTTGTTTCATTGAGGATAGGTATTGGTGCATCTTTATTCATGGGGATGAGATGACCATGAGTTGTCTCACGTGTTTCAAAGACCCATAATTTTGAGTTAGAGAATGCATGTACTTTGCATAAAGATTAAGAATCACAGTGAGGGTGTTTTGCCAAACACCACGATGGACTTGCGTTCAAAATATGGAACCATAGACATGGTATGTGTGAGTATTCAACCTTTTCTAGCATCTTCCTAGTAGTGTCCAAGTGAGAATCTCATAATAGAGATGTATCTTGAAATGAATTCATTGCAAAGGGTATGAGGTTTTCAAGTAATTGCAATTAGCGGGAATGAAACAAAATACCCTAGTCTTTACCAAAGCTCTCCTAGCACGTACCAATATAGAAGTTCTGAAATGGAGTATGGATAGCCATGAAAGCAACATAAGTGGGCACAAAGTGACTCAACTGGGTTGTATGGTTAAAACAATGTGTCAATTCATAAGTGGATTGGGTCCATGTTGTTTTTGCATTAATGGGTACGAGATATTTTTGTTGGCTTGATGATGATTGTAATAAATTCATCATATGTTGTCATTGATGAAACACATACACACACATATGTTTATAGTGTCTACCGGTATAACTTCAAGTTGTTTATATTACAACCAATATGCTAGAGGTTATACTTAGAGGTTTATCTCTAACTGGTACTTTGCAACAACTGGTATATGCATAGGAGACAACCAGTGGATACACATTAGTCGGCATCAAGATGGAGATTATATTAGGAGATTCAAGGATAACGGTTCATATATTTAACTATAATTGGTATTGATTGTTCCAACCGGTATTCATTGTTTTTGTGATGAGTTACCATAAATCGTGATGAGTTATCCCGCCGACAAATTTTGATGGTATTTTTGTGAAGAGTTATGATCACTTGACCAAATACACTGCAAATAGGAAATTGTGTTATGATTTCTTTAGGCCTACATGAAATCTTAATGTCTATATATTGACATTACAATGAATTATTTCATATGAGTGAAAGTGATATGTTGTGTGCGAGAGACAAAAGAGTTAAGTTGCGAATTATGCAGAAGAGCAGTGTTGAATATGTTTAGAAGGATCTGATCAAGCAATTATTGTGCTACTCAGATAGATCAAACCAATCCTGTTGTTTTCTAACAATCACAACAAAATTCAAATCCCCTAACTGGGTAAGCTCTAACAAGCTTCTTTGTATAAATCCTCCAACAGGGTGATCCATTAGTTTGGGTTCAGAAATCCTCCACCGAGGTTACTCCTAACAGGATACTACCTTTAACAAGGTATAAGCTTCTAATCAAGCTTTGGGATCTCTAACAAGATTCGCTCCTAGCAGAGCACTTTGTAGACCATAACCGGTCAGTTATCTATTACTACGAATAGTTAACTTGTGAGTTCCATCTCACCGTGGTTTTTACCTATTTGCGTTTTCCACGTACAAACACTTGTGTTATGGTGGATGTTTTACTTATTGTGGATGTTGCCATAACATTTTGGATTACATGCACTGTGTTTAAAAGTTTTGTTAAGTTCATCTATCGGTTAGTGTTTCAAGTAGTTTTATTTTTTGGTGTCATTGATTCACCCCCCCTATCAGTTCTTTTCAAGTCCATCAATTGGTATCAGATCCTAACTTCTTTGAAGCCTAATCGCTTAGAAGGGAGCCTTTAAACCACCATGGGGGGCATGAGCTAATTTGAGATGGCTAAAGAACTAGAAGCTAGCAAAAATGAGCTTGAAACCCTTAAGGTCAAACTGAAAGCTTCTCAAGTCAAAAGGAGAGAGCTAACTGAACAGTTGTTAGAGATATATGACAATGGTTCTTCAGATGAAGCTAATATTGATGTTTTAGCCAAGGAAATTGAAAAGTTAAACGGTGAAAAGCTAAACCTAAGGAGAGAGCTAGAAGGTCTTACTATTCGCATGAGTCAGGAACTGGAAGCCAAAAGAGTTGTTGAAGATCTTATCAAGGAAAGAGATCAAGAGATTGGCAAGATCAAATGAGAAAATGTTGCCTTACATGAGCATTTGAATGCTAAAAGAGAAGAGAAGGAGAACTTACAGCTAAGTCTTCAATTAGCATCATCTCTAAGAGAGAACTTGTCAAAGCATAAAGAAGATCTCACCAAACAGCTTACCGAAGCTAATGAGAAGCTTGGAAAGTTCAACAAGAGTTCTACCTTGATTGAAGAACAAATTCAATCATAAAGGATGAAAGGTGATACCTCTGGACTTGGTTTTCATACAACTGAAAAAGGTGAATCCTCCAGTACTAAGAGTAACTCTCTTAAGAACAAATCTGCTCCTAAGGCCAAAATGCCTACTGGTAAGAAGGTCTTTAAACCTGCTTGTTTTGTTTGCCATAAACCTGGTCACACTGCAAATGTTTGTAAAGACAAACCTAATAGAAATGCAAGCTACAATAATAATGCTAGGCATATGTCCAATAAATTTGAAGGTCATTGCTTCACATGCAGAATGTATGGACATAGATCTGTTGAGTGCAGATATGGAGCTAATAATCCTGTACCACATATGCATTCAAGACCAAATGGCAACTGGATGGGGAATTTTGACAACCAAGTCAACATGAATGGGGAAAGACCCTACGACAACTAATTTAGTCCATTTGAGATGGAAAAGGTAACAAATGTCATTTGCACCATTTGTAATAACTTTGGTCATGTGGCTATGAACTGTAGAAGAAGAACAGGGAGAGGAAATGCAGGACCTTGGAAATCATCTGGTATGGCCTGTTATCACTGCAGCAAATCGAGGCACCTTGCAAAATTCTGTAGATTCAGAAATAGAAAACTGATCAATTCTTCTAAGGATCAGAAAGGAAAATAGATAGTCAATATTGAAGAAATAAGAGAGGAAATGAATTGGATATGGAAGAAGAAAAGTGATGACTCACCTAGAGAAAAAATTGTTCCTTCACCCAGTGAAGAGAACCTTGCATCGATGAATTAAGCCTTTTCATATGGTTAAGGGGAGCTTAACGGTCAAATTACCTTCGGACCCCTTGAGATAAATGAGCGGTAAGAGAATTTTGAAGCATGAAAATTTGATAACTTTTTGTCAATATGTTATCAACTGGTTTTCTCCTTGAGCGGTGAAATTAGGGTTTGTAACCCTAACTAGTGAGCATTTAATGCAGTAGGTAAAAAGGATAAAAGTGAGTTTTTACTTTGTTATTTTTACCCTAACACATTTGAGAAAGAAATTTGGAGCACTTGCTGAGCTAAGAAAGATTGTTGGCTGATAATTGTTGAAGTTGCATTGTGATTTGTGATCAAGCTGATTTGAAGGTTGCAAAAGATCGAACTGGTGTGCACTTGGGTGTTCAACCGGTAAATAGAGCAGCGTGTGTGTAAGAAAAGGTATTTCTTTGAAAATCTTGCTTCAAATCTTGTTCATCTGCAATGGCATCATCTTCAAAGATTGTAGAAAGGTTAATGATTACATTTGAGCCAATGGAAGTTGTAGAGGCGAAACAAATTGTGTCATATAATGCAATATCACAAGTTCTGGGTGGAGTTTTAGTTCAAGGAGATTTGTCAAGTTATATTAACTATAAGATAGAAGATCTAGGATCACTATACATTTAAACTCAGCTAAAATCCCTCTATGATGAGAATGGAAAGATTCAATCACAGTATGCTAGGGTTTTCGAGAAGGGTTTTCATAACTCCACTTATTTTCTGGAAGATTTTAAGGAAGAGCATATCAGAATTATTTTGAGTCGGGTTCATGTTGAAAACATGTACTTAGAGAGAACTCACACAATCACCAAGGAAGCCATTTAGGCTGTAACTGGTTATTTCTCAACTGGTGTTGTACCTCAGCTAAGATGAATTTCAAAAGACATGGTATTCTCACTAACCGGTTCAACATCTGACAAACGTGCTTTTTTTGTCAACAATGTCAAAGACCCTACAGTGAAATTGGCAGCAATGGTTATAGGCTATCGAGTATTTTACTCCAGTAGACTAAATAGTGTTCCATCTGCAGCAATTCATACAACTTACAAGATGATAGTTGAAAATGCAGATTATGATCTTTGTGAGGCTATTAGAAGACAACTATTTCTAAATTTGCAATCTATCAAAAGGATAATAGTCTAAAGTTCAAGTATGGTCAGCTATTGGTTGGGTTATTCTTTTATTTTCAAAATTTGCTACCAGGAATAGGTGATATTGAATGGTCAAAGGACCTACTGGTATCAACACAAATCAAGAATAGCATCAAGGATGTAAAGAATACTTTTCCTGCTGCTATGAATAAGTATTTCAATGAGTTTCAGAAGAAGATGAGCATGAGAATGAGATTGCCTGAAGATGTGGTAAGTCATTTTGCTAAAGACATTGTTTTATTGTTACCATTGATTTTTGCTTGATGCAAGCAATTGAGCCAAGAGAAGAAGAAATGGAAGATATGAGTTATGAGGTGAACCATGACTTATTGGTTGGTTATGCTAATACCCTATTAGCATCTCCTAAAGATAAAAACAAAGGAAAAACTAGATATTGTAGTATTCTAGGATGCACAAGCCAAAACCAGTATTGCTCCTGCCACAAGTGGGAAAGGAAATAAAAAGAAAGTTGATGAAGCACCTCCAATGATAAAGAATACAAGGGTGACTTGGAGTATCAAATCCAAAAAGAAACCGGCACCTAAAGTCTATACAAAGAAGGAGAATGTACCAAAGAAGAGAAACTGGAAACTTATTCTCCAACCAAAATCTGAGGGGACTGACACAAAAGAAGAACCTAAGAAAATGAAAGCTACCGGTAGAGTAGAAAAGATAGTAAAGGAAGTGCCAAAGGAAACTATGCCTATTGATATAACATCATACAAGCCTGATACCCATTTTGAAAGAACAATGAAGACATTAGGGAGGAACAGGTTTGACAATGTCAAAGAAAATTTTGATTCCTTCATTGAAGATGAGAAGAAGCAAGTCATTCAACAGGTAATCAACCATTTGTGTCATTACAGTAGATATCCACATGATCTTGAAAAGGATATCTCAAATTATTTGTACACTATTTTTTTAGATAAATGGGAGGAAGCTATAAAATTGGAAAAATAAATCATTGATGAAGTATTTGTACAATATTTTCCTGAATTTTCTAAAGATGATATAAGTGCTTTAGTTGAACAATACAAAATTCAATTTGCTTTTAAAGAAAGGAGATTGAAACTACTCAATGGAAAGAGGGAAATTATTGAAACTAAGACCCATCAAATTGCCTATGAAATCAAATGGATGGAAGAACTCATCCATTCCTCTAAGAATGAGGAAGATGTTGTCAATCGACCAGAAATGGATGAAGAAGAGATTGTTCAAGCAGATGAGGTCTATCCTATCAAGAAGAAGGATGACACCATTATTCATGTTGATGATGATGTTCAAGATTCAGTTGATCTATCTGGAGACAACACTGCACCAGATATGGAACCTCCTGCAATCACTAACACACATATTACTTTAGTTGAGAAACTAACAACTCAACTGAAAGTGGACAATCCATTAGAAACTGAATAACTAGAGAAACCCCAATCTCCACCGATCATTCAAGTTACTCAAAAGGAGTCTATGAAAAATGTTGTCACATGGACTTTTGAATAGGAAACATAGAAGAATTAAGAGAAAGCAATCATTAAGGTTACATCCTCTGGACTGGCAAAGCCATTAGTCACTCTGTAGACTGATGAGGATGGTGATGATTCATTAGGCATTTCAGGGCCTATCAATGTTGATAGCTTGAGCGCATCTAAAATGATGAAAATTGCAAGTGTTATGCAATCTAGAGCGCTTAAGAAGAGACTGAAAGAGCAAAGGATTAAGGCAGAAACAATTCAGAATGCAGTAGATATTCTATCTGGTCTGCTACTGGAATCATCTATAGCACATCTATCAACCCCTATTAGCAAACTTGGTCAGTTAGTTGTAGATGCATCTGATCAAATCAAGTCACTTGAAGAAGCTGCTCAGACCTATGCTGAAAAAAGTCACAAGAAGAAGTATGGGGAGAAACTGGCAAAGGACATTGATACTGGAAAAATGGCTCTGTCACATAATAAAGATTTATCGCACAAAGCTATTGAAATAGGAGGAAAGTATCTTGCTTCGACCTCTAATGTTTCATTCTGTTATTCTAATATCACAAAAAGACAAACAAACATAGAGCAAGAGCTAGTAAGGATATGCAATGCATGTATCCCACTTCATGACTCTATATTTGCTTTTAGCAAATATGTAGATGATTTGCACAACAGGCTGGATACTTATGATTATGAGAAGGAAACGAGACTCGGGTCTCTAAAGGAACTTAAGAGTCTACTCACATCACAAGTGGACATACTACAGAGAGCCTACTCAAATGCAGAAGCTATCTTAGCAACTCCAGAAACCTGTACACTAGATTCAACGGAAGAATTCCATTCATAACTTCTATCTACAAAAGAGTACACTGAGAATGTGCAAGCAACATGGACAAATGACATATCACAGTTGAAGCAGAACTTTAATGATATTTTCATGAGACTGGCGAATGCATGAATTTTTTTTTTGAAAGTTATTGTTGTATATGCTGAACACTTTGAATTTTATGTATGTGTGTTTTTGAAAATTTTGTATAATGTATGCTTTAAGGGGGAGCATGTGTATATGTGTAAAAAAATTTTGTATGCGCACTTAGCGGTATTACTGTAAAATTTTCTAAGTGTTGACATCAATGCCAAAGGGGGAGATTGTTGGCTTGATGATGATTGTAATGAATTCATCATATGTTGTCATTGATGAAACACATGTGTTTATAGTGTCTATCGGTATAACTTCAAGTTGTTTATATTACAACTGGTATGCTAGAGGTTATACTTAGAGGTTTATCTCTAATCGGTACTTTGCAACAACCGATATATGCATAGGAGACAACCAGTGGATACACATTAGTCGGTATCAAGATGGAGATCAAGCGGAGATTATATCAAGAGATTCAAGCATAACGGTTCATATATTTAACTCTAACTGGTATTAATTGTTCCAACCGGTATTCGTTGTTTTTGTGATGAGTTACCACAAATCATGATGATTTATCCCACCGACAAATTTTGACGGTATTTTTGTGATGAGTTATGATAACTTGACCATATACACTACACCTAGGAAATTGTGTTATGATTTCTCTAGGCCGACATGAAATCTTAATATCTATATATTGACATTACAATGAATTATTTTATATGAGTGAAAGTGATATGTTGTGTGCGACAGACAAAAGAGTTAAGTTGCAGAGCATGCAGAAGAATCTGATCAAGCAATTATTGTGCTACTTAGAAGGATCAAACCAATCCTATTGTTTTCTAACAATCACAGCGGAATTCAAATCCCCTAATCGAGTAAGCTCTAACAAGCTTCTTTGTATAAATCCTATAACAGGGTGATCCATTAGATTAGGTTCAGAAATCCTCCACCGAGGTTACTCCTAACAGGGTATAAGCTTCTAATCAATTTTTGGGATCTCTAACAAGATTCGCTCCTAGCAGAGCACTTTGTAGACCCTAATCGGTCAGTTATCTATTACTGCAGATAGTTAACTTGTGAGTTCCATCTCACCGTGTTTTTTATGTATTTGGGTTTTCCACGTACAAACACTTGTGTTATGGTGGATGTTTTACTTATTATGGATATTGTTATAACATTTTGGATTACATGCATTGTGTTTAAAAGTTTTGTTAAGTTCATCTACCGGTTAGTGTTTGAAGTAGTTTTTATTTTGGTGTCACTGATTCACCCCCCCCCCCCCCCTCTTGGTGCTTTTCAAGTCCATCAATTTTGAAATTTGTTTTGTTTTGTTTTGTCGGGAGGATATGACATGTTGACAATCGAAGGAGGTATTTCTCAAAGATCACAATGAAAGGGAGAATAATTTTACTAGAAGGTGAAATGAGTTTTAAGGAGGCAACTGCATAGAGAATAAAGAGAAAATACAGTGACTTTTCAATCAAAGGAGAGGCTTTGTTTCTATTTTTGAGAAAATTATAAAGTGCAGAGAAAAGTCATTCTTTGACTTTTACCAATATGGCAAGTTTCAGTTTTAAGAATACAGAGAGAAAGAAGAGCTCCTATAGTAGGTGGGACAAGAGCCAAATATGGAAATATTTGAGCAAGCTATAGAAATGTGACTTGACATGTCCAACAAAGGAGGCATTTTTTCATATTTTTGACACATTTCTCCAACTAGGTGCAGAGGTTCAATTTCGGCAATTTTTGGAGGAAGATGGCTGATTTGTAATTCAGATTTCAAGATGAAGAGATGTCTCATTCTAAGATTCATTTTAGGGTTTCATAGGGTTTTCTTCTTGTTAGTGTATATCTCTCTCTTCTTCTGAGTCAATAGTGTATTCTGAATGTAATTTCTCATTCTAGAAGCAAGGCTTCCATGTGTAGACACTTAAAAATAATTATTTTAATTATTTTTAATTCCTCGCATAATTAATTAATTAATTATGTTAATTCAAATTCCTCTCAATATTAATTAAATATAATTAATATTGTCACTATAGAATATGATTGATTTATTTAAATAAATCAATCCCTTTCTTTATTCTTCTAAAAAAATCAAATCCTCACAAATCTTCCTCTTAGCTAATTAATTTTAATTAGTTAGTTAACCTACATGATTCCTACAAATCATCTTCTTAATACATTCTTCTAGAAACTCCCTAAACTCACTTAACATTATTCTTCTAATTTTTTATTCCCTCCACTCATTCTCTCTCCTAGTCAAATTCTCCTACAAATATTAATCCCACCTAACATTTCCTCTAATCCCCCTCCTAATGAGTCGTTAATGGTTAATCATCATGATTAGTCACAAAGTCAACTCTTTGTCTTTTTCATCCAGCCACTAGCTTTAAATGCTCTTTTCCTAGGTGAATGTAAGATTTTCGAAATCACACACTCCTCTAGGCATCCCCTCTCCCAAGGAATTTTTAATTCTTTTTTATTCCTCCAATCCCAATGATATCCTTTTTTGGAGAATTTTTAATTCCTCCAATGCACCTTGTGGAGTGTGGAGATACGAAATGCCTGTAAGGCATATTTCTTGGTCTCCACACCCTCTCTTGGAGCTTGTGTGAGCTCACAAGTAAATCTTAGCCCTTCATCTCGAATCCATCCTAGCCATCCATTTTTCTTTCCTCTTCCTATAAATAGGGCTCCATCCCTTCATTCAAAACATCTTGAAATCTAGTATGCTTATGCTGCCCTTTTGAGCCCAGGAAATCATCTTGGCAACTTGATCATCTCATCCTTATCATTTTTCAAATCCATTCCATTTGTGCACAACATTGGAGAGCCATCCACATCCAGCAATCAAAGGAGCACATCAAGTGGAGCATTATCAAGGGGCGTCTTCACTTCATCAAGCTCAATCCGAAGGAGAAGGTAAAATAGCAAGGTGAAATGGTCTTTTAGCATTCTGCATGTTTATTTCGTTATGTTTTGATCATTTGACCTTCAAACTCTGTTTTCCTCTCTTCATTTGGTATGCCCAGTGGGACCCACGTCCCTAAGAACTAATGTTTTTTTTTTAGGTTTTTGTGAGTTGTGAAACGCAAGTTCCAGAATAGCGCGACTGCAAAAAAAAAAAAAATTATCTTTTTCGCAAGTTCAGAATAGTAGCTCTGCATTTCTGCGCGACAGCTCGTCCTTATTCTTTTACTTTTCTATTTTCTGTTTATTTGTTGTTTCTATTTCAGCACGATAGCTCTGTTATCTATTCTGTTTATTTATAATCTGTGTGAAAGTAGGAGAGTATGCTCTTGTCTATATAGACAATCAGAAATCCGGACCTTTGGCACTTTTCTATTCTATTTAGCGCGACTGTATGCTTTGACCACAAGAAAGTGTGAAAATAGGAGAGTATGCTCTTGTCTATCTAGACAATCAGAAATCCAAATTTTTGGCACTTTTGTATTTGTTTAGTGCGAGTGTCTGCTCTGATAATATGTTTAAAATTTGTTAGGGGCTAACAGTAGTCTGCATTTTCTTTTCATTTCGTGTTATCTGCTCTGTTTAATCATAATATTTCCGACCACAGGAAAGTGTGAAAGTAGGAGAGTATGCTCTTGTCTATCTAGACAATCAGAAATAATTTATGTTTAGTGAGGTTGTTTGTTCTGTTAAAACTAGGGTTTCTATTTGCTCTATTAAATCCAGGGTTTCTATCTACTCTGTTAAATCTAGGGTTTCTGTTTGCTCTGTTAAATTTAGGGTTTCTATCTACTCTGTTAAATCTAGGGTTTAATTTTTTTTTAAAGTAAATTTTTTTTCTATTTTTCGCCATATCTTCTTTATCTCGACTCCATTTTCCTCCAAACTTCACCAAATTCTCCGCATTGCCATTTTCCACATTTCATTCCTTGGAGGCCTTATCCCAAAAATCCACTTTTTGAAGCCCAAAATCCCATATTTCTCTATTTTTAGGGTTTGTCATAACTCCTTCCCCTTTTATCCAATCACCTCCAAATATTTCCCATATTATCCATCTCCAACTTTTGCTTATTTGCCCCTCTTAAACAAATTTTCCCATTCCTTCATCTCTCTTCCAAAATCCTCATTTTTCGCTTGCCTATCCCTTGGAAAGTGGCAAAAACCTAGTCAAACCCCATTTACCCATCAAAGCTTTCTTCAAATCCACATTTGTCATTAGTAAAAAAGTTTGTATTCATGTTTTTCTATTCATTCCCAAAAAATCAAAAAAATTAATATTTTTGTCATTTTGTTGTTTTTTGCAGGACGCTTGTTGAAGACTCTGTTTTTCCAAACTACTAATCAAGTTGTTTTGCAGGACGCTTTTTGAAGACTCCATTTTTCAAACTACTAATCAAGTGGTTTTGCAGGTTGCCTAGCTGATTCAACCAAATATGGTGCATTTATTTAAATTAGGCACCTAGATGTTAATTAAAATGGAATGAACCATTGTCTTATGTGTCTTTAAGAAAAGTGTAAAGGTAGGAAAGTATGCTCTCGTCTTACTAGACGATCAAAAATCCAGACCCTCCAACCTTTTCTTGTTTGATTGTGTGATTACCTCTAGCGGGCCTGCTCTCCCAACTTGCTCTTTGAGAAGGTAAGAGGGGAACGACCCAAGTGAGTACACCCGGACCTGGGGTTCCCAACTCACTATAATAAATAGGCCATTGACTACGAAAGGGTTAATGGTTGGGGCTATATGAGAGTTCACTCTCACATTGGGTGCTTAGTAGGATCCTAGAGATCTCAATCATGCTTGTGTGACTACTAAGTTCTTGGTGTTTCATTGGGCTATAGGCCTCAATTGTGCTTGCACAACTTCGAAGGGTAGCTCCTAACGGGAAGACTTACTAAACACCTTGTTCATAGTGGCCAAAAACCTTCTAGTCATTGGTGCAAGAGGTCGGACCTCTGAAGCGGCCCATATTCTTACAACCCTTAGTAGAGACACAAAGTTCGCCATGAGGAGTTTTCATGGGAATTGATGCTTGGCTGCCCTGAGAAGTGAGTGTCATGGAGGGGAGACAGTGGGGTCAAGCATCTAAGTGTCCGCTCTGGGTAAGAGTAGATGGGAAACCAATTGGGATTCAATGACTATTGTCCTTGCTAGCCTTAAGAATGTTGTATATGAGCATGAGTGTCTTTGATATAATATGCATTTGATCACTGTGTTTTCTTTGTTTGATACATACTTGCCAAGAGTAGACTAAAAACACATCACTATCCCCAAACACTTTGCGAAAACATTTGTCAAGACACAAACAATTGTCCAAGTCATTACCCACACAAAGTCCAAAATTGCGTCAAAACTCTATCTATCCCATTTTTCATAAGCCTAAGAGAGAAGCTAAGAGTCCGTCATCTCCATCAACATTCAAGTTTGTCCTTTGAAACACCAACTATCATCCAAATCAGGGTGGTCATATCCCTTCATACAACTTGTCATTCAAATCGATCCTCCATTAAGTCGTATTCATGTCAAAGACAACCTAGTTATCAAGTTTCTTCTAAACCATCACTACCATACCTTCTTCATCAATCATCCTCAAATTTCTTAAATCCTTTCATCCTCAATTTTCTTAAATCCTTTCATCACAAATTTCTCAAATCCTTTCATCCTCAATTTTCTTAAATCCTTTCATCACAAATTTCTCAAATTCTTTCATCACAAATTTCTTAAATCCTTTCATCACAAATTTCTCAAGTCCTTTCATCACAAATTTCTTAAATCCTTTCATCACAAATTTCTCAAGTCTTTTCATCCTAAAATTTCTCAAATCCTTTCATCACAAATTTCTCAAGTCTTTTCATCCTCAAAATTCTTAAATCCTTTCATCACAAATTTCTTAAGTCCTTTCATCCTCAAATTTCTTAAATCCTTTCATCACAAATTTCTTAAGTCCTTTCATCCTCAAATTTCTTAAATCCTTTCATCACCAATTTCTTAAATCCTTTCATCACAAATTTCTTAAGTCCTTTCATCACATTTTTCCTAAGTCTTTTCATCACAAATATCGTGTATGGTCGCAACTCGATCCCAAAAGAAAAAGATGGCTGAACAACAATATGGCATGCCAGACATTGATGTCCTATATGAAGATCCCACGCAAGATCATACACAAAGTGGGCAACCTAGCGATCAAGATCAAAGTCAAAATCTTGACATGGTTAACCAAGATGAACTTTGTCCGGAAGTGCAAACTTTCCTAGCGGATTCTTATAACCAAGAGATGATGGAAAAGTTTATTAAACACAATCCTACTGCACTTCTGAAAACTCTTCTTGAACATGGAGCTCAACTTCCGCCTGAATTTAATAGATCCGCTCTCACACAACAACCACAAGGAGACCTCGCTCCCACACAAAGTGTTGCACCTACTATTCAAACTCAATCAATTGCAGCCCCATCAATCATCCAAGCTCAATCAATGCCACCCGCAGTACCTCCCACCGTGGTCTCCATCCCACCTTCTTCCTCCTTACCATCTATACCACTATCAAATCCGATCTCATCCATTCTCCAACAAACTTCTATACCACCTCCTTCTATTCAACCACAAATTTCTATTCCACAAACTTCCCTTCCACCCAACAATGTTGCAAATTTTATCCAGGCCGTATTCAATCCCATCACAACTGTTTGCGGACCACAACCAACAGTCACTCAAACCCCAGCGACATCAGTCATCACATCCCACATTCCAACCTCCTCATCATATCAATATATTGGTGGTGGTGCACCTTCTTTGGCTCATCCAATTCTTGGGGCAAATACACTTCACCATTATCAAAGCCCACAACAAGACCTCATCAAGGAAATTCAAGACATGAAAAATATCAAGGACATGAAATAAAGGACTAATAAAAGAAAAACTTACTCGTTCAAAGAGTTTTTCCCTTTTCCTTACGATCCGTCTATATCAATTGCACCATATCCCCCGGGATTTGAGATTCTTAAATTCACCAAGTATGAAGGAAAAGGAGACCCCCGCAATCATGTTCGAGAATTCCACATCTTATGCCAAGAATTCTCCTATAGTGACCTTTATCTTCGCAGACTCTTTCCCAAGAGTCTCACGGGAGACACCCTGGCATGGTTCTCATCTCTACCACGAAGTTCCATTGTCTCTTTTCCAGACTTGGCAGAAAAATATGTGGCCCACTATGCATACAACATGGGTAATGATGTTTATATGATGGACCTATGTAATACAAAACAAAGACCCGGAGAAACCTTCGCCAATTTCCTACAAAGATGGTGACATCTTATCAAGAAATTCCAGTGGGACATGCCAGAACAACATCAAATTGAATTATTCCAAAAGAACTTGGTGCCTGAACTTTCAAGACCTTTAATATCTCAATGTATCAAATCCTTCCAAAAATTGACAGATAAGGGCCTCGCCCTTGAACATGTCTTGTTGGAGGAAGGAACCTTGAAACATTACCAAAAATCAACACAAAGTTCTTCCTCTTATTATAACGACAAGCCAAAATTCTGGTCCAAAAACAAAAATGTGGTCAATGATGGTATAACTGATGCAAAGCGGGTCCAAACCGTGGCTACTCCCCCAAAATCCACCACCAATAATCATCAATTCAATAATTGAGACAATCCAAATTAATCCAAAAAACCTCACAACAATGTCTCAATCTAGGGACGACCACCCCGATTGAATAACAGGACTCCAAGAGATTTCACTCCTCTGGCTGAGCCTATTGAAGTGGTGTTTCAAAAACTTGTCCAAGCAGGTGTAGTGGTTTTTCCAATCACTCGCTCATTTGACCCCAATCAACCTAAACCAAGATGGTATAATGAAAATGACTATTCTGAATACCATCATATCAAGGGACATGATACACGAAAGTGTATGAAACTGAACATCTACATACAAGATCTCATTGATAGAGGTGAGATTGAAGTAGCAAATGCAAAACTTGGTAATAACAATGACAAACTCAAAATGTACCAGGAACCCTTCCCGAATCATGATAAAGGAAAAGGCTCATCATCTAATGCAATGGGTTGTGACTACGCTAATCACATAATCGGTTTTGATTTTTTAGTAGGTCGCATTGAACCTGCAGACAATCATGTCAATGTCATAACCATCCAAGGAGTTAATCCTCCTTCTTCCCAAAGCAGACCAAATCCTGCTAGGATAGTCATTCAAGGCGCCATGCCTTCCACCTCCCATTTCCAGAATGACTGCAATGCAACTACACACCAAGGAAGAGTCACCATCCAAGGAGTCCATCCCCCACCAAACCCCCCACCCATGTCTTCCACCCGTCGATATGACCTCCTTGATCAACTTGGGAAGACACCTGCGCAGAGCTCCATTTTGGAACTTCTCAAGACCTCCCCGGTCCATAAAGAAATTTTGGAACAAGCCCTTCTCCAATCATGCGTTCCAGATAACATCAATGCCACCCAATTCCAAGCCCTCATTGGAAACTGTGCTGCCCAACAACACATTGTATTTAACTCCAAAGATGCTCCCGCAGATGAAGACCATAACAAACCTTTACACATCGAAGCTCTTATCCACAAGCACAAGGTCAAATGTATCCTAATAGATGGTGGGTCCGGGCTCAATCTGTGTACATACAAATTAATAAAACAATTGGGACTTTCTAAGGATCTGATAGACACATCAGGAAGGATCACAATAAAGGCATATGATGATGCAGAAAGAATTTCAAAGGGCATGATCACCTTACCTCTTCAAGTGGGCCCCATTACAATTGAAACCCCTTGCCAAGTACTAGATCTTGATCTCCCCTACAACATTCTCCTCGGGAGGCCATGGATTCATTCCTTGCAGGCCGTACCCTCCACCTATCACCAATGCATCAAATTCCCCTATAATGGAAGAGTGATCACTATCAAAGGTGATCCCCAACCTTTTCAATATTGCAAACTATTAGAGGGGAAGCATCCATATCATTGCCCACTAAATAGACCCTCGCCAATGCCTCCATCTGACACATCAAATGTTACCTCCACATCATCCCAACCAGATAATCGAATCAAGATCTTGGACAATGGCTGTGGAGAATACAAATTGGAGGACATCTTATTAATAGGCAACTTCCCTCTCTCTCCTAAGTCATTCGGCAAGCCAAAAGAGCTCAAAAAGGACCCAAAACCAGTCATGCAATGCCAAAACACCACCTTCCAGCAATGGGGCCCACTTGATAACGAGAGCCTTGAAGCAGATATCTCTTCATGGCTGTACAGGGAAGAGGATGAAGAGCCAACAAGAATATCCAAAGAAATGTACCCAAAAGCATCTGCCATAGCTGAAAAAATGGGTTACAAAGGACATGGCCTGGGACCAGAGGAGAAAGGAAGAAAAACACCCATAAATCTTATCTCCTACAGATACAACAGAGGCTTGGGGTACACCCTCGTGCCTAAGATTACTATCGTTGGTGCCCCTTCTAGTCCTTCCTCGGATATCAAAAGTGTTGACGAAGAGGAATTCCATGAAATGCCTTATGAATATGAGAAAGATATCTTCTTGGACCCTTACATCAATACGATCACCCCTGTAACCCCTCCCACTTCACATGAGCTACATCTTGTCCATCCTGAACTCATTGATTGGGGCCAATGAGACAAAACCACTTTAGATATCTGCGCTGACGATAATGCTCTCATTGCTCTCCTAACAGCGCAAAATATGGAAGATTGTAACAGAATCGAGGGTATTCAACTACACGAAAAGGGATACTTTGGTAGTCAAGTCAATGTGCTTAGCCACAAAAAAGATAATAAAAGAAAAAGATATGATTCCCTAGGTGAAAACCTCCCTGAGGCGCCTTTGGATGAACAAGAAATAAAAACAAAGGGCGTATCTAAAAGTGAAAACCCGGAAAAGGCACTTGACGATGAGGGATTTGACCTCCCTACCATTGGTTACCTTCCATAGGACAAATCAAATTTGTTGACAGAAGAAACAAACAGCATCAACATGGGCACCGAAGTCATTCCGAAAAATGTGCTCATTGCCAAATCCCTCACATAAATTGAGAAACAAGACTTCATCAACTTCCTTACAGAGGTAAAAATCAATTTTGCATGGTCCTATTTCGATATGCTAGGGTTGGACCCTGCCTTGGTGGTTCACAAACTCGTCATCCACCTAGATGCAAAACCTGTAAAACAGAAATTGCGCAAAATGCACCCACATATTGCACTCCTAGTCAAGGCGGAACTTCAAAAGTTGTTAGACGCAGAATTTATCAAACCAATAGATTATGCTGAATGGATCTCCAACATTGTACTTGTCGGCAAACCTGCTGGGGGCATCCACATCTGCACAGATTTCTAAGATCTAAATATAGCTTGTCCTAAAGATGATTTCCCACTCCCCAATATAGACATGATTGTGGACCTTACAGCAGGACATGAAATGTTATCGCTAATGGATGGGTTTTCTGGATACAACCAAATCAGGATAGCAGATGAGGATCAACATAAAACTGCATTCACAACACCATGGGGTACTTTCTGTTATCGGGTCATGCCTTTTGGTCTCAAAAATGCTGGAGCTACATATCAACGTGCAATGACAATAATTTTTCATGACCTCTTACACAAAATTATGGAGGACTATGTGGATGATCTGCTAGGCAAATCTAAGACAAGACAAGAACACATTCCCATTCTAAAGCAAATCTTTGAAAGATTAGAAAAATACAAACTATGGTTGAATCCAAAAAAGTGTGTGTTTGGAGTCACATCGAGAAAACTATTAGGATTCATTGTTTCATGTAGAGGCATTGAGGTCGATCCTACAAAAGTAAAAGCTATCCTGGAAATGCCTCCACCAAAAACTCTCAGTTAACTGCGCAGTCTCCAGGGAAAACTCCAGTCTGTCAGGCGTTTCATTTCACAGCTGGCAGACAAGTGCCATCCATTTGCACACCTATTGCGTAAAGACACAAAATTTAAATGGGATTGTCTATGTCAAAAGGCCTTTGAGAAATTAAAATAATATCTAGCATCACCTCCTGTATTGATGCCTCCTGCTCCTAGAAAACCCCTTATTTTGTATATATGTGCTACTGCAGTGGCATTGGGGGCACTATTGGTGCAAACAGATGATCAAGGGAAGGAACACGCCATTTACTACATCAGTCAGACATTGGTAGGATATGTTTATTTCATTATGTTTTAATCATTTGACCTTCAAACTCTATTTTCCCCTCTTCACCATGTATTGTGCATAAGTTTTATGACAGCTAGAGTTAGTTTTCTTTCAGTTTGTACTTTTTGGTGTTTCAAACAGTTTGTAATTTGAATACAAATAGATTTAAAGGTTTCATTTTCATCTATCTCTCTTATGTACACACTATTTTATGGAATGAAATGACCAAGGGTATTTTGTTTTGTCTTTGCAAGTCAGGTGTTTACTTTGTTGTTTGCTTCTCTTCAAGGAAGAGATTAATTTGCTTCTTACAAGGTAGAGAAATAGTGTTTTGTATGTGAGATTCTCAAGCATGGTTGTTGGTGAAACTAGAAGGGAGAGTGTTGGTGTAATTCATTATCATTCCAATCTCAATGGTTGCATGTTACCCTATTTGGATATCAAATCTGCATATTGTGAAGTTGACTCTGCTACCCATACAAGGCACTGGTCATGCTTGTTGTTTTTAGTTTTCAGAATCATTTCTCTTATGCAAAGCCTTTTAGTTTCTGCATTAAGAGTAGGATTAGTGTAGAAAACCCTCCCTAATGAAGTGCATACATGCTTAGAAACTAAGGTTAAAGCCAAAACCAGGAGTTAAACCATCTTCCTTAGTACATTTTCATTGGGATGATCTATTGTAAGTCATAGTGTCCTGAGTGTTTTGAAGCTGAAAGTTATTAGACACTGCATAGGTTCACCGACCTTGGTCTCGCAGAGCCAAAAGAGTAGGAGATCTTAGTCTTGTGACTGAGTCTTGTTTAGTTGGCTAAATCCTCCTCCGAGTTTGTCAATGAGTTAGTGGCAATTCCTTTAGAACTCGGATATTGTTGGTTTGGGAACCAACAAGGGCAATGAATGTTGAAAAGGTTTTAGAATACTTCAAGCAAATGAATTATGGGTGTTATGCTACATATCTCAGTGAACTATGCCAATATGGAGGTTTTGAAATGGGATATGCACATTCGTCGAAGCATAAAAGGAATTTTGTGGAATGTTGTAGTTTTGATTATTTTTGCAGACCTGAATGTAATCACAAAGAATGACAAGTTTAAATGTCGAGTTCCACAATCTTTCTCTGCATAATTTTGTGTCGAGCTGAAACATGGTTTTATGGGATTTCATGGATGCATCGATTACAAAATATGCACAAAAAGGGTTTGGTCAAAATATCTAGTGAAAAATCTTGATGCAAAATACAATAGCAAAGGAAAGGATTGGTGATTGAATGCAGGGTGGAGGAGTGGCTCTTTGGGAGAGATGTAATATCTTTTGCAATAGGAGATAAGAATAGACTTACAACACATTGCATAAAATGCATGAGTTAAGTTCATTGCCACGATTGTGGTCTGTTGAAGAATGCATTCTAAATTTGATTAACTTTCAGCCTTTGGCACGGATAAGTGATGTTCATGGGTAATAGTAGTTGACATAAACAAATCGATTTCAGCCTTGTTTGATTGCTCTTCATCCTCAGATGATCCCTACTTTGAACTAGTTGGAACTATTATCATAACTGGCTATTACAATTGAACAAACAAATTTTATTTTCATTCAAATGTAAGTGAGGCAAGATGTTCTTAAAGGTGACAAAAGGGGGTCAAACTTCAATTTGCAATTTTTATAGTGAATAGAGAAGATTTGGTAAATCATCTTACTAGGGGGATTTATTTTACCCACAATGGCATTGAGCAAGAAAAATAAATTATATTTACACAAGGTTGTCAATTGTAAAAGGGTGAGTAAAAGGTTCAGTGAAATAATTTTCACCAACATGTGAAGTGACTTCACTAGGATTGTAGTGTTTTCATGCAGAGATAAAATTGGTTGAGGGGCATTTTGCTTGAAAGTTACTTTATCCTCACGAAAGGAAAATATATGCAGAATCTAAAAGTTACTCATGCACAAAGGGGATATTTTTGTAATGAGACAAATGAAAATTTATTTTGTTAAAATAAAATATTTTCCAACCAATTTGAAGTATGAAAGGGACAAAGCTTTTCCAGCCTAAGGGAATGATTTTCCAAATCTGAACAAAGAGAAAATTCATGATAAATATCAACGCTTTTCTAGCCAAAGAGGGTAAATTTATTTTTGGGAACTGAGATGGAAAAGTGTTATTGACAGGGCAAGACGGTGAGCTAAAAATGGAAATTTTTGGTCAAAGAGCAAAAATCTAAGTGTGACATGTGACAACAAAGGTATTTTCCATATTTCTAAGATGTCACTTTTAGAATCATAGTGCAGATCCGAGGCAAATTTTTTGAGGAAAAGAGCAGATTTGAAATTGCAATAATTTCAAGAAGACGTGTGACTTTAAAGATTCTTTTAGGGTTTTCTTAGGGTTTCTTCTTGATGTATTTAGTTCTCTTTTTTCCTCAATTAGAGGGATTCTGAATGTAACTTTTGAAAGTTTTGGAAGCAGGGCTTCCATGTACAACTGATAGCTAGAAGCATAGTAGAGTTAGTTTCTTTCAGTTTGTAGTCTTTTTGATGTTTTGAACAGTTTGTGGCCATAATACAAACAGGTTTAAAGGCTTTGTTATAGCTGTCTCTCAAATGTAAGTGCACTATTTTATGAAATAAAATGATCAAAGGTCTTTTGTTTTGTCCCTGCAGGATCAGGTGTCTATCTTGTTTTTTAATTCTCTTCAAGGAAGAGATTAATTTGCTTCTTACAAGATTAGGAAATAGTGTTGTGTGCATATAAGATTTTCAAGAATGGCTGTAGTAAAACTAGAAAAGAGAATATTAATCTAATTCATTAATATAGTGAGCTCATTGGTTACATGATCATTTGTTTGGGTATCATATCTACCTGTTATAAGTTGACTATGTTGCCTTGATAAAGCACTGGTCATGGTTCTTGTTTTCAATTTTCAAAATCATTTTATTCTCAAAATATCGTTTATTTTTTGTATTAGGAGTAGGTGTAGTGTATAAAGCCAATCCCAATGGTTGCATAGATGTTTATAAACTAAGGTTGTAGCCAAAACTAGGAGTTTATCCATCTTCCATGATATATTTTCATTGGGATAATTTGTTGTAGCATGCAATGTCTGAGCATAAAGTTGTTATAGGTCATTAGGACATTGTAAGGGAGACCAACCTTGGTTTTATAGAGCCTGAAGTGTAGGAGATCTCAGTCTTGTGATTGAATCTCATTCGTTATCCAAATTCTATCCTAGGTTTGTTGATAAGTAAGTGACTAATCCTTTAGGACTTAGAATCTGTTGATTTGGGAACCAATAACATACTGTTGTCTTGTATTAATGATCATGTTTGATGTTAGAGTAAACATGGGGAAAGATGCAAAGTGTCTGAAATCAGAACAAAGTCCTTTTCTTTTTAGCTTCTTAGATTTTATGTTTTAAATATAAGCCTCCTCCTACATGTCAAGAGTGGCGCGACTATTTTGGTAGATTGTTAGAGGATAGTTGTTATATAATCTTCCTCTATTTTTTTAATAAAGTTAGTTCTTTTGTGATAATAAGATTGTTGTATTGTTAAAATAAATTCTGATAATAAAGCAAATCTTATTTTTTGGGTAGTAGTGGCATTTTTGTTTTTATGGAAGTTTGATAACTAGTCTCTATAGTTTCTAGTCTGGGAGACTCACTCAAAGGGGCCCAATTGGTGAGTACTCTATGTATTTGCTTTATGCATTTCTATTTTGCAAGGTTATTTTAATTTTGTCTCTGTAAAATGTCCATTGTCAATTCTTGCAGCCATCAAATTATAATTCTATGTTTGTTCTACAGCCACGACAGAATAGGGTAGATATTTTTGTTAGTTCACAGTTTACATTTCTACAATGAAGATTAGTAACATTTATTTGGATTAGAGCATAGGAAGAAGGTATTTCTTAACCAAAAATTACTTAGCATCCCATACGTTTAAGTCTAGAATAGAATTGTCTCCTAGAAAATCTTATTGCATATATTGTGCTGAATCATTTTAATTTGTACGTCCTCAGGTTGATAAGATAAATGAAGCAAGATAATCATTTTTGATAGCTGCTCAATTAGAAATTCTTATCTCTGAGCTTGAGTGTAGTGCCAAATTATACACTTATTGTTTTGGACAAACATTTTTGGTGTCGTTGTCGAGGATAGTGTCAAACTGAAGGTTTATAGGAGTATAGGATTTAATTTGTCAATCATTGTTATAGTAGTATTTTCCTTCTTAGAGTAGATTAAGTTATTTCACCATTGCCATTTATGCGGGTCTAATGATAGTTTTAATACACCTATATGCATAGAAGAAGAGATCCCCTTGAGAGATTCCTTCCTAATTAGAATCAACCTGAAGAACCTCTAGCTATAGACCAAAATATTGAGCAAGAAATCAATTCCTTTGAACAAGTTTTTGCAGATCTCAATAATAATGATATAGACAACCTCATTCCTCCACCTGAACCACCTTTTGTAGAGAATCATTTTGTTGCACTTGTATTTTACCAGGGCAATATAGCACACCTTGGTGGTGGTGGTGGAGGTGGTGGTAACAATCCACCCCCACCTCCTAATTTGACTTTTAAATTTCCTATCCCAACACAAAGAGCCAATGCTAATTTGAAGAACATTCCTCCTGTTGATCTTCCTCATTTTTATGATCTTGTTATAGAAGACCCATACTCCTTCCTTTTTGAGTTTGATGTGTTATGTAGAAGTTATGATTATACCACTGATACACACAAATTCAAGCTATTTTCTTCCACCTTGAAGGATTATTCTCTTCATTGGTTCATGTCCTTAGGTGAAGACTCCATAGCTGATTGCGACACCATGAAAGAAAAAATCCTTACAAAATATAAGGAATATTGCAAAGGAATTAATATGAGGGGGGATGATATATTTCACATGCAACAAAAGGATGAGGAATCTTTGGAGGACTATGTAGAAAGGTTTATCTTCTGTTTGAAGAAGTCAAAGCATAATCAATTGAGTGCAGATTCTCAAAAACTGGTCTTCCTAAGGGAAATCAATAAGGAATGTATAGATGCTCTAAATCTCATGGGAGGTGGTTATATTACTCAAGAAACTTGGGATGACATACAAAAAATCTTCCAAAATAATTCTAGAGTTGCATTAAAGAGGTCGAGAGGATACAAGTATGCATCAAACAAGTCCAACTCAGGAGTATCAAGAGCAGAGTTGAGTAACTTGCTCAAGGATTTTCAACAAGATATTATCAACAATATGGCTACATGGATAGATACTCTTCAAACAAAACAAAAACATGAGGATGCAAAGGAAATGTTGGCTAAGTTGTGTCATCATTGCAGGCAAAAAAAGGATTGAGGATGCAAGAAGCTGGCAAGTATAGAAAGTAAATCCAATCAACCAAAGTTTCATCCATTGGAAGATGATGATAGGTAGATTTTCTATGTAGCACAAAGGAGGCCATGGGATCCAAGACAAGGTATGCCACCAGATCCTTTATCTTTTAATGGTTCATATTCTTATGCACCTAATACTCAATGGTAATCTCAATATCCACAATAGTTTGGCAATTATAGTAATCAACCATGGAATTCCCAGCAAAACTCTTGGCCTAGTCCTTAAGCTCAAAGACAACCACCCCCAGGAAATTGGTAGCTACAAAAAACAAATTGGCCACAATCACAACCATGGAGAGGACAGTAATGGCCTAACCAACCATCTAGTTACCTCCAAACCAATCAATTTTCTAGCGAACTAGCCATTATGCCTCTTGCACCAATTAATGCATCGTCATCGTCCTGGATCCTTAGGTTATTCATTTGGTAAGGTAGAGTTGGCATCAACCTAGTCTTCCTCTTCATTTGGTAATTATTTTATGACTATAGTAATAGGGGATGGTATATATTTGCTTGTTCAGAGATGTATATCACTTATACTAACTGCATAAGCAGGATATTGATTAAAATTTGTAGAGTATACTGGTTGTTGTTGTTGTTGTTGTTGTGGCTTATTGTTGGGATTAGGTGTGGGTTGAGTAGGTCTAGATGGCGGTGCATTTGTGGGTGTAGGAAACATAATGGTTGGTTGGCTAGCAGATCAGACAACCACAAAGAAGAGTCAATCCAACCCTTAGGGAGATTGTCAAGACCGAGTTACAAAAGTTGTTAGATGCGGGTTTCATTTACCCTATCTCAGATAGTGAATAGATTTCACCTTTGGCAATTGTTCCAACAAAGAATGGTAAATAAAGGGTATGTGTTGATTACAGGGAATTGAATAAGGCTACAAAAAAGGATCATTTTCTACTACCCTTCATTGATCAAGTTCTAGATTTCTCTAGCAAGTAAAAAATGTTTTTCATTTCTTGATGGCTTTAATGGCTATATTCATATTCAAATAGCACTAGAAGACCAAGACAAGAATCCTTCTATCTGTCCATGGGGATCCTATGCCTACTCTGTTCTTCCATTCGGATTATGTAATGCTCCAACAACTTTTGAAATGGCAGTCTTGAATATCTTTTCAAATATTTCTCACAATAGCATGGAGATCTACATGGATGATTTCACCACTTATGGAGATGATTTACAAGAAGCACTTGATAACCCGACCAAAGTCTTGTAGAGGTGTCACAATCATAATCTTTTATTGAATAGCAAGAAATGATTTCTCGTGATGCAACAAGGGGTTGTCTTAGGGCACTACATCTCAGCCAAAGGAATTCAAGTGGATCCTGCTAAGATTGAGGTAATTAAAAATCTTCCAACACCAACTAATTTGAAGGATGTGCGAAGTTTTTTAGGCCATGCTGGTTATTATAGATGATTTGTTAAAAATTTCAGCACTATAGCAAGTCCTTTATATGGTTTGCTACTAAAGGATGTGGATTTCCAATGGACACTAGCATATGATAAATCCTTTCAAGATCTTAAGGTTGTCCTCACTCAAGCACTAGTCCTTCAAGGACCTAAGTGGATTCTTCCATTCTATATCTATATCGATGCCTCTGATCATGTAGTTGGAGCAATCTTGCCACAAAAGGATGGTAACATTGAAAATGTAGTCTACTATATCAGTAAAAATCTCCAAGGTGTTGGATTAAATTATACTGTCACAAAAAAATAAATGTTAGCAGTAATATATGCTCTTAACAAATTCATAAATTATATCACAGGATATCTAGTATATGTTTATATAGACCACACAATAACTAGGTACCTCATGAATAAGCCAATTGTTTTTAGGCAAACTTGCTAGATGGCTACTTCTAATGCAGAAATTTGATATCACTATCATAGATAAATAGGGAAAAGCAAATGTGGTAGTTGATTTCTTGTCCAGGCTTACACATCAACCTTAAGAGCATATTATTGATGATTCTTTTTCATAAGAACATTTATTTGCTATCAGTGTTCATACACCTTGGTATGCTGATATAGAAAATTATTTGGTTACTGGTAAAGTATATTCATATTTTTCACCAAAGGACAAGAGGATACTCATAGAAAAGAGTTTTCCATACACTTAGGTCATTGTATGTTTGTTTTATGCAAGACTAGATAATGCCATGAGGAGATGCACTAGAGAAGATGAGACATATGATATTATCCATGCTTGTCATGATGAACCTTGTGGGGGGGATTTTGCAACTAAGAGGATAGCCATGAAAATCCTTAATATAGGTTATTATTTGTCCACACTTCATAAGGATGCAATCAAGTATACTAGGAAATGTGATAGATGTCAGAGGATGGGCAAACCAACTAGATTTGATGAAATTCCCTTGCATCCACAAGTTGTTATTACACCTTTTGATAAATGGGGAATGGACTTTATCAGTCCCATTGATCCACCTTCCAATGGAAAATCATATATATTGGTGTGCACTGACTATCTTACAAAGTGGGTAGAAGTAAGGGTTATGAAGCATGCTAGAGATAAAAAAGTTGTAGAATTTCTGTATGAAGACATTTTCACTAGGTATGGAGTCCCTAGAGAGCTTGTTACTGATCAAGGTGCTCAGTTTACATCTAATTTGATAGCAACAATGGTGGAAGAATACAATATTAGGCACAAGAAGTCTACTCCCTATCACCCATAGGCCAATGGGCAAGTTAAGGTCACAAATAGAGATATTGAGGCCATTTTGACAAAATAGTAGCCATTCATAAAAAGGATTGGGCAAATCCCTTACTAGAGGCAGTATGGGCCTATAGGACTTCTTGGAAAACAGTGATTGGATTTACACCTTTTGAATTAGTATATGGAAAAAAAGTAGTCATGCGTATAGAATTTGAACATAAAACACTTAGGACTATAATGGAACTAGGATTGGATTTGTCAGTAGCACAATAGGAAATGATTCTACAGCTAAATGCATTAAATAAATTAAGAAAATCAGCTCTACAACATACATCTCTGATTCAACAACAACATATCAAATGGCATGACAAGTCTATTATGTCAAAGGAATTTCATGCGGGTGATTGGGCTCTGTTGTATTAATCTACATAGAAAGATAATCTCAACAAACTACAAACTCGGTGGCTTGGCCCATATGAAATTGTTGAGGTATATTCAAATGGTGCAGTTAAATTGGCTACTATTGATAATGCAAACTTCAAACTCCTAGTCAACGATCACTATCTCCGCTTTTATCACAAGCCTCTCACTAAGGCATAATTCAGACAACAATTTGATGAATTAAAATCATCTGCTTCTCATGTAGCCACTGTCGATGGTCCTTCAGGTCACCACAAGTGTAAGCAACAACCATTACATAATAAACAACTCCACTTCCACGTGGTACCACTTTCTTCATTCCATTCCATGTCACTTCCACTTCACTCATCTTCTTATCTTTCCATCATCAGTTCCATATTCATCAACAACTCATGAATACTTCAAAAGCATCTTTTTCACCCTGCACGTGCCAATTGTCATTCCAACACAATGGAATATCTTCATTTGATAACGTAAGTACATCATCTTTCAATTCATGATTATAATCTTTTGTAAAATATCTGATGGTCGTTTCAAAGATAGTAATATATGTATTTGCATTCACAATTCCTACTCCTCTGCATGTGTGGAACTGGGGTAGTAATATTTGTATTTGCATTCACAATTCCTACTCCTTCGCATGTGTGGAAGGGTTTCTTGAAGAACAAAGTGTCTGTGTTCTGGGAAGGAGTAATTTTCAATAATGGGAGGTCCCCCGATTTGCCATGAACCTATAGACCATAGTCTCATTTTGAATGATCGGGATAGTGAGCCTTTGTATAGAGGATGTGGCTGGTTGGCTTACTTCCTTAAGCTGCATACCTGTGATGAAGGAGTTTCCCTAGAATTTGCATAGACACTAAAAAATGACCAAGAAGTGGTCAAAGGGTTAAGAGTGCTTGTTATAGAACAAATAATTGCACAAAGTACATGCTTGTCATTGATAAGAGAACCATTTCCTTATAATACAGATGTCAGGTCAGCCAAAGCCCAGTTTACAGAGCATGGTGATCCCCCATTGCAGGTTTCTCATCAAGGAACAAGGCGATTATCATTACCCCCAATTTGGGCTCAAGGGAAATATATATCATGATGTATTTTACCTATGAGGGACGTCACTCATAGTTGCACTTTGTTCATTTCAAGCTCCTATGTCATCTAAATCATAGACGGTTGATGAACATTCCAAATTTCCTCTACAACATGCTAAATTAGATGGCTACACAAGTGAAAAATGGTAGCATTAGTCTGTTTCTCATCATTATTTAATCCAGTTGTTAGTTGAGAAAAACCTAGTTGAAACAAACCCTGGGATGCAATGGGAAGATTTTATAGCTATAACTGGATCTCAACCAGTAAGACAAGTGCCTAGTGTTAAAGGGGTTGTAGGAGCTTCATCCTCCAAAGCAGCCAGTATTTTGAGCAAAGATTCTTTGAGTGAAGACATGGACTCTACTCAAGATGATGAGGAAACCCCTATAGTGCCATTACCACCAAATAATAAGTGCAAGAAGATAAAACAATCACATGGGATGATGTTAAAAGAGAAAAAGAAGGTCGGAATATTTAGTTCTTCTCTAAAAGAGTCTACATCATAAAGACCTTTACCCAAGAAACAAAAAGTTAAAAGATCTGAACCCCCTATAGCAACTTGGAAAATGAAGGAACATGTTGCAACAGTAAGCCAAGTTATTTAGAAACATAAGCAAATTGTTAAGCCCATTGCTAGTAAACCTCCTACTATAAGTACTCATCAACTAAAGAAGAAGTTCAAAAGTAAAACTGCTGAAGGGGAGAAAATTGACATCCAAAGCTCAAATACGGAAGAAGAAAAATTTCTTACAAGGGATTCCCCTGAACTATAACCACCTCCTCTTTCATCTTTCTCCACTCAGAATGAAGGAAGCCAGGAAGAGGAGACATCTTAGTCTGAAGAAAAATCAAAAGAAGAAGAAGTAGGGGATGTAGCACAATATGTAGCAGGAGATGTGGCCCAACACATAGCACATTTTATAACAAAAAATATGGCACAAGATGTAGCGGTGGAATAGGAAGAAGATGAAGGGGAGGAAGCATCAATTCATTCTGGAGAAATTCAAGTTAATCTTGATATTGATGACATACATGAACAACAAGAGCCTCTCAGTAAAGATTCTTCTATTGAGAAGGATCATGTTGCATTAGGTTTAGAGAATCTAGCAAAGGCATCAAAACAAGTCAATCAGGAGGAACACAAAAGAAAAATCATGGTAAGTATGCATAATCCACCTCCATTTTCTCTTGCTACAATTGCATATGAATTATGGAAATTGTTAGGAAGTAGGGAAAAGGAATGGAAACAAGAAAAAGAACAGCTAGAGGGTAAATTAAGAGAAAAGGATGCAGAGATAAATAGGTTGGAGGATAGGTTAGATAATGCAGTTACCCTGGTGCCACAAATAATCAAATGTAGACCACCTCCTAAGGTATGTGCCCTTCATTTGAAGGAATTGTATCTCTCATACAAGTTGAGTAGGGAATTATCTGGTCTGAATGCATCTTTAATAACTCCTAAAGACTTTTATGAGTTCTTATAACACATCCTCCCCTCAGTAGAGGAATTTATTATGTGAGCTTTATCTCCATAATTATCCATCCCTTGTACCCCATAGTGGAATCCATTACTATAAATTGGATATGTTCACCTTAGAACATTCATGTCTTACACTCAAAATGAAAACAATAGAGCTGAACAAGCGAGGTAATATCTAGATATGGAACAAATTGATCCATTACCACTGTGAGCTGAAGTAGGGGACCCTAATGAGATTTACTATAGATGGAACCAATTGATCTCTGAACCTAGTCAAAGGGAAAAGGTGTTGGCATTAAGAGAAGATACTTGTAGTGAATATGAGAAGATGGCAGAAACATCAACAAGATCAGTGTATGGACACCTAGCTCATAGATGGCATTGGCTGCCTAAACATCTAAAAAGAGTAGAACCTCACTCACTCGGGAATTACCATGCAACACTCAAAAGGGTAGCTACATATATTCGTTTGAGTTGGTCACAACAAGAGAGATGGATACCATTAATTTTCCAACTACCCATGTTATGGTGGCCTATTCCACATTGGGAAGTGTTGTTCTCAAAAAATGAGAAACCCAAGTTCACCTGCAATTGATTCTATGAAATAGCCAGTTTCAAAAAATGAAGAACTTCAAGACTTGGACAACATAACATAGGATCCTAATGATCCTCCTACACTTCAGGTTCTGCTAGACCTAGGGGGGAACACCCTTTGATGCATAGAATTAGACCCATTACACACAAGACAACATCAACATAAAGCATATGAATCTCAGAAGGCTCAACAACAAGAAGGTTACTGCAGATGGGCTAGATCTACATTGACATCTCAACTAAATTGGAGCATGAGATAGGTGGAACCAATTATAACTGCAAACATAAAAGTAAATAGATATTTTATTTTTAAATCTATGAGAATCCCTAGAATATGCAAGACCAGTGTCTTATCCAAGGGCATGGAGTCATACATCAAACTGTAAATGAAAACCTCTACTGCAAATCCATCTTCATCATTGAATATTCCTGCATTCATGCCTTACATAAATGCATTACTCGGCTCATTCACAAAATCATCAGATCTTGAATATATATTCCATTATTTATGATTGATTACAGAATTTAAACTCTTCACTGAAGAATTACTACAAACAATCACAACAATCTCCTTGAGATGACAAATTCCTGCCTCCTTGAGGATTTAATTTGTAACAAAGAAATACATATTTAGAGACAATTTTATGTGAAATATACTCATGCCTTACATAACTAAAACTTGCAACTAGAAAAACCTACAACAAGAATTATACTCCACTATTTGAAACAAGACATTACACTGTACAAACTTGGAAGAAAAACTCAGAATTGGAAACACAAAATTTTGGAGCCCTCTCACAAAAATTATGGAACCCTTACAAAAGAGAAGAATTGAGAATATAAAGAAGAGGGAAAGAGATCAGATCTGCATCACCATTTGTCAAGTGTCCTCTATCCCCAACTGAAAAATTTCTTGCATTCTTCCCGTGGAAATTGCTCTTAAAATATTTGATATTTGTTGAAACTGACTACAAAAAAAAAAAATCCTCGCTCCGAGAGATTTCCAACGACATATAATACTTGCATATTTGGATAAAAATTACCCCTCAAGTGAATTAATCTCTCATGCAGATCCATCATTTAAATTTTTGCATTTCTCACTATAGCTGGCACTATATATTTAATTTTAATTTTTACTCCATTTTCACCTTCTACGCCCTGCCACGTGGCACCCAGTGGTTCGCTCTAAATCCACCTAGACGCCACCTCACTTGCCACTGGACCACCACCTCACCAGTCGCTGATCCGCAATGGGTAACTGGCGAGCATCTTCATCTTGCGGGTCAATGACCACCGTTGATCTTCCTCGGACCTGCTCGACCTTTAACACCTAAGTTGTTCATTTGTCGGGCCCACCACATAGTCGCTGAGTCGCGATGGTTAACCATCGAGCATTTTTGCATTGTGGTATAGCGATGGTCGTTTGATCATCTCCAACTTGCATGCTCGTTAACTCACCTTTCTACTACAAAATTTGGGCACCTCGAGATGCGTGCAAATGGCGTGGGGTCCACTAGGTCGCTGAGCTAGCTCCTTGTCAAAAGCCCTTAAGCTTTGACACTAAGAATATATGTGGCTTTGTATTTAAATACAAAAAATTCACTCTCCACAACCAATGTGGGACAAATGGTTTTATGCCTGGCACTTGTATTTGCTTGAAAACTTTCTGAGTCTTTCCTCTGTCTGCAACCACATGAAAGAGGGAGGATGCTGGTAGGGATTATGGGAATTGACCTCCTAACTGCATTTGCTTGAAGTTTTAAAAAGGCTTTACCCATTCCATACACCTCACGTTACACATGTGCAGGGACGTTGGCACTATGCCAATTGCATCTGCATAAAGGTTTATAAACCTACGCCCAAACCCCATATCATGCACCATGACAGGGAAGAGTGCTTGAAAAGGCCAAATGAACTTGGTTTGATGTGTGCCAATTGCATTGGTTTGAATATTTTAATGTCTTTTACAAACCACGCAAGGGAGGAGGGAGGCTCTACACCTGCCAATTGCATTTTCTTCAGTTTCTAGAGCCTTAAAAAAAAACATGCAGGGGCATTGGCTATACACCAACCAATTGCATTTACTTGGAATTTTCACTTGCAGGGAGGAACTGGGCGCTTTGCTTGGGGGTTTTAATGATAATTGCTTTACCCATACCACCACGTAGCAAGGGAATTTGACTTTTAAACCTGTCAATTGCATTTGCTTGGAGATTAATATGGCTACCACACAGGGGAAAGGATTTTGGTATTTTCTCATGCCACTTACATTTGTTGAAAGCTTCAATCCCCTCTCCATTCCACGCCATTTGCCAGGTGCATTTGCCAGAAGTTTCTTCCATTGATTGGATTTGTTGAGAGTTTTCAATGATAACCACACGTGACCCCTTGCATTTTCTTGAGATTTTTCAATGATAACCACACACCACGCAGGGAGGAGGCATTGCATCTGCTAATTGCATTAGCTTTAAAAGTTTCATTGCCTTAGTCACATGCCATTTCTCATTTCAACTTCTTCCCTTAGCTTCATTGAAATCTTGTGAATAGTATTGGTGCTTATGAGTCCTCTTTCAAAATATCAATGTTTATGGAGACAATGTTGTGCACATGGTTTGATGCACTCCATTCCAAATTTTCCATCTGAGCAAGTTAATTTCATACGAGAAACTGTTGTTGATGAAGCTACAGGTTAGGTCAGGCCCCAAAGTGGGTCCGGCTAAAAAAAAAATTGTTTTCATTCAACTGACCCTTGAAATGCCTCAGGCACCTTGAACATACCTCTGGAGTTAATCGACACAATTTTTTGATCACGGTACTAAGTTTTGCAACTTACTGGCAATTGTGCCACATTTTTGCATTTAAACCCAAAGATGCATTTTAAAAACTGGTCAAAACACCTTTTCAGACTTCACAAACTGATAGGCGTACTGTCTAATATACTGGAATTCACTTTGCAAAACCATTTCTCAAGACAAAACCCGGGTGAAGAAATATTAATGGTCAAAGTTGATTAAATGGCTTTGTCAGCATTTGAGCATGATAAAATCAATATGCAGGGACCACAAAGTGCACACATTAAAAATATCAAATGGTCTCCGTGGATCTCAAAATCTGGGGCATAGATACCTTGAAGTACAAATAAGAATGTGGAATGTTCAATTCGATCGGGAAGCTAATACGGTGCAAACGGTGAGCTCATGAAAATAGCCACTTTAACAGAGGTAACAATGAAAGTGTAGAAAACTCAATAAAATGGCTCAAGAAACCATCTTGGAAATCTGATCAAACAGATTGGTAGGAGCTTCAAACTGGAAACATAGCTTGTCTTTCATACTAGCAGTACCCCAGAATAAAAATTCTGACATGATATTCACCGGGGCAACTTTTACACATGTGCAAAGTGAGGCTCTGACTAGTTGTTGAAACATGGACTTATGCAAACAATACAAACTGCAAATGGATTGAGCTTACCAAACTGAGCAAATGGATTCATAAAGACTTGAAACTTGACATGTGGACTCACCTATATGCATAAAATTTAACGCACTTTTAATTTTAACATGACGATCAACTGGGCAAAAGTTAT
This sequence comes from Cryptomeria japonica, assembly GCF_030272615.1. Lineage (NCBI taxonomy): Eukaryota > Viridiplantae > Streptophyta > Pinopsida > Cupressales > Cupressaceae > Cryptomeria > Cryptomeria japonica. The sequence goes on from NC_081412.1 coordinate 421,600,991, forward strand.
AGGCACTCAAAGTAGGCCACTTAATAAAATCTGAATTTGTGCATAGAACAACTTTCAGTCCACCCCTTGAAATGGGTACTTGATAAACTGATCTAAACTTAAATCTGAAAGTTGTAGAACACTGCATAAGCTAAATGAAAAGTGTAGGACCCATTTCCCAAGCCTTACCCCTTGATAATCAACTGGCTCCATTTTAACCTTCTTCAAAATAGGCCAGATTGTCTCATTAGGTGGTTCTTTGAAAGTGCAGATGCAAAATTTTGAAATGAGCCTCTCAAATTTCTCAAATTTTTATGAGTCCCAACAGGAAGAACTTCAATATTATGATGTGGAGCAGGAAAAGGACAAAATGGGAAAATTTTAAGAAGGATCGAGATTCTATTGGAGTCCTATTGCCAAAACAAGTGAGGAAAATTTTGTTGGAGACTTTAGGTTGCTCACTTGGAAAGAGAATCAAAAACCTTATACTAATGGACCAACAAAACCTTCAATTAGAGGGGGATGATGAGTCCTAGTTTTTGTCTTTATTTGTGGATATTTTATGGTGTTTAAGACTTTCATGTACTATTTCTTAGGGTCATATGTTATGCTTTAATGTCCATTTTGAACCCATATGTTGAATACGTTATCCTTATCATGAAACCTTTTCTATAATGATGTAGTAGTTTTATGAGTGCAATATAGATATAACTTTACCTTTGAATGATGATAAATGTGTTGCATTGTATGATGATGAATGTGTTAGATGTCTATGTGCTAACCTTGCTAATGCAATTGCATTTAAGGAATTCAATATTGGATTAAGACTCAAATACCATCAATGATGGCGTGACAGCATTCTGAAGAAGATTGGACAACAAGGCAGGACAAGGTCAAAATTGTTACAACTTGGGTACTAGTTGTTTGAGCTACTGAAAGAACCTTCAGATGGAAGAAACATCAACAAGAAGAGTGTATGGACACCTAGCTCGTAGCTAGAATTGGTTGCGTGAAGATCTAAAAAGAACGAAACCTCACTCACTCAAGAATTACATGCAACACTCAAAAGGGTAGCTACCTATATTCATTTGGGTTGGTCATAGCAAGAGAGATGGATACCATTAATTTTCTAGCCACCCATGTTATGGTGGCCTATTCCAAATTGGGAAGAACTTCAGTATTATGATGTGAAGCAGGAAAAGGACAAATGAGAAAATTTTAAGAAGGATCAAGGATTCTATTGGAGTCCTATTGCCAAAAAAAGGGGGGAAACTTTTGTTGGAGACTTTAGGTTGCTCGCTGGGAAAGAGAATCATAAACCTTCTGCTGGTGGACCAACAAAACCTTCAGTTGGGGGGGGGGGGGATGATGAGTCCTATTTTTTATCTTTATTGCGGATATTTTATGGTGTTTAAGACTTTCATATACTATTTCTTAGGGTCATATGCTATGCTTTAGTGTCCATTTTGAGCCCATATGTTGAATACATTATTCTTATCCTGAAACCTTTTCTATAGTGATATAGTAGTTTTATGAACATAATATACATATAACTTTTCCTTTGAATGATGATAAATGTGTTGTATTGTATGATCATGAATGTGTTAGATGTCTATGTGTTAACCTTAGTGATGCAACCACATTTAAGGAATCCAATATTGGATTAGGACTCAAATACCATCAATGATGGCATGGTAGCATTCTGAAGAAGATTGGACAACAAGGTAGGACAAGGTCAAAACTGTTACAACTTGGGTACTAGTTGTTAGAGTTACTTAAAGAACCTTCAAGACCAGTCATGAAATTTTGTTGTCTTCTATTAATGATCATGTTTGATGTTAGAGTAAATCTAGGGAAAGATGCAAAGTGTTTGAAATCGTAACAAAGTCCTGCTCTTCTCAACTTCTTAAACTTTATGATTTAAATAATAGCCTCCTCCTACATGTCAGGAGTGGAGCCGCTATTTTGGTAGATTGTTAGAGGATAGTTGTTATATAATCCTCCTCTGATTTTTGAATAAAGTTAGTTCTTTTATGATAATAAGATTATTGTATTGTTAAAATAAATTATGATAATAAAGAAAATCTTCATTTCTAGGCAACAATGACATTGTTATTTTTATGGAAGTTTGATAACTAGTCTCTATAGTTTCTAGTCTAGGAGACTCACTCAAGGGGGGCCACTTGGTGAGTACTCTGTGTATTTGCTTTATGCATTTCTATTCTGCAAAGTTATTTTCATTTCTGTCTCTGTAAACTATCCACTATCTATTCCTACAACCATCGAATTATAATTTTGTGTATATTCCCACAGCCACAATAGAACAGGGTAGATATTTTTGTTAGTTAGCAGTTTACATTTCTCCAGTAAAGATTAATGGCATTTATTTGGATTAGAGCATAGGAGGAAGTTATTTCTTAACGAAGAATTACTTAGCATCCCATACATTTAAGTTTAGAATAGAATTGTCTCCTAGAAACTCTTAGTGCATATATTGTGCTGACTCATTTCAAGCTGTACATCCTCAGGTTGAGAAGATAAATGAACCAAGATAATGGTGTTTGATAGCTGATCAATTATAAATTATTATCTCTAAGCTTGAGTGTAGTGTTGAATTATACACCTATTGTTTTGGACAAACGCCTGCCATCCATGTAAACTTTTCCTTCCCTTATTGGTGGATCAGTGAAGCTTGAAAAAGCCTTCCCTGATAGGCCAAGCTCTGATATTCATTATCCCTTAAGTGAGTGTTATGTCATCATCGTTGGATCACTGGAGCTTTAAGGAGGTTTTGGAAAGGGATAGAGTTCCATCAATGAATTACCATGTGATATCCTTAACTTGTTGATGGATCATTTGAACCAAAAAATAGTTCCAGTGAGCCCTAATAAGTAGAAATAGTACCATAAAATCCATGTGTTGGTAATTATTGAATGCAAAATAACAAAGTCGAGTCAATCATCAAACAAACATCGCATAGACATCACCCTAGAATCACCCCTTGGTGGTACCATTGGTTGATCTTTGGGACCTTTTGAGGGCTCCATCGAAGTCCTGAGCTCCATCGATGACCTTACTCAATGAACAAAAGTATAAATAAATCATTGGGCCATTGAAACCTGAAAGGATCTCTAACGATAATTTTAGCTCCACCAATATGCTAAAGGGAGTGGGCTTGTCGTCCATGTAAAATTTTCCTTTTCATATCAATGGATTAGTGAATTTTGAGAAATCCTTCCTTGATAGGTCAAATTCCATTGATTTTTATTATCCCTTGAGTGAGTGCCATTTCATCATTGTTGGATCACTAGAGCTTTGAAAAGGTTTTGGAGAAGGATATATTTTTGTCAATGAATTACCACATAATCTCCTTTGCTTGTCGATGGATTGTTGGAACTATTTTTCCCACATAGATTTTGATTAACTAAAAATATCCCACCAAGACACCATACGATCACCAAAAGAAATAGCCCAAGATCTCAAAACTAGTCAAGAAAGACATCAAAACAAAACCATGTCAAGATACATAAGTACAAGAAAACGTTACAAGTTATGAGAAATAATAGAAAGATTGCCCAAAAATCATGATGAAATTATGAATTAATGCCAAAATACTTAAGTTGAAAAACACTTCCCTCATGAGAACCTCATAAATCTTTGTGCTCAATTTGTACTAGTGTGAAGGATTCAAAATCAAACACCAACTAAGCACCGGGCCCAGTTTCCCCAAGTTTACAAAATATTGACCTATTCAAAATGATAATTAAGAATCCAATTAAAAGTATCCCTTTTTCATATGTTCAATACAACCATTTACAAGTTTATGCATGCAAACAAGGAATTGAACCTACTTTCCAAACATTAAACATTAAAAGGGAGAGTGAATTTAATTGAACCAATCTCACTTTAAGTATGAAATGGATTGAATGTAGATCAAATTCACTTCCTTTGTGGAATTGAGTTGAATGTGTATTAAGGGGAGTGCAATTGAATGCTAGATCTAGGGCCAACAATGTGAAATTGATAAAATAACATGAATAGTAAGGTTTAGATGCAATACATAGACATAGAGCTAGATATGAAGTAAGGGAACAAAGAGGAACCTGTGTTTGAAAATATGACCAAAAATTACAAGACTAGGTGACTTGGGATGACCTTGTCCTCTTGTTGTTGGATGCAGACGAATACGAAGATTTCAAAATTAGAATATCACTTAGAATATTCTCCCAAAAGTTTGTCAAAAAATTGTTAGACAAGGGCATCCTAGGCAACCCTATCCTTCGCTTTGCGCTCCTATAAAAGTTAGGTTTGATTGTATTCATATTTTTTGTTGAAATCTCTGATCATAGCTTTTGGATATGTTGTTTGCACACACAAAGAGGGGAAATAGTATTGTTGATAGGGGATTTCCTAGGTCAAACCTTGGGTTCGGAATTAACCCTAGAACTAAATTTGAATTGGAAATTCTTGAATTGAAGTGATTATACCTTCAATTGATGAAGCAATGCTCTTAGGATGAGTCTTCCATGTGTTGATGCAATAGCATGATAAATTAAATAAAACACACCATGAAATCATAATTGAAACATAATTTAAGATGTCTTGATATAACTTGTTGCTTCTTGAATCAGATATGCTCTTGAAGTGTTTCTCTTGAATTGGAATGATAGCATATTTATGAGATGCAATAATGAGATGATAATAATAGACGAAGAAATAAACTGAGAGAGATGCCTTATATAGGAATTTCATAATAAAATCACCTTTAGGTTAACTTGGAATTATTATATTTTTGCACGAAGCTAAATTTGAATAGGATAGGACCTACATATTATCCTCCTAGAAATCAAGGAAAAAAGAGTCAGACAAGGAGGCTTGGGGCAACCCTATCTTGAAAATTTCAACCTGACTTTCTAGGGAAGCAAGATAATAGGATCCTAATGCCGAAATAAGATTTATATAAAAATATATAATGTTTAGATGAGGAAACATGTCTTGAGATTTGAAATGGGGTGGTATTTATAATAAATCATGATAATAAAAGATAAATGGTACACCTAGAAATAAGGGCCCAAATAAGAGTGTGTTAATGTATTAAGTGGAATAAGACTATCATAATATTAAATTAAATATTAATTTAAATCAATAAAAGCCCTAGAGGAATGGGAAATACTAAAATGGGTGCTAGGAGAGTGTGAAATTGGACACCCTAATTAAAGGTGTACAATTTATGACGCTAAAATTATGAACACCCTTCTTAATGGCTAACTGTAGCCCCAACTTGAGAGTAGTTATTTTAGCCAAATTAATAAAATCCATGGGTATAATATTGCATGTTGAAGCCAATATCTCCTCCTTATCATTACGTAAAATAAAACCAACACCTAAAATTCGTAGAGTTCCCCTTGATGAACCATCAAATTCATGTTTGATAACTAAAGGAGGTGGGGAAATCTAAGAACAAGAAAGACTTTCAATCCTCTTGTTCTCGAAAGGCACGACTGTTGGATATTGTTGCTACTAGGATATGTTGTTGTCATTGATGTCAACATATTCTTGTGTTTCGGTGCTGTAGAGAATTGATCTGGTGATAGTAGTGAGTTGATCTAGTTGGTTTATCTATTTAGGATGTTGAATCAACTAGAGATACTTCATTCTTTATTTATTTCATGATGTTGTGTGATGATTTGATCGAGTTGAGGATTCTGGTATGGAGATTGGTTTTCAGTGTTCAGTATTGCAGTGTTCTGGTGTTTGATCCATTGTGCTCCGGTATGATCAAGTCTTGTGTTACGGATTTGGGAGAGTGTTTGAGATGTTCATGTGTATCTTCAATTCAGATGGTTCATGATTTGATGCTCTGCAAGCTATCTTTCTTGTCCGAGTTGATGTTGTTAAGTGTTCTTGAGTGTTAGCGCGTTGATCGATGAAGATTTGATTAAGTGGTGTTGGTGCAGCTATTGCAGATGATTCTAACATGCTTGTTAGCGTTTCCTAATCATGTCCTATTTCTTCTGATGGTCTGCATTGATCATTGTGCATGTTCTTGATGACCTTATGGGTCCGAAGATATTCTTCGTGTTATGCGGTATTTTTGGTGGTGTAACGTGTTGTGGTTGACCTTGGCAAGATTTTCGGTGATGGTGCGTGATCGAGGAATTGATTTAGGTCCATGGTATGTTGTCTATGACATTGTATTGGTTCGGTGGTTGATTTATGTATCGTGTGATATAATTTTGTAATTAGGTGTTAAGGGTTTGGCCGACCTTGTAGTCAAGGTTGATGATTTGTATAAATGAGTGTAATATTCATGTAATTTGGTGGTTGTTGTTGAGTCTGCATTATTAGAGAGTGGTTTATGTGTGATCAAGTGAACTCATCTTTTGGTATGGTGTATTGAGAAAATATTGGTGAAGGGCAGGCATATGAGCTTAACTGGAACTGTCATCAGCCATTAGTAGATGCAATTTTTGTAGTTCATCTTTGCCGAATTGTAGTTCGATCATCTTTGTAGGGTAATGAACCTTCCCTGAGGGTTTTAGCCTTCTGGGTCAGTAATTTGAGCAGTGAGCTCTAGGCAATGTACTTGAATGCATGTGCATTCCCCATTGTAATATTTACACATACTATTGTAGAGTATCATCTCATTGTGGGTAGGTTCCCATTGTGGTTTTTCCCTTAACCGGGTTTTCTATGTCAAAATATTGGTGTTATGTGTGTTGCTATTATTGTTATTATCTTTCTTTTCATTGCAGTTGATTAGATTTGAGATTGTGCTTAATTTGTATAATCTGATGAAAATTGATTCATCCCCCCCCCCCCCACCTCTCAATTTTCCTTCCTTGTTGTTGCCAACAGTGACACCCAAATTAGGAGGAACTAATAAGAGACTCTGGAATTTTTAAGAATGAAATTATCCCAAGAAGAAAATAACTTCTTAGTGGGCATGGTTTGAACAAGATATGTCATATCTACCTCTGAGATGACCAATTCTATCTTCTGAATCATATTGTCGACAAATAAAGCTTTCTTATAAAATATTATATTATTCCTTTCTAGTTGGATATGTCATGCCAACATTGAAGGAATAAGTATCCAAATGAAAGAAAGAGTTGAATTGACACACAAAGAGGGCCAACTTTGAAGAAAATTCAGAAACATGTGAGGGCTTTGTCCTGACCAAACTAACTTTCTTTGTAACTAAAACCAACATTGAGAAGTGAAGGGAAAGTTAAGGAGTAAATAATCTAAATCCTCATAATCCCTCCCAATAAGCACACATGGAAAAATAATTGCAATACCCAATCTATAAAGTCTTGAGGAGGTTAAGATATGATCACGCAGTGCTAGCCAGGTGAAAACACTTGCTTTTGGTAGGCATGAAGGGGACCAACATAATTTTGTAGGCCATTTGAAAAATTGAGGTTGATTCGCCAAATTAGAATATCCTCTTTCTAAGTTGTTCTACATAAAGTGATTTCAAAGCATCAGATAAAGGAAAAGAAGTAATCAATCTCCACATCACTCTAGGATTGAAGGTTAAAGAGTTCAAGGTAGAATAATTTGATATCCTAGAACCCCAACAAGATTTAATAAGTCTTTTAACTTGAATCAACTCAAAAATCCTCTCAATGGGATCTTGCCCATAAGACTCTTCCCCAAATACCACCTTCTTGTTGATATGAACAAGCCAAAAGAGATGCAGGAGAAACATATTTCTAGAGGAGCAAATTAAATTTCCAAACTTTATATCCCTTAGGAATGATTTTAAGAGTGAAAATATTGTCCCTTTCCAAGCTATCCGATGTGAAAATTCCTAGTTATCAAAACCTAGCAAGATCCCATATGGTTCTTCTTTTGAGTTCAAATCTTGACAGCCATAAAAAACAAATGGTGCTTTCTAATGGATGCATTCTACAAAAAAAGAAAAACATTATAAAAATATGCTCTCCTTTCAAAAAATGTTGGCACTATCATTGGAACTAAGAAATGATTTATGAGAGAAGAAACTTATAAAATTTGATCAAATTCAACCATTATTGGCTAGCCAATCTACTAACTGGTATTCTTCTCTATAATAGTGACTTAATTCATAGTCATCCATACTATCCAAGAGACTCCATGCTTGGTTAAGAACACAATGAATGCTATAATTTTGAATTCTTTTCATTCTACAAGCATTAATTATAATCAAGGAATCTCCTTCTATGGTTATATTTGTTGTTTGAGTTGTTTTAGCGAATAATAAACCTTGTATTAAAGAATGACCTTTAGCTAAATTGTTTGTTCCATTTGAGAATCTCAAATATATAGCTTCTATTATTCTACTTGTATGGTCCCTAATTACACAACCCCCACTAGATACATTTGGGTTTCCCTTAGCAACACCATCAAAGTTTAACTTAAACTTACCTTCAGGTGGACAGATCTAATTAATCTTGCATCTGTCAAACTTGGTTTTAGGCTATTGAAATAAACTTCCTTGAAATGGTAATTTAATGTATTCCCAGCTCTTAAGAATACATGAGTCCCAATCTGAGAATGGAGAATTAATTTCCTTAGGTTTGATCACATAAAATTAACACATTCCGAGATTGGTAGCTCAATTTTATAAGAAACTTGTTTAGCTCTTGAAGTTTCTTTCATGAAGATCCTCTTGTTGTGTTCTCACTAGATGTTCCAAATTACCATTTGTGGGACAACTCTCCATAGGTATGCAAATAGGGGTTTCTTATAAATAATGAGCCAACTTGGAAAGACACCCCAAAGGTTTTTTTGGAGAGGTGTGTGCCAATTCAATTTATTTATGATGAAGAACCAACATTCTTGGGCAAAAAGGACATTGAGAAGAAGATGATCCATTTCCTTCTAAGCTTTCCAACAAAGGACACAATTGAATGGGTTTGCAATACCAAGTTTTACCAATCTTGAGCTTGTAAGAATCCTTTTCTTAAGAGTTATTCATGCAATACAACCTAATTTAAGAAGAATCATTTCATCTCAATAAAAGGAATATGGCCTCTAATTATCTAGTTGATCTTTCTATTTGATTAGACAGTTGTACCCTACCTTCACTATGTACTTTCTAGATTTTGAGGCAGCCCAAAATAAATTTTTGGGACATTTGATTTGAAAATAATTATTTGATATAAAAGGCGTTGAATAATATTTTTCTAGTTAATTGGAACTTGAGTAGAGGATAAGTCCTAACAAGACCTAATCATTAAATTACCATGTTGAGGTTGCAAATAATCCTTGTCTTTGACTCCGTAGAGTGTCGATAAAATATATTTTTCTTGAGAGACCTCTTGAATTTTTCCAATAGGAGGGTGTGTATTCTAGGAGTCCTCCCAAAATATGGCTTCTTTTCCATTGTTAAATTGTCAAGACAAGAATGGATAAATAACTTCTCTACAGATTACTAGGAAATTCCACAATGCAAATTCCAAAGGAGGATTGGAGATTGTGAACACTCTATTGGGATTAGAGGAGTCCAAATATTTTTTTTGCATTATTTGGAACCATTTAGCTTCAGGTTTAGTGTACATCTTTCATACCAGTGCTTTTTCTCCTAAAGAAAGATTGAGAGCTTCTAAGTTGTGGATTCTAGATCCACCCTTTAATTTATCCCTACTCATATTATCCAAGAAAATTAGTGGATTTTTTTTTTATCCATATTTCCTTTCCACAAGAATTGTCTGATGATGCTTTCTATATCTAAGAGAACTATCTTTGGAGCCTAAAGGATAGCCATAAAATAGTTTGGGGTGACTTCTAATACATATTTTACCATTTGCACTCTACCTACAATGGATAGCCATCGACCTTTCTAGTTTGAAATTTTGCTTTGAATACTCTGAATGATTTTATTCTAGTTTGAGATTTTATTTCCTCCGATGAAAAAAAGGAATAACCAAATATTGACATGAGAGGCATGCTAATTTAAACCCCAATTTTTGGATCAATTTACCCTCTAAGATAATAGGGGTATTGAAGATGTCTATTTTGGATTTAAAAGCCTTAATTGATTGTCCTAAAGCAATTGAATACTTTGGGAGAATATATTTAATATTTTTTGCCTCATTTAATGAGGAACTTCCAAATAAAATGGAATCATCAACAAATGAAGAATGAGTATGAATTATATTAGTACCTGGGATGTTGATAAGTTTCCATATATCTTGAGAATGACAATGTCTTGTGGATCTACTAAGAGCAACTAGTAGGATAATGAAGATAAAAGGTGGCAATGGATCACCTTGATGAACTCCTTGGGTTGAGCTGAAAAATCCTATTGAGGAGCCATTAATGAGAACTAAAAACTTAGCACCTTATAGACACTGGACCAAGGCGCCCCTCTGCATTTTTGAGTAGCTTTTGGCAATTTAACAGATCACGACCTCAATTTGCAGATTCTAGAACTACATGCCAGCTCAACAATAGGGACCAAGGTGTCCAATGCCCTGGTCTGGCTCATTTCAGCGCAATTTTTGATATGAGGTGCACACCAAAATTTTCCCTTTAGCTCTGTACTTTGTATCTCAGTTTGAGTTTTGTACCTTTCTATTATTGCAGTTTACCTAGTCACTTCCTTCATCTTTCTACCTCAGTTTATCATCATTGCACATTTGGCTTATTTCCCTTTCATAGCAGCAAATGAATAAAAACTGTAAGAGTATTCCTTGACTCTCTTTCACAAGTGTTAGTCAAAGTGAATCATTTCCTTAGGAACTTTTGTATTCCAATGTATGGAGGAAAGTGGGGTTAGGTCCTAGTTTACCCGATCCCATTTTTCACCTTCACAGTTTCCAATTCAGAGTTTTCTTTGTCTTGATGTCATTAATGATTATCTGTTAGTCACCTTCTATGGCCAATTTGTTAATACCTAGATCTTTACTTAATAACAACCCTTCTATTAATCATTTATATTATTTTATTAAAATAAGAGTTATAGTTAATATTACAAAAATATAATTATACTAATATAGTTTTAAAATAACAATGATTCAAAATTATAATAACTAAAAATTAAAACAAATATTATTATTGTGTGCATGCAAAATTCATCTTATTAAAATAAATATTCAATTAGAATCAAAGGGAAATCACGAATCCCTATCTAATCAAAGAATTCTAACAAACAGACAATGAAATAATACAATATCCAACAAATAGGAATTAAAATCATTCAATAAAACTCCCTATTCCAAGATCGCATATAGCTTCCATTGCTCTTCTCTTCTCTATGGTATGATGGCTCTCAGATATTGCGCTGGTAACCTGCAAGTGACACAAAGATTCAAAGTTCTTGATTCAGAGGAATTGTGAGGATTGAATGCTCAATTTATAGATTTTTGGATGAGATTGATTAAAAGGTGGAACATGATGATCAAGAGGTGGAACTCAGGTGAGCTCACATGTTGATTGATAGTTGAATTGCTGACTTAGAGGTGAAACAAAATAGATTGAATAGATTAATTGAGTTAACTGATTGAGAAAATGCTAACTAAAGGAAGAAAAAAAGAATGATTGGACGAAATTAAGAAGATGACAAAGAAAGCTTAATTTAGAAAAAGCTAACTAAAAGATGGAAATAGAGATTGGAGAGATAATGATTTAATTAATTAATTGATTGAATTAATTAATTTAGCATGTGCTTGCTCTTTAACTTAGATTTTCAATTTAATCTTTGCATGATATTTATTCAAATAATTGAATTTATTTTAAATTCAATTTAGTATTTGAATATATTTAGAACTTGACTTTGATTTTCAATTTGATTTTTGAAATCATGCACATGTAATTGAAATTAGAAGAAATAATGAAATTAGAAGAATTAATAAAATTAAATGAAATTAGAATTTGGGGATTTGGAATTGAAAAATTAATTAGTTAATTAAATAATTTAAAGAAACTATTTAATTATTTAGAATTTTAATTTTAATTAAAGATTATTTAATTCAAAGGATTAAAATCATAATTAGTTAAATAATAAATATTTAATTAATGTTTAGAAGAGGGTTGAATGATTAGATGATGATAGGATTGAGGTAGAAATCGAGAATTAATTTATTTAAATAATAAAGATTATTTAAATTGGGGAATTAACCATAATTAATTAAATAATAAATATTTAATTAATATTTAGAAAATGGTTAAAATGATTAAATGATGATATAATAAGAAATAAAATAATTAAATAGATGGTGAGGAAATATGAATTTAGAAGAATATGATTAATTAACTTAATTAAATAATTATTTAATCAATTAGAGGAATAATTAGGACATGATCAATGAGACATTTTAGGTGTCTACAATTATTACAATTTAAAATTATAATAATTAAAAATTAGAACAAATATTTTTATTACAATACTATGAAGTAAGTACTTTTTTTTTATTGATAATAAGGAGTTCAACAGAGGAGCCCAAAACAGCTCAGAACGAGTACATCAAAAAATGAGTCACCACCGGAAATTACACTTTAGTACATATATGGAGAAAAAGTAAATATAACTTAAAGAGGAGCATCCCAGAAATTGTCCACCCAGGCAGTCCAACCGAGAGGGCCTTCCATCCAGATTATACTTTTGTGAGCTTGCACCTGGGAGAGTAAAGCAATCTCGTCCATCCTCGTATTAGCACTCTTTCTGATTTCTTCCTTGAGTTTATTGCACGCACTTTCAAAAGCCCGTAAGTCTTCAAGGGTTCTTCGCCACATATAACCATTCTTTAGTTCATAGTAATAGAACGTAGCCTGTCCCGCCTTGAGAAACCTTTTCAACTTCTTCCTCTCCATAATCATAGAAACCTGAACCTGCATGAAAATTTTAAAGTGTGTGAGTTTCCTGGAAAACTCCGTAAGAGCCCTTGGCTTACCTTGGTATTTCTCCTCATTCCTGCACTTCCAAAGCTGCCACAAAATATTAGAAGAAAGCATGTTCCAGAACATATTAGCATCTTTAGGAATACCAGAAATATGACCAGTGATAATATCAAGAATACTAGCAGAAATCGGATAGAAAATTCCAAACATGCCCCATATTTCTTTGGCAAAGAGACAGTCAAATAGAATATGCCTCCCAGTTTCGGGGAGTCTACACAATGAGCACAAATCAGAGTCAGAGTTGCAAAATTTAACGGGGAGCTTATCAAGTAAAACCAGCCATTTAAAACAATTAATTTTTGGCTCAATAGGCGTCCTCCATAAGAGAGAGAACAACTTGTTCCAAACTTTAACATCTAAAGAAGAGTACCAAACCTTGTTAACATGATTAATGATATCATGAGACTGATTGAGAACAACATAAATATCCTTGGCTTTGATTTTTGACAAGACCACACCATTCGGCCACCTGCAATGGAGATATCTATGAGAGTCGACATGGCACATTGTAGGAATGTTTCTGACGGCCAATCGAATCATACTGTATGTCTTCTTTTGAGAATCAGGTATGTTAAACTTGTTTTTGATAGTCTCCCAGGATAGAAGGTGATCAGACTCAAAGAGATCAGCGAACAGCTGGATCCCTTTCATAGCCCAAGCCTTGGCAGAGCATCCTTGCGAAAGAGCAAGGGGCTTCCCATGAACAATAAGATTCCACCAAATAGACCTTTCACCATGCAGTTGGCCCTTATAATAACTGTCCTTATTAGATAAGTGTTTCTTAGCAATATCCCAAGCCTTCCAAATTGACTTAAACACAGCCGAACCTTGAACAGTGACAGGAAAGTCACCAAGAAGAAGATCACCTAACGGGAGATTTTTCCAAAATTTAGCCTTTCTGGGGAACCCTCTCTCAATATTATGTCTAACAAGAACCTTCCAAGGGTTATTACCTTCCAGGGAGTGAAATATCCATTTAGAGGAGAGAGCGATACCCTGAATTCTGAGATCCTTTAGGCCAAGTCCCCCGAGAATCTTATCAACATGACACCAGGACCATTTAACAGAATGATGCTTCTTAACACCTTTGCCATCAGACCAAAGGAAAGTTCTAATAGCACTTTGAATTTCTTGAATTTGGTAGTTGCTAAACAACCAAGCAGACGAGTAATATATACTGTATGATGATAATATTTTTTGGCAAACTTGGATCCTACCGGCTAGCGAAAGAGTTCTATTGTGCCATTTATTAAGCTTATTGAGGATCTTGTCCTTGATCCAAAGCCACATATTTTTGAGGGAGGGGTCCACAGAAAAGGGTATAAATATATAAATATATTATTGTACATCAAAGAAAATTGAATTTTCTACCCACTATTATTATTATTAATGGGCAATAAATATATTATTTTACACCAAAGTAAATTGAAATAGCATAAAATTGAATTTTCTATCCACTATTTTCAATATGAACCAATAAATATAAAACTAAAAGATATTTTTTTAGATATATAAAATATAAGAAAAATATTTTTTTTTCAAAATTTTTAATTTTAATATTAATTGATTCAACTAATTAAAAAATTGACCTTAATAGAATAACATATATATCAAAAACCTACTGCATTTAAATATATTTTAATTTATACATCTACTTTACTTTCTACGATCTCGTAGGATCCTCCTTCATTAAAGCAGGGAAAATTCGTTTATAATTGCAATGACTGGAAGCTTCTTACCTCTTACCTCTTACCTCTTACCTCTCCAACTTCCGGAAAGTCACGCAGACACACACACTAGGACTACAAGTCATTGAGGGAGTGTTAAACCCGTCGAAGTCAAGACCCCTGTCCCATGATAAGAAGCCAAGAAGGGACAAACCTTTAAACAAAGGAATCTAAAATAGGAAATACAGTCATCATGGCTAGCTGATTAATGATTTCCAAAATGGATAGAATTTCAGGCACAATACCCAATTACCTCAATGTCCGCTCCTGACTCTTCTTATCATTTCAAACTATTCAGGCCCAGCCCTGGGGAGGAAACACATAAAATAAGGCAACCCAAAAGCTAAAATCTAATTTCATGAATAATGAGATTAGCATATTTGGCGCCTGTGTGGGTCCTTAGATTGTTAATAGATAAGGCCTGGCCAGAAGATTGTCGGGGACTCATCTTGTACGCTTAACTGACAAATTTGCTTACGTTCTTGCCAGACCTGCCACCTCATCTCACCTAAATTCTAGTTTTGAAGATTAACCCCATGGTAGTTTTCATATTCTGTTACCTTTTGTAAACTGGTCAAATCCGTGGGCTTAGAAAACAAGGAAGATACTGAGAGGCCCCGGTCTTTTATCGTAGTGGGTTCTTCTAGAGCTGTTTGGTACCTCTCATGGTATTCTCCACTTTTGGGGATAAACACATATAGTGCTGAGTGGTTGTTTGCATTATCAGGAAAATTGTTATCATGGGCGTTGGGCTGGAGGCCTTGATGCAGGAGAAGAACAGTGGGAATTTTATTAAAGCTTTTGGCTTTATTTTAAATTGAAAAGAGTTTTGGGTTGGGCCTCTGGGTTTGATTTGTTAAATTTTGTGTGTATATTAGTGGGTAATAGAAATGTATTTGGTGGAGATGGGTCAAGGGCAGGGGAAATCTTTCAAGGAGTCCTTGAAGGCGCTTGAGGCAGACATTCAGCATGCTAACACCTTGTAAGTCCTCATTTTATGTCTGTCTTTGTTTTGGGATTTTTTTTTCTAATCACCTATTGTTAATGTTTTTGTTGTGAAATCGGTAGTATTACAAGGGGCTGTGGTCTTTTTAACTGCTGAGGAGTTGTGTTAAAATTTGCTCGTTTGTATGGATTCTCAGACGTGGGGATGTTTTCTTGTAGATGCAGGTTTTTCTTAATTGTGGGGGTTTTGGGCCTTAGATTACATAGTTTTATGGAAGAGAAGCATTGGATTTTGCTACTGCTGGGTTTTTAATTTTTTTTTTGAAGATGATTGTGGGTGTCTGTATTGAAGGGAAGTTAGTGAGGCAACTGTGGGCTGAATCAGGTGTCTTAGACACATGTCAGGCAACGGTGCTTATTAATGGAGTTTTATAGTAACTGGGTTTTATATCTTCTAATGATCCATGTAATTTCTGCTAAACTGGGTTTTATATCTTGCAACGACCCATTCGGTTTATGCTAAAATGGGTTTTATTTTTTTTACTATTTACTGCTTTGGAGTAGGAGCCTCAAGACGATGAATTTTGGATTTTCTCTATACATTTTATATATAGCTGCATCCATTAAAAGTCTTATCGAGGCTGCAGTTTTGTTTTATTGGAGTGCAGTAGTGTTTTGTTTTATTGTAGTCCACTGTATCGTTACCGTGTAAATCTTGGGCAAAGTTATTGGCTGTTTCAATGTAAAGTGGATTAAGCTTTTGGAATTTACTTATGCGTTCTTGTGTGGCCTACTGTCCTTTGTATATATATTGGGTAGATCTTGGGTGAGATTATATGCTGCTTCAATGTAGTTTGTGTCAAGCTTGGCATTTGCTTGTGCATTCGTGTGTAGCGTGGGGCTGTCTACATTCGTAAGATTTAAACTTGTGTGAAGCTTGAGTGTACGCTCTAAACCTGGGTCCAGGGAATAAAGTTCAGAGCATCAAATTTTACAACTTCTGACATAATTTGCTTAGGTAGTATACTGTCTTGTAATGGCGAGCGTTGTGTATCTTAGTAATTTATGATTAATGGACAAGGATAATGAATTTTTTAGCCGATTCTAAAATGTAATGCTACATTCAGGGAAAGGTTTAGAGGCTGTGGATTTGATTTTGGACCCTTTAAAAAAGTTCACTAGCATTTGGTCCAGGATGCGTGCTGGCAGATGTTAAAATAAAGAGAATGAATATATATGACACCCTTTTCCTTGTAAGAGTTGCTTGTTTACCAATACAGACTAGTAAGAGTTGCTTGTTTAACAATAGAGGCTTTGAAAGTCTTTAAGGATAGGACCAAGTGTAGGCAACAGTGAAAATAAAATCCAAGTCTATAATATAGCAAAATGTAGTCACAAAGATTAAACTTTTGGTATTTGGGATGCAGGGCATCTGAGTTTCCAAGGGAGTATGATGGTGCTTGTCTGCAAATGAGACTTTCCTATAGCCCAGCAGCACACTTGTTCCTTTTCCTTGTGCAATGGACCGATTGCAGTCTTGCAGGGGCACTGGGTCTGCTAAGAATACTCATATACAAGGTTTGTGTATTTGTTCGCATTCTAAATGTCTGTATAACTTTAGACAACCGTGGCAGATAATGTTGTTAAATGGATATTTTATTTTCTTTATTTTGTGTGCTTTATCACCATAGGTAGGAGCTTTTACATGGATGGAATGGGTAGATACCCGTGGATTAATTGGGAGATACCCGTGGATTAATTGGGAGAACTCTGGGAGTCCAAGTTTGATATATTTTTTGATCGATGAATGTCAGTTTTTCCCTAAATTCAATCATAATAGTTATTGATATTTCAAAGTGGGAATTGTGCAGGTTTATGTTGATGGTACCACTACAATGTCAACACATGAACGAAAAGCCAGCATTAGAGAATTTTATGGTAAAACCTAATTTTCTCTTTTTAAGCATAACATGGGATAACTTGATTAATTAATTAAACATCAGCAGTATATCGTATACATCTGATTTAGCACTTGGCATGATGTAATGTCTCAACTTAATGATTTAATTTTCCTTGTTCAGCTGTAATATTTCCATCTTTATTACAACTTGAAGGAGGGATAACAGACATGGAAGATCGTAAACAGAAAGCAGTATGTATGGAAAGATATAAGAAAAAGGTTGATGAAGAGAGGGGACAACTTTCTGCACTCGATTTGGAACGGGAAGAAGAATGTGGAATATGCATGGAGACCAATAGTAAGATTGTCTTGCCTAATTGCAACCATGCCATGTGCATGAAATGCTACCGAGAATGGTAAGGAATTGCCTTTTATCTTCTACATGCTTGCCAGCTCAATTCTACTGTCTAACTGAGTTTTGGTGGAAACAGAGTTAAAACCTAATGGATTTGTTATTGCAGGCATGCACGGGCACAGTCATGTCCATTTTGCCGTGATAGTTTGAAAAGAGTAAATTCAAGAGATTTGTGGATATTTACAGATAGTGGAGAGGTAGTGGATATGACAACATTGGCAAGAGAGAACTTGAAAAGATTGTTTATCTATGTTGAAAAATTGCCACTCTTGGTTCCTGAGAATGTATTTAGTGTTTATGATGCTCATTATGATTCCCACATCAAATGAAAGTTGCTGATGTTATTGCAGCTCCCCAGTTTCTTTCTGGCATTAACTGGTCGCAACCAGTGTTTAAATCTAATTGTTCATTGGATTCAACAAAATGATTAAGCATCTCCGCTTCATTGCAGAGATAGTTCTACTGCCTTATTGGCAGCATAAGATAGATAGGGTTTGATGCAAGGTAAAGATTTAAGTGAATCCAATTCTATGGGTTTTCCTTGCTTGTATCTAATAGTATGTACGGGTCAGAATGTACAGCATACACCATCTGTTTATATAACTGTAATTGGATAATTCAGCCCGTATGATCTACAAATGATCTGGTTGGCTTTCTGTATATATGTTTTATATCTGTACATGATGAGTTACTGGCAAAGGTAGAACATGTTTGCCATTAGCTTTCCTTTTAACAACCCCTGGATTCAGAAGGATGGAGGCAAAACAAGGCTTCTGCTCAATCTTTGAAGTATTTGCAGTCAAAGGTTAGCCTTTTGCATTCTTGCTTATCCATTGTGTAAACAATGTGAGAATGTCATTTAACTGTTCAAACATCATTTTAGTGGTGGTTGCAGGTTTGAAAATCTCTCAATCAAATTTCAGTGATTTATCTGTGCCCTGAATCTTTTCTCTGCTTTTTGTCAGTGATTTATCTGTGCCCTGAATCTTTTCTCTGCTTTTTGTCAGTTGTCTTATTCTGGTAAAACAATCTATGGTTTGATTATTCTAAGCAGTTTTGTGGCATTCGTTACACTAAGTCCTCGCATTTGGGTGTATTCATTGATGTCATCTTTGATGATGATGATAATGATGATTTCTATACCTTTGACTTGCATCAGTCAGTTGTACGACTATGATTTAACATGTCTTTGGCTGAATTGTGCAAAGCATCATTGGGGTTGTTTTAGTTATTTCAATCTATTCAATTATCCTTGCCTTGGAACTCTTCATGGATGGATGTGTTATCCTTGTGATTGGTCTTGATATTGCAATCCTCATCGTTGTCTTAATTCTTTGGCTTGTGTCTAGAATGGGATGAAAGAGAGTTGAGATACAAATTCTTTATAATATTGTTTCAAATCTGAACTCGGCGGATTGAAAGCAACCAAGTTGGTTTGATTCCTGTACACTAGAATTTCTGGAATACTGTTCAACTTATAAAAGTCGTTGAATATTTTTCTCAATATTATTAATGGTAGGGCAAGTTAGAAAGAAATCACATTCATCTTGAGCTCATTAATGTCACAAATTTTATGAATCCTCTTTCCCTCGAGAATTTCTGGGTTAGTGCAATAAGTAGCTTCTGTATCGTTCTGATTTTGTCGGATGTCTCGAAAGAGACAAAATGCATAACAATAATTAGTTTCACTAATTATATAGAGTACTAAAACCATATGTTTAACAATTTTCGTATTTAAGCTTGCACTGGTTAGTCAAATTAGGATTAATAATAACTTTAAGTATTGGTCTTTGTGCTACCTTAATAATTTCAAACATTATAGGAATGTATGATTTGATTGTATCGACATTATTGATTAGATTGTTATCTTTGATATTGCAGTATTTAAACCAAGCTTTTGTGTCTAGCCTGCCCCTGATGTGCGAAGCTTTAATAAAGAGTGTATGGGTACTCAAGCAGCTAGGAATAAGTATTTTATTTTGGCTTTAGACTCTACTAAGATGCACTTCTCATTCATCATAATATTATGATGTGAGGTATTATATTTATTTGGGAGTTGTAGGTTTTAAAATGTTTCTGAATTTGTACGCTTTTATTTGGATTTGTATGCCTTTAATTTACAGCCATAGAGAATATTGGAACGAGTTATCTGTTAATTAGATTTAATATCAGTTCCTCACTCTACACAATTTAAGGCCACTATGTTTTTGCACAATCAACAGTTTATTTATTTATGTTGTGGTTCGAATTTAAATGTCAGTTGAATTTGAGGCCAAGTTGTAAAACTGGAACTTTTCCAGGATATTGTTGTCATACAAAATTGGAGGATAAGATGTTTTGAATTCAATTGTCACTATCTTAGTTTGGTCAACATTAATGGTAAGCACACAGTTACTATAAAAATTGTCGGAGAATATTGAGTCCTTGTCAAGAAACTCGAGATTGTAAGGATAACAATGCTTTTAGCGTCTAGTAGAAGGATGCCAAGAAGACCAATTTTTTGAAGTTCCTTTAGGCTCCAAGCGGTCTCAAGTTTTGGTGTATATACCAAAGAGGGTGGATAAGAGGATGATGCATCCTTGCTTCACCTTGATGTTGCAGTTTGTATCCGCTGACCATTTATTATGGCAAACCTGTTTTCAACAGCTGCAACATTTCAAAGCTCAAAGAGGGATGCCATTTTTTTCAAGTATTTTCGTTACATTCATTGTCAAAACAGTTTCAAATACCTAACCGAAGTCAACTAAACAATAAATGATTTCTTCTTTCTCTCTAGTGACGGCAATAGTTTTAAAATTTTTGTGCATTTTTGGGCCATGGACGTGATTCACCTGTCACAAATTTTAAATGTGTAATGTCAAAAATCAAGTAACTTGAATAATAAAGTTTTTTGGTGCATGTTAGATGTGTTTTTATCTGTCATGGGTGCCATATCCGATAATGCAGAACAGGGTAACAATCCTGTTTGCCAAGTTTAATTAAGGTAAGGCATATTTAGTTGCTGCAAAGCACTGTCAAGACTAGAGGTGGGTTTGGCTGTCCTTTCGTCATGAATGTGTGGCACTAGTCAATCTTGAATATATGTATGTTGTCTTGGTTGGTTCCCATTCTGGAAACAGGGATACGTAACTATATATCACTTGAGGTTGGTGGAAATGTCTCAGAGGAATATTTCCTGCAGATGGAGAAGCCTATCAGGAAATTTATGAGACTTATGATTGCGTTCCCAGCCTCAGATGACTGGTGGGAATGTTTACCAGGGTGCTGGTCACTTTTGCACAAGGGGCAAGGACACTTGCAGCATGTATGTTCCAAAGACAGGCATGTCTCTATAGATGGAGAAATACGCCTGGTCATATATCTCACGGGTGTATGGTTGGCGGCCCTACATTCATGGGTAGTAGGGACCCCTTCGTGAGTGTTGCACTTGTCCATGTTGCACGGTTATGCCTATCCTCTTTGATGCACCTCCTGGGGTCTCAGATTTCTGGCCCAATACTCTGTTGGTGGCTGTTGAGAGGAAGCAGGGTTTACTTCACTTGATCAAAAATTATTAGAATAATTTTGGATGAGAAAATATCCCGTGGTTGATGCACATTTTGCAGGCGGATGTGCCATCATACAGATAGGGAATACCATCATAGAGACAGACAATCGATCCTGTAAGTTAGTGGGTGTTATATTCCTTATTATGAGTCAAGCACCTAGGTGACCTTATAATATACCGCTTCCCCCACGTAACTGCCCCTCCCCAGACTCTTACACCTCCCTTTCTGCCTGTATACTCAAGAATGCCCTTGTAGCTATAGAACAATGTAGAGGAAAAAGAAAGAACTTAGGGTGGCTCAATCAGATGCATTACGAGGTGTGAATAATTTTAATTGTTTGGTTTGCTATCTGACTAGTTGAGTGATGGCCCTTTGTCAATTATTGTCTTGTTATGGTGCTCTCATTACTGCATGTTTTTGTTTCATGCTTTAAAGTAACGCAGTTAACTGCTGGCTAGTGTAGATTCGTTCCAAATTGTTTGGTACAAATCTAAACCATTTGAAACACCGTAGTGGTTGCCAAAAAAGTAAAATTTAGGGGTGGCAGGGAATGGTTGACTGCTTTCATTGAAGGATTAACATGCTGATTCAATGTGTTGTTTATATTTGCCTGTTTGTTTAAACATCCCAATAATTAGAGTTTATGTGCCATCGACTACACTAGCTATGCAATCTAATGATAGTGTAATAAGAACTGTCACAGTGCTTTATTTTTTAATCTTATGTTTTTCCATTTTTAAGTTCTTATATTTGAACCTTATTTTTTGAGAGCTTAGAAACGTGTACCTCCGGAACAGTGTTTATATGCTTTTTGATCGTTAAATCTGATTAGTTTAAAGAACTGCCGTGACATGTATACCACATTGAGTTTTAAGAAAATATTTTTTCTTTGCAGGGGAGTAGTGGTGGTGGGGGCATAGGGGCATGGCCATTTTTTATACCCTCTGGAATTTTGAGATATTTTTCAACAGTTGACAATTCAAGCTGAAAACTTCCATATTCAAATTAAACTTTTTTTTTCATCGACCTGGATATATCATACAGACAACACCTTTAGATTTCCAAATTAACCTTTTTATTCATAAGCTTGCACATGTTATCGAGATAATGCTTTTGAACTCTGCACTGGACTCATGCCACTGCCACTTTTAGAATCCAAACCAGTAAAACCATCAGAAAATAATGAAAACATAAAATAGGAAACTGACATCCTTGGTGTACAATATTAGGAGGCAATACTGTGCGGTAAGGTCACGGACAGTTTTGATCCCCTCTGGAATTTTTTCTTCAAATGTCTTTCAACAGTTGGACAGCTCAAGCTGAAAGCTTCCATATTGGAATTAACATTTATATTCATCAGCCTACATAAAATAGGAAACTGACATCCTTGCTGCACAATATTTGCTGGCAATATTCACTGTTTGGAAAGATGCAGATCACATGAACGTCAGGGAATGCATGTGCACTGTTTTGTATGGTGTATTTTTGATCTAGATAAGTCCCCATTGAATCCCTATCACAAATGGCACTCTAGGACTTGGGAAACTGTGAAGTTTCCTACAAAGCATACAATGCAGAGACAGAAAACAGGGTACCCGCTACAATCCTCAGATATTTGAACAGGGTATCCACTACAATGCTCAGACATTTGAATTCAATTGAGAAGTACCAAAAGTTGCTCAAATTGCTGGTGAATGGAATTGGCGCAATTTCATTCCAAATGCTCAAGGTGAACTTTAAGCCAATGCTCTCTTATAAGTGCAGCACATTAATTGAGGTTTTCTGAATTCTGTGGATGGTTTTTGCATTTGGAGTCGCTGTTTAGGTCAAGGAGTCCCATCAAAGTCAAGAGGGATGCAATTTTTTTCAAAAGGAATATCTTTACTGCCTAATGGTGAGGTGCCATTCATTGAGAGTCTTAATAAACTGCGTAGATTTTGCCAAGGTGGCTAATCTTAAAGCGTAAATTTTCCCACACGATTTTTTTTTTTTGGTTTGAATTCAGATGGTGAGATAATTCCTCCTTGCATTGAATTCCAAAAACTTTTTTGTAATCTTTGAAACTTAGTTTATTTTCCCCTTCTTATCAAATTACTGAACCCATGTTTAGAGTGGCTTAATTTTTCTCTAATCAAAATTTACCGATATGTAGGTTGAATGCCATGTTTAATTCTACCTGATCTAAGTACTATATCTAATTCAGAATGGTTTAATGCTCCCCTGATAAATTGCAAATCTCTAGTTTAGTCTGGTTGGTCATATCTTGTTATGGTCAGTATGAAGTCATTGGCACTGGATTAACAATCGTAGAAGTCCAGGATGAGTATCCAAATCGATGTCTTGCTGCAGTGCTCCCTTTGGCTGGTTAATGCCCATCCAAATTAATAGCTGAGTGGATTGCATGCTTTAATGATTCAAATAAATTATGAAAGCAATTCTACGTTTGCAGCATTTGGATTTTGTCACCAAAGCTTGGATATTTTAGATTATTGTGTGCTGCTGTTCGTTGGTGCTAGTGAAGAATTGTGCTAGCAAAAAAAAACTCGATCTATGGTTGGAGGCCACCTCTCGTAGCAATTCGTGTAGATTGTTTTGAGTTTTGCATGAACTTGACTTTTGCTACGTAGGAGAGCTCTGCTAAGGATAGCGGTGCCAATGGTGGTGGCAGGAGGGGGGTTCTCAAGATTCTGATGAGGGTGATTCCATGTCTATTGTTGGTTCTCTAGTTGCGCATTTGTGTTCTGTGCTTGTTTCTATTGCTGGAAGGAGAGCCTCGACAAAGCATTTTTTTGGGGACAAGGCTTGCAACGGGGGTTCCTACTTCCTACTTGCAAGCCCAATTGTTGTTGGCTTTGTCATTGTTGATCTAGGAGTGGACCTTGAATGCTCTTTGGTTATCTCAAGGATGTGTACGCTATCTTGGATCAACATTGCCATATTAGCTCAAAGCGTAAGGAGGTAAGGGAGGGTTCTAAGGATTCTTTGCGTGCCTCCTTCAAATGGCTCTACTAGGGAAACTAGAAAAGGTGGGCCCACTTGTCTAGGGGATGGAAAAAGTCGTGGGCATCAGTGTCTAAAGGTAAGGATTGTGCTATGCCCTCTCTTGTACTTAGATCCTATTTTGGACTACCGTTGCAGGTAATGTCTATGCAGGCAGATAAAAAGCAACTTATATCATAGGGTCTTTGATTCTATAGCTTTGGACGAATATGCATCCATAATAGCGTCTTGGATTGTATAGCTAAAGATATATTTTTTGAAGGTTGGAAGTTTTGAGGATCTAGAGCAAACATAGATGTTGTTAGAAGTTTGGGTTAAAAAAATGGAGATCATTTGGTCAAGTTGAGGTCTTTGTTTAGTCAAAGCATTTTTCTTCTATCTTTCTCAAACACGACGACTTTGTAAAGGTTCTCCCAGGAGGTCCTTGGTTTTTGTTAAACAGGGTTTTCCTTAGAAAATGGAAATCAAAATTCCGTCTTACGGAGGAGTGCATTAATAGGGTTCATGGTTGGGTCAGGCTTCGGAGTCTGCCATTGAATTATTGGATGAAATGGTATTTGAAATTGTTAAATCTTTCAAACAATTCATAGCTTTTGATGTGGTCATTGAGATTGATTTCGTGTGTATGATCTAAGTATTTAAACTTGGTCAACTTCTTTGATGGAGAGAAACATAGGTATAAATTGCTCTTTTGTGAAAGTTGTATTTTTTTTAATCTGCAGATTACCATCAATTGTTTCAAATGATATGATAGCATACCTCCAATCTTTAGTTGCATACATCAACCCTTCCAAAAATAATTAAAATATTTGTAAATATAAATCTACACCAAAATATCGGAAGTTATGATAAGCTGTCATTTAAAAAAAAAATATTGAGAACATAAGCTTCTTATTGTATTTTTTTTTTATCTGTAAATTATTACCATCAATTGTTTCAAATGATATGATAGTATACGTCCAATTTTTAATTGCATACATCAACCCTTCCAAAAATAATTAGAATATTTGTAAATATAAATCTACACCAAAATATCGGAAGTTATGATAAGCTGTCATTTTAAAAAAAAAATATTGAGAACATAAGCTCTATGAAGAAAACTTTTTTCTTTAGTAAGGATTGTATCATACCTTCTTTCTCTTGTACTTTGGATCTTATTTTTGATGGCTAGTGCATCCATCATAGGTCTTTGATTCTATATCTAAGTTATTCTTTTGAGGTTGACGAGGAAGTTTCTAGGATCTAGACCTAACATACTAACATTCTATTTGGATCTTAAGAAGAAGCACGTTAACAGGGTCTTTATTTAGATCAGGTTTCAAAGTCTACTATGTTTGAAATTGCTAAATCTTTTGGATAGCTCATAGCTTTTGATGTGATCAAGGAAATTGATTTTATGTTTAATCTTAGTATTTGAACTTCCTCATCTTGAGTGATGAAAAGAAATTAAAAAATCATTTGTTTTTTTGAAAGACATTTTTATTTATATACCATCAATTGCATCAGTTGTTTTAACTAATATGATCTCATGTCTAATCTTTAATTCAACCTTTCCAAAAATACAATCATAATATTTGGAAGGATAATCAACTCCAAAATACACACAAGTTAATGGCAAGCTTTGCCCTTTTTAAAAACTCTGAATTTAGGTTGACTCGGATTTAATTAGTACTTATGCTTATGTTTTGGTTTCTAGACTTAAACCTTAAATCGTTCAAGAAAATGGCTGAACCCTAAGCTAAAAGGCTCTGTTTTTGAAGGGACCTCTGTGCTCCTAAGAGCAGAGGTTTTTTGAATATTTTGAAATGCAGTGGTAATCACATGTATTTACTCAAAATTAATACAAAATTTGGCTCTGCCTTTACCGACCAAAAAAAAAAAAAAAACAGCTTTCGAGAACAACAGGTCTATGGAGAAAACTTTTTGTAATAAAAGAAGCATGAATGTTTGGAGACTAAGGAAAATACCAACATCCACTTTTGGACAACCTACCCAATAAGTGCATGGCATCAGGTTTTTCAGTCATTTCTATGATATCGTGTTGCACTCATTTTTTTGACTTTTACAAATCCCATTTCAAATAATCTTTTAATTCTGATAAATGCCATAAATGATGGAAGTTGAGATCTTGGTGGATGTCTCTTTCCCGTGACATGAAAGCTGGCAATGTCTATCATTTCGAAAGCTAATCACAGAAATTTCATTGCCCACAATCATGTGAAGGTGTCTTAGATACCTATAATCTGTAGCATCACCACTGTATATGATGGGTCATAAACATGATGACATTCTTGTGATCCTGAAATCTAAACCGTTCTAATCTGGAGGTCATGATCGCTGAATGTCTATTCTTAAATGGTCCTAAGTAAATAAAAGCAAGTTTCACCTATACTAGAAAAGCTGTCCATTTCAATTGAATTCCAGGCAAAAGAAACATGAATAAATTGGAACTAGAGGATTACAGGATAGATTTCAATTTCAAGTGATTCTATGTGAGAAAATTAAAAAAAATGACTCCAACCAGTTCTTTTTTTTATAAAGATTACACAGGCAAGTCTCACAGAGCAGATTCTATTTCTATAGCTTGGTTAACTCATAAATGCAAATGGCTTGCAAAATGAAGGCACCGCACCTATCACAATTAGTCCTTGTACTGTTAAGAGGTTGATAGGCTTGTTAATGGAGCATAAAAAGAGATATTTCTGAAGACTGGTCTACTGGTGAAATTGAATGGTTCTGAATGAGCCTGTTAGAAATAAAGTCTTATTGAGTAACAAGGTCCCAACATCATAAATGATGACGCTGATATTGTCCTACGATGACTTTGACAGAATTGATATTTCTCAATTGAAAAGATTTCAGTCTAAAAGATTCATATATCAATAACTTAATGATCTTGTGAATGATCTATAAAATCCTCCATAATTTTTTTTTAATTTCTCTTTTTTTTTTTTTAAACAAAACTCATAAAGAAAAAAAGCCTATTTCTTAACAAGATAGAATGGACTGTGACAAAACAAAACAAAGTACAGATTACATTAATCTAATGGTCCCATGGAGTAAGGGAGGGACAGGAGAACTTTTAAATGGGTGGGGCATAGAAACTGTGGAAAATATCATGCAATGATATCTGAGATTATAAAGCTTATTGATTCATAACAATTAAATATTTGTCAATTGGCAAAGAAGCTTGCTAAAATATCCATGCGTTTATTGCAAATTTGTAGACACCGACTGTTGCCAGAAGCTTCAAAGTAAACTCCTGGAAAATAATGTAAAAGCTGCACATTAGATTCAGACAAAACTTAAGGCTTCCACAACTTCTCTGTTGATTGACATACCCGGGGCCCCATAGAGATAATGTAGAAGGTGCACTATAAATGTAACTGCAAACATGATTTACCGCTCCCACAAACTAGGTGGGGGTATATAAATCTTCCTTTTTAATTTTTTTCTCATTCTTGTGGTGTTGTTTTTTAGTGGAAGCTTGCATGTCATGAGTTTTCTTATCCTGATATCTGAGTCAGAACTTCCCAAAAATAAATTAATTTATACCTACTCTGTTACGAACATTAATTAGATTTTTTTTTTCAAGATATTTATAAATTAAATTTAATATCGAAAATTTATTAAACTTTATTAAAAATATAAAATTTTAATTTTATATACTATATAATATATAACGTGTTTGTTTTAATAATTTTTTATTTTTTATTTTTGTAAGATAAGTCTATTTAACTTTAATTAAATTAAAAGACAATGGTATAATATTTATTTAAAAAGAAGAGTGGTAAAAAGTCATATTTATGAAGTTTCATTTGGATTATGTCTAAATAAGAGAGAAGTCAAAAGGCTAAGCTCAAACATAACATGATTATAAAAACTAAGCAATTTATGCAATTCTAGCAGGGAGGTATTTATTATCGGTTTCCTCCAAAACATTATTGGGCGTAGGATTATTATCAACTAGCTTCCAACCAATGGGTGCAACCTCTTTCTTTGGAGTATCTCCAAAAGGCTATAGAGCATGCATTAGACAAAAGGTCGGCTCTAGTAAAGAAATCTTGCTACAACTTCGCCAACCAGGAGCACCATGACCATGGAAAGAGGCAAAGGTGGCTATGAGGGC
The DNA here is from genome assembly GCF_030272615.1 of Cryptomeria japonica. Taxonomy (NCBI): domain Eukaryota; kingdom Viridiplantae; phylum Streptophyta; class Pinopsida; order Cupressales; family Cupressaceae; genus Cryptomeria; species Cryptomeria japonica. The sequence goes on from NC_081412.1 coordinate 421,629,522, forward strand.
TAGGATCAATTGTGGGCAACTATATCTCTATTTTTGGGGGCTAAGAGCCATGAGACTAGGAAGATCTAGTAGACTAGTTGCAACTTTCTTGATGTTCTCAAGGGGGAAGAGGAGGAAAGCAAAACTCTAGCAACAATGTAGGGATCATTGCTACAATGGTTCATAAGCTCCTACAAATAGGCCACCTCAAGTGCAACTTTGTTTGTTTGAACCTAAATACGCATAAGCATGCTAAAGAAAATCATTGCTTTAGTGTAAAGAGAGAAATATACATCAATAAAACATCTTGAAAAAATAAAATCTCTTTCTAAATTCTAAAGAGAATCTTCACCATGAAAGCATATGAAATTTGGGGATACTTAAAAGAGAGACAAGACCAATCTTCTAACCAAATTATATGCCATGAAAAAGAAGCAAGTCTAAAAAGTATAAAGAAGTCACGAATCCAATCCCAAGCTTCCTAAGTTTTGATGCAAAACCTAAAATGATGCTTGAGAGTCTCCATCTATCTATAAAATGGACATGGATTAAGAACTCCCAAATGTATTAAACATGATAAAAAATACACTAGGTAAAATGAGCCAACTTAGGATTCAAAATAGCTTATTAGATAGCTTGGAATGTATGATGCCAAGTTCCCATAGAAGCTTGAAGTTGCTAATGATGATTTAGTTGACTAACCACGAAGGTAAGGAGAAAGCCACAAATATCCTTTGTGGATCTTATAAGTATAAAATGGTGTATCAAGATACCATTTCTAATATTTCCATCAAGGCATGAATGAACTAACCACAATTTTGTGGATCGTTTGGGGAGAAATTACATAAAAGTAACTCGAAAGGTCTCTTTATCTTGATTAGACAATCTAAATTGTATTTTAATCTTTGGCCAAGAAATAAAATTGTTGGTGGCTATGTGAATGAGATATGGAAGAGTTCTAATCCCTTGTTTGAAAAAATTAAAGGCCTGAATCCATGGCACTTTGGCTAGAGAATAGTCTTGAGAAGAGAGAACATAAGACCACCAATAGATTGGATTAAAAAGCCATTGCAAAAATCATTTCCCACCTATATAATCTGAGTTTTAAAGGCCTCCTAGGCTTTTCAAATGTTTTTAATAATAAAAGTTCCTTGAATTTGAATTAGCTCTATCATGGTAAGGAGAATGTAAAGATTCAAACCATTCCACAATGTTAGATTTACAACAAAAATAATAAACTGTGATATAATTCGACCCAGTTTGCTTCCTCCTCTTCGGGCCCTTGATATGGTACTTTAGGCACATTGGTTATATCCATATTACTTCCTTTTACTTTTTAATTCTTATGCACATTGGTTATATCTATATTACTTTGTTTTTCTTTTTATCCCACATATATTTCAACATATAAACTTCATTTATGGTTCTTAATGGGTGGTTTGAATCCACTAAGCTCTTGAGTACTCATTTTATTAGCAATATATTTCGTTTATCCTTATTATGTAGATAATGATTCTCCCTCTCTTTGATTCCATCTCTAAGTCATCATTTTTCTTAGAATTTCTATTCGTATTCATACAAATGTTGAGATCTATATATTGCTTTAAATTTAAAACAAGGATAGTGTAAGAGATTCCATTGGTTGGTTCAAAGAATAAGGGTTGATTTTCTCATCAACCATCTCTTTATCATTGGATATTGTCCTATCTTAGATTTTCAACTCTAGAGCTTGATTCCCTCCTTTCCCTTATTACATTACTTGTAAAACGAATATTGTAACATTGCAAATGAAATAAATCAAGTAATATTGAAATCAAATCAAGCAGATCGAAACTTTAGGTTGAGCTGAATGCAAAGTTTTTTCTCATTTTGGAATGTGGATGCTCAATTCACCAACATAACCTTAGCATTACTTGATTGACAAACTGATAGAATTTTGATATGAAATTGAATGCTATATAGATGAGGTGAAATAAGTTTGATTTATAGACTTGCAAAAGAATCAAATGGATTTCTAGGATTGAATCTATAATCTTAGATGTGCTCCATGATTTTGGGGACCAATGGGGAGATTTGGCAAGCATGGGATAGTTGAGAGATTTCAAATTTTAATTAAAATAATTATAATTTCTTAACTCAATGTGACTAGAGAGTTAATAAATTTGATTGATGGGTTAATTGCTTGCATGGAGGAATTAATTGAGTGCATGAAAGAAATAAGGGGAGTTGACTATTTGTGTGGAATAATTAACTCATAGCATGGCTGGGTGAAGTGGGTTTGATTGATGTGTCAGATTGAGAGTAAGTCTGAGTGAATTAATTATACTAGGTAGTCAACTACGTGAGGTGGAATTAGGCCTAGAAGTTGATGGTCTATGTGACTTTTTTTCAATTTTTGACTGTATATTATGATTAAATTTTTTATTAGATTTTATAGCTTGACTTGCTATATTTCCATATAACCGTATATATGACACTTTAAATTATTAATAAATCGTTAAAAATTTACTATAGGTAAATATAATATTGTAGTCTATATCATTTTATAATGCTTATAATAAAAATACATATTACTTTAGAATATTATCAAATATAGAATATAGTTTCTTTTTATATTTGAGGATATTTTTAATATATTGAATATTTTTTAATATGGATTTAGAAACTTCTTGAGACATATCTTCTACACTTTATAATCTAATATCCATGAAAGTTATGGGTTTTTTTATGGCTAAGGAGAGACCACAACAAAAATTGTATATATCAATCTTCTACTTAAAAGTGAAGTTGAAGGTAAATACTTCATAATTCATAATTCATACAATTATGCTTTTTAATAAATTAATATATATTTTAGAATAGGGAAAGATTTACAAAATATTTTAAAGGCTTAAACTTTAAAGACATAAGTTACAAATATTCTCATAAAAAAAATACATTAAATTCTTCATAAATAACATTTCTTGATGTTTTTTTTCTTAAAATGTCAAATGAAAGTGATTTAAATGACCAAATTGTCATAATTTTTCATATGTTTTGTAAGGGTAACCATGAAATTTTATTACTGGGTGAAATTAATCAATTAAATAATTAAATTTTTGGTGCACATGAGTTGTGGCTAGGGAGTTAGCAAATTTGATTGATGAGTTAACTACTTGCATGAAGGAGTTAACTGAGTGCATGAGAGAATTAAGAGGAGTTGACTATTTGCATGGAATAATGAACTCATTACATAGATGAGTGAAGTGGGTTTGTTGATGTGTGAGATTGAGAGTAGTTTGAGTGAAATGATTCGACTAGGTAGTCAATTAGGTTTGGCAAAATTAATCAGTTTAATAATTAATTAACTAAATTATTGGTGCACATGGTGTGGAAATTAATAGTAAATTATTTTATTAATGGATAATGTGTAGATAACTAAGAAATTGTATGGATAAATATGTAGAAATTGTATGGATAAATATGTGGATAATTATGAATAATTAAATGAATAATAAATAGGTAATTATTTATTAAATTGATGAATAATACTAATTAATCAAACAATTAGGAATTATTTAATTAAAGGGCTAGGTGCCAGGAGTCACAAGTGATGAATGAACGATCAAGTGATGATGATAAGATGACAATGTGTACTTGAGTGATGAAATAATGAAGGTAAAAATGTCATGCCATTATTTAGATGTCTACATTTTGCCACTCTTTAAGACAAAGTTCAAAGTAGCATTGTTTAAAAGAAAAAAAAGTAGCTATGATGAGATGGACATGAGATATGAAGAAAGTGATGATATGCCCTAGTAATATGGAGAAAATGATAAAAGTTTGAATGGGGAGATGATGATTCCCCCTCAAGAAGTAAGTCGTGCAAAAAGTGACAAGAGTGAGCTCTCGAATGATGAATGATGAAATGACTAATGATAAAAGAATATGAAAAGTAGATGCAAAAAAGTGAATAGATGAAATGAAGAAAATGAATTATTAGACAAAAAGAAATGTTTATTGGGAATGACATATTATGTTGGCGTAAAAGACCAAGGTGACAAGGTATCTGGTGCATGGGTTGATGCTCCAATAAACAACAAACAACACGATGGACCAACACTCTAAAGGAAATTGACACACTGGGTTGGTGCAAGTGGAAATGACCATCAAACGTGGAGAGTTTCCATCATATCTCAAAGTGATTGACCTTGGGGGCTCTTGTGAGATAACATTCAACAAACACAACACAAACAAAAATGGACCATGTCCCACTGTATACCAATCAAAGAACAAAATGATATGTAATGATCTTGGTGAGCATTTGTAGGATTGATATGGGTTAAAATATTTATAAAAAGATAAAACATATGAATCAAAAGATGAACAAGAAAAAAAAAAATCAAAGATCAAAAGATCCAAGATAAATTAAAGATAAATGAAAATATTAATGATAAATAAAAATGATAAAGATAAATCAAAGGAGACAATCAATAGTTAACTAACATACAACTATATAACCTATTGCCAACTTGTAGTATTAGGATAAATGGATGATGGTTATGCTTGATGTAGGGAAGGATGCATTTCACAAAGGCCAACAATGAATGAAATATGATATTTGGATGATGGAAAACGATGTGACAACTATATATTATCAAGCTTGATGTTTGATCTTGATTTGACATTAAAGCACATGATATTTCCAATGTATATGCAGATATTGAAGTGCATGTTTGCTATTTGATTTTTTATTGATGTAAGGATGATGATGAGAATGTGAATGGTGAAACTTGAATGAAAAGACAAGGGATGAAATGAGGATGATGGAATGAATAAGATGACAATGGTGATGATAATACAAAATAAAGGGAGATGAACATTGAGGGATATCAAAGGACCACTTAGGATTTTGTTTCTAGCCAAGCTAAAATTGATTCATTCATTGATTAATGATAGCAACAATGTTGTTGATAAAGACAATGTGAGAATTGTGTCACTAATGATGAGAAGAACATGAAGATTTGGAATGATTTATCCCAATAACGATAGTTTGACTAAAATGGATTAAGGTTTATAACAAGGTTAGGAACAAAATTTGTAAGATGGTTTGGATATGACACTGGATTGTGTGACAATATGGAATAGATTGAGATTGTTTGGATTGTGGGATAATATAGAATAGGTTTTGTAATGGTGAAAAATATTAGGGTTTCACCCAATGATGAAATAAAGCCCTTGATTTTTGCTTAGGTGTCATTACATTAAAGAGGGGTGAACCCAATAGATCTAGCCTCAAATCAACAAGGATAGGGTTGAGAATTTCTATTGGATTCACTAGGTTAGGATTTGATGCCCACTTTAAAGTTGAATTGTGAAAATGTTGAAATTAGGGCAAATGTGTTGAAATTGAAGTAGAAACGCATAAAAAATGAGCTACAATCGTCAGATAGAGCCACGAACATGGATCAGAGTAATATGTGAGTGTTCGAATTTGTTCCCAGAAGGTTGTCCTAAAATGTTAGGACCAAAATGCTCGTAGCTCTGGCCCTCTACACTTTTTTGTCGTCCAAAGGGGAACTTGTTGTTGGCATTTGGCATTATAACAGACAAGGGGAGATTGTTGGAATTTCAATAAGGATATTGAGAAGGTTGTTGATGATTTTGGATAAAACTGATTAAGGATGTTTACTGTCTTAATATTATTATTTTGTCAATGATGTCATGAAATTGATTTTCTAATTCAGTATGATGTTGCCATATCTTGAGAAGTATGATTTGATGAGTATAAAGATGTCGGTAAAAGACACAGATAGAATATGATGGATAAGGGGAGAAATAAGTATTTCAATGGGCAACTATTACCGAGTTAGACAATGATGAGATCATGATGATTAGATTGTTTTGATATCCTACATATGTTATTGATTGAAAGGTTAATACTATACTATGTTATCGAGCAAAGAACCTAGTCAGTAAACCCTAAGGTTATTGCTATCGGTTAATGAAGGCAGAATGTCTACCGAGTGAAGTTTAGTATTTACCGAGTTGCAACTGAGTAATAACATAATACATTAAATGATTACATGCATTATTTAATGAAGGAAGCTGATGAGCTGGCTATGATTAAATGATGGGTATGCCGTGAATGAAGTTTGTTAAAGAATCTATGGCAAAGGAAAATCGGCAGGAAGATCTGCAACTTAGATTGAACCGCAATACCCTAGCACAAGTTCCAAAAAATATATGCAAGTTCCAAGGCAGGGCAAAATGTTTTCAGATCGAAGGATACATTGAACCTGGACAAAGTTTGAAGATCTGATGGCTATGATTGTGTTGGGACTCATCAAAATTGAGTCAAGTTTAGAGGCCGATTTCAAAAAATTTTGCTCTGCATGTCAGAAAAGTACCTAAATAAGTCAGTTTGAAGGGCCTAGTTTGCAAGAGGGTAAAATGGAGCCAGTTGATTTTCAGGGGGTAAGGCTCGGGATTCATGTCCCACACCTTTCATTTGGCCTATTCAGTGATGTGCAACTTTCAGAATTCAGTTTAGATGAGTTTATGAGGTACCCATTTTGAGGGGTGAGTTGGAAGTGCATTTTAGGCACAAATGCAGATTTTATTGAGTAGCCTACTTTGAACGATTACATCTTTTTCCCTATTGATTTTCATAGATAAATTCAAAATGGATTCAATTGTATACATTAATGTGAGTCAGCCTGCAAAGTTTTAGGTCTTGACGAATCCATTTGCTCAGTTTTTGAAGCCAAATCCATTTGCAGTTTGTGTGGTTTGACTAGTCCTTGTTTTGATAGCTAGTCGGAGCCCTGTTTCGCATAAGTGTAAAAGTTGCCTCAGTAAGTGTCATATTGTAATGTTTGTTCCAGGCTAATGTCAGTATAAATGATGATCTATGTTTCAAATTTCAAGCCTCTACCAATCCGTTTGATCGGTTTTCAAAAGAGCTCATTTTGCCATCGTTTTCAGTTATCCGTACTTTCAGTGCTATATCAGTTAATGTAGCCATTTTTGTGAGTGCACCATTTGCATCCTGTTAGACTGGTGATTGAACTGAGGATTCGAAGATTTGATATGTACTTCAAAGGTACCTATGTTTCAAATTTGAGGGCCTACGGAGGTTGTTTGATATTTTTGAGAAAGGCGTCATGTGTTGCCAGGACATTGACTTCATCAGGTCCGTAGTGTCGACAAAGCCAGTTGGCCATTTTCGCCAATTAATATCTCTTCGCTCGGGACACATCTTGAGAAACCGTTTGGTAGATTTCATGCTTGTATATTAGAGTACACCCCTGTCAGCTGGCGAGCTCCAGAAAGGTGTTTTGACAGGTTTGAAAATTACGTCTTCGCGATTAAATGCCAAAATGTGGCGTAATTGCCTGAAAGTCGTTAAACTCAGTTTAATGATCCGAAAATGATGCCGATCATTTCCAGAGGTGCGTTTAAGGTGTCTGAAGCATTTCAGAGGCCAGTCGTTTGAAAACGAATTTTTTTTTAGTCGGACCCACTTTGGGGCCCGACCTGGCTCATGCCCGCGCATTAATTGTGTGATAGAATGTTTTCATTTCATGGCATTTCAACCCCTAGACATAATCGAGGAAGTGATTAATGATATTGGCTTATTCAATGTTGAATGTTCAACAGTAGCATATCAGAGGTTCCGAATTTTTTTTTTAAAAAAACAAAAAAACTTATGCAATGGCTGGCAAGAGCCAAATTCCACAACTTTGTCAATGTCTTCCCCTCCTGTAGCAAATTAAAATGATTTAGAAACAGTTTGCAAATGCAATTAGCAAATACAATTCTTCAGTAATGCATTTGGCAAGTGTGTTGCCAATGCCGTGACTTTTCCTGACATCTTCCCTATGCATGGTATGTAAAGTGTGGAGCTAATCCTCTCCTTTGCAAGAATGGTGGAGGAGCAACAGGATGAATTTTTTTTTATACAATTGCAATGATGGCAGGTAACATGATGGAAGGGGATGATATCAGATCTAGCCCATCTGTACATGTTACCTAATTTGGTGAGCTTGTGGAATGGTTTGTCTGCTCATTGTTGATGCAGTCTTATGTTTGTGATTGTTGTATTCAATGCATCAAAAGGGTGTCCCCCCCCAGGTCTAGCAGAACCTGAAGTGCAGGAGGATCATTAGGATCCTATGTTATGTTGTCCAAGCCCTGATGTGTTTTGTAGACTGAAATTGGCCGTTTCATAGAAAGATTTGCAGGTGTTCTTCGGTTATCACTTTTGGTGAACAACAGATTGATCATGGGAAATGTGATCAAGGAGATTAAGCGGTTGGTGAATTGTTTATAAATAGGGAACTGTTGATAAACAATGTATGCGGGCAAGTGTATGCACAGGGATGCTACATAGTGATTATCGAGCACAAAAGCTTGAAGACCTGTTTTGAATAACAGAGTATAGAGCCCAACAGATGGACAAGATTAGTTCTATGTCTATATTGTATTGAGAAAATAAGAATCTGCTTTAGCATTTTAGATGTGAAGTTGCAGATAAATTTTTATTACTGTTATTTTGTGAAGTGACAGAAAATCTCTTAACCGAGTAGACTTAACAGTCTTATTTGTAAAACCCTCTAGCAAGGTGACATTCTGATTGAGTGTTTGAAATCCTTTAACAAGGTCACTTCTAACAACGTGAAGATCCTAACAGATTTGAGGGAAATCCTTTAACCGGGTCACATCTAGCAATGTGTTTGTAATCTTTAACAGGATTTGCTTTTAACCGAGCATACTCTAGAAGAGTATATTTCTTAGTGGGTCCGAAATCCCATAGTGGTTTTTCCCTATTTGGGTTTCCATGTTAAATCTGGTGTTATGAGTGTTATGATGTTTATATGCTTTTGAGTTTGCATGTTTAGCAGTTTTGGTTATATTACTGAAGTATATGTTACCGAGGTTGAATCTGTTGTTTTTATGGAAGATTAAGTTTGTATGATTCACCCCCCCCTCTCATCTTATTAGCTTGGCATCTGTACTTATCTTTAAGTATCAGAACTATCAATTGGTATCAGAGCTTTGGACTTCGGAAGGAAAAGTTTAAAGGTACTTGAGGAAAAGATCCAAAGATGTATAAGAGGGACGCATCGAAGCTGAACAAGTCAAGTTTCTCTACATGGCAGAAAAGGATGAAGCTGCACCTATTAGGAGTTGGAGAATATGCTGTATATTATATGGAGAATGATTTCATCACACCGAGCACCTATCCATTGACAATGGAAGAGATAAAGGCAAAGCAAGAACATATCCAAGCAATGATTGAAATAACATCTGCATTGACCGATTTAGAGTTTAATGATCTAGAAGGCTGCAATGATGCAAAGGCAATGTGGGACAAGCTCATATCTGTGTATGGAGGAGATGAACATGTTCAAAGAGCAAAAGTGGATAGTCTAAGAGGACAACCTAAATCTATGAGGATGCATGAAGGTGAGAGCATAACCCAGTACAGTACAAGACTAAAGGAGATTGTCAATCAAATCAAAGGAGCAGGTGGAACTATTGAAGAAAAGGATATAACAAGTAAGTTGTTAAGAACCCTTCTACCGGCATATGCAATCTGAGTCTCTGCAATCAATGAATTGAGGTCTGTACCCAATATGCTAGTTTCTTTAGATGCTACTATTGGTAAGCTACATGCATTTGAGTTAAGTAACTTTGATAACAGTGGGTCATCGTTAAATAAAGTTGAATCTGCATTTAGTTCTTTTCATATTGGTGAATCTGATGATTACAATAATAGAATGAGTAAGTACACTAAAGGGGATCATAGTGGAGCAAGTAAAAGATTTCGCAAGAACATGGAGGAAGTACACAAACTGTATGAGGAAATGAGAAAGCAAGAAGAGTTTGAAGCACTATTAGCCAGAAGGTTACCGAGAGGCATAGGTAAGTATAAAGGAAAACTACCTTTGAAATGTTTCAATTGTGATAAGATAGGACATATGGCTTCTAACTGTCCTGACAAAGATTCTACTAATAAGAGAGATTACCGAGATGATAGACATAAAGATAATCATTACAGAGGACACCAAGACTTCAGAAGAAAAGATAGAAAGACATGCTTAATAGCCGATGAGGAATCCAATGATGATAAATTAGATGAAACTGATACAGAGGAAGTAGTTTATGTGGCTATCAAAGATGGATTAGATGAAGAAAGGTATGAAGAAAAAGCCCTAATATCTCACATAAATACTAATGATTCTTGGATCATAGATAGTGGATGCTCACATCACATGACAGGTGATAAACACAAGTTTGTTATGTTAGAAGATTATGATGGAGGCTACGTAAGATTTGGTAATGATGCACCATGTCTGGTAAGAGGTAAAGGATCCATAACACTTCTTGACAATGCAAGATGCAATGATGTTTATTGGGTTGAAGGTTTAAAATACAATTTGTTGAGTGTAGCACAACTAAACAATATAGGATACTGAATAGAATTTCAGAAAGGAATTGTCAAAGTTCATGACAAACATGGAAATTTAGCTACTACCGGGACACAAACAAAAGGTAACACATTTCACCATGACTCAACTCGGAATAAATGTTTGTATGCAAAGATAGATGATACCTGGTTATGGCATAAAAGGTTTTGTCATGTAAATTTTGATAATCTGATCAAAATAAGCAAGAAGCACCGAGTAAGAGGTCTATTGAGCCTTGAAAAACTTGAGAATGCTATGTGCCAAGGATGCCAGATGGGTAAAATGACAAGATCAAGCTTTAAAAGTAAGTCCTACACTTCTAAGGGAATTTTAGATCTTGTGCACACTGATCTTTGTGGTCCTATGAAAGTTCAAAGTTATTATGGTGAGAAATATTTCATATTATTTGTGGATGATTACTTAAGGATGATGTCAGTAATGTTTTTAAAAGAAAAATCAGAAGCTTTTCAAATGTTTAAATGGTACAAGGCAAGAGTTGAAAATGAAATAGGAAGACAACTAAAATGTCTTAGATCAGATAGAGGAGGAGAGTTCACATCTGATGAGTTCAACTTATTCTGCAATGATCATGGTATAAAAAGAAAGGTCTCTGCACCGAGAACTCCACAGCAAATGGAATTGCTGAGAGAAGAAACAGATCTATTGTGGATTGTGCCAGAACCCTGATGATTGAAAAGAAAGTGCCACAAACATTTTGGAGAGAAGCAATAAACACTGTAGTTTACACCCTGAACCGAGTACAACTGAAGAAAGGTACTTTGAAGACACCTTATGAAATCTGGTATGACAAGAAACCTAATGTAAGTTATTTTAAAATCTTTGGAAGTAGATGCTATGTACACAAGGATGATAGAAATGGCAAGTTTGATCATAAAAGTGAAGAAGGAACATTTCTTGGTTATTCTTCTAGAAGTAAAGTATTCAAATGTCTGATCAAATCATCTAACAAAATAGTAGAAAGTGCAAATGTGAAAATTGATGAATTTGGAGAAAGAAATGATGAAGGAAATTCCAAGGAACTAGAAGATTATGATGAATTTGTCTATGTTCAACCGACAAGTCCTACCGAGAAAATTGCAGAAGGAAATGAAGAGAATATCTAGTTACCGAGCGATGAAGAAGATCATACAGAGCCTACCGAGCCTATATTAGCCAAATATGTTGGAAGACATCATGCACCAAGTCAGATTATAGGAGATAAGGACGATCCAGTGATGACAAGGAACAAATTGAGACAGAACACATCTCTGATATCTGAATTTGAACCGAGAATAGTGAAAGAGGCATTTAACAGTGAAGATTGGATAAATGCTATGACAGAAGAGATTGATCAAATCAAGAAGAATGACACATGGACACTGGTCCCAAGACCGAAGGACAAAAATGTAATTGGTACAAAATGGATTTTCAGAAACAAGCTGAATGAAAAAGGAGAGGTCATTCGAAATAAAGCAAGACTAGTTTGCAAAGGTTATGCCCAAGAAGAAGGAATTGATTATGGTGAGACTTTTGCACCTGTAGCAAGACTTGAAGGAGTAGGAACATTGTTGGCATATGTTGCTTACAAGAATTTTAAGGTATATCAAATGGATGTCAAATCTGCATTTCTGAATGGTATATTAGAAGAAGAAGTTTTTATTGAACAACCGGAAGGATTTGCTGAAGACAATAATAAAGATCAGGTATGTAAATTGAACAAAGCTTTATATGGTCTGAAACAAGCACCTAGAGCATGGCATGAAAGATTGCACTCTTATTTAATCAAGATTGGTTTTATAAGAACAAGTAAAAACAACAATATTTACATGAAGAATGATGAAAATGGAATACTGATCTCAGCCATATTTGTTGATGATATTATATTTTGTGGAAATGACTCTCTATGTAAGAACTTTGGAAATGAAATGAGCAAAGAATTTGAGATGTCATTAATCAGTGAGATAAAGTATTTTATAGGTTTACAGATACTGCAAATGAAAAATGAGATTTTCATTACTCAATCCAAATACATAAAGGAAATCTTGAAGAAATATGGAATGGAGGATTCAAAACCAGTAAGTACTCCTATGACTACCAACTGTAAATTATCAAAGAATGATGAATCTACATCTGTTGATGAGACACTTTACCGATCCCTGATTGGAAAGTTGCAATATGTTGTTCACAACAGGCTAGACATAGCACATGCAGTAGGTATAGTTGCAAGATTCTTTGCAGATCCTAAGGAAACACACATGACAACAATCAAGAGAATTTTTAGATACTTGAAAGGCACTGAGGATTATGGCTTAGTATATCAGAAAAGAAATGACTTTGATTTAAAAGTTTATACTGATGCTGATTGGGCAGGCAACATTGATGATAGAAAAAGCACAAGTGGAGGAGCTTTCTTTTTAGGAGAAAGACTAGTGAGTTGGCTAAGCAAGAAACAAGGATGTGTTTCACAGTCAACAGCAGAAGCTGAATACGTTGCTGCAACATTGAACTGTACCAACATAGCATGGATCAAACAACTGTTGGAAGGTATAAATGAGAAAGTTACCGAGCCAGTAACTATATTCTGTGACAATACTAGTGCCATTAACATTTCAAAGAATCCTGTTATGCACTCTAAGACAAAGCACATCTCTATCAAATATCATTATCTTAGAGAAGAAGCTCAAGAGAAGAAAGTGGTGTTGGAGTATGTTAGCACAAAGGAACAAATAGCAGATATCTTTACCAAGTCACTGCCAAGGGACACTTTTGAGTATCTCAGAAGTAAGTTAGGGGTCCTACCCCTATCTTCTACTCACTGACCGAGTTCAGTGAAAGCATCAATTCGATGACTCTACAGAATATCTTTTTAGGAGTTGATGTTGATTTACACACTTTAGGATGTTTTCTAAAGCTGTGCAGGAAACAATACAGGAAATAATATAGGGAACAAGAATTGAAGACATAAATGCTCTGACCGAGACTAAGTTGACACATAACAACAGGAAATCACTTCATACAGGAAGAAATTATGTTTTAGTTCTTTACTTTTTGGCATTGTTGTCAAAGGGGGAGAAGACTGAAGAAGAGGAGAAGACTAATGTATGGGGGAGAATTCTGATGACAGGGGGAGAGCATTTCAACATTTCAGAATCTCACAGCAATTTGAATCAATTAGGTCAAATCAATTGGTTTTGCCATCAATGGCAAAGGGGGAGATTATTGGCATTTGGCATTATAATAGACAAGGGGAGATTGTTGGCATTTCAATAAGGATATTGAGAAGGTTGTTGATGATTTTGGATAAAACTGATTAAGGATGTTTACTTTCTTAATATTATTATTTTGTCATTGATGTCAAGAAATTGATTTTCTAATTCAGTATGATGTTGCCATATCTTAAGAAATATGATTTGATGAGTATAAAAATGTCGGTAAAAGACACAGATATAATATGATGGATAAGGGGAGAAATAAGTTATTCAATGGGCAACTATTACCGAGTTAGACAATGATGAGATCATGATGATTAGATTGTTTTGATATCCTACATATGTTATTGATTGAAAGGTTAATACTATACTATGTTACTGAGCAAAGAACCTAGTCGGTAAACCCTAAGGTTATCGCTATCGGTTAATGAAGGCAGAATGTCTATCGAGTGAAGTTTAGTATTTACCAAGTTGCAACCGAGTAATAACAAAATACATTAAATGATTACATGCATTATTTAATGAAGGAAGCTGATGAGCTAGCTATGATTAAATGATTGGTATGCCGTGAATGAAGTTTGTTAAAGAATCTATGGCAAAAGAAAATCGGTAGGAAGATCTACAACTCAGATTGAACCGCAATACCCTAGCACAAGTTACAAGAAATATATGCAAGTTCCAAGGCAAGGTAAAATGTTTTCAGATCGAAGGATACATTGAACCTAGACAAAGTTTGAAGATCTGATGGCTATGATTGATCATGGGAAATGTGATCAAGGAGATTAAGTGGTTGGCAAATTGTTTATAAATAGGGAGCTATTGATAAATAATGTATGCGGGCAAGTTTATGAACATGGATGCTACATAGTGATTACCGAGCACAGAAGCTTGAAGACCTGTTTTGAATAACAGAGTATAGAGCCCACCAGATGGACAAGATTAGTTCTATGTCTATATTGTATTAAGCAAATAAGAATCTGCTTTAGCATTTTAGATGTGAAGTTGCAGATAGATTTTTATTACTGTTATTTTGTGAAGTGATAGAAAATCTCTTAACCAAGTGGACTTAACAGTCTTATTTGTAAAACCCTCTAGCAAGGTGACATTTTGATTGAGTGTTTGAAATCCTTTAACAAGGTCACTTCTAACAAGGTGAAGATCCTAACAGATCTGAGGGAAATCCTTTAACTAGGTCACATCTAGCAATGTGTTTGTAATCTTTAACAGGATTTGCTTTTAACTGAGCATACTCTAGAAGAGTATATTTCTTAGTGGGTCCGAAATCCCATAGTGGTTTTTCCCTATTTGGGTTTCCACGTTAAATCCGGTGTTATGAGTTTTATGATGTTTATATGCTTTTGAGTTTGCAAGTTTAGTAGTTTTGGTTATATTACTGAAGTATATGTTACCGAGGTTGAATCTAATGTTTTCATGGAAGATTAAGTTTGTATGATTCACCCCCCCCTCTCATCTTATTAGCTTGGCATCTGTACTTATCTTTAAGTATCAGAACTATCACTTGTTCATCTCTGTGAATAAAGTCGATCCTGAGAATTGTAGCTCCACACCTATTTCTATGCACAGTAGGGAAGGGCAATTGGCTAGGAATAGGGGTTTGCCTTAGGTCAAACCCTAGTTTTGGAATTAACCATGAAATATAAATGAAATGTAATTGAATTGTTGTAATGGAAATGATTTCCTTTTGAGGGAAATGCTAAATAGTGTCTAAAACACTAATGTTATACTTTTTGTGGAGTTTTTTGGTCTCCAAAAGGAATTAGGTTTTCATGAATCCTTCATAAACATAGAACATGAATGTCAATTCTAATTCTTGAATCTTGACCTTACTTCTGTTCCAATGTTTGAAAGAATATTGATTGCTTACTCACTTGAATTTGCTAAGATGTAATTGAGATCTTGAATTCATTAGGTTTTAAATGAGAGGGGTGGACCACCTTTTATACATTCTTGTTGAAAAACAACTTAGTTTTCTGACATGAGTTGACATAGGACCAGAGTTCCCACTCAAATTGAATAACCGTTGTGAGGCCCCAAAATGGGTCCTAATTGAGAGGACTAGAGTGCTAGCACCTTGGTCCTAACCAATCAAGGACATAGGAAGTTGGGGAGAAAGGTATGCATAATGAATATTTTTAGTTATTTGTAGGATGTGAACAAAATTAGGGCTTCGATCAGGCCTCAAGAGATGAACGCCAAGGTGAGGGCCCAAATGAGGATAAAATTGTAAGGGGGCACAATTTAGGACACTACAGGTTTATATGAAATTTTGTTTATGATATGATAAAAAATGCATGAAACCTTGTTTATGGTAGAAGTCATCTAGATCAAAAAATTACCTAGAAGATATATCAAGATTTATTCCAATGAAAGTTGTAATAACTCGCCCCCAGTGTTTAACAAGGCATGAGACATTATGACAAATGAGTGGGCTAGTGTGATGGAAATGTATGGGTGAAGGATGTGGAGGATGGCTATTTATGAAATTGAAGTAGGATAAGGGATTTGACTTCCAAGGACTATCTTGCAATGGGATAACATGTTTATCTAAGCTAAGGGTTTGGATAGGGCTATGTGGGTGATGGCACGGAATTAGATGCTATGTGGTAAAAATTAATAGCCATGTCAAGAATTTTCCAAAACCATGTTTTTAAAGTTTATGCCCCTAATTTTTGTCAAGATCAAGGTGGATAGGGAAAATGGATGGAAATGATATGGATTGGATAAATAGCAATATTAGGAAAAAATAGCTTGATCAATGAGACAACATGCTACCAACTAGAATGACACATGTAAACAATGACCTTTATGCGTGACACACATATAAATTTTCATAATGGTACTTGTCCAAAGCACCATAAGAATGGTTTTAACCACTTGATGCTTTATTTCTCTTCATTTTTTAAATTTTTTTTTAGGATTTTGAATTATTATCACTTATTCTAATCCACTTCATGGTGTGTAGGCAGACATTGTTGTCATGGAATGTCAATAGTGATTTTCCTCGAGGAGTTACCATGTCAAGATCATGGCACTTGTATAATATATGAATGTTATTCTTGTTAGGAAATAATGCATAATACCCAATAAATTTAATATGTTTCTTACATAAATCTATGAGAGAAAAGAATGCATACAAGATTATAGAATAACCATAGTACAAATATCAAATAGACAAGACAAAAGTTAACACAAGATATACGTTGGAAAAACCTTCAAGAGGGAAACATATAGCCTCCAAAAGCATCCATACATCATGTATTATTCAACGAAAAAATTATTACATGCACTTATACAGTTATCATGTACACTTATGAAATATTAAGCCTGTCTAATTCATTCACCCATGTGTCCAAGCATGAATCCACACATCCCATGCCATGCTTTAGATATGAACTCCTTAAAAGAATACTCAATAAAATGATAACCCATTTAGCCAAACAATATTAACCACTAAACATGCGTTTTCTTATATAGGCTAAAGCTCACACAAATGCAACCAAGTGGTAATAATGAGAACACAAAACTAGTGACCCCTCATTTACCTTTTTGATACAAATATGAAACATTTTCCCCCCAAATTATAGTTAATTATTATATATATCCCACACATTAAATAACTAATCCAGTATTACATACAACTTTACAAGTGGACCCAAAATATCTAATGTTGCTAAACGCCTCTCCCAGATGCATCACACTAAATATTTATTTAATTTACAACTATAATATTGTTATTTTATGCAAGGTATACAACACCTAAACCCAACAATTGTGATCCTCATTGTTACTAGGGTTGGCCCTATTTGAATGTGAACATTGCAACAGAGTACCACTAGTGTCTTTATAATAATGTTTAGTGTCTTTATAATGTTGTACTATTACTAGGACACAATGAAATTATTAATTAGCATTTGTAAACTTTAGATGATATCTTAGATTGTGATAGGGTATGTGAAATGTGGAAGCATTATTTAGCAATTGAGATGTAGGATTTTTTATTTTCCAAACTTGGTTCTTAAATGGAGTGTGGATATTGAATTATAAGTGAGTTTGAGTTCAAAAAATTTATACACCTAAAATGTTGGGATTGAAGACCATTTTTAAGGTGGAAACCTATGATTGGTAGAAGGATTTTTCCCATGTGGCTCCACATCTTAATTGACCATTGGATTTAGAGTTGGTGCTTTCTTGATCCAATTTTGTTTAGGATCCATTTTAAGTTCGTGTGTCCACTTTGGTTTTTAAACTCATTGATTTTGATCTTTTTCTTTGTAAGAATTATTTTTGTTCTAGACTGAATTAGTGAGTTCAAGGATTTGGGAATGATGGTTTATATTGCAAATGGAGGGAGTGCTAGCAATAACTTTGTGGTAAAGGCCACACTTGGCCCCTATTTTGATGCTTGCAATAGATGAATTTTCCCCCAATATCATTTAGGTAACACTAGAATCATTAAATTTCTTGATTGATGAATAAAATATATAGACCTTGATATATTGAATTTCCCAAAAATGTACTGGCTCTAAAATAATTTGTTCATGTAGGCCTGATCCATTTCCTTGATATTACATGTTCTAACAAATTCTATTTGCAATAGGGTATGTGTTGTTCTAGAAACAAGATGCTAACCCATATTTATGTGATTGGGAACCATCAATGTAAGTTATTTTCTCTTCAATGACAAAGCTTTCTTTGACAAACATAGATTATCTTAGGTGATAGTTGCAGCGTCGTAAATTGTACACCCTTAATTAGGGTTGTACATTTTCATGCTTAGGTTAGCACCCACCTTAGAGTGTTGCATTTTGCATTTTAAATAATTCCTTTAGGTATTTAATTATTAATTTAATTCAATCTAAATTCCTCTCTTATCATTCCACACATTATAAAATTGGGCCATTAACCCTAAGTGTACTCCTTTTTATTTTATTTTCTTTAATCAATTGATTAATTAAACCCTGATAAGGTCCTATTTCGATCTTCAAGGCTCGATTTCACATATCTAAACACCTTGGATTGCTACATCGAGCTAGGATTAGCTTTGTAATCATGAAACCTTGCATCCCTAAAAATTTGGAAAAATGTTGGTCGAACCATGGTGTGGCATCATGGTCTCAACTTTTTCTCCCCGAATTTTGGGATCATGTTTTAGTGTAATTATAATGTTTAGATCCTGCTTTGTGCAAAATTATATCAATTATAGGTCAGCTTATCATCAAAAATAAAGTTAGGGCTTCATATATATATATATAACCTTTCCTTTCCTCATTTGAAGGATCCATCCACTAGCAATTGAAGGAGCCTCTTATGATGAAAGTGTAGGTTTTATGTGGAGTCTACAATAAAAAAATCAAGAATTCATCAACCTTCTTCATCATCAATCAAATCTTAAGAGATATTGAATAATAATAAGGAGATCATCGACTGTTAATTGGCTTGTACCTCTCCCTTAGTGTTTGGTATGGTTTCATGTTATTTTCATATCTCTATGTGAGTTTCACATCATTCATTTTCAGATTTACATTGTTTCTTTATATCCATATTGCATTTGTGATTTCAAGTATTTACATTTATATTATGTTCATTTAGGGTTTTTAATCAAAGCATAGGGTAGAACTCTAATTTGCATTCTAGCTCATTAGGATCTTTCAAATACATGAGATTCTAGGGCACACACAAACTTTTTAATATTACATTGGCTATTTGTGGAGGTGGAAGTCACCAAAACAAGGAGTTTGACTAAGGCAAAACCCTATATAGCCACCCAAACACCATTTTTCAAGTTGCAAGTGTAGGTACAGGTTTTCGACAGAGCTGCGATCTTTCAAGAAGGTAGAATTCATAGGCACATACTCGAAACCAAAAACAGGCCCTAAATCCTTGGAAATGGGCCACCCAGTGCCCTGGTCTAGGACCAAGGCACCCAACACCCTGGTTCTATGCATTTCTCAAAAGCTTTTGGCAGTTTAGATTTGCAGATCTTCAATTTGTAGTTTCCAAACTTACATCTGAGTGTAGTAACAAGGACCAGAGCACCCAACACCCTAGTCCAACTCAATCAGGCTCAGTTTTTGGTGACAAGTGCACATCTGAGTTTCATTACTTGTCCTTTAATCTATATCTCAGTTTCAATTTTGTATGTCTGTTGGCATTATAACAGACAAGGAGAGATTGTTGGCATTTAAATAAGGATATTGAGAAGGTTGTTGATGAATATGGATATAATTGATTAAGGATTTTTACTGTCTTAATATTATTATTTTGTCATTGATGTCAAGAAATTGATTTTCTAATTCAGTATGATGTTGCCATATCTTAAGAAGTATGATTTGATGAGTATAAAGATGTCGGTAAAAGACACAGAAAGAATGTGATGAATAAGGGGAGGAATAAGTTATTCAATGGGCAACTATTACCGAGTTAGATAATGATGAGATCATGATGTTTAGATTGTTTTGATATCCTACACATGTTATTGATTGTAAGGTTAATACTATACTATGTTATCAAGCAAAGAACCTAGTCAGTAAACCCTAAGGAACCTAGTCAGTAAACCCTAAGGTTATCGCTATCGGTTAATGAAGGCAGAATGTCTACCGAGTGAAGTTTAGTATTTACTGAGTTGCAACCGAGTAGTAACGAAATGCATTGAATGAATAAAAGCATTATTTAATGAAGGAAGCTGATGAGCTGGAACTGATTAAATGATTGGTATGTTGTGCATGAAGTTTGTTAAAGAATCTATGGTAAAGGAAAATCGCCAAGAAGATCTACAATGCAGATTGAATCGCAATACCCTAGCACAAGTTCCAAGAAATGTATGCAAGTTCCAAGGTGGGGTAAAACGTTCTCAGATTGAAGGATACATTGAACTTGGTCAAGATTGAAGATCTGATGGCTATGATTGATCATGGGAAATGTGATCAAGGAGATTAAGCGGTTGGCAAATTGTTTATAAATAAGGAACTATTGATAAACAATGTATGCGAGCAAGTGCATGCACATGGATGCTACATAGTGATTACTGAGCACAGAAGCTTGAAGACCTATTTGAATAACAAAGTATAGAGCCCAACAAATGGACAAGATAAGTCATATTGTATTGAGAAAATAAGAATCTTCTTTAGCATTTTTGATGTGAAGTTGTAGATAGATTTTTATTACTGTTAGTTTGTAAAGTGATAGAAAATCTCTTAACCAAGTGGACTTAACAGTCTTATTTGTAAAACCCTCTAGCAAGGTGACATTTTGATTGAGTGTTTGAAATCCTTTAACAAGGTCACTTCTAACAAGGTGAAGATCCTAACAGATCTGAGGGAAATCCCTTAACCGGGTCACATCTAGCAATGTGTTTGTAATCTTTAACAGGATTTGCTTTTAACCGAGCATACTCTAGAAGAGTATATTTCTTAGTGGGTCCAAAATCCCATAGTGGTTTTTCCCTATTTGGGTTTCCACGTTAAATCTGGTGTTATGAGTTTTATGATGTTTATATGCTTTTGAGTTTGCATGTTTAGCAGTTTTGGTTATATTACTGAAGTATATGTTACCAAGGTTGAATCTGTTGTTTTTATGGAAGATTAAGTTTGTATGATTCACCCCCCCTCTCATCCCATTAGCTTGGCATCTATACTTAACATTAAGTATCAGAACTATCAATTGGTATCAGAGCTTTGGACTTCGGAAGAAAAAGTTTAGAGGTACTTGAGAAAAGATCCAAAGATGTATAAGAGGGATGCACCAAAGCTGAACAAGTCAAGTTTCTCTACATGGCAGAAAAGGATGAAGCTGCACCTATCAGGAGTTGGAGAATATGCTGTATATTATCTGGAGAATGATTTCATTACACCGAGCACCTATCCATTGACAATGGAAGAGATAAAGGCAAACCAAGAACATATCAAAGCAATGATTGAAATAACATCTGCATTGACCGACTCAGATTTTAATGACCTAGAAGGCTGAAATGATGCAAAGGCAATGTGGGACAAGCTCATATCTGTGTATGGTGGTGATGAACATGTTCAAAGAGAAAAAGTGGACAGTCTAAGAGGACAAATTGAATCTATGAGGATGAATGAAGGTGAGAACATAACCCAGTACAGTACAAGACTAAAGGAGATTATCAATCAAATCAAAGTAGCAGGTGGAAATATTGAAGAAAAGGATATAACAAGTAAGTTGTTAAGAACCCTTCTACTAGCTTATGCAATCCAAGTCTTTGCAATCAATGAATTGAGGTCTGTACCCAATATGCCAGTTTCTTTAGATGATACTATTGGTAAGATACATGCATTTGAGTTAAGTAATTTTGATAACAGTGGGTCATCAGTAAATAAAGTTGAATATGCATTTAGTTCTTTTCATATTGGTGAATCTGATGATTACAATGATAGCATGAGTAAGTACACTAAAGGGGATCACAGTGGAGCAAGTGAAAGATTTCGCAAAAACATGGAAGAAGTACACAAATTGTATGAGGAAATCAGAAAGCAAGAAGAATTTGAAGCACTATTAGCCAGAAGGTTACCGAGAGGCAAAGGTAAGTACAAAGGAAAACTACGTTTGAAATGTTTCAATTGTGATAAGATAGGACATATGGCTTCTAACTATCCTGACAAAGATTCTACTAAAAAGAGAGATTACCGAGATGACAGACAGAAAGATAATCATTACAGAGGACACCGAGACTTCAGAAGAAGAGATAGAAAGTCATGCCTAATAGCTGATGAGGAATCCAATGATGATAAATTAGATGAAACTGATACAATACTATATTCTGTGACAATACTAGTGCCATTAACATTTCAAAGAATCCTGTTATGCACTCTAAGACTAAGCACATCTCTATCAAATATCATTATCTTATAGAAGAAGCTCAAGAGAAGAAAGTGGTGTTGGTGTATGTTAGCACAAAGGAACAAATAGCAGATATCTTCACCAAGCCACTGCCAAGGGACACTTTTGAGTATCTTAGAAGTAAGTTAGGGGTCCTACCCCTATCTTCTACTCACTGACCGAGTTCGGTGAAAGCATCAATTCGATGACTCTATAGAATATCTTTTAGGAGTTGATGCTGATTTACACACTTTAGGATGTTTTCTAAAGGTGTGCAGGAAACAATAACAGGGAACAAGAATTGAAGACAAAATGCTCTGACCGAGACTAAGTTGACACATAACAACAGGAAATCACTTCATACAGGAAGAAATTATGTTTTAGTTCTTTACTTTTTGGCATTGTTGTCAAAGGGGGAGAAGACTGAAGAAAAGGGGAGAAGACTAATGTATGGGGGAGAAGACTGATAACAAGGGGAGAGCATTTCAGCATTTAGAATCTCACAGCAATCCAAATCAATTGGGTCAAATCAATTGGTTTTGCCATCAATGCCAAAGGGGGAGATTGTTGGCATTATAACAGACAAGGAGAGATTGTTGGTATTTCAATAAGGATATTGAGAAGGTTGTTGATGAATATGGATATAACTGATTAAGGATGTTTACTGCCTTAATATTATTATTTTGTCATTGATGTCAAGAAATTGATTTTCTAATTCACTATGATGTTGCCATATCTTAAGAAGTATGATTTGATGAGTATAAAGATGTCGATAAAAGACACAGAAAGAATGTGATGAATAAGGGGAGGAATAAGTTATTCAATGGGCAACTATTACCGAGTTGGACAATGATTAGATCACAATGTTTAGATTGTTTTGATATCCTACATATGTTATTGATTGTAAAGTTAATACTATACTCTGTTACCGAGCAAAGAACCTAGTCGGTAAACCCTAAGGAACCTAGTTGGTAAACCCTAAGGTTATCGCTATCGATTAATGAAGGCAGACTGTCTACCGAGTGAAGTTTAGTATTTACCGAGTTGCAACCGAGTAGTAATAGAATGCATTGAATGAATAAAAGTATTATTTAATGAAGGAAGTTGATGAGCTGGAACTGATTAAATGATTGGTATGTCGTGCATGAAGTTTGTTAAAGAATCTATGGTAAAGGAAAATCGATAGGAAGATCTACAGTGCTGATTGAACCACAATACCCTAGCACAAGTTCCAAGAAATGTATGCAAGTTCCAAGGTGGGTAAAACTTTTTCAGATCGAAGGATACATTGAACTTGGTCAAGATTGAAGATCTGATGGCTATGATTGATCATGGGAAATGTGATCAAGAGATTAAGCGGTTGGCAAATTGTTTATAAATAAGGAATTGTTGATAAATAATGTATGCGGGCATGTGTATGCACAGGGATGGTACATAGTGATTACTGAGCACAGAAGCTTGAAGACCTGCTTGAATAACAAAGTATAGAGCCTAACAAATGGACAAGATAAGTCCTATTGTATTGAGAAAATAAGAATCTTCTTTAGGATTTTTGATGTGAAGTTGTAGATAGATTTTTATTACTGTTAGTTTGTAAAGTGGCAGAAAATCTCTTAACCGAGTGGACTTAACAGTCTTATTTGTAAAACCCTCTAGCAAGGTGACATTCTGATTGAGTGTTTGAAATCCTTTAACAAGGTCACTTCTAACAAGGTGAAGATCCTAACAGATCTGAGGGAAATCCCTTAACCGGGTCACATCTAGCAATGTGTTTGTAATCTTTAACAGGATTTGCTTTTAACTGAGCATACTCTAGAAGAGTTTATTTCTTAGTGGGTCCAAAATCCCACAATGGTTTTTTCCTATTTGGGTTTCCACATTAAATCTGGTGTTATGAGTTTTATGATGTTTATATGCTTTTGAGTTTGCATGTTTAGCAGTTTTAGTTATATTACTGAAGTATATGTTACCGAGGTTGAATCTATTGTTTTTATGGAAGATTAAGTTTGTATGATTCACCCCCCCTCTCATCTTATTAGCTTGGCATCTGTACTTAACATTAAGTATCAGAACTATCAATCTCTATGTTATTGTAGTTTATATAGTCATGTTCATTCATTTCCCTAGCTTAGGTCATTGCTTGTTTACATTTGGCTCATTTCCCCTCATACTGACAAAGGAATAGTAACCTTAAAGCCATTCTTTGACTCTCTTTTATAAGAGGAAGTCAAAGTGAATCATCTCCTTAGGCTCTTTCGTATTCCAATGTATGAATGGGAGTGGGATTAGGTCCTAGTCTACCGGATTCCATT
Source organism: Cryptomeria japonica (assembly GCF_030272615.1). Classification (NCBI taxonomy): domain Eukaryota; kingdom Viridiplantae; phylum Streptophyta; class Pinopsida; order Cupressales; family Cupressaceae; genus Cryptomeria; species Cryptomeria japonica. The sequence continues at coordinate 421,654,335 of NC_081412.1, forward strand.
TTCACCCATCACAATAGGGTACTGGGGTTTCTTTGTGTTCATGTATGTTGTTGTTGCATCATCTAGAATGTTAGTTTATCCATAGTAGATTGTTTATGAACCTATTTCACATGATCCATTCCATTTATGTGATCATCTATGTGTCCAAAAGAGGAAAATATCTAATGTTGGGTAATTGATCAAATAAAATAATATTGAAACTAAATCAATCATATACTCAAATCAAGCACATGCAAACCTTAAATTGAGATAAATGTAAAGTTTTTCTTATTTTGGGATGCAGGTACTCCATTCACTAGAATAAAATTAGCATTACTTGATTAACAAATTGATATAATTTTGATATGAAAATGAATGCTCGATAGATGAGGTGAAATGGGTTTGTTTTTTAGTCTTGCAAGAAAATTTAATTGATGAATATGGTTAGATGAACAATCTAGATTTGACCCATGATTTGAGGGACTAATGGGGAGATGTGAAAAACATAAGGTTGATGAGAGCTATTTTTAATTTTTTAATTAAAATAAAGTAATTTCTCAATTCAATGTGATTGGGGAGTTAACAAATTGAACGATGACTTAATTTTCTGCATGGAAGAGTTAATTGAGTGCATGGGAGAATTAAGGGGAGTTGTTTATTTGCATGGAATAGTTAAACTAATTGCATACATGAGTGAAGTGGTTTTGATTGATGAGGTGGGATTTAGGGTAGGTCTTAGTGAACTAATTAGACCAAGTAGTCAACTAAGTGAGGTCAAATTTATTAATTAATTGAATTATTGGTGCACATGAGGTGGAAATTAACACTAAATTAATTAATTTATTAATAGATAATGTGTGGATAAATAAATAATTAAATGGATAAGTATGTGAATAATTATGATTAAATGAAAAATAACGAAAATACTTATTTATTAAATTGATGAAAAACATTAAAGGAATTAGGTTTATACATTTCCGTCTCAAGATCACAACCTTCTTTCTATTTTCTAAAGAACAACCTTGTTCTCCCAAAAACCTAGATCTATATAAAAGGGTTTGAAAACACTCCTCATGAATAGAAAATGAGTATAAGAAAAAACCTTTACCATTGCAAAGATTTTAACTTGACCTTTAGTTTCCATTTTCTCTTAGAGCCTAAATTCCAACAATATCAATATTATTGTTAGAGCCTAGAAACTTTCCTATAAAAGTATTTTTGAATCTAGAGGAATATCTATCAACCATAAAATTTGAGATCCCATTATGGAGTCCCTCTTTGTCCAGGACCAATTCCAAAGATCAAGACAAAAATGAATTATTATTGTATACACTAAAAATTTGGTCTGGAGAGAATTAATTAAATACAAGTTATTTAATTAATAAGCCTTTAATTCTTCTACTTATAAATAAATTTTTCAATTTATTTATATAGTTCATTTCCTTAATTATTTCTATCATAATTCATTTCCTCCATTTTTCTTATTAAATAAACAAATTCAATTAATTTGTTTTGTTTAATTATCCCTTCCCATTAAAATTGATTTTTTAATTCAAATTGTCACATCACTTCTAATACTTAACCACCTAACCTAACCACTTTCTAGCCTAACCCATCCAATCTAACCTTGGGTTTAACTAACCCTATCCCCTCTAACTTCCTTGCCTCAACCTCCTATGGAGTGTCCATTCTCTCTTGATCACATGTCCATCTCTATGCCACTTGCCTTCTTGTTGGCATTTGCTAGAGATTCTTTGCCACTTGTCCCTCTAGGGATGACAAGTGTCTTATCTCTCAACCTCCTCTCCAATTTTCTCATCTCTTGCCATCCATCTCTCCAGGCTAAATCTCCACCGTTGAAGCCTGCCACCTCAGCCTTAGCATTCAAAAAATCTATAAATAGTCTCAATTTTCATTCATGAGCTCTCCTTACTTAGCTTTTAATCTTGCATCCATGATCTTTATTTATGCAATTTAGCACTCCTATTTAGCATACTAGCATACTAGCATTGCATTTAGTACAATCTTAGCATAGTTTTCATATCATGGTGATCATGCATTTCATCTAGATCATGTAGCTACTCATTCTTCAAGTAGTCATCTTGTAGATCATGCAACTACTGAGATCCAATCCATAGATCCACAAGGTCCTTGAAGATAGAGGACAATGGGACGACATCAAGGAGGGGTTTACTAATTTTGTTTATTATGTACTTCCTTGAAATAATGTTTCATTGAATGTGTGTTTAATACTTTTTATTGATTGATTCACATATTTTTGCACACATTTTTTCTGGTGCCCACTGTGGGGCCCTGCCCCCTTTATAATATTTTCTTGTAGATTTTTCTTGATAGGTTAGCTCAAAAACCATTTTAGTGCATTGGTTGTAAATTGTAACACAAAAAGCTTAAAAATCAGTGCATGGGATCTTTGGTTGTCGCCCATAACAGTGCATATATATCATATTTCAACACATTGGCAAGATTTAATTATTTTTTCTTTTTGTCATACTTTTAGCACATCTAAGAAACAACATAGCGTTTTGAGAACTTTTAGTGTGTTGGTTTCTTTTATTAGCGCATAGCTGCTCTGTTTTAGTGCATTCATTTCTGATTACAAAATTTCAGTTTCTGAGACTAATTTGCATCTTTATGTTTTGCAGGTACATGAATACATTGTCAAAGACTAAAATTTAAAACTACTAACAATGTCTACAGGGGTTGGAGTTATTTCAAATTCACTAAATTAGGAATATAGGTTAAATAGGTAGTTAAATAATCACAATGTTTGCCATGTTTGAGATGATAGGTGAGTATGTTCTCCCCTTCATTGGGTGATCAGAAAACCAAACTCATCGATCTTTTCTATTACCTTAGAAATACTTCCCTCCCGAGTAGCCCAAAAGGTCGGGTGAGAGGGGAATGACCTAAGTGGGAATGGCTAAAGCCAAGTTCATCCAACCCACTATAAAATAAAAGTGGTCTTGATGAAAATTGAGACCAACGAAAGTGCTCGGGAATAGTTCTCCTCCTTACCTTCGGGTATATCAAACATTGTTTCTCAAGGCTGGGAGACCTCTTAAAGGAGTTTATATCCTGACACTCTAAATGGATGCCCTTACTATTGCTATTAGAATAGAAGCCACCTTTTAAGCCTTGGTGTGACAATTTCAGTGCAAGGGGATAGCAGGTTTTCCCACCAAGACACTCACCATCAGGCTCCTTGGAGGAGAGGCAAAAATCCTTGACTTTGCATAGGCTACTTGTAGCCTTCCAAGGAGAGGGTGAATCAGGTTATCTTTCCAGTCTTGGAGGCCCCTATCTTCCACCTCTCAACAATGACAATAGTGGGTACCCCCTCTTAAGGTGCTTACACTTGCTTCATGGAGATTCTAGGCTATGGGTTGAGTTATTGCATTGTATCCAATCCTTAGGATAGAATTGTCTGAAGTATTTTCTATGTGTTATACCCATGGAAATTTGGGCTTTCTTTGAGCCTCAAATATACAATTAGTTTTTAGTCATAGGAAAAAAATAACCATTTGAATTCTTGTTTCTATGTTTAGACCATGAAGCAAAAAATCATCCATTAAAACACACAATTTTTAAATCTGAAACAAGTTTACATTGTCAAAACACTAAATAACCATAGCAGTTTAGCGCATAAACCAGACAGATTAGTGCATAGACAAAACATATTAGCACATATACTAGACATATCAGCGCATAGACCAGATAGATTGGTGCATTGAAAGAACATAATAGTGCATTCTAGGCAAAATTTAGCGCATAGAAAACAAAGAGTTTCTACTTTGCAACGAGGTCAAAATTGTCAAAGATATTTAACACTAGAGAAGTATAGTGCATTCAATTAATTTAGTAGCGCATTTGGGGGACAACATAGCACATACATAGCTCATAACAACACATATAGAGAACAGTTTAGTGCATTCACACTCTGTTCGAGCACATAGACATATTCATACCCTAGAAAGAGAGAAAATCACCGCACTTGACAGAAAGTAAAAATTAGATTCAAATACCCTTTTTAGAGTAGATTTCATCTTCGTCACTATCAGTTCAATTTAAAAATTGGGAAAAATGGGTTTTACAAGTGAATCCCTTTTAACAAAGCTTATGATCAAACATCCTAAGTGCATAGTTAACATCTTTGATCTTTGATTTTTCAACACAGTTTATTTAAAGATATTAGTTATTTGTATAGCTTCTTGATTAGATTGTGTGAGTTTATTTGTATCAATGTTTCAGATCACACTCTATAGTTTATTTATCAAGATCTATCATCCTTTATCGCAAAATAAGGGCTTTTAAATCAAATTAACCTAGTCTTATCAATAGGATCTTTCCTATTTGACTTGGTTAAATCACATCAAACTTGCACTACAAACAAAGATCAAAGCTTAAAATTTTAATCACTTGTATGCCTGTTTTGACTAGATATCAAAAGAAAAGACTTAAACAACATAAGCAAAAAAAAAAGCTACAATGGAAGAGGAAATTCCTTTTAGACCATGTAATCAAGATGATGATGAAGAAGAAATATCCAATGAAACAATCAAAGAAGCACAACAAGATCCCCAATTTGGAAATTCATGGAATCCAAAATTTTCCTTAAATCACTTTCTTATTTAGGGAGTACGAGTCCATTGATAAGTAGAGGTTTATCTATCTAAATTTCTATTTGTTTAACTACTCACTGAATGTTGGATGAGTCTCATACCAATGTATTTAATGGACAAGGATGAGTCTATAATTTGTTTCTTGAATGTCCATTTTTTTCATCAAAGATGAATTATCCAAGATGTTCTCTTTTATCAAGAGTGATTCAGGGGTATCAATTGGTACTTCAATATCTCCATCTTTCTATTTTAAGAAGTCTTGACATTCCTCTAAATTATCTATTAATGTTAATGTAATTGAAAATGAATTTTCATCCTCCTCTAGATCTAAATCATCATTAATCCATAATTTATTTGATGGTTGTAAAGAAGGTCTTGCATGTGGGTACAAAGATAATTCTTTTTGCTTGATATCGTTAGAGATAGTCATGTTTCTTGAGCATAAATCATTAAGGGCAACCGCAGTAGCTAACCAAGGTGCAGACACCTAAAAATGTCTTGTCAATCATGTACTAATTTATCGTCTTATTAGTTAAAAAAAATATTTAATTATTTAATTAAGCTAATTCATTCTTCTAAACTAATTTAATCATCAATTTCAATCTTACTAATTATACAATTTCTATCTATTAATTAATTCATCACTAACCCCCTTCTCAAATATTAATTATTTAATTAATTGTGATTAATTCCCCTAATTAAATAATCTTTATTATTTAATTAATCATGTTTCTAATGATCAAATAATTTCATTTAAATTAATTAATTAATTCATTCATTCTTGCAAATTCCCCAAATTCGAATTTCAACTCATTCCATCTAATTTCATTTTCCCAAATTCACATTTCACCAAATCTAAATTTCAATAAATTTCAGTAAATCTCATGTGCATTTCAGCATTCGAAAATCAAAATTCAAATTCAAATCAAAATGAAATTGGATTTCAAATTCAAAGTCCTACAACACATGTTGAAAATTATAACTGATTGATCAAATCAATTAACTAATAAGTTAGCACTCTGAACTCTTCAATCCTCCCTTTTCACTCCAAATCACCTTTTCTGACTAATCAATCAATTCAGTCTTCTCCTCAATCAATCTAGTCAACTAGACAATCTATTTAGTCCACTGATCAATCTGTTGGGTGAATATTTTGTCACCACTATACCAATGACAAAATATGTATTTCACACACAGCTATGTTAAGACAAAGTCTTTCCTCTCATCAAGGGGAGGTTCCCTAGAAGAATTTGAGTATTTCAACAACTTTGAAATTAAATTCGGGGGTAAGCTTAGGGCATGTAATTCTCTTTTCTCAGAATTAATGTATCTCCCTTCACTTGATGATATTTCTTACAACTAACAAAACTAACAACTAATAGAACTTTACAATGATTTTTAATATCTCTACAATCATGTAAGCTCAAAGTCTCACGTGAGTGCAACTTACTTTAATCACCACAATTACCACTATAATCACAACTTGTAGCTCAAAGTCTCCAAGATGTGATTAATTTTCCTAAAAACTAAGAGCAACTAATAGAAATACAAAGCTTACTATGTAATCAATTAACTATCAGAAGATTTCCCAAATATGCAAATAGCACAAAGTCTACTTATCACAATTAGAAAGCTCTCTTACTCACATAAACAATATAACCAATAAGATTAAAGTATTTAGGAAATGATTATGAGATCTAGACATAAGAACAATTCAAACATAAACACAATCTTCAGCCCAACACAAAGTTTGGAAACTAGCGGATTGCTATCTTTATTTCCTCGAATCAACTTTTTCATAAAAAAGCTCAAAGTCTTTGTTGAGGCAAAAATTTGGCAGAGTCTTGCTTAGCAAAATAAAAGATAAATATTTACAAATGAAGTCCTCCTTATATAGGAAAAGAAGTTGAGAAAAAGGGGGATACAGTTGACTAATTCAACTGCATAGTCCCACTTGAATACAACTACTGCATAAAATAAAAATGCATCTGCAAGAAAATTTGCAATAACTAAGAATGCAAATACATGAAAAGATAGTGTCAATGACCCTTTATGCTTTATTTTCCCCCTGATAGTCCTGAAAATGACTACACAAAATTCTTCATGCTTGAGTCAAAAATATTGGTCATTCTGGATTTATTTTGCCCTCTGTCAAAGTTCAAGGTCTAGGGTTTAGGGTTTGTGAATTTCTGATTAAGTCTTGTGAAGGAAAAACCCTAAGCCTGTTATATTCCATCATTACCTTTTTCCACTTAAGCCAAGGGTCAGTTACTGTTGGCGGGGCCACTGTATTTCCTAAACATTAAGGTTTTTTCGGCCAACACCTTTATATTTTTCCCAAGTCTAAAATTTAAAATACTTCAGCCAGTGGATAAAGGCAGAATAGATCCTACGGTTCACGCAGCCCCGTGGGTCAAAGGTGCAAGAAAGATAAAGACCACGACATCACGAGATGATGCCACGTGTCCTTGGTGAAGAATGGTAAGCCGGTGGTTTGACTATTCAAAATCCTCATATTACCGGTTTTCAAGAGGTAAAGATCGAATTACTAATGGTTCTATCAATTTGCACATGTTTCAAATGGACGGTGATGTTATAATATGGGTGAAAAGGTGCTCGAATTTAAATTTGGAAAGGTTGGTGGGCATTGTGGTTGCATGTTAAAGTGTGAACACATCCAACAACCCTCATAACCCCGGGATGGAAGATACAAGAATTTTTAAGGACTACAACATCACGAGATGATGCCACATGTCCCAAGCTAACCAAGAAGACTGACGGTGGGGCTGCTAATAGTGTTAGGCTAGGAGATGATATGGCACTGCTACGTCACATATTTAATGGGTCCACAAGCCATGATGGAAGGTCAATGTTAGATCAACCATTAGTGATTATTTGATTTGCCAGGTTGGGCAAGATCTATGACAAATTTTCAAACTAATTTTTAAAAGGTAATCAAAGATATTATTTGTCACTTGCACGAGAAAGTTAGAACAAACAAAATACATGTTTGTCGACATGGAACAAGATAGCGACAAGTCGGGACACTTGGATGCCGACTCATTCCAGAGGGACTAGTTTGAAGGTTTCTATTGAGTCAGGATTGATTAGACAAGAAAGGATGACGTCTCAAAGGCATGAAAGGATCAGATAGATTCTGAATTAGAGATGTGAGATCACAGGTTTCTCTGAAGAATATTTTTTTAATAGAATCACATATGGTCTTTTGGGACTAATTGCTGAGAGTAAAGCTGTCGTTGACATGTCTCTTGGACTAAAGCTTGTTGCTCCCTTTTCTTCTATAAAAAGGGAAATCAAGGCCATTAGAGGGGTTCGGATTTGGGGAGTCTCTCGAGGTTTCAAAATTTCTAGTTCCTTGGGGTTTCCTTGTCTAGTTTCAGTAGTGATTCTAGGTGAAGTGAGCAAGCTGTAAAGTCATTTACAGAGAAAATGAAAAGCATTTAGTGTCAAGCTTTGTGTAGGTTCTTGAAGGAGTTGTAGTCACATAAATCTGTCCATTTTAATTAAATGAATATTTCGTATTTATTTGATTAAAAATCCACTAGCCATCAATTAATTAAATTAATATTTAATTAATTCATCCCCAAACATTCTTCTATTAATTAAATAAATTATTCAATTTATTTTAATTAATTCATTAAACCAAATACAAATCAATTAAATAAATAAAATCAATTTATTTAATTAAAATCCCCCTATTCCTCTTTTAAATAAATTAACATTTATTTAAATCATTTTAAAACCTCCCCCACTTGCATTTTCCTACAAATGCAACTTGCACACATTTATTGAAATAAATGAATTTTTATTTTAATAAAATCCTATTTTCCCTCACCCACCAAATCCACTTGCAAAAATCTAATCCCCTTCTAGATTCTTCTAACCCCTTCCTAATTAGCCTAATCCATCCCCTAAATATTGTCACATTCCTAAGCAAAATGGAGTCACTTCTCAAAGACCCCAAAGTCTTTGAAAACCATTAAAGGCTTCCAACTTTCAACCACTTAATTCCCCAAAGTCTCCAATAACCATTAATGGTTAATTCAACCCTCCCACATGGTTAAAACATTTGTTTGACTCAACCTCTATCCAACCACAAAGGTCTCATCAAGCATTTAATACTTTGACCATGATTATCTCTTAATCATTTGCACAAAGGTTTATCCTTGGATTAACTCCTAATCCAGTGGGTAATCCTAATTTAGGCTTGACCCTTACCTTCTAGATAACCATGAGGTCTTCTCAGGCCTTTAATGCCTCCAACCTCTTCTTTCAACCCAATCCTGTGTTGACACTTGTCATTATTTTATTGGTGCCAATTGTGCACATGGATCCCCAACTTTCAAGCTTGACCCTTTATTAAACCTTTCAATCCTGGCCATCCATTGCTCCATTTTTCCTATAAATAGAGCCCATTCCTTCATAATCCAGATCCTGAAAACTTGTATGCATTTAGACTATAGCCATTTTAGAGAGCATTTAGCATAGCATAACTAAATCTTGTCTTTTTGGTTAAATATTGTCATTTTAGCATTAAAATAGCTTTTCATTTCATGTTTGGAGCTATTCTACAATCTCAATCCTCCATAAGCATCCATAGTGCAAAAAGCTGCTGAGAGCTACACTATTTTGGAACTTGGAGAGGAGAGGAACAAGGGAGAAGGAACTAATATCATGCTGAGAGATAGTTGGAGATATCTCATTGTCTTACTTCTTTAGTTAGATTCATTAGCATGTGTTTTTAGTATCTCTCTTGGAATGCCTTCATGTGTTTGGTTTTTGATTGATTAACTCTAACGTCTTGTGTGTTTTGTGTTCTTCGATCTTAGACTAACCTTGTGCCATTTAGGAGGGCATCATTTGGTGAACCCGACGTGAATCGAACACACAACCTTCTGATTGATTTTTTTGAAATTAACATTTTTCTTGTTGAAATTGCCACACAGGTCGCACTTCGGCGCTATTAAACGCGTTTTAGCGCTGTTGCAAAATTTCTTTTAGCGCTATTGATCATAAGATAGCGCTATTGAAAATGTTCCAGCGCTATTGACAACATTTCAGCGCTATTGTTCCAATTTCAGTGCTACTGACACTATTTTAGCGCTTTTGTCTATTCGGGATTCTGGTTTTCTTTCAGCGCTACGGTGTAAAATAGCGCTTTTGATATCTCAGACTAGCGCTTTTGTATCAATTAGCGCTTTTGTATAAAAAGCAGAATAGCGCTATTGTGACAGGGTGTTGTCCAATTCGCTTTGTAACCAAGAATCAAAATTTAGGCTTGTATAAGCCCACACTAACGTTTGGCCATTTACCAAGTGCAGGTTCTAATCTTGTTGTGTGCAGGGGGAGGAGTTAGTAGATGCCATAAAATCTTTTCTTTTTACTTTCTTTAAAAAGTTGGTTAAAAAGAATTCATTTTCCTTTTTGCACAAAATTAAAAATCAAACCTCACATTTTACTTTGAAGTGCATAAAACGAACCTAACACTTGTTTTTGGTCCTTAAAAAGAACACTCACCTTTCTTTGCAAAATAAAAAGAACAACAAACTCAAAAGTTTTGCTTTCATTGCAAGTTAGGGATACATTTTTGTTTTGGTGCTTAAAATTAATCCACTTGTCTTTATTTTTGGCAAAAACAAAAATTTTTCTTCAAAGCAAAACATGTTTTTCATTAAGTTGACCAGGATTTCTCAATTCTAGATTACAAAACATATTGCTTTGAAGCTAAAAATGAACACCATGGCTGTTGGAGCAACATCTCCAAATAGTTAAATCACATTGCAAATGCTGGACTAAAAAGAACAAGTGTTTTTCGTATTTGGCACGCTTGTGCAAAACAGTCAGTCGAGTGGACCTACTTCTAACACACACTATCCTCTCCCTTGGCTCTCGTGGTCCTAGGTGGAAGAGAAAAGTGTTAGTAACACTCAAATTTTATCTTTTTAAGAGAGGCCTGCCAAGGGATCGATACTCTTGGGAACGACCTCGAGCGGTAAATCCTTCGAGCCGCTATAGAAATCAGGTGAGAGCGAAAGCTGTAGCCTTGGGTATAGCTGTTCCTACAGTGTAACTGGCCGAAAGGACAAATGGGCCCCACCACCAGTTACAAGGCTCTTAAGTGAGTCACTGCAGAATGAACTTATGTCCAAAGCCATCGAACATGACTAAACACCTTTAAGTAGTAGCCCACCTGTTCTATTGATTGAGGATATTTGAGGTATAATTTAGTGCAAGAGCATAGATGGTTTTGCTCCCAAGATACTCACCATACATATTTCCTTGAGTAGAAACATAGCTTTTTGAAAAGTCACTTGTGGCTTGATAAAAGTGGTGACTCCCCCATCATAGGGATCATCTATTTGTTATGCTCGTGCAAGACTTAGTATATCACATCCTTACCTACCACGGCGGGATTCATAAGGTATGTAGTACCAAAGTCGAAGAAATATCAAGATGTGGGCTAAATTTATCACAACTAGCCATTTGACCTTAGGGATAAAGAGTGTTTGAAGTGTGTTCGTTTTACAGACCTAGTGCAAATTGAGCCGACTTCAGGCTTTGGAATTACACCTTAAAATAAATCTAAAGGAAGGGTCAGAAACAAGTCCAAGGATTGGGTTGATCTAGACCCATACTCATTTGTGCCTTTAAGGCTACAATCTTGTGTTTGTGTGCTTGCTTTGTTTTCTTGTCAAAGAAAAATCAGAAAATCAATCCCAAAAACAAAGTATTCATCCAACATCTGTCAACACAACCAAAAACATCAAAAACAAGGTACAAACAAACAAAGAATCACATTTTATGACCATTCTTCACATCTTGCGAAAGAAGAAGTGTCATCAGAATATCACCTTGAAAAGGAGACCACTAAGCTCAAAGGCTTTAATCAAAAGGAGGAAATTCTTCTATATCAATAGACAAATCTTTGTCTCACATAGAGTCTTTCTACATCGCATGCGTCTATACCTTCAAGGTCAAACAAACAAGTTTGATTCAGAATCATTGAACCGCAGAGCTTTTATGCAATATAGAGCTTTGAGTTATCACAAAAATCAAGGAGGAAAGATTAATCCCAACTTCTTCCCAAACATCTGTATCATCTACAACACAGCTCGAGAAGTGCCACCAACGCCTGAAAGGGAAGAGATAGAGTTTGTCCCATTTGTAACACAAAGTTTTTATTGAAGTTGAAAACATTTTCATCCATCATCTCACTCATACATCATCACTTCATCATCAATCCGTCCCAATTCTCAAAACATTAAAAGGTTCTTGTCACAAGATTCCTTTTTAGATATTGCTTGAAATCAAACACATCACATCACTTTTAGATTGTTTCTACATCTAGGATAAGCTCATCCTAAGAGACACATCTACGTAGGTTAAAACTAGTTCATGAGTGAATCCTCTCATTGCTAGGTAGTCAAAATCTGTAACACATCTCAGATTTCTCTACACCTTATCACATCCAAACTTACCAAACAAGCAAGCAATTCAAAGAAGGAATTTCGGTTATATCTACCTTTAGAGTGCTAGAGATCTACATACCATACAAATCCACTAATCATCCATCTTTCATCAAACAACTCATCATCATCTTCAATCAACTTCAACACAAACTTACAAACAAAATGGCTCAAACCCGATCACGATCAAGGCAACGAGAAATAGAAATTGAGGAAGAAGAGGACAACCTCAATGAATTTCAAGAAGCACTTGGAGGAAATGTAAATGATGAAAACCCAAGTACTCCCACTCCTTCAACAATCGAAAGGGTTCAGCATAACCCTCATTTTAACAGATTGTTCGATGAAATACTCAGGAGCAATGCAGATGCTCACTTCTTAAAACTCGCTCAAGAAGGAGCCAAACTCCCCTCGGACTTTGATCTTGCCCAATTAAGACAAGCATCAGAAAGACAAAGTCGCAATGAGGAGGAAAGGGGTAGAAATCAAGTCAGATATAATATTCCTCGAGGTAACCCACCACCTCCTCCTCCAAATGAAATGGAGATGTTGCGGCAACAAGTCAAGAATCTCACCCAACAACTTCATAGTGGTGTTAAGACCAATCAATTTTCACTTAACGACATCTGTCCCTATCCTTTTGATAGGAATCTTTATATGCCACCCTTTCCACGCTGGTTCGAAACACCAAAATTTGAAAAATATAGAGGAAAGGGAGATCCCCGTGATCATGTCAGAGAATTTCATTCCGCTTGTCTCGAAGTGGCTTATGAGGACACATACCTAATGCGCCTCTTTCCCCAAAGCTTGGGAGGAACAACCACATCATGGTTTTCCCGACTTCCAGGTGGCATTAGAACATTTGAGGAACTCATCCAGAAGTTCCTATCTCATTACTCTTATAACATTGAACGCGACATCACCATGGCTGATCTGTGCAACACCAAACAAAAACTAGGTGAATTATTCTCAGTATTCCTGCAACGATGGCGCCAAATGTCTAGCAGACGTTCTCTTCAGTTACCTGAACGAGAACTAGTGGAAATTTTCATTTCCAACTTAAACGAAGAAATGGAATTTCACCTGGATGTCAAAGATACCGATTCTTTTAACGATATGATCACCAAAGGTATAAAATGTGAAAGGGCACTCATCAAAAAAGGACTCATCAAAATCTTTAATGAACCCAAAGATGGTCCTCGCCCGCACTTCAATAGCGATAAACCGAACTTCTGGAACAAGAATAAGAATATCATCAACGATGGAGTTGTGGATGCTCGGACTATCCAAAATGCACAACTTGTGGTTCGGTTTGCAGGACAAAATCCTCCACCTCAAAATAACACAAATGTTCCTCTTAATCAAAGTCGCATCACATCTCATGATGAACCAAGACCTCGTCTACAAAAACAAAAACGCACATACACTCCCTTAGGGAAACCCATTGAAACAGTGTTGCGACAACTCCTCTCTCAAAATTTGGTCACTCTACCTAAGCTATCAAACTATGAGCCTCAGGTCAAACCGGCATGGTGGAGAGATACTGAACATTGTGAATTCCATCAAGGAAGAGGACACAAGACAAGTAATTGTCATCGATTGAAAGATCTCATTCAGGATCTTATTGACCGAGGAGAAATTGAAATTGAAGGGCATGACCCAAAAACAACCAATAATGATCATCAGATGTTCAAAAATCCACTTCCATCGCAAGATCAAAGGGGTCCTTCCACGTCCAGACGAGGTCCTGATACCACTGATTATACGCAAGATGCGTATAATTACACTGTCAATCACCTATATGATGCCAGTGAACAAATTGCAACTATCACCTTCAAAAATCTCACCTCTAATTGCAATGTTGTTACACGTCGTGGCAAGGTCACCATCAAGGCAGCTCCTCAAGGCACCACCTCCGTCCCAAAGCAGTACAATCTTGTGGAACAATTAGACAAAACCCCTGCGCTTATATCCATTTTGGAGCTTTTGCGTCTGTCACCATCTCATAAAACTATCTTGGATCAAGCACTCCAAGAGGTGTCAGTCCCTGCAAACTTGAATACGGACCAATTTCAAGCCATGGTTGGAAATCTAAAGTCATCACCTTGTCTCACTTTTTCTGAAAGTGACAACTCTTCTTTCCAACAACCTCATAATGCCTCACTCCACATTGAAGGCTTTGTCAACCAACACAGGATCAAGCGAGTCTTGATCGATAATGGAGCAGGCCTAAACATTTGCACACTACAGTTGGTCACAGCATTGGGATATGCAATAGAATCAGTGGATCCTCGCAAGAAGATCACCATCAAGGCCTATGATGATGCAGAGCATTCATCCAAAGGAGCTGTGGTACTACCAATCCGAGTCGGTCCTGTGGTAAAGCACATAATTTGTCAGGTTCTGGACCTTCCTCTACCATATAATCTATTATTAGGGAGACCTTGGATACATGCCATGCAAGCTGTTCCATCTACCTACCATCAATGTATCAAGTTCCCACATAATGGTACAGAGATCACAATCCTGGGCGATGCAAATCCCTTTGCATTTTGCCATAATATCAGCCATCAACCAGAAATTACTGTTCCTAATAATAGGGAAGCCATTTCCTCCACATCATATGTAAATCCCGCCTCTCTTGCCAGTTTGGACACCCCTATACCCAAGCAAGAAAAGCTTAAGATGAAAGTAGCAGAGGAAGGTCCGGGAGAATACAACTTGAGTCAGCTCTTTTGTGTGGGACAAATGCCCACTTCTCCTAGAACACATGGTAAGCCACAACAGTTACTCTAGCAACCACTAATCACACCAGCATGTGCCTTGACGCCTTTCGTCCTTGGAAAGAGTCAAGAGGAAGAGACACAAGATGAGGACCTAGCGGAATGGATCTATAAAGATCCCATCACCACTGATAAACCACAAGTTACACTTCCTACGGAACAGTATGGCAAAGGCCTCCTCATTATGCAAAGAATGGGATATGATGGTCAGAGTGCTTTGGGATACTGCAAACAAGGACGACATGAACCGCTGCTGCCAGAATTCAAGCCCAAAGGTAATACAGGCCTAGGTTTTGAAAAAGAGATCCTTCCTAAACTCAAATTCAAAGGAAAACCTAGCAAACCATTTTGCCCACCTACTGCAAAGAGGACACCTTTCATAATCAAAGCACCATCAAACACTATCCCCACTGCCCCATCGAGGCTCACAACCCCACCGCAACCATCACCAGTGCCAAACATACCACCAATCGCACCAGTAATCCCATCAATAACACCAATAGCAGCAGCAACTATCTCCGAACCCGCAGCGACATCTATGGCACCAGTAGTTCCAGCAAAAGCCACTGAGTCACCATTACCAATACTTCCAGTGACAGATCCTTTAAATCCCATCACAGTTCCTGCAGCACCAATCACTACAAAGATACATAAACCAATCACACCTGCCGTGTTCAACTCCAAAGACATCCCAGTATGGTATAGCAATCGGATGCTGGAAAGTGATTCAGAGACCGACTCACATGAGTGGGAATTTGATTCAGTGCAACTTAACACTTCAGATGAGGAAGACACATCACCACCTCCGCCCCGCAAAGACATCCCTGTTTACGGAGAAGCACAGATAAAGACCACTTGGGTACCTGAGCTGGAAACATCTTCCACAGACCCTATGTCTCATCCTACGCCTGATTCTGACAAGGAGAGTACCATCAACGACCTTCACCACACTGTCTTAACCCTCACTGATACCTCTAACACACTTAACTTAATCGATGAAGTAATGCCCATTATCCACCCTGAACTCATCAAATGGAACCAACCAAATCCCCCATGTCTTGACCTCTTCCAGAACGATGAGGCTATCATTGACTTTTTGGAATTAAGGGATAATCTACCAAGCGGGGATCACAAAGCTAGATTCGCCATTGAACTTAATAGCGCAGCATACTTCGGGGCAGATGCCAAACCCTTCAGCTGCAAAAATATAACAATAAAACATGGATCTTCCAGTGAAAACCACACTGTGGCACTGTTTGATCCGACAAAAGTAAAAAGAAAGAGCGTATCCAATGGTGAAAACCTCTCTGAGGTGCCTGAGGATGAAGGGTTTGACATTCTCCTTGCTAGTACACAATAGGAACGATCGACGATTCTCATTGAGGAGACTAAAGAATATAATGTGGGGACTCCTGAAAACCCTCATATCATACATCTGGCATCTCTTCTCACTCCAGAGGAACGGCCTAAGTTTATAGAGTTCTTCCAGAAGCGTCAGATCAACTTTGCATGGTCATATGCAGACATGCCTGGGCTTGATCCTGATTTAGTCATGCATCACCTCACCGTAGCAGAAGGAGCCAAACCTGTCAAGCAGAAGCTTCGTAAGATGCATCCCCAGATTGCAGTGCTAGTCAAAACAGAACTCAAGAAACTCCTAGATGTTGGTTTCATTAGACCAATTGATTATGCAAAATGGATCTCCAACATCATGCCAGTTGGCAAATCAAAAGGGGGCATCTTCATTTGTACTGACTTCAGAGATCTGAATAAGGCATGTCCTAAGGATGACTTCCCCCTTCCAAATATTGACATCATAGTGGATCTAACAGCAGGACATGCCATGCTTTCACTCATGGATGGCTTTTCAGGATACAATCAAATAAAGATCGCACCAGAGGATCAACATAAGACAACCTTCACATGTCCATGGGGCACATATTGCTGGAATGTAATGCCTTTTGGTCTAAAAAATGCAGGAGCGACCTATCAAAGAGCAATGACCACCATCTTCCATGACATGATGCATACTATGATGGAAGATTATGTGGATGACTTACTAGCAAAATCACTCACAAGAGAAGGACATCTCCATATCTTAGATCAAATCTTTGATAGACTGGAACAATATCATGTTCGACTCAACCCAAAGAAATGTGTCTTCGGAGTGACCTCCGGGAAGCTTCTAGGATACATTGTCTCAAGCAAAGGCATTGAGGTCGATCCAGCAAAGGTTAAAGCAATCATGGACATGCCACCTCCAAAGAATATCAGTCAGCTAAGGACATTACAAGGGCAGCTTCAATCCATCCGAAGATTCATTGCACAATTGGCTGATAAATGTCACCCATTCACACACCTACTACACAAGAACATCCGCTTTCAATGGGATGACAAATGCCAGCAAGCATTTCAGGAACTTAAAGACTATCTCATGAATCCACCATTGTTGATGCCACCAGATCCAAGTAGACCGTTGTTACTCTATATTTCAGCAACAAGTACAGCATTGGGTGTACTACTAGCACAACATAATGCAGAAGGTAAAGAGTGTGCTGTATACTACATCTCTCGCACACTGGTTGGCTATGAACTCAATTACACACCTATTGAGCGAGCTTGCCTAGCAGTAATCTTAGCAGCCACAAAATTAAGACACTATCTATTAACACACAAGGTACAACTCATTGCAAAGATTGATCCACTCAAGTATTTACTCAACAAAGCAGCATTGACAGGTCGCTTGGCCAAATGGGTAATGATTCTAAATGAATTTGACATTGAGTATGTAGATCGTAAAGCTATCAAAGGGCAGGTCATTGTAGATCAGTTGGCTGATGCACCACTCATAGGCGATCATCCTCTCATTTCCAATTTTCCAGATGAAGAGATATTCATGATCACAATAGCACAACCATGGAAGCTATATTTTGATGGGTCATACACTAGGCACGGCTCGGGGGCAGGCATTCTGTTTATCACACCTCAAGGTGATAGCATCCCAAAGTCTTACAGGCTCACATTTCCATGCACAAACAACATAGCTGAGTATGAGGCCTTGATCACAGGACTCAGGTTAGCCGTACAATGGAAATTACAAGAACTGCAAGTATATGGCGACTCGCAACTGGTCATTCGACAAGCAACAGATGAATATCAGACCAAAGATGATAAACTCATGCCATACAAGCAAATGGTGGACACTCTAAAGACATCATTTACTACTATCACTTTTGAGCAGATACCAAGAGATCAGAATTGAGCTGCTGACGCTATGGCTACCATCGCATCTCTCCTAGATCTTCCACAAAATTCAACACGCTACGAGTTCTTGGTAGAACAGCTTTGGATCGCCGCTTATGATATCCCTGACTCTGAAATGATATGTCGCCTTGTTGGTTCCGAATCCCCATGGTACGGTGAGTTCTACACCTATCTTCGCAATCATACCCTTCCTCCCAACCAATCAAATAACCAACGTAAAACCTTCATTCGCCAAACTGCTCGATATACCATTATTGCCAAAACCCTATACCGACGTAGTCTTGATGGTACTCTCCTTCGATGTCTGGAACAAGATGAGATAACAAAGGCTTTGGAAGAGGTACATGAAGGAATTTGCAGGACTCACTCAAGTGGTCCATCACTAGCCAAGAAGATCATGCGAGCTGGATACTATTGGCCCTCTATGGAAAAGGATTCCTACTATTTTGTCAAGAAATGCAAGAAATGTCAAGTTCATGGCGACCTGATACATGCACCAGCCCAGGAACTGCAACCAATCACGACACCATGGCCTTTCTGTCAATGGGGCCTTGACCTTGTGGGTAAGATTCATCCATCTTCATCCAATGGCCATAAATTCATTATTACCGCCACCGAATATTTCACCAAGTGGATCGAAGCTGTTCCACTTACCCAAGTCACCGGCAAGCAGATCGCCTCATTCATCCTCAATTACATCATCTGCCGGTATGGTGTACCCATGTCCATTATCACAGATAATGGTCTCCCTTTCAAAAATCAGGATGTCCGTGAACTTTGTGAGAAATTTCATATCCAACACCGCTTTTCCACTCCCTATTACCCACAAGGCAATGGTCAGGCCGAAGCGTCCAATAAAAACATATTAAGAATCCTAAAGAAGACAGTCAATGATGCCGGCCGTGATTGGCATGTTCAATTGAATCCAGCATTATGGGCATATTGAACTAGCATTCGAACCCCTACAGGTGCAACTCCTTATTCATTGGTCTATGGTGCAGAAGCTATCTTACCTATTGAGGTCGAGATATCGTCACTACGGGTTTCCTTGCACAATCTCATTGATGATGAAGCATACAGAGTCTCACACCTTTAGGACTTAGAGTTACTTGATGAGAAACGACAAGCTGCATACAATCACCTCAAAGCCTATCAGCAACGCATGAGTAGAAGTTACAATCACCGAGTTAGATCTCGTACATTTGAGGTAGGTGATCTTGTTCTTCGAGAAAATCCTCGCAACCAACCAAATAGAGAACATCAAGGCAAGTTTGAATCAAACTGGCTCGGCCCATATGTTGTCACTACTGTATTCGGGTCCGGGGCATATCAGTTGGCTACATCAGAAGGAGAACCGCTTGCAGATCCAATTAACAGCATGCACCTCAAACAGTTTTATACCTAAGGTATACAGAGCATCAGGCTCCCCTACATATCAAGAAAATCTCAAAAACATTCAGAAAATGTCCTGAAGAAAATACAAAAACATTCAAAAAAGTAAAGAAAAATCATGCATCCAAACGGTGAACAAACACTCCGGTGGCACCTTGGGTAAGTACGGTGGTGAAAACCTGGCAAACAGGCGCCACTCGTAAAAACAATGGCTCCAGTATCTTTCAGGCTCGTTGCGATCACATTCATGCACACACACATCCATCCATCCAAACTATGGCTTGTTATTTGATCTGCAATTAAGAAAGTACTCCACGCGTCTAGCATCCCACCTTTTCATAGTCCGGTCTACAAACTGGGGGCAATACCCTTACCCTCGTGATAGAAGTGGATTCTACATTGTCTTATGATTCATTAAGTTCTTCATTCAAAGCAATCATCAAAATACCAAAAACATGCAAAAATGTCTCAACACAAAATCCAAAAACATTCAAAAATATCTCGCAAAAATACCAAAAACATTCAAAACAATTCAAAATCGAAAAACATCGGAAAACCCATCAAAAATCACACAAAAACATGGCAACACCTTGTACATACTCATCCGTGCAGATGCAAAACAAACATTGACAAAACTACTCACACCATGACCATTTACCAATCAAACCACACAATCAACATTAACAATCCAAACCTGTCTTTAAAACAAGGATGCATCCTTCCTTACCAAAACAAAGACAAGATGACGTTTTCTTTGACAAGAAAATTATGTTAAGCTATCAAATACTTGGTTGATTTGTGAGTACAATCGTTTGTTTATCTGTATCGGGATCTTTTCAGCATTGTTTTGTTTTGTTTGCGCATCATTTCCGATGAAGTTCCGGGGCATGTACTAATGGTGTCTACATGGGAAGTTCACCAAGCTACGTGATCTTATGCAAAATGCAGTCATAGATCACTATGGCTTGCTGACTACAGCGTATACCTCGACCATATGGGCATGAACCATTACCAAGGATCCTTATTCTTTATTCTTTATGTATATATTATTTGTTTGCAGGTACAATGCTCATTATTTGGTTCCTCTTCCTCCAAATTGGACAAAGGTTTTATTTTCTTAGTACGGTATGAACTTGTCTCAGGATCTGATCAGCCTAAGATCAAGGAGGACAATCCAAGTCATGCACGAAAGGAGATAATCCTTGTCTATTCCGCAAGCAATACTCAGGTCAACTTGATCCATTATATCAAGTTGCTTGTATTAACTTGCTATATCAAATCCATGTAAGAAATACTCTGGTCATCTTGAATCATTATGTCAAGATGCTTGTATTTTCTTACAACATTTTAAAGCTCAATGATGAAAATAGAGCACTATGGATCGTCATTCCATCTCATCTATATATATTGCATTTCGTTGCATTCCACCCATCCATACATTCATAATAGCTACATATCATGCATACATAGTCATAATAATGCATACTCTATTTTACTCCTCTTCTTCCATAGGACTCGGTCCTAGTCCTCCATTTCTTCTATCTAACATTGAACCCCCGCCCCACCCTCCCCATCTCGATAATCACCATCACATACCCTACATCGTGTCCCAATGAACCTAATCAAGCCACGTTCATCACCATCCATCTCTAAATAGGAGGGATTGTGTTTCCTATCCTAAGTCATCCAATAAGTCAAGAAAGTTACTCTATCTGCACAGATACATCGACTCTCACACACCTAGACTATCAACAGATACTCTGATCAAGTATCTTCGGGTCTCAACAGGTAATCGATTATGGTAATCCTAGACTACAACAGGCATTTATCATAATGACCTAGTCTCAACGGGGCTGCTATGATTCACCACAACCATCCATCACACGCACATACTATCAATTGATCAACCAATCAAACACAATCACATCGCACAATTACATCAATTGTCTACGTCTCAACAAGTATTTTGCTTCATATACCTTGACTTCATCGGGCAATTACATCAATTGTCTAAGTCACATCAGGTCACTTTGATTCACTTACTTAGACTTTATCTTGTCCAAGCAAACAACTGACATCAACTGTCATGCTTTGACTTGACCGGGGCAATTAAACCGATTGCACCAGATTGTCCAAACAATTTTGATCAATTGTATAGCATCAATCCAAACCCCACACTACATCTGCTATGTATCTCTTGCATGACCTCAGGGTACTCGCTGGCTTGTTGTTTCTCCGTATTCACTCTATTTTTCTTCCATTCTTTCACTGTTGTTGCTAATTTCTTCTCTTCTATCACCTCGCCAATTTTCATTCTTTTTCGAGAGATCGCCCGATTTTTTGAAATTTTTCGGCCCATCTCTCGAGGGGGCATACCACCCATTAAATTTACATTTTATGGGGCATTTCTTCACACCAGTTTTTCTTTCTTTGAAACGATGCGATAAACTGCACCGTCTCAAAGAGGGGCAAATGTAGTCACATAAATCTGTCCATTTTAATTAAATGAATATTTCGTATTTATTTGATTAAAAATCCACTAGCCATCAATTAATTAAATTAATATTTAATTAATTCATCCCCAAACATTCTTCTATTAATTAAATAAATTATTCAATTTATTTTAATTAATTCATTAAACCAAATACAAATCAATTAAATAAATAAAATCAATTTATTTAATTAAAATCCCCCTATTCCTCTTTTAAATAAATTAACATTTATTTAAATCATTTTAAAACCTCCCCCACTTGCATTTTCCTACAACTGCAACTTGCACACATTTATTGAAATAAATGAATTTTTATTTTAATAAAATCCTATTTTCCCTCACCCACCAAATCCACTTGCAAAAATCTAATCCCCTTCTAGATTCTTCTAACCCCTTCCTAATTAGCCTAATCCATCCCCTAAATATTGTCACATTCCTAAGCAAAATGGAGTCACTTCTCAAAGACCCCAAAGTCTTTGAAAACCATTAAAGGCTTCCAACTTTCAACCACTTAATTCCCCAAAGTCTCCAATAACCATTAATGGTTAATTCAACCCTCCCACATGGTTAAAACATTTGTTTGACTCAACCTCTATCCAACCACAAAGGTCTCATCAAGCATTTAATACTTTGACCATGATTATCTCTTAATCATTTGCACAAAGGTTTATCCTTGGATTAACTCCTAATCCAGTGGGTAATCCTAATTTAGGCTTGACCCTTACCTTCTAGATAACCATGAGGTCTTCTCAGGCCTTTAATGCCTCCAACCTCTTCTTTCAACCCAATCCTGTGTTGACACTTGTCATTATTTTATTGGTGCCAATTGTGCACATGGATCCCCAACTTTCAAGCTTGACCCTTGATTAAACCTTTCAATCCTGGCCATCCATTGCTCCATTTTTCCTATAAATAGAGCCCATTCCTTCATAATCCAGATCCTGAAAACTTGTATGCATTTAGACTATAGCCATTTTAGAGAGCATTTAGCATAGCATAACTAAATCTTGTCTTTTTGGTTAAATATTGTCATTTTAGCATTAAAATAGCTTTTCATTTCATGTTTGGAGCTATTCTACAATCTCAATCCTCCATAAGCATCCATACGAGTTCTTGTGCGACCACATCTATAGGTTGTCACAGACATATAATAGAGGAGGTTTTAATGTTCAAAGGTATTTAGCTCTTGATTTCAGCCATGGACATGAGTTCCCGAATGTTATACCTCCTAAGATTAGGAAAGAGATTCCAAAGTTCAGTGGTTGAGATTTTGAGTCTGCAGAAAAACATCTGCAGGAATTTTCTAACTTGATGGGAGATTTTGACATAGGCCAGGAGGGTGTTTTTATGAAGCTTTGTGTTCAATATTTGAAAGAAGATGCCAAAGATTGGTTTGATAAATAATGATGAACAACATATACCCTAACTAGTACTGAGAGGTGGGGGGAGGTGAATCAACACATACAAAAACTTCTCCACAACTTATCAAGCTAAAACAACACTAACCGGTTGTCTTCATCACTGAACTTAACCATGGCAATACCGATTAAACACAGTAAGACTTCAGACAACATAGACCGACAAGTTTGAACACTTCAAATACATTTAATACTTGATAACTTCTTCACCCGTAAACATATGCATGTGTTATATCAACAATACCATAACCATTAGCTCTACATGCATAATCACTCAAACAAAGAATGCTTAATCATCACATAAAAAATGCACAACTCATGACACACATATTTTTCACGTGGAAACCCAAATGGGAAAAACTATGGTGGGGATGAATACCCACAAGCTTGTTTTGAACTCTTTTGAAGCTCACTTTGTTAGGAGCCTAGTCCGGTTAAAGACTTTACAATAAGGTTCTGCTAGGAACTGATCCTGTTAAAGATCACCTAATTAAGGGATGGCTATATACCCTGTTAAAGGTTACCTTGTTAGAGGATTTAAAGAAATCAATGAACTTGAGTCACCTGGTTAGAGGATTTACCAGTAAGTCTATTAAAGCTACCCAACAAAGGGATTTTCCTTTTGTTGAAATGGTTAGAAGACAACAGGTAAAACTTTGATCTGATAACAACACTATATGCTAAGGCAGATCCTTTTCAGTTCCTCTACTCTGCAATCACACTCTGCAGTTTTCTCTCACTGGTCTGGCAAGTATCTCATCACTTGGATACACACACAAATTTTGCCAACACAAACAATAAAAAACATCATCAACCTTATAGACAAAAATTAGGTCGATAGCATAAACCCTAAACCCTAAGCATTTAGGTTTACAATACAAGCGGTCCAGTCTTGACCGTCCAAACACTTTGCATAGAGCAATACAATTTTAAAAAGATCACAAGACAATCTGCATCATCCATTCTTCATTGCTCATGGGAATCAGTAACCCATCATGCTCTCTTCTCATACCGCTAAAAAGAGTGTTCATTGCCGAGGTAGACATTTAATGTAGTCGATCTTCACATGAAAGATCCTCAAGGAAATCCTTCACGTGCATAAAGCTGATGTGGCATCTCGATCTCATCTTCATCTCTTAGCTAACTCATCATAGAATGTCATTAGTTGCATCTCACAAGCGAGATTGCCAAACTGAAAACCCTAAAGCTAAGACTACCAACCGGTAGTCACCTTAAGTGAAACCCTGACACTAGTTCACTGCATCTCTTCATAACGGTTCACCAACTTCTTCCAATCTACATACCGGTTCACTTGCACTTATTGACATCAATGACAACATACATTATTATCATATCAACATGTCGGTTCATCATATACCAACAATCTCCCCCTTTGGTATTGATGGTAATACTCAGTGTAGCGTTGCAACTGTAAACATCATAAACCAGTGTATCTGTATCATCATATATCTTCTCCCCATACATCATATATATTCTCTCCCTTTGACAATAATGCCAAAGTAGAGGCACAAGCTTCCATTCTCCACTATGCTGCTCCCCCTATGGAGTAGCATCCTTCAACACATCAATCCTAAAAGATTTGACACTGTAGTACCTGACTGATGTGGAGCACACAACTTTAGTTGACTTCATGAAGGGGCAGAACCCCTAATTCACCTCTCAAATAAGTAAATGTAGTCTTCGGTAAGGGCTTAGTGAATATATCTACTAGTTGCTCCTTACTGGAAACATGTTCTAGTACAACCTCCTTATTCTGAACCTTTTCTCTCAAGAAGTGAAACTTAAGCTCAATGTGCTTAGTTTTAGCATGCAATACCAAATTCTTGGAAATATTTATTGCACTTATGTTGTCACAAAATTTATTCACCGGTTCAGATACAGGTACTTTGAAACCTTCCAATACATGTTTCATCCAGATTGCTTGAGTGCATTTCATAAATGCTGCCACATATTCTGCTTCAGCTGTAGACTGGGAAATACAACTATACTTCTTACTCATCCACGAGACTAGTCTTCCACCAAGAAGGAACACTCCACCAGTTGTGCTCTTCAGGTCATCCACATTACCTACCCAATGAGCATCAGTATATACTTTGAGATTAAAGTCACCATTATATGGATACCACAATCAATATTCAACTATTCCTTTCAGATATCTAAGAATCCGCTTGACAGATACCAAGTGGGATTCTCTGGGACTTTTTTGAAAATGGGCTACTATGCCCATTACATGAGCAATATCTAGTCTATTGTGCACCACATAGTGCAACTTACCAATCATTGACCAATACTCCTTATTCATCAACACTGAATTATCTTCCTTAGTCAGTTTACAACTGGTCACCATCGGTGTACCAACCAGTTTGCTCTCCTCCATGCCAAAGGTCTTCAATACCTCTTTAACATACTTGGACTGGTTAATAAAGATACCCTCTTTCATTTGATGAATCTATAAACCAATGAAGAACTTTATGTCTCCAATCAGAGACATCTCAAACTCTTTCTTCGTTTCATCTACAAAAGCATGACTCATTTTATCATCTCCTCCAAAGATTATTGTAAGGAAGTTAAGTAGCGGAAACAACTTCCTACACTAACCTTGAGAGGAGGGTAATGCAAAACTTTTTCAGATCGTTACAACAGTTACAGAAAAATAGAAATAGATATAATAGCATTCATACCATAACACAGTGATTTACGTGGGGAAAACCCTTTCGGGAGAAAAACCCCACACTCCAAAAGCAGCTCAATATTTTATTCAGCAATCAAAAACAGATTACAACATACTTGCAGAGCAAGCTCTTCACAGAAGTACCACTAATCAGAGATTCAGAGGCAACTCAATAGCCATAAGACTCTCTTAAACACAACCTCTATCTCACACACCTCATAAATAGGAGATACAATACAAGAAACCGTCAAACGGTATTACAAAACCATGGGCTAAAACCACCCAATAAGGTGTAGCCGACCTTATCTCCCTTCTAGATGCCCTATGATAGGTTAAAGCACACATCAACACGTGTCGCTCCCTTTTACAGCTCATTTATGTCTCTGATACAAATTATTTTTCCTATTTCAGGAGTACAAACTTCCGGAGGCCATAACTTGAGAACCGGGTGTCTGATTGACGAACCATTTGAAGCGTCGGAAAGCTCGCGAAGTGCTCTATCACCTCGTAACCCGCTACACCGGTTATGGCCACTTTTTAGGGCATTTTAGAGCCTCTAAATCCCCCAAAATTAATTTTAAACATTTTATCGCACCCCTTCAAGATGAAAACTTTAATATCTTCAAAACTAGTTGTGACCTTGCAACGCAACTTTACCGGAATGCTTATCTAGCCAACCAGAAGCTTCAGGGAGAGTTTCGCACCATTTCATGCTCAAATGAAAACTTACTATAAATAGTAACCTCGCATAAATGCAAGGTTGAGACACCATTTTTCCCAACAAATCTCCCACTTGTCGAACACCTTGCAGGAGCGGAAGGGAATGTCAACACAATGAATCAATTGCTAGGGGCCATAAGGCCCATAGACTCTGAACACCATCTGAACTTCTCTGTGCTCATAGCCTTAGTTAAAGCATCTACAACATTCATCAAAGTTTCCACCTTAACCAGCTTCACCCTACCATCTTCGACCATATCTCTAACAAAATGATACTGAACATCAATATGTTTGGTTCGGGCATGAAATGTCGGGTTCTTAGCTAGGCTAATTGCACTTTGACTGTCACAGTAAACTGTCACTGTACTTTGTTTTATTCCAATATCCGAACATAGTCTCTTAAGCCAAATGGCCTCTTTACAAGCATGAGTAGCTGCCATATACTCTGCTTCAGTAGTGGATAAAGCAACCACAGCCTGTCGCTTACTCATCCAACTAATTGCACCACCAAACAAATTAAACACATAAGCACTGGTGGATCTTCTGCTATCAATATCACCTGCCCAATTTGAATCCACATAACCATGGATATCAAGGGAAGTCATGCCTCCAACTGAATTACCATGATAACACAAAGAATACTCTGAAGTACCCTTCAAATATCTGAAGACTCTTTTGACTGAATCCCAATGAACTCTACCAGGATTAGACATATATCTAGAAAGTACTCCAACTGCTTGGGCAATGTCTGGTCTAGTACAGACCATAGCATACATCAAGCTTCCAACCGCACTCTGGTAAGGCACTCTGCTCATGTCTTCCATCTCCAATGGGGATGTAGGACAATCTGAAACAGATAGTTTCGTTCCAACTGTAAAAGGAACACTCAATGGTCTACAATTCTGCATGTTGAACCTCTGTAGCATTGAATTCACATACTTACTCTGGCCTAGCCATAGCTTTCTGTTCACCCTATCTCTTCTAATTTCCATCCCAAGAATGTGCTTTGCTGCACCAAGATCTTTCATTTCAAATTTAGCAGCGAGCTGAGACTTCAGTTCTGAAATCATACCTTTCCCTTTACCAATGAATAACATATCATCAACATACAATGCAATGAATAAGAAATGATCACCATCAGATTTATAATAAACACAGTGATCTAATTTAGAACGTTCAAATCCCAAACTCAACACATATGTATCAAATTTCTGGTACCACATCCTAGGACTTTGTTTGAGGCCATACAAAGATTTCTTCAATTTACAGACCAAATTACTTTTGCCTTTCACCACATAGTTCTCTGGCTGTGTCATATAAATATCTTCCTCCAAATCACCATGAAGGAAAGCAGTTTTCACATCCATTTGCTCAACCTCTAAATCATAAGCAGTAGCAATAGAAAGCAAAAATCTAATGGACATCATTTTTGCAACAGGAGAAATTTCTCACCGTAATCAACACCCTCAACCTGAGAGTAGCCTTTTGCAACCAACCTTGCTTTATACTTCTCAATGCTTCCATCTGAACCAATCTTTTTCTTGAACACCCATTTACAACCAATAGGTTTTCGTCCTTCAGGCAATGGTACAAGATCCCATGTATCATTCTTTTTCAAAGCTGCCGTTTCTTCCTCCATAGCAATCTTCCAGGATTCTACATCATTCATACCTAATGCCTCTTCTACAGATTTCGGTTCATCCACACTAGTATTCAGAGAAAAAATACATCTCCAGTCATTAGGTGAATACTTTTCAGGTGGTTGTCTATGTCTTGTAGACCTTCGAACAAGCTGAGTTGGAGGTTCTTCCTTCTCTTCCAAAGATTCAGAGCTAGACGAGCTCTCCTCAACTTCTTGCCTATCTAGGGGTCTCGATTCAACTCTTTCAGGTGTAGAAGGAAGTTGAATCACAACTTCTTTTTTAGTCTGTTTTGGCTGCAATGTAACAGAAGGAGACTTAATTTCTCTAAAAATAACACTTCTACTGTGAATTACCTTTTGTGCAATAGGGTCCCAAAGCTTTTATCCTTTCACACCATAACTATACCCGATGAAGATACATTTCATAGCCTTGTTCTCCAACTTTGTTCACTTCTCCTTTGGCACATGTGCATATGCCTCACAACCAAAAACTCTAAGATGTCTCAATGAAGGCTTGTGACCTGACCATGCTTCCATAGGCATTTTATCAACAAGAGCTGATGTAGGAGACCTGTTAATCAGGTAGCAAGCAGTGGCAACAGCTTCAGCCCAAAACTTTTGTTCGAGACCAGCACCACTCAACATACTCCTAGCCTTCTCCATCAGTGTCCTGTTCATTCTTTCTGCAACTCCATTCTGCTGTGGAGAATACGGAGTTGTCTTCTGCCTGTTAATTCCACAGTCTTTATAGAATCTATCAAAATCATTAGAGCAAAACTCACCGCCATTATCAGTTCTCGAACATTTTATTTTCTTTCCAGTCTGCAGCTCTTCCATTGCTTTAAATTCTTTAAAATGACTAAAAACTTCAGATTTACTCTTTAGAAAATAAACCCATGTCCTTCTACTAAAATCATCAATAAATGAAACATAATATGTGGATTTTCCAATCGAAGAGACATCTACTAGACCAAACACATCAGAATGGATAAGATCCAAAACACCACAAGTTTTATGAGAACTCGAGTAAAACTGAACGCGGTTTTGTTTTCCATAAATGCAATGCTCACAGAAATCAAAGTCAAGATTACAATCATTCAAACCTTCAACAAGGTTTTTATTTTTCAAGGTCCTTAGACCCTTTTCTCCAATGTGGCCAAGTCTCTGGTGCCATAACATAGTCTTCTCTGTAGGTAACTTTGCTTCAGATGAAAGAGCACCCTTAGGTACCCAAAAACCATTTCCATCTGCTGAAGGTGAAACCTTCAAATCTTCCAATGAAGTATCCGCAGATTTACTTTTTACAGAAGTGCTATTACACTCAACAGTGTATGCTTCAAGCTTATACAAAGTGCCAAACCTGACACCTCTAGCAACTACCATAGCACCCTTAATCATCTTACATCCTGCTTCAGAAAAGACTACCTGCACACCCGCATCTATCAGTTTGCTCACAGATAACAGGTTTCGTTTTAATCCAGGGATATGCAGTACACCATTAATCCTTTTTATTCTACCATCAGAAAACTTGATTCTAACTTTACCTCGACCAACAATGTCTAGAGGTGAATCATCACCCAAGTACACCTTACCTCCATTAAATCCTTCATATTCAAAAAACCAATCTCTATTGGAAGTCATATGAAAAGATGCACCTGAGTCAATTAGCCAGACATCATTACCTGCATGAGTCGCCAAAGCCGCAATAAATGCATCGCCATCTTCCTTGTCGGACTCAGAATCAAAATTGAACTTTTTTTTTTCTTCTTCTTCTTTTCTTCATTGTAGTCCTTACGGATGTGACCCGGTTTACCGCAGTTCCAGCAAATGACTTTGGACTTTCCAGGAGATTTCGATCTCCCTTTGGATTTGGACTTGTCGCGCTTCTCATTCTTCTTGCCTTTCTCCTTAGGTCTTCCATGAATGGTTAGGGCTTCCTTTGAACTGATAGATACCTTCCTTCGCATCTCTTCACCGAGTAGGGCACCCACCATGTCTTCAGATTTCAAAACAACAGAAGTACTACCGATAGCCATAACAAGAGAATCCCACGAATCAGGCAAAGAACAAAGCAAGATCTGACATTTCTCCTCCTCATCCATCTTAACACCGATGGATACTAATTGAGCCACCAACATATTGAATACTTCCAGGTGGTCTGCAATTCGTCCACCCTCTTCCATCTTCAAAGAATACAATTTCTTTCTTAAGAAAATTTGATTTAATAAAGATTTCGCTTGATACATCTCACCAAGCTTAGTCCATAGCTTCTTTGCAGAGTTCTCTTCATGGACATTGATTAGAACAGAGTCTGCCAGGCACAGTCTAATTAAACCCTTGGCTTTTCAGTCCATAACATCATACTGAGCTGCCACAGTAGGATCTGAGGGCCTTTGGACATTCGCATCAACAACATCCCAAAGATCTCGATCTATTAGCAGATCTTCCATCTTCAGCTTCCACATCTCAAAATTACTTCCATTAAATTTCTCCACCTCTATTCTCCCTGACGAACTCGCCATCTGAATATTCCTGCAACAAGATCAAAAAGTGTCTTTTGCACAAGCTCCCACTCAAATCTGGATTAGTTCAAAAAACCCAACTGCCCACAATTGAAACCAAAGGTGATCAGGCTCTGATACCACTTATAAGGAAGTTAAGTAGTGGAAACAACTTCCTACACTAACCTTGAGAGGAGGGTAATGCAAAACTTTTTCAGATCGTTACAACAGTTACAGAAAAATAGAAATAGATATAATAGCATTCATACCATAACACAGTGATTTACGTGGGGATAACCCTTTCGGGAGAAAAACCCCACACTCCAAAAGCAGCTCAATATTTTATTCAGCAATCAAAAACAGATTACAACATACTTGCAGAGCAAGCTCTTCGCAGGAGTACCACTAATCAGAGATTCAGAGGCAACTCAATAGCCATAAGACTCTCTTACACACAACCTCTATCTCACACACCTCATAAATAGGAGATACAATACAAGAAACCGTCAAACGGTATTACAAAACCATGGGCTAAAACCACCCAATAAGGTGTAGCCGACCTTACCTCCCTTCTAGATGCCCTATGACATGTTAAAGTACACATCAACACATGTCGCTCCCTTTTACAGCTCATTTATGTATCCGATACAAATTATTTTTCCTATTTCAGGAGTACAAACTTCCGGAGGCCATAACTTGAGAACCGGGTGTCCGATTGACAAACCGTTTCAAGCGTCGGAAAGCTCACGAAGTGCTCTATCACCTCATAACCAGCTGTGCTGGTTACGGCCACTTTTCAAGGCATTTTGGAGCCTCTAAAGCCCCCAAAATTAAGTTTAAACATTTTATCGCACCCCTTCAAGACGAAAACTTTAATATCTTCAAAACTAGCCGTGACCTTGCGATGCAACTTTACCGAAATGCTTATCTAGCCAACCAGAAGCTTCAGGGAGAGTTTCACACCATTTTGTGCTCAAATGAAAACTTACTATAAATAGTAACCTCGCATAAATGCAAGGTTGAGACACCATTTTTCCCAACAATTATGTCATCTACAAATACTTCAGAGATTAGAATCTGATCACCTTCCAATTTTAGGTAGATGCTTCTATCCTCACTTGTTCTTTGAAATCCCATCTTCACAAGATGAGAGTGTAACCATTCATACCATGCCCTAGGTGCTTGTTTCAATCCATACAAGGCTTTCTATAATCTACACACCATGTTACTATCTTCTAATAAGGCGAACCCATCCGGTTGCTCAATATACACTTCCTCTTCTAGGATTCCATTCTTGAATGCAAACTTCACATCCATTTGATAAAACTTAAATCCCTTGAATGCTGCAAATGCAAGTAGCATTCAAACACCTTCCAATCTAGCCACATGAGCAAAGGTTTCTCCATAGTCTTCTCCCTCTTCCTGAGCATATCCTTTGCATACAAGTCTTGCCTTGTTCCTCACAACTGTGCCTTCTTCATTTAGCTTATTCCTGAAAACCAATTTGGTACCTATGACATTCTTGTATTCTGGTCTGGGTACCAAGGACCATATTGCATTCTTTTCTATCTAGTCTAGCTCCTCTTACATTGCCTTAATCTAGTCTTCATCTGTATGTGCTTCTTTGGAGGTCTTGCGCTCTAATTCAGAAATCATGCAAGAGTTTTCTTTCAGCTTTCTTCTTGTGAGTATCCCTTCATCTTTATCCCCTATGATTTGCTTCGGATCATGATGTAATTTCACATACCTAGGAATGACTCTAGCTGGTTCTACTAGCTTTTCCTCTTCTTCTTCACTTACTTCTTCTTCTTTACCTACTGCAACTTCTACCAATACAGGAACACTGAGATCTTTACTTGTTTCTTTCTTAACCGGTTCCCAAAAGGCTATACCCGGTTCATCTTCCACTTCCTCACTACAGGTTTCCTCAGGTTGCTCAGGGGATTCATCAACCCTGACATTGATACTCTCAACAATTTTTTGTGTTCTAATGTTGTAGCACTTGAGAGATTTGCTCTTAGTGGAATATCCCAGAAATATTCCTTCATCACATTTAGCATCAAACTTGCTCAGATGCTCACCTCTCTTGATGTAACACTTACTACCAAACACTTTAAAATAACTCACAGTTGGAGTTTTCCCGGGCCAATACTCATAAGGGGTTTTATCTTTGCCTCTTGATGAGTACCCAGTTCATAGTATAGACTATAGTACTCACCGCTTCTCTCCAAAAAGTGTGAGAAACCTTTCCTTGGATCAACATTGTTCTAGCCGCTTCAACTACAGTCCTCTTATTCCTTTCTACCATGCTGTTCTATTTTGGTGTTCTTAGGGTAGACAACTACCTCTTGATATCACTATCTTCACAGTACTTGTTGAATTCATCAGAAGTAAATTCACCTCCTTGATTAGTTCATAGGAATTTTATCTTTTGACCACTTTCCTTCTCTACTAATGCTCTAAAGGCTTTGAACTTACAAAACACCTCATAATTGTCTTTCAAGAATGTGACCCACATCATTCTTGAGTAGTCATCAGTAAGAATCATGAAATACCTATCTCCCTGAATACTTCTAGTTTTCATAGGACCACACAAATCAGTATGCACAAGATCAAGTAAGTTTTCAGCTGAAAAAGACTCACCTTTAAAAGTTGAGGAACATATCTTCCCAAGTTGACATTCTTTGCATAAACAATTCTCTGGTTTATTCAGCAAAGGCAATCCTCTTACTACCTTGATCTTACTAGCCTTTACAATATTATCAAAGTTCATATGACAAAGTCTCCTATGCCATATCCAACTATCATCAAACTTCACCATCAGACAACGACTTATCTTGGCATTCAACTGAAACAAGTTACCTCTGGCCTTCTTACCAGTGGTAATAAGTTCACCACTTTTCCCAATTATACTGCAGACTCCACCTTTGAACTCCAGAATGAGTCCGTTATCATTTAGCTGAGAAACACTCAGCAGGTTATGCTTAACACCTTCTACCCAGTAGACATCATCCGCACTACTCCTTCCATTCAGCGAGATGGATCCTTTTCCTTTTACCAAGCATGGTGCATTATTGCCAAATTTGACAAAATCTCCATCTGATTCTTCTAGAGACAAAAACTTTCTCTGATCACCAGTCATGTGGTGAGAATAACCACTATCACTTATCCACTCATTAGAGTTGTCAATGTGAGAGACAAGTTCTTTCTTGTCAGACACTTCTTCCTTTACAACTATAAACACTATGTCCTCATTCTCTTCATCCTTAGATTCTTCATCAGTAACACCTTCATCCACTGCAACAAGGAAATTTCTTCTATTTCCTCCTTTATACTTCCAAAACCTCTCTGATTTATCCTTATTTTCATTGTTAGGATAGTTAACAACTATGTGTCCTATCTTATTGCAAGAAAATCATTTTAAAGGAAGCTTTGGTGCAGGAGCACCTAGGACCTAGGCAATTTCACTTTCACAATTTTGGCTTGTACTGACCCTAGACAAGTTAGTGGTGAATAAGGTCTCTAGGAGGGTCCAAGAGTGAGTATGTTGTGTCAATGTAGGCCTAGGTTGAGTTCATTTTACTTAGGTTTGCATTTTTGTGTAAATAGTGAGTTTGAGTAGGTATTTGGCCTTTTGTTGGTCAAAAGTGTCAAAAGTTGGTAAAAGCATTAGAGGGGGTTAAATAGGTCTTATAAATGTTAGAAAATTCAATTATGATGATTTGGAATAGGTCTTATAAGTCAGAGAGACCAAAAAGTGCAAAAGTGCAAAGTTGCAAAAAGTTGTCATGACAACTTTTGTCCTAAAATTGGTTAGCGGTGGAGTTAGGCATTTCCCAATGCCATGGAAGGACTCCAAACATGGGAAATCTATATAAACCCTCTCTTGCACATTTACCACGGTTGGTGAAGTGTGTTTTGTAAGTCTAACAACTTAAACTACTCATTTTTAGTCTTGTGGACAACATTTTGGTTTGTTTACTAAATTTTGCAATAGAATATGGATTGAATCCATTGATCCAGAAATAGATTGAGTTACTCTTGTGTTTTTTTGTACTGTTGGCTCATTTTAGAGCTTTGTAGATACTGTACATAGGTGTTTTCTTGTTCAAGTTTGTAAACAACTAGTCTTGGCTTGTAATTAGCAATTTTCTTGTAAAGATGGTTGCCCCATGAGCTCCACACTTGCTGGGGCATGCCTTGTTGGAACATGATGGGAAACCCTCTTTATAGTGTACATATGCAAGTTAAAATTTTGGAGAAGAGCTTTGATGTGACTGTCACCCTATTCTAGGCGAGTCCAATAGCAACCTGGTTAGAGGAAATAAGGTGAAAATAGAGTGTTAAGTGCAGGGGGTGTGTGCCGAATCACCATTTCAGAGTTTGGAGGGGTTTATGGAGTTGGGGCAAACTTTTCCATGTAGGTATAAGCTTTGAAAAATCCTTTTTAAAACCCCAATTTGTTCATACACTACCAGTTAGAGGCCTTATAAACCCTTCAAAACCCTCATTTTGGGGTTCATACATTGTACGGTGAAACCAGGGGCCAAAACCATAAAAATCATTGAGGGATAGGTGTATCTTTGAAGAAAATGAAAACTTATTTGGGGGTCGTTTGAATCATTTTCACCCAAGCCCTAGAAAATTGGATTTGGAGGCCTAATTAGGCCTAATTCCTTGTAGCCCTTTTCTAGGCAAGAATTTGAGACTGGTAAGAAACCTATTGATTGCAAGACACTAATGGACTTTAAATGCATAAAAAACATGTTATTAGACACCTCCACACCTTTGCAACATCTCATAGTTATAAGAGGCCATTTTGACAAATTGAAGCCAAGAAGACATAATTGAGTACCTTGAGAAGCATAGTGAATTGGTAGGGTTCGTAGTCAAGACACTTGAAGAAAACACTTTAGAAAGAAAAAGAATCAAACCCTATAAGATATTGAGAAGGACTTGAAGGTCTAGAGAGCAACTAGGCCCGGTGAGTTGGTGCAATTGAGCAATACCAGCTAGGTGAAGTGTTGAGCAAACTAGATAAACCCCATCAAATTGGTATCAGAGCTTATACGATTTGGGCTAGAAGAGTTGATGTTGTCTATGGAATCTATAGGAGACAACAACATGGTGACCAATGCAGAGTTGGCCAGGAAAATGGATGATCAGGAGGAGGAGAATAGACTCCTGAAAGAGAAATTGATTGTTTTGGAGAGCAAGCTTGGTGCAATAGAAACTAAGGCTGACGAAGTGTTGGTAAAGGTGGAAGGAGCAGAAGGGAAGGGTAAAGAAGTGTCACAGATAGACAAGATACCTAAACCTGATCCTATCCTAGAGCAAGAACCTTTCTTGAAGGCATTGAAGGCCTTGAGTGGCAAATCACTAGAAGGATTGCCATTGTTCACTGGTAAGATGGAGGCAGAAGTGGTCCTAGAATGGATAGAAGGTATGGAGAACCACTTTGGATGTGAAGGCATAAATGAAGCCCAGAGAGTCAAGGTAGCCAAGTAAAGGATGAGAGGAGCTGCCCTCGAATGGTAGAAATTTGTACAAGATGAGAGGAAGAAAATGGGCAGAGCACCTATCTCTTCTTGGAAAGGGATGCTGGTCAAAATCAAAGAAGTCTATCTCCCTGATGAATATGAAGTGCAAATTCATAGGAAGAGGTAAAACTTAAGACAAAAGGATCTTGATGTCCGTAGCTATACAAAGGAGTTTCACAAACTTAGCCTTAGATCCCATGCGATGGAAGAAGAGTGTCTCAAGGTTGCTAGGTACCTAAATAGTCTATGGTGGAACATCCAAGAAGAATTCAGTCTAATGAGCCCAAAAATAGTCCATCAAACCTTTCAACTTGCCCTTAAAGTTGAGGAAAAACTGAAAAGAAGACATGACTCAAGTAACAATAGGGGCAGAGGTAGAGGAAAAGACAATAGAGGCCATAGAGGAGGCTTTGGTGGAAGAAGTTCTGAACAAAGAACACAAGGAGAGTCTAAACTCACTGAGCAACAAGATAGTGGCAGTAGTAGAGGAGGATTCAATAGAGGAAGGGGATCAAATAGTGGTTCCAGAGGAGATCTAGTCGACAAGGTAGAGGTTCCTCATAATTTGCAACAATGAAGTGTTACCATTGTAACCAAATTGGTCATCCAACATATAGGTGTCCAGAGAAGGGATCATCATCACATGGTGGTGAAAGAAGAGTGAGTTATCTCCAAGAAGAGTCTTCAAGCAGCAAGAATTCATAGGTTTCCTTAGAGTTAGAAGTGGGTGACAACTTGATGATAAGGAGAACTTTGATCAAAGAACCAGTCAGAGAAGAGCCTAGCCAAAGAAGGTCCTTATTTAGGATCAAATGCAAGATTATGGACAAAGTGTGCAAAGTGATCATTGATTCAGGGTCTACAGACAATATTGTGTCAGAAGAGGTAGTGAGCAAGCTCAAATTGCAAAGGATACCTCACAACAATCCTTATAGAGTCACTTGGTTGAACAAAGGTCAACATGTTCTTGTTAATGAGCAAGCATGGGTGGATTTTACCATTGGAAGGTATAAGGACAAGTTGTTATGTGATTTATTACCCATGGATGCATGCCATTTTCTTTTAGGAAGACCATGGCAATTTGATAGACAAGCTATCCATGATGGATCCAAGAATGCATACTCATTCAAGAAAGATGGAGTCACATTCAAGATTCAGTCTATCCTTGAGGAAGGTGAAAAAAGGGCAGCAGGTCCTAATGTTCTTTTAGTGAGTGAAAAATAGTTCTTAAAGAGACTTGAGGAAGGTGAAGGTATAGGGTTTGCACTTGCGATGAAGCCTGAAGAAGAAGACAAGAAAGAGAATCAAGATTTGCCATTACAGGTGCAAGATTTGTTGAAGAAATTCAAAGGCATAGTAAGTGAAGGACAACCAGCCACCTTACCTCCTAAAAGAACCATAAGCCATCAAATAGACTTCATTCCTAGAGCATCCTTGCCTAATAAGGTAGCCTACAAAATGACTCCTCAATAAAACATTGAAATTGCCAAGCAAATCCAAGAGCTCTTAGACCAAGGCATAATTAGAAAAAGTATTAGCCCTTGTGCTGTCCCTACCATGTTGGCACCAAAAAAAGGTGGTACATGGAGATTGTGTAATGATTCTAGAGCCATAAATAGGATCACCATTAGATATAGGTTCCCTATTCCTAGAATAGAAGACATAATGGATTGTTTAGGGGAAGCCAAGTACTTTACCAAGATTGACCTTAAGAGTGGCTATCATCAAATTAGGATTAAGGAGGGTGATGAATGGAAAACTGCAATCAAGAATACTGAGGGTCTTTATGAGTGGCTTTTAATGCCATTTGGCTTATCCAATGCTCCAAGAACCTTCACGAGACTCATGAATGAGGTGATGAAGGACTTCATAGGTAAATTTATGGTAGTGTATCTTGATGATATTCTCATTTTCAGTAAAGATAGGGCAGATCACATTAATCATTTGCAAGATGTACTACAAAGATTGTATGATGAAAAGCTAACCATGAATTTGGATAAGTGTGAGTTTGTCAAGAAGGAGTTGGTTTACCTTGGGTTTGTGTTGTCTCAAGGAAACCTCAAGATGGACCCAAGCAAGGTTGAAGCCATTGTAAATTGGCCTACTCCTAAGACAACAACAAAGGTGAGAAGCTTCCATG
This sequence comes from Cryptomeria japonica, assembly GCF_030272615.1. Taxonomy (NCBI): domain Eukaryota; kingdom Viridiplantae; phylum Streptophyta; class Pinopsida; order Cupressales; family Cupressaceae; genus Cryptomeria; species Cryptomeria japonica. The sequence goes on from NC_081412.1 coordinate 421,693,024, forward strand.
GACTAGCTCAGTACTACAGGAAGTTCATTAGGTAGTTCAATGCTATATGTGCACCCATGTTAGACACCATTAAAGGTAGAGTAAAGGCAAAGTTTCAGTGGGGTGAAGCAGCAAACAAAGGTTTTGAAACCTTAAAGGAGAAGATAGCTACCCAACCGGTACTAGTGTTGTCTAGTTTTGAGAAACTTTTCATTGTAGAATATGATGCAAGCAATGTTGCAGTAGGTGCTATCCTAAGCCAAGAAGAAAGACCAATAGCTTTCCATAGTGAGAAGCTAAGTGATGCCAAGAAGAAATACTCTTCATATGATCTTGAGTTGTATGCTTTAGTGCAGGCATTGAGGAAGTGGAGACACTATCTCCTTCCTAAAGAATTTGTGGTCTATACGGACAACCAAGCATTGAGTTTCCTAAACTCACAAGATAAATTCATTCATAAACACATGAAATGGGTGGAGTATATGTAGGCCTATATATTCACCATTAAGCACAAGAAAGGGCAGTTAAACCGGGTAGCTGATGCATTGAGTAGAAGACTTTTGATAGTCCAAGAAATCCAATTGAGAAGGATAGGTGTGGACAATTTTAGAGACTTGTACCCAAAGGATGAGGACTTCTCAAGTTCCTACAAGGTGTGTAAGGAATACCAAAAACACTTCCATAGTGAGTATTCTGATTTCACTTTGTAAGATGGACTATTGTTCAAAGGTGGGCAACTTTGTGTGCCTAGAGGCTCAATGAGAGAAAATCTTATTCAAGAGAAGCATAATGGCAGCCTTAGTGGACATTTTGGAGTCAATAAGACTCAAGAGTTGGTTCAAAGATACTATTATTGGCCAAAGATGAATCAAGATGTGAAGAAATATGTGGAGACTTATATAGTTTGCCAAAAATCCAAGGGTACTTCAACGAATGTCGGTTTATACCAACCTCTTCCCATACAAAATAGACCTTGGGAATGCATTAGCATGGACTTTGTAGTAGGGTGTCCAAGGACAAAACATGAATATGACAACATTTATGTGATTGTGGACATATTTAGCAAAATGTCTCACTTTGTGCCTTGCAAGACTACTCATGATGCATGCCAAATTGCTCAATTGTTCTTCAAAGAGGTAGTGAGGATACATGGTTTACCCATGAGTATTGTTTCAAATAGGGACTCAAAGTTTATGAGTCATTTTTGGAAGAAACTATGGCAGAAGCTTGGAACCAACCTCTCTTTTGGATCAACCTACCATCATCAAATAGATGGGCAGACCGAAGTGGTGATTAGGAGCTTGGGAAACTTGTTAAGGTGTCTTACTAAGGAATATGGACAAACATGGGATCAAGTACTCTCACAAGGTGAATATGTATACAATGACACCATAAATAGGACTACCAACAAGAGACCTTTTGAAGTGGTCTATGGGGTGCACCCTAGAGGCATTTTGGAGTTGAGAGACTTAGGAAGTGTAGAAGAAAGAAGTGGATATGAAGAGGACTTTGCTCAATCAATGAAGGAAGTCCATGATTCGGTTAGACAAGGATTGATGGAGAACACAAACAAGCTCAAGCAAAAAGTTGATGAAAAGAGGAAGAACCTCCAATTTCAAGTAGGAGATCTTGTCATGGTACACTTGAATAAAGCAAGGCTACAACAAGGAGTTCCAAACAAGTTACAAATGAGGAGGATAGGTCCATGTGCCATTCTAGCCAAGTATGGAGAAAATACCTATAAGGTGGATCTACCTAGTGACATAGGCTTGTCACTGGTTTTCAATATAGCAGACTTAGTTGCATACAAGGGACCACTTCAAGGTTTAGATTGCAGTCACTTAGAGGTTTCAGTTGATGTGAACAACCTTTAGTTACCATCCAAACCAAATCCAAAGGCCGAGAAGGTGTTGAGTTCAAGGATCACTAAGAAGACAAGACATCAAGTCTATTGGGATCACCTCATCAAATGGAAGGGTATGGATGAGATTGAAGCTACATAGGTGATGGAGATAGAGTTTCAGAAGCTTGGAATTGATCAGAATCTGATTCCCAAAGAGGTGACATAATCTTCTTTTGTTTGGGAGAATGGTGCAGGAGCACCTAGAACTCAGGCAATTTAACTTTCACAATTTTGGCTTGTACTGACCCTAGACAAGTTATTGGTGAATAAGGTCTCCACGAGGGTCCAAGAGTGAGCATGTTGTGTCAATGTAGGCCTAGGTTGAGTTTATTTTACTTAGCTTTGCATTTTTTGTGTAAATAGTGAGTTTGAGTAGGTATTTGGCCTTTTTTTGGTCAAAAGTTGGTAAAAGCACTAGAGAGGGTTCAATAGGTCTTAGAAATGTTAGAAAAGTCATTTATGATGATTTGGAATAGGTCTTATAAGTTGGAGAGACCAAAAAGTGCAAAAGTGCAAAGTTGCAAAAAGTTGTCATGACAACTTTTGTCTTGAAATTGGTTAGCGGCGGAGTTAGGGGTTTCCCAATGCCATGGAAGGACTCCACACATGGGAAAGATATATAAACCCTCTCTTGCATGTTTACTAAGATTGGTGAAGTGTGTTTTGTAAGTCTAACAACTTAAACTACTCATTTTCAGTCTTGTGGACATCATTTTGGCTTGTTTACTAAATTTTGCAATAGAATATGGATTGAATCCATTGATCTAGAAATGGATTGAGTTACTCTTGTGTGTTTTTGTACTATTGGATCATTTTAGAGCTTTTTAGATACTATACATAGGTGTTTTTTTTGTTCAAGTTTGTAAACAACCACTTTTGGCTTGTAATTAGCAATTTTCTTGTAAATATGGTTGCCCCATGAGCTCCACATGTGCTTCCATCACGGCTTGTTGGAAAATGATGGGAAACCCTTTGTATAGTGTACATATGCAGGTTCAAGTTCTGGAAAAGAGATTTGATGTGACTGTCACCTTATTCTAAGCGGGTCCATGAGCAACTCGGTTAGAGGAAATAAGGTGAAAATGGAGTGTTAAGTGCAGGGGTGTGTGCCAAATCACCATTTTAGAGTTTGGAGGGGTTCATGGAGTTGGGGAAGACTTTTCCATGTAGGGAGAAGCTTTGACAAATCCTTTTTATAGGAAAACCCCAATTTGTTCGTACACTACCAGTCAAAGGCCTTGTAAACCCTTCAAAACCCTCATTTTGGGGTTCATACATTGTACGGTAAAACCAGGGGACAAAACCACAAAAATATTTGAGGGATAGGTGTATCTTTTAAGAAAATGAAAACTTATTTGGGAGTCCTTTGAATCGTTTTCACCCAAGCACTAGAAAACCGGATTTCGAGGCCTAATTAGGCCAAATTCCTTGTAGCCCTTTTCTAGGCAAGAATGTGAGATTGTTAAGAAACCTATCGATTGCAAGCCACTAATGGAATTAAAATGCATACAAAACATGTTAGTAGACATCTTCACACCTCTGCAACATCTCATAGTGATAGGAGTTCATTTTGACAACTTGAAGCCAAGAAGCCATAATTGAGTACCTTGAGAAGCATAGTGAATTGGTAGGGTTCCTAGTCAAGACACTTGAAGCAAACACTTTAGAAAGAATAAGAATAAATCCCTAGAAGGGATTAAGAAGGACTTGAAGGTCTAGAGAGAAACTAGGCCTGGTGAGTTGGTGCAATTGAGCAACACCAGCTAGGTGAAGTGTTGCGAAAACTAGATAAACCCCATTAAGCTTACCTCTGTATTTTCCAGTACCTTTTGGAAGTCTCTTGGCAATAAGAGCTTCAAAATCCATAAGAATCTCTTCATCATCCATACCTCTTCTTTGCATGGATTCATAACTAGTACTTACTTCTTTTCCTCTTCTGGTTGGTGCAACAGATGCTCTAAAAGCTGACTCAGTCTTCTGAACACAGCCATCATAGATATTCAACTCATATGTAGTTAACTTTGCAATGATAGAGTCTAAGGATACCTTGGTTTTGTCAATAGACCTTAGTTCCTAAATAGAAACAAATCTGATTGCATAGACCGGTAATAATGATCTCAAGACTTTACTGACAACAGTGGCATCATCAATTTTTCCACCAGTCCTCTTGATATCTCCAACAACAATCTTGATCCTTATGCCATATTGCTAAATGGTCTCACCTTCAACCATCCTCGTGTCTTCAAATTTTCCTCCAAGGCTCTCTTCCTTATCTTTCTTTACATGGTCATCACCACCATAAATAGTTTCCAATGTGTCGCATACATGTTTAGGAGTGTCCTTGTCTTGTACATCAATGAACTCAATATCAAACAAACTGCTAATAAGGGCTTCCATGAATTGCCCATTTTCTTGAATCTCTCTTTTCTGATCATCGGTTAAAGTGCCAGGGGGAATTACATACACATTCTCAACATAGCTCCATTATTGAGCACCCAAAATCTTGATATAGATCTTCATTCTACCCTTCCATATTTTGAAGTTATCTCTATTGAGCTTAGGACCTTCCCTCTTCATCATTAAGGCAAGATATTTTACCTCAAGCGGTTAAGCTTATATCACCGAGGATATAGAGTTTCTCTAATACCAATTGATGAATAATGATGAACAACAGATACCCTAACTAAAACTAAGGGCGGGGGGGGTGAATCAGTACATACAAAAACTTCTCCACAACTTATCAAGCTAAAACAACACTAACCGGTTGTCTTCATCACTGAACTTAACCATGGCAATACCGATTAAACATAGTAAGACTTCAGACAACATAGACCAGTAAGTTTGAACACTTCAAATACATTTAATACTTGATAACTACTTCACCCATAAACATATGCATGTGGTATATCAGCAATACCATAACCATTAGCTCTGCATGTGTAATCACTCAAACAAAGAATACCTAATCATCACAAGAAAAATGCACAACTCATGACATAGTTTTTTCATGTGGAAAACCAAATGGGAAAAACCATGGTGGGATGAATACCCACAAGCTTGTTTTGAACTCTTTTGAAGCTCGCTCTGTTAGGAGCCTAGTCCTTGTAAACACTTTACAATAAGGTTTTACTAGGAACTGATCCTGTTAAAGATCACTCGGTTAAGGGATGGATATATACCCTGTCAAAGGTTGAAACCCCATTAAAGGTTACCTTGCTAGAGAATTTAAAGAACTCAATGAACTTGAGTCACCTGGTTAGAGGATTTACAGTAAGTTTGTTAAAGCTACCCGAAAAAGGGATTTTCCTTCTGTTGAAATGGTTAGAAGACAATAGGTAAAACTTTGATCTGATAACAACACTATATGCTAAGGCAGATAGTTTTTTGTTCCTCTACTCTGCAATCACACTCTGCAATTTTCTCTCACTGGTCTGGCAAGTATCTCATCACTCGAATACACACACAACTTTTGCCAACACAAACAATAACAAATATCATCGACCTTATAGAAAATAATTAGGTCGATAGCATAAACCCTAAACCCTAAGCATTTAGGTTCACAATATAAGAGGTCCAATCCTAACCATACAAACACTTTGCATAGAGCAATACAATTTCAAACAGATCACAAAGCAATCTACATCATCCATTCTTCATCGCTCATGGGAATCAGTAACCCATCACACTCTCTTCTCATACCACTAAGAAGAGTGTTCATTCCCGAGGTAGACATTTAATGTAGTCGATCTTCACATGCAAGATCCTCAAGGAAATCCTTCACGTGCACAAAGCTGACATGGCATCTCAATCTCATCTTCATCTCTTAGCTAACTCATCACATAATGTCATCAGTTGCATCGCACAAGAGAGATTGCCAAACCAGAAACCCTAAAGCTGAGACTACCAACCAGTAGTCACACTCAGTGAAACCTCGACATTGGTTCACTGCATCTCTTCATACCGGTTCACCAAATTCTTCCAATATGCATACCGGTTCACTTGCACTTATTGATGTCAATGAAAACACACATTATCATCATATCAACATGTCAGTTCATCATATGCCAACATGGTTTTCTTATTTGCCAGCATGTTCTATCTCTTCATGGGATGAACTAAAGGAAGCCTTCATGGACCAATTTGGTGAAAGAATTGACCTAGGTTCAGTTATAAAAAGATTCATGGATATTCAAAAGGAAGAAGATGAGTTAGTCCCTGTTTTCAATCTTAGATTTGCAAAAATATTGGCTGACATTCCTAGCAGCTATAGACCAAATGATGTAGTGTGCTTAGTTGTTTACCTAGTTGCATTTGATGAGGAAATGAGCTATTTGTTGAGAGACAAAGATCCTAAAACCATGCATCAGGCTTATAGGACAATGCTGGACATTGAGAACAACTTAAAATATGAAATCGCAAGGGGTTACTTATCTGCAAGAGTGCGTTGTCCTAATATGTTTGATATCAAAGAAAGGTGTGAATCAAAAGGTAAAGGTCAATGTCAAAGCAACTACATCCCTATTGATTTCACTAACCATGTTATGAATTATGTTTTAAACAAAAATGTGAGTGAAGAGAACTTGTCTCAGATAGTGGTTATTCCTCTTGTTAATGAAGAAAAGGTTAGTAAGATAATTTTAGTTACTACACCATATGACATCAATAATAGTTTTTCTAGTAGGGAAATCTCACAAGAGATTCATCTACAGTCTTTTGTTTCAGATAAATCCAATAGTATATATGAAGAATTCAAAAGTTGTACATCTGATGAAGAAAATGCTAGTATGAAATATTTCAATGACATGAATTTAGTCTCTCAGAAATCAGTTATATATGATAATGAAAATTTGAATGATGAGGTGCCACCATTTTTGGTTGATAATGTTATTGAGATAGAAAGTTGCATGGTGTGTTCAAATAAGGAAAGTATGTTGCATCTTGTATCTATGTCACATGAATTTGTCCAAAATGATGTAAATGAAGAATTAACCAAGATGTATGTACCTGAAAATAACAATTCAAATGGTTCTCTCCTTGTTGTTCCATTACAAATAGCTATTCATGAAGAAGATCAGATCGAGTCTTAGAATTTGAGTCAGCAGTTAGTAATTCTGGCTGCTCAAAAGGTACATTTACAAGAATTAATTGATGAGGAGACTAAGAAGTTTGTGAATAATAATGGGATTACATTAGACAAATATATGGATCAGCCATATAGTGACTTTTCTTTATGTGAAGTGTCTGCTTCATGTGAAGAATTTGAAAATGAAGATGATGAAATGGGGTGTGACAAAACCTATTATCTTCGTGATTTTAAAGATTTCTTTAAATCTGATTTAGAAACATTTGTGACTAGTGAATATGAGGGTGATTTTTCTTTTGATGTTACAAATGCTAACATTGAATATGAGAGTATGGAGTTCATTGATATTGTCCATGACTGTGAAGTGGATGAAGAAGATTGTTGCTCTGTTGCTCCACATAACACTTTGAAATCAGATTTGGAATTTTTTGTTATACATGAGGATAGTTTTGTTGAGAAGGTGAATGATGATGCTTCTTTATGATACGATGATCTGAGTGTAGAAAATATTGATCAAGAATCAATGACTATGTCAATGGGAAATATAAGTGAATTAGAATGGTTTTCAAATATTGATTGTTCATATATGTATATTTGTAAACTAGTTGTTATGTTGGATGGACCAGCATATGAGAGCATTTCCTTTGACATATGTAATGAGTTTTTATTATGTCTGCAAGAGTGTGTCAATGATGAATATGTTATGGAGGTGCTAACAAATGAGGAGACCAATTTTCATGGTACCAGTTGCAGAATAGAGTACGAAGTATTTTACTTCCCTTTTTAGTTTGATGGGGTTATCATGAAACTTGATAAATGTTGTTATCAACATGTTTTTATTTCAGACATTGAGCATGGGTATTGTTTATTTCAAGCAATGCTTGGTGTTAAAGTCCAGATCAGTGAAGGATGTACTAAGATAAAGGGTTTTTGTGACATTATGAAGGATGAAGAGCTTGCTGGTCATGAAAAGGTATACGACGGTAATATCTCTAGATTGTTCAAGATGCAATGCGATCATAACTACATATTTGACCAAGGGAAACATTGATTGATTTTCAGATGGCCTAGGGCCATCACATGTGGTCCGACCCTAGGCCACAAGCAACTTGGGGTAGAGTAATCTTTTCTGAGTCTATGCCCAATGGAATAGTTATCATTTCATTCTTGAATTCCTTGCTCAAGGAAAATTCTTGAAGCTCTACTTTTCTTAAAGTAGTTATTATCCACGAGCATTAGTTAGGTTTTGTATATAAGTAGTTTAGTTTCCTTTCTGTTGAAATTGCTCTGTCTAGTTAATTTCTTTTTGGTTTTCTCTGCAAATGGTTTGCTTCACCAAAGATTTTAGATTCTCACTCCATTCCTGTGAAATGAACGTCCCCAGCTAGAGCCACTAATAGTCCTGAAATGATTGCATAAAATTATTCATGCTTGAGTCAAAATATTGATCATTCTGGATTTATTTTGCCCTCTGTCAAAGTTAAAGGTCTAGGGTTTAGGGTTTGTGAATTTTTGATTAAGTCTTGTGAAGTAAGAACTCTAAGCCTATTACATTTCGTCATTACCTTTTTCCACTTAAGCCAAGGGTTGGTTATCGTTGGCAGGGCCATTGTGTTAAATTCTGTGAGAAGCAAGAATTGAGCCAGGATCTGATGTCGGTCATAGATCACATGCAACTCCAAGCAACGGATGATCGAAGATCAAGATAGCTGAATGAAGATAAATTTGATATGAGAGAAAAATAGAGATAAAGAAGAGAATTTAGAGAAGACTCTCACCGAGCTATCACTTCACTTGTGAAGGTGAGAGTATATTGCTTATTATATAGAAAAATAATAGCATATACAACCAAGAGGTGCATTAACTCCCACCTCCATAAAAAGTGGGAGGTTTTACCTACTACCCCATAAAAGGTGGGAGGTTTTTACCTACTTGGTAAATGCCAAAACATGTGGCATAACCTCCTTACATGAAAACAAAAAAGGAGTTATAAGAGGTGGCACATAACGCCAAAAGAGGATGAGAAACCCAACTACCCCATAACCCACTTAGGAAATGACAAAATAGTGGTTATGAGAGGTGGCACAACAAGCCAAAAGAGGGTGTGTAACTCAACTACCCATGTGAGGTGGAGAGTTACACATGTAGCTAATGTATTCCGCCACGTGTCCTCATATTAACCACACCTAATAACCTAAGCAAGCTTAATAATATATGTGTAGGAAAAATAAATACCCCCTAACATAAGGAAAATAAAAAAACCTACACTAACACATTGTATTTCCTAAACATTAAGTTGTTTTCGACTGACCCATTTATATTTTTCCTAAGTCTAAAATTTTAAATACTTCGGCCGGTGGATAAAGGCAGAGTAGATCCTATGGTTTGTGCAGCCCCATGGGTCAAAGGTACAAGGAAGATAAAGATCGTGACATCACAAGATGATTCCACATGTCCTCAATGGAGAAGGGTAAGCTAGTGATTTAACTATTCAAAATCTTCATATTACCAGTTTTCAAGAGGTAAAGACCGGATTACTAATGGTTCCATCAATTTGAATGTGTTTCAAATGGACGGTGATGTTATAATTTAGGTGAAAAGGTGCTCAACTTTTAATTTGCAAAGGTTGGAGGCCATTGTGGTTGCACGGTAAAGTGTGAATAGATCCAAATGCCTTCATAACTCCAGGAAGGAAGATGCAAGAAGATTAAGGATTGCAACATCACGAGATGATGCCATGTGTCCTAGGCTGACCAAGAAGATCGATGGTGGGGCTGCTGGCAGTGTTAGGTTAGGAGATGATATGACACTGCTATGTCACATATTTAATGGGTCCACAAGCCGCGATGAAATTTCAATGTCAGATTGACCATTAGTGATCCTTTGATTTGCTAGGCAAGGGAAGATCTACAATAGAGTTTCAAACTAATTTTTAAATGGTAATCAAAGGTATTATTTGTCACTCATGCGGGAAAGTTAGAACAAATAGAATGCAGGTTTGTTAGCATGGAACAAGATAGTGACAAGTCGGGACACTTGTATGCCAACTCATTCTTGAGGGACTAGTTTGAAGGTTTCTACTGAGTCAGGATTGATTAGACAAGCAAGGACGACGTCTCAGAGGCATGGAAGGATTGGATAGCTTCTGAATTAGAGATGGGAGATCACAGGTTTCTTTGAAGAATATTTTTGTAACAAAATCGCATATGGCCTTTTGGGCCTAGTTGCTGAGAGTAAATCTTTTGTTGACATGTGTCTCTTGGCTTGAAGCTTTTTTCTACCTTTTCTTCTATAAAAAAGGGAAATCAAGGCCATTAGAGGGTTTCAGATTTGGAGAGTCTCTTGAGGGTTCAAAATTTCTAGTTCCTTGGGGTTTCCTTGTCCGGTTCCAGTAGTGATTCTAGGTGAAGTGAGCATGCTGTAAAGTCATTTACAAAGAAAATGAAAAGCATTTAGTGTCAAGCTTTGTGTAGGTTCTTGAAGGAGTTATATGTAAATTTTATTTTGTTACAAAAGTAGTAATTTTATTCAATAGAGTTTAAATTATGATCTATTTCTCTCTAGTGTATAATTCTATCATCTTTCAAATGAATAGAATCAAGGGTTTTTTCATTTGTTGCATTGTTATGATATATGCAATTTTTCATTTCATGCTTTGACCTAAGGGGTCAATTAAATGCTTGAGTAGGATTACAGAGTGATAGGACTTATGAAGGGATTTAGATAAGTAGTTTGGGTTGGGATTGTACACGAGATATGTTGTAAGGCAATATTATCTTAGATCATATGCTATTAGATAAAATTATGTCACATTTTTAGTTTACATTTTGTATCTTCAAGTACCCAATGGAGTAAGGCACTGATCACTGCTTGTAAATTTTTTTAAATATCAGTTTTTTTTCAAATTCACTAATGAATCGCTATAGTTTATTGATTATCAGAATACCTTTCATTTCATGTCTGTTATTGTTTATCTTACCCATCTCATGCTCCATTTAGGTTGAGGATCACTGAAGGATTTGCCATCCTTGAGCATTTTCCCTGTTGTTGATTCATCTTATGAGATATTCTGCCTTGTTTTAGTGAATCTTTGAGTGTGGTGCGGAGATCAATAATTTCACTAAAGGGATTACCTTCCTGAGATTTGTAGAGCCCGAAGTGTAGAAGGATTTGTAGATCGTTGTCGTAGTTGGTCCAATCCTTGTGATAATTTCCACGATTGAAGTTGGTTGCTTCATAGAAATTGGATCGAGTGTATTGGTGGCTTTCAAAGCATTAAACCCAATTTGGGAACCAACACCCCCCTCATTGATTTTCTGGAATTCCTTGAACCTTTTCAGCATAGGTTGCATTTTAGATTTATTAGGCCCCAATGTCACATTGGGAATGACATGAATATGAGATATGGAATCTCTGAATTCTATATAAATCCTTTTTGATTTCTTTAAAACCAATGAAAGATCATCTAATTTGATTTGGATTTCAATTAACTTATCAAATGATGCTAGAGAAAATTGATCATCTATCAACTAGTCAATCATGGTGAGGAATTCCTATTTGATGGTCTTATTGGGTAAAACCTTTTGTTCTGTATCAAATAACTGGCAAGGCAATTTTGATATTCCTAATGAAATATTTGTGATTGCATTATTACATGCTTTCTTGTCCTGATTCATATCCTTTACCATCACTTTCATTAGCGCATCCTTGTGTGCCAATATTGACCAGGTTTGGATGTACTTGCCACAAGTCAATACTACGTTGTTATAAAAAAGAATGTCTGCTCTATTTCTCTCATTTTATCCCAAAGCCCTAAATCTTTCTCAAGTTCTATATCTTGGAATTTTTTGGAATAGTAGAGATTGTACATCCTAAAACTATACTTGAGCATTTTCAAAATCTGCCAAAATCTTGACTGCAGAATCAATGAGATGTGTCCCTTTCGACTTCAAGCGATCGATCCATTCTTCCACTACCTTGCCTCTTGTACCTAGTCACTCTAGCTTTTTGAGTGCTTTTGTGTCGACTGAAGAGACTATTGGATGAACCTATTGTGATGAATGCATTATTTTATGTAGTACACTTGTCAGTTGTTCACATTTTTTCTTCCATTCATTCTTCTCATCCCTTTCTTGATCAAACCTACACACGAGAGAATTGAAATCAGTTTGAGAGTCTTTCTTGACACTCTCATGTGTTTCCACATAAAGCTCTACAGTCTGCATAGTATAATCTGTAGGTTGAATATTGTTCTTGTCTTTATTTGAGGATGACACCATGACCTCAACATATTTCCTTTTACTTACTGGGTCAACCAAGATTCTAGACATAGTCTAAGGCTTAATTTGTATGCTTTCAAAATTGTATGACCTTTTGGTGTGATGAATAAAATACCTACTCTTGATCCATGTTGTGTATATGAACCATCAAAGTATAATTTCCATGTTTTTTGTGCTGACTATTAGGATATCAACATCGAGAAACTCAATGTGTAAAGGAAGATCATCTTGAAGCAGTGCCTCAGCTAGTTGGTCTACAATGACTTGTCCCTTGATAGCTTTTTTGTCTACATACTCAATATCAAAATCACTTAGAATCATCATCCATTTTGCTAGTCGTCCTGTTAATGTTGCCTTGCTGAACAAATACTTCAGAGGATCGATTTTAGCTATCAATTTGATGGAGTGAGATAGTAGATAGTGTCTTAATTTTTGAGAAGCAAAAACTACCACCAAGCATGCTTTTTTTGTTGGGGAATAGTTGAGCTCATATCCCACTAGTGTTCTGCTGATGTAGTAGATGGCCCGCTCTTTTCCTTCATTATCCTATTGTGTGAACAGAAATCCTAATGATACTTTAGTGGTCGATACATAGAGTTGATCTTTTTCTGGGGATCAATTGCATCTTCTGAATAACCTAGAGCATGGATAAGACTCAATGAGCAAATATTTAAACCAACTCCACCATCTATTAGGACATGTTTAACATGCATCTTGTGAATGAGGAAATCAATATGTAAGGGAGCATTATGGGGATGTTGCAAGGACATGTCATCTTCTTCGACAAATGATAAGCAGTGAAGGGTTGTGAGGTGTCCCACCATGGTTTGAAATTGATCTATATCAAGATCTTTGGATACTGTTGTATCAATTAATGGTCTTTCTAGAATTTCTTTGTGTGTAGGTGAAAGCTTTAAAAGTTCTAAGATGCATATTTGTGCAGGTGTTTTCTGTAATTGATCCACTAGATTGTATTGTTTGGTAGTGGATGATGTGTTAGTTGGAGGACTTGGAAAAACCACTTTGGCTTTGCTTCGTGTGATAACATGAGCGGGTTCTTGATGTTGTTGCTCTTTAACCACAATCACATTTACCACATTGTCATATGCATGAGCATATTTTACCTTTGCTTTACCTTTACCATTCTACCCTGTTGATGATTCACCCTTCTCATAGTTAGGAAGCGGATTTTTTTAAGCTGTGTGAGATTCATTTGTTGTATGCCCATCCACAATTATTATTCCATTATCAATCAAATCTTGGATGACATGTTTTAATCATTGACAAGCATCTGTTTGGTGTCCTTTGTTTCGGTGGAAATCACAATAATGGTTGTCATTCCACCAAGCAAGTTCTACCTTGGGTTCAAAGTTTATCTTTCGGTAAAGTAATCAATTTTTTTGTGATAAGCGTTTTTAATGTAGATCCAAGGGGCTCACCAATGTTTGTAAATTTCCTTCGAAAGGAATTTTTGATAGTTGCTTTTTGGTGATTGTTGTTTTGTTGAGCCGCTACTGAGTGATTGTATAAATTAAAAACCAGTTGCTTTGGTTTCACATTGTTGTTATCTACTATCCCATCATTGACGACATTACGATTTCTATTCCAAAAATTTGGCTTATCATTGTGATTGTTGTTGTTAGTGTTGTTAGGAGGGTGAACTCCTTTGTATATTTTCAACTCACCTTTCTTTATCATGGATTCCTCCATCCTGATTCCATTATCAATCATTTTTTTGAAACTTTGATTTCCTTGCATTTTTAGAGAATAACTCATTTGATCATTTAGGTTGTCAATGAATATGTCCATTTTTTCATACTTTGGCACTATATGAGGATATCATGAAGCTAACCGTCTCCATCTCTGCAAAAATGTCATGAAAGGTTCTCCACTCTTTTGTTTGGCATTAGATAGGTCTAGCATTGCTACTTCATGTTGTATGTTGTAAGAGTATTGTGAAACAAACTTATCCACCAATTATGAGAATAATCTAATTCCAGGTGTAAGTTTGGAGAACCATTCCATAGCTAGTCCAGTTAAGCTTTTTGGAAATAATCTCATCAAGTAGGCATCCTCATGTGCAAACTCCATACTCATTGTGAAAAATTATCGTATATGATCTTGGGGGTCAATGATTCCATCATATTTTTTGTATCTAGGGGTTTCAAAACCTATAGGAAATGGTCTCATGTTTGGATTTCTGTCGAATGGATAAGGACAAATTTCTTGAAGTGAGTATCTTCTAACATTTCCTCTCTGCATATCTTGAATTTGTGTTTGTAGTGTTTTTATTTGTTGTGTGAGAGTTATGATAGGATTATCAACATGATTTGTTCCTGTATAACCATGATTTTGCATTCTAGGAGGATCTTGATCTCTTCTTGTATCATCTCGATGCCTTCTTGTATCCTCATTGGATTGAGCGTTATTTAGAATTTCTACTTCATCCCTTGTGGGAATGTAAGTTTCCTCATTGGTTTTGGTGTTACTAGGAATTGACGTGTCATTGAGTTTGAGACCAAAAATATCCTCACATTGTTTGTTATTAAGGGAGGGGGGTCACTTCTCTTTTGTGTCAATTTGTTCACATCAACATCTTGGGGGATTTTAGCACCATATTTTGCTAACATTAGGAAATATTTTTCTTCTTCTCCCTTCAATATTTTCTCCATAAATTTATGGAATTGAGGATCTTTTTTGATGTCTTTGACATGTTGTTCTATTATTTCCTCTTCGACTTATATTTTATCTTCGTGTTCCATGTTTGTATAGTCTTTAGTCATTTCAAACATGTCTATTTCTATTTCTGCAATCTTTCATCTCTGAGCCCTGGTTAGAATGGGCATACACGTGTTTTGAATGTCTTTGTGAGATTTAAATCTTGTGTAATGTGTCACAATAAGTGATCAATTATTTGGGAAATGATCTTTTCAAGTATTTGTTTGTTGGCGAGTTTTTCAATCTTAGTTTTGGAGTGCAAATTTTGTGATTTTTGATATGACCAAGTTCAATAAGAATGATATATCCTATGATAAAGAATGAGGTTATTCTGATCAAGCGTTGTAGTTTTGTGATAAAGGATGATAGATCTTGCTGAGAAACTATGTTTGAATGATCAGTTTATAAAAAAACAAATGTGATGTTGCACTTTAAGGTGTTAGATCTTTAAACTTGTTTAAGGTGAATACTTGAGACCTTTAGCGTGTTTAGCTCTTGAATATGTTTTTGATAGAAGATAACCTAATTGAATGACCCAAGAAGATGACCCAGTCTCTATGTTTGACTGTTTGAGAAATGGGTTGTTTTTGTTTTCTGATTTTGATGTAGTTTACTAGAAACACTGACAAAATGACCAGGAACTCTGCTATAATGACCATAAACGCTGACAAACTTACCATAAATGCTGCTATATTGACCAGAAACGCTGACAAACATACCAAGAATGCTGAGAAACATACCAGAAACACTGAGAAATAGACCAGAAATGCTGAGAAACATACCAGAAATGCTGTTTTGCAATACAATGACTCTAAAATTCAAAATAATGATGTGTAGACTTAGCAAATTAAGTGTTTGAACTTAGGAGATTGCAATTTTAATCCAACTTTATGATTTTCAAAATCAGAGAACTAATATTTAGACCTAACAAGTACAAACTAGGAGATCTAATACTGCAACATGAGCAATTTGACAATCAACTCACAAGAGTTGTTGATTAGACCAAGGGAGCTGACCTTTAGACCAAGAGAGCTACTGTTTAGACTAAGAACTCTACTATTTAGACAAGGAACTCTGCTGTTTAGACTAGAAAATCTAATGTGTTCAACCTTGAAGAGTTAATGTTGAAATATGAGAAAGTTAACATTGACACCAAGAGAGCTGACATTTGGACTGAAAATGCATCTGTTTGGACTGCAAGTGCGACTGTTTGGACTGACAGAGCTAATGTTTGGACTGTGAATGTGACAGTTTGGACCATAGGTGCGATTGTTTGGACTGAAAGAGCTAATCTATTGTGAAACTTGTGAATTTGACAATTTGAAGTTTGAGTTTTCAATGTTTGTTGTATTTCAATGGATGAGATCTTGACTTGACTTAGAAACATAGAAATTAGATTGTATTTTTAAACATAGAAATTAGATTGTATTTTTGTCTGAAAGGACACGTCAAGTGTATGTTCAAGAAGCTTTAAAGAAAGCCCAAGTTTTCATGGGTTTTAAACAATTGAAAACACATCAATCAGTCTATCCTAAGGAGATTAGCTTCATTATTAGTTCTTAGCCCACAACTTGGTACCCTATCAGCTCACACAGCCTTGTCACCCCCTAAAGGGTGCTTGTGTTTTTGCCTTTGCGAGAGCTAGTGGAGTCCCATTATGAGCCTAGCAATAAGGTCTCAAAATGGGAGTTCACACATACGCTCAAGAGGGACATATGGCGAGTATCTTAAGGAGATTCTTCCCCCTCCATGCACTGAGAATTTAATAATATTCAGAGGTAAACCGAGTAGCTTCTAATTTAATTGGAACTAGTAAGGGATCCATTCAACGTGTTGGGGTATAAACTTAATTAAGAGGTCTCCCAACCTTGAAAACCAAGGTTTGATATACCCGAAGGTACGAAGGATAGCTATTCCTGAGCACTTCCATTGACTTGATTTTCATCAAATCATGTTTATTTTATAGTGGGTTGGAGTACTTGGTGTTAGTCATTCCCACTTGGGTCATCCCCCTCTCACCAACCTTCATTGCTTAGAGTTATTATCTCCTTGGGAGGGTAGGCCCGCTAAAGATATGCACTATTGAAAGCAAAGGATGAGTTTGGCTTTTTGATCACCTAAGAAAGGTGAGAGCATACTCACCTATCATCAAAACACATAAGACATGTTTGTTCATTTCCATTGTAATTAGTCTATGTGCCTAATTTAACAAAACTAAGTGCAAAATCTCGCGGTTGCAAACAAAGTTAGTAGTTTATATTGCATTCTTTGACGGTGAAATAGTTTATGACTTCGATCTTTCACAGCGAAATAAGTACCTGCAAAACCAACAATATGCAAATTAGGTTCGGGAAAATGAGAGTCTAGAAGCAGAAATGAGGAATGCAACATACAATATTTGCAAAATTAATAAAAAACTGAAAATGCCATCAAATTGACCAAGAACGCCATCATATGTGCTAAGAACTCTGCCAAATGGACCCAAAATGCTACTCTGCACACCAGAAACACTGTTCTACACACCAAAAACATTGTTCTACACACCAGAAACGCTGTTTTGCACACCAGAAATGTTGCTCTACACATCAGAAACATTATTTTGTACACCAAAAACATTGTCAAATAGATTGAAAATGCTGACAAATGTGCCAAAAATTCCACAATACATACCAAAAATGCTAAAGTACAGACTGAAAGCGCTAAAGTATAGAAAAATATGAAAACAGAGTTGATAAGTCTCCCAAAATTGCCATTTGAGGTGCCAGAATGCCACAATAGAGACCAAGAACGCGATTTGAGAGCCCAAGAGAGCTAATCTACACTCCGAAAGAGCTAATCAACCTGTTAATGAAATTTCCTGCAAGCAAACTTGTTAAAGATGAAAGGGGCTAGGCCCCATGGTGGGCGCCAATTAATGTGATGCTAAAAATGTGGTATATAGAAGGCAAATACATAGAATGAGACAATAAAGTGTAATTGAAAAGCTTAATTAAAAACTAGATTAGAAATGCAAACGATAAGCCTTCCTTGAAATGTCCCATTTTCCTCTATTCTTGAGGACCTTGAAGGTGTTGGATTGATGGGTTCTCAGTGGAGCAATGACCTCCAAAGTGGCAACTCAAAAGTTGAGTAGCTATTTGATCATGATTCACTATGGAGATGATATGAAATGCATGATTTAAGAAACTAGATTAACATGCTATGATTAATCCAAAAGCAAATTGCTAGATAATTGATACACAAATTTCCTATAGTAATAATGCTAAGAATATGAATGCAAGGGATCCTTATTGCTCCAAAATGGAGGATATTTATATGAATTCCAAGGCCAAAGCTGAGGTGGCAAGAATCAATGGTCTAGATCTAATCTGAAGATATCAAGGGCCAAGATTGAGGAAGTTGGAGAAGAGGTCGGAGGAAGGGACACTTGTCATCTCTATGGTGACAAGTGTCGAGGAGCCTTGCTCATGAGAGGGCAAGTGTCCATGGGAGGAGACATGTGGCAAAAGTGTCGTGTGTCTCAAGGAGAGAATATCCACACCATGGGAGGTTAGGATAAGGAGGTTAGAATGTGCAAGATAGGATAGGGTTAGTTAAACCCAGGATTAGGTGGAATGGGTTAGGCTAGGCGATGGTTAGGTTAGGTGGTTAAAAGTTAGGAGCCATGTGCTCATTTGATTTTAGGAATTCAAATAATTGGAAAATGATAATCAATCTCAACAAACTTGAGTTTGTTTATCTTAACTAGGGATTAGAAGAATTTATTTATTTGGAGGGAAATTAATTAAGTTATAATTAATTAATCAAAGGGGGATATGAAATGAACTATATAAATAAATAATGTAGATTTATTTACTAGTAGATGAATAGAGAAATTAATTAAATTGCTTGTGAATTCAATTAATTGGGAAGGGGAATTAATCATTAAATGTGTATTTAATTAACTATCTTCAGACCATTTTTAGGTGCATACAATAACATCAGGAACTTGAGAAGAAGATGTTGTCATTACTATAGTAGAAACCAATAGAGGAGTTGTTGTAGTGATAATGCTAGAAACAAATGGTGGAGCCTCAGTAGTAACAACGCCTGGACGAAACATCAATGTTTGTTTCTATTGGGACATTTGTGTCATTGCTTCTAAAAAGTCTAAGATTGAAGATTCAATCATAGACATGGGTACATAATTGAAACTTGGAAGGCTAGACAAAGTTACAAATTCTGCATCATCTTCTTCAACATCTAATCCTTCATCATCTCCTTCCTAATCCCCTTCATCTGAATCAGAATCAATGGAATGAATGGTTACCCGAGTTGAAGCAGGAACCTGTGTTATGGTAGAAATGGTGGTAACTATTGGTGGAAGAGATTCTTTGGCATCTTGTATTTCTTCATCTTGTGGTATCTTAGCCTCTTCTTGGCCCTTTTCCGATTCCTATAATGGTGGTTCCTCGGAAATGTCTTATTGGTTAACAGATTAGCCTTTTCTTTAATTTTAATATATTTTTAAAATGATGACTCATGCAAACCCTTCATGAAAAATCAAATGAACCAACAATTGGGTGAACCGAGCTTAGGTTCATCCTCTGCATGAGAGTGCAACTCTTCATAAGATGTTCAATAAAATTTTATGCAGGTAACTCAGAAACAAACACACTTTTCACCAGAAAGTGAGAAAGACTTTCACATTCATTTGTCAACACAAAAGAAGGCTACAAGATGATTATAAATAAATATAAAGCTCACAGACTTTAGTCCTGCACATATCCATTCAAAATAAGAAAAAAAACTTATTCCACCCAAAATGCTCAACGTAGCATAAATGTTGATCGATTCTCGCTCATGCCTCACAGGACAAGGGGGATCATAATTATTTAAACCACAATATAGCAACCTTTTTTTAAAACAAAAGAAAATGAATTCACAGACTAAAAAAATATTGGTAATGAAATAAAGTATTCCACAATTAAGCGTACATCCCAACAAAATTGCTATATCTTTCAAACACACAGATTTGAAGATCGCAACAAAATATCATTTCGTTCATGTACCAAAAATTTCTATACTGAAATCAAAAGAAAATTAAGTCTGTTCCTCTAAATCAAAGTTTTTTTGACCTTAAAAAAAGCTTGCTTAATTACATTTATAGCCCCCAAGCCAATAGTTTGTTTGAAAATAACCCTATACTTTTAAACTCTACCCTAGAGTTAAAATAAACTGTCTGTTTGAACTCTATAAAACTTAAATAAATAGAGGCCGTAAATAGGATGGCAACTCATCCATAAGTCAATTAGGACTCCACCATGGAATAAGTGGTCACTAATTTGTCCTACTTTATTGTGGCACCATGCACATTTCGCCACTCCAGATGGGCTACTGAGAAATATAGGATAACCTGATAGTGCGGGAGTCCAATGTGTAGGATGCACTACTTCCAAACTTCCTTGTCCATGTTCACTTGCACAAATTTTTCTTTATGTGCTTCCAAGTGATCAAAGCAGACTATCAACATCGATTCTATCCTTGCCACCTTAGAAAATTCATTTGTGGTTAGAGACTTTGTCTCTTTAACAAGTTGTACTCTTTCTTTGAAGATCTTGGCCATATCTATCGCAGGTTCAATTATCTATCCATCCTCCTTGAAGAGTTGTATATCAATTCATTTTAGATCCTTCTGCATTGTATCAATCAATTCCTTTAATCCTTTTAGTAATTTGGCATATTCTTCATGACCTTTCTTAATGATAGAATTTCTCCATTCGACATTCTTCTTTGACACATACAACACATTGTCATCCAAGTTTTCTACTTGCTTCTTAGTTAGAAATTTCATAACACCAAATTTTTGTACATCATTCATCTGTGCCAAGACCACTACCCATTTGGTTCTTTCCTTTTCCCATGCAATAGCTTCCAGTTCTAACTCTTTTCTCACAATTATGGCATTGTCATATACCTTGACCAGGCTAGCAATGTAGTCCATACCTTGTTGTACTATGGAATCAAGCCACTCATCAAATACTTCAACTATCATGCAGCTCCTCTGAACTTGATCTAACAATTTTTGATTCACCAGTGATTTGGGGTCAAAGGACAATGTCATCCATGTCAGGGGCTAAGGACTCGGATGATTTATGGCATTGATGTACTCTACCATCTGGGTGACAACTTGTTTTAGCTCCTTTTTGTCCTTCTCATCTTTCCAAGACCTA
Organism: Cryptomeria japonica; assembly: GCF_030272615.1. Classification (NCBI taxonomy): domain Eukaryota; kingdom Viridiplantae; phylum Streptophyta; class Pinopsida; order Cupressales; family Cupressaceae; genus Cryptomeria; species Cryptomeria japonica. The sequence goes on from NC_081412.1 coordinate 421,714,198, forward strand.
GATATCATTCTCTTTGTGGAGGATTCCAAATGTTTAGCATCTACAACCCTTGAGGCAACTCCCAGGTCAATCTTCTCCATAGTAAAATCAACCTCAATGGCCTTTTGTGGATCTCTATCTGAGATGGACTTAGCTACTTCAACTATCCAATGACTTGTTTCCTCATCAACTTCCATCATTGCCTACATTTTGAGCTTCTTGGGTTTAGATATTTTCCCAAGGCATTTGCTTAGCATATCCTCCATGGGAATTGTAATAGGAACAATGTTGCGTTTCTTCCCAATCGAAGCTCCAAGCCATCAAGAAGTGTTGGAAGTTTCTTTAGGTGGTGGAGGTGTCTAAGCATCAGGGGGTTGACAATAGTCATATTGCTCATTGGATTTGGCTCTTCTTCAGGTTCTTTGCCTACATCTATATCTTGCACTGGAGGGTTACTCAACACTTGTTAATCCATCATTACTGGAGTTTCTTTACCTGGATCCAAGTCCACAACAATTTGACTCACCACTGGGTCTCTGTTCTTCTTTTTGCTCCTTGAGCGAGTAACTCAAACTGCTGAAGAACTCAGTGGATACCTCTTTGATCTTCTGGATTGAACTTCTCCAATAATTGGCCTTGTGTCACCTACAACATCAACAATCTTATTAGAAGACGAAGTAAGAATCTGAGTTGTAGTAAGTGGACAAACTATCAATTCATGGGGAGGCATGATTGACTCCTTTCTAAATTTTTGACCCCTTAGCCATTTTTATGTTCTTCTTATGACATTGAAGGACTTAGATTGAATGTTTTCCTCTTCTCTTCTATCCCAGTCAATTTCAGGAATTGGTTGTCCTTGAACACTTTCATTGATTTCAGGATCCAAAACATCTTCCCCTTCTTCTTGTACACCAGACACATTAATGGGCAGCTTCATGGTAATAACCTATTGTAAAGTGAACCTTGACCATAATCTCCTCCTCACTTCAAACTCATTGGCATAGTTTTCCTAGCAATCTTCTAACTAGGGTTCATGGAAGAAATGGTCATCAATGTTCAAATTTTCTACAACATATCCCCTGCTATCAAACTTTCATCTAGCAATGTAAGGCTACAAATTCATTTTTTTGAACTCTAATTCTAGGTTTAAGGCATCAAATACAGATTTACAACTATAATAACTAAGTTCAATCGAGAAAACAACTCTAGATTTACCCTTTGTCCCTAACCTTTTGTTAATGTGGGCCAACTGTCTGCTTACTTCAATAAGCACATAACTGTCAAAGGCATATCTAGGTAATTTGAATGGTTCACCTTCAAAATCACCCACTCAGATATAAGTAAATCTAGGAAACTGAATGAAATAGCTTCCATATATGTTAATTAGCTCGATGGCCTTAGTTGACATTCTTTTATTAATACCTCCTTACAACTCAAAGGCAAGCCTTCCTGCAAAAACATCATTCCATCTAGTGAAATGCTCTGCATATTTCTGTTGTTGCAGGCAAGGGTAATAGTCATAAACCTTCATGTCGTCTACCCAAGGCTCATTATGCAATCCTTGCCAGTCTCTGGTATAGGCAAATATATAGAATAAATATGAGGACATTTAGAAGATAGACATTCCAACAAAGTTTCTCAAACCCTCATGGAGCCTTTCAGCAACAACTTGCGCCCAGTAGAGGTATTTCTCACCAACTAACAACACTTGAATATAGAAGTACATCCAATCCTCCCAATAAAAAGAGTGCGAGTTCCCTTTAAGTCTATTTAACAATATGGAAATATCTCACACCTCTGTGATGAAATGTTCTTTGGTAAGAGGCTTAGGTAACTGGGACCCCCCTTTTTGAACCTTTAGAAGCCAATTCCTTGCAATAATGCTTCTATATGTTCTTTTCTTCTCAGAGAAAAATGCATATGAGGTCCAAATTGACCAGTATTCATATGGATCCTTATGAGGGATCACCATTACAGCCATTACAGTCTCTCTATTAATCTCTAGTAACAACTCACCACTTTTGGTTTTAATGCACCTACTATCAATATCATATCTGTTCATACATGTTATTACTAAATCTGAACAAGGAGCGGCAGTTGGGAAAGCAACAACTTCAATCAAGCCACTTCTAACTATCCTCTCCATCATTGAATCTGCCCCAGGGTTTTTATCCCTCTCAAAGAAATCCCCCAAGTCAACTTGGGCCAAAGAGGTGTCACTCAACTTTGGAAGTATACTAACCAGGCATGATGTGCGACCAAGCTTTGGAAGAGTCGGCTTCATTGTGGCCACTTTTACATTTATCAAACAGTTCCTAAACAATACAAAATTTTATTCCAAAACAAAAGATTTCTCCTACACCAACTGACCTTCTGAGATAATAACACAATGGAGGGAAATGATCAAAACTCACCTGTTACCACCATGAAATCTATGAAACCCTCAAAAAAATGGAGCTGAAATTACCTTCAGCGTCTTTGGCTCCTTCAATAATAGTAGCTACTATTTTAACAATGTTAAGAATTCATATGTTAAGAAATGGAAAACAACTAAGTATCATCTACACACGCCTCTTAATGATTCATTCATGTTAGTATTGATAATTAATGTAAAGTACAGATGCCAATAGCTAACAAGATGAGAGGGGGGGTGAATCATACAAACTTAAACTTCCATACAATCAACAGATTCAACCTTGGTAACTTATACTTCAACAACTTAACCAAAAACTGTTAAACATGCAAACTTAAGAACACATAATCATAACAACACTCATAACACCATATTTAACATGGAAACCCAAATAGGGAAAAACCACTGTGGGATTTTGGACCCACTAAGAAATATACTCTTCTAGAGTATGCCCGATTAAAAGAAAATCCTGTTAAAGATTACAAACACATTGCTAGATGTGACCCAGTTAAGGGATTTCCCTCAGATCTGTTAGGATCTTCACTTTGTTAGAAGTGACCTTGTTAAAGGATTTCAAACACTCACTTAGAATGTTACCTTGCTAGAGGGTTTACATATAAGACTGTTAAGTCCACTCGGTTAAGAGATTTTCTATCAGTTACAAAATAACAGTAATAAAATCTTTCTGCAACTTCACATCTAAAATGCTAAAGCAGATTCTTATTTGCTCAAAACAATCTAGTCATAGGACTTATCTTGTCCCTCTGCTGGGTTCTCTACTATGTTATTCAAACAGGTCTTCAAGCTCCTGTGCTCGGTAATCACTATGTAGCATCCATATGCATACACTTTCCCACATACATTGTTTATCAACAATTTCTTATTTATAAACAATTGCTAACTGCTAAATCTCCTTGATCACATTTTCCATGATCAATCTTAGCCATCAGATCTTCAAACTTGACTAGGTTCAATGTATCCTTTCGATCTGAAAACGTTTACCTTACCTCAGGACTTGCATTCCTATCTTGGAACTTGCGTAAGGTTATTGCGGTTCAATCTGCACTGTAGATCTTCCTGCCGATTTTCCTTTGCCATATATCCTTAACAAACTTCATACATGACATACCAATCATTTATACATCTCCAGCTAATCATTGTCCTTCATTAAATAATGCTTTTATCCATCCCATGTGCACTGTCATAACCCGATTGCAACTCGGTAACTACTAAACTTTACTCGGTAGACATTTCGCCTTCATTAACCGATATCGATAACCTTAGAGTTTACCGAATAGGTTCCTTAGGGTTTACCAACTAGGTTCTTTGCTCGGTTGCATAGTATAGTATTAACCTTAAAAATTAACAACATATGTAGGATATCAAAACAATCTAAACATCATGATCTCATCATTGTCTAACTCGATAATAGTTACCCATTGAATAACTTATTCCTCCCTTTATTCATCACATTCTTTCTATGTCTTTTACCGACATCTTAATTCTCTTCTAGTCAATCTTCTCAAGATATGACAACATCATACTGAATCAAATAATCAATTTCTTGACATCAATGACAAAATAATGTTATAAAGATAGTTATCATCCTTCTTCAGTTATATCAATAATCTTCAACAACCTTCTCAATATCCTTATTGAATATCAACAAACTTTCTTATTGTAATGCCAACAATCTCCCCCTTTGGCATTGATGGCAAAACAAACAATTAAATGGTAATACCAACAAGATATTCAAATTGATTCGGATTCAGATTGCTGTCAGACTTCTCCTGTTATCCTTGATCTGTTGTCTTTTGAAGTCTTCTCCATTTTCAATCTACTCCCCCTATCATTAATCTTCTATTATTTCCATCATTCAGGACTTTATCATGCAGCCAACCATTTAGTCTTGCAACCATTTAGTCTTCTCCCCCTTTGACAACAATGCCAAGAAGTAAAAGAACTAAATCATGATTCCTTCCTCTATGAAGTGATTTGCCTTGCTGTGTAACATCTCAGTCTTGGTCAGATCAACTTGTCTCTATTCATTTTTTTTGCACACCTTTAGGTGACCCCTAAAGTGCGTAAATCAACATCAATCCACACATAATATTCTGTAGATTCATCGAATTGATGGTTTCACCAAACTCGGCCAGTGAGTAGAAGATAGGGGTAGGACCCCTAACTTGCTTCTGAGATACTCAAAAGTGTCCCTTGGCAGTGGCTTTGTGAAGATGTCTGTTAATTTCTCCTTTGAACTGATATATTCCAACATAACTTTCTTCTCTTGAACTTCTTCTCTGAGATAGTGATACTTTATAGATATATGCTTTGTCTTAGAATGCATCACTGGATTCTTTGAAATGTTAATGACACTAGTATTATCACAGAATATAGTTACTGGCTCAATAAATTTCTCATTTATACCTTCCAATAGTTGTTTGATCCATACTATATTGGTACAATTCAATGTTGCAGCAACATATTCAGCTTCTGCTGTAGATTGAGAAATACATCCTTGTTTCTTGCTAAGCCAACTTACTAGTCTTTCTCCCAAAAAGAAGCTCCACCACTTGTGCTTTTCCTGTCATCTATGTTGCCTACCCAATCAGCATCAATATAAGCTTTTAAATCAAAATTATTTCTCTTTCCATATACTAAGCCATAATCTTTAGTGCCTCTAAGGTATCTGAAAATTCTCTTGATTGCTGTCATATGAGTTTCCTTGGGATCTATAGAGAATCTTACTACAATACCTACTGCATGTGCTATATCCGGTCTACTATGCACAACATATTGCAATTTTCCAATCATAGATTGGTAAAGTGTCTCATCAACAGATCCTGATTCATCATTCTTTGATAATTTACAGTTAATAGTCATAGGAGTACTTACTGGTTTAGAATCCTCCATTCCAAATTTCTTCAAGATTTCCTTTATGTACTTGGATTGAGTAGTGAAAATCTCATCTTTCATTTGCAATATCTGTAAACCTATAAAATAATTTATCTCACCGATTAGTGACATCTCAAAGTCTTTGCACATTTCATTTCCAAAGTTCTTGCATAAGGAGTCATTTCCACAAAATATAATGTCATCAACAAATATGGCTGAGATCAATATTCCATTGTCCTCATCTTTCTTCATGTACATATTGTTGTTTTCATTTGTCCTTATAAAACCAATCTTGATTAAATAAGAATGCAATCTTTCATACCATGCTCTAGGTGCTTGTTTCAGACCATATAAAGCTTTGTTCAGTTTGCATACCTGATCTTTACTCTTGTCTTCAACAAATCCTTCAGGTTGTTCAATGAAAACTTCTTCTTCTAGTATACCATTCAAAAATGTAGTTTTAACATCCATTTGATAGACCTTGAAATTTTTGAAAGCAGCATATGCCAACAATGTTCTTACTCCCTCAAGTCTAGCCATAGGTGCAAAAGTTTCACGATAATCTATTCCTTCTTCTTGAGCATAACCTTTGCAAACTAGTCTTGCTTTGTTGTGAATGACCTCACATTTTTCATTTAGCTTGTTTCTGAAAATCCACTTGGTACCGATTACATTTTTGTCCTTGGGTCTTGGGATTAGTGTCCATGTGTCATTCTTCTTGATTTGATCAATTTCTTCTGTCATAGCATTTACCCAATCTTCACTGTTAAATGCCTCTTTCACTATTCTCGATTCAAATTCAGAAATCAGACATGTGTTCTGTCTTAGTTTGTTTCTTGTCATCACTAGATCATCTCTATCTCCTATTATCTGACTTGATGCATGATGTCTTCTGACATATTTGGCTAATATAGGCTCGGTAAGTTCTGTATGATCTTCTTCATCACTCGGTAACTAGACATTATCTTCATTTTCTTTAGCAACTTTCTCAGTAGGACTTCTCAGTTGAACATAAACAAATTATTCATAATCTTCTGGTTCTTTGGAATTTCATTCATCATTGCTTTCTATAAATTCATCAATTTTCACATTTGAACTTTCCACTATTTTGTTAGATGATTTGATTAGACATTTAAATGCTTTACTTCTAGAAGAATAACCAAGAAATGTTCTTCACTTTTCTGATCAAACTTTCCATTTCTGTCATCTTTATGAACATAGCATCTACTTCCAAAGATTTTAAAGGAGTTTACATTAGGTTTCTTGTCATACCAAATCTCATATGGTGTCTTCATAGTTCCTTTCTTCAATTGAACTCGGTTCAGGGTGTAAACTGCAGTGCTAATTGCTTCTCTCCAAAATGTTTGAGGTACCCTCTTTTCTATCATCAAGGTTCTTGCACAATCCACAATTGATCTATTTCTTCTCTTGGCTATCCCATTTTGCTAAGGTGTTCTGGGTGCAGATACTTGCATCTTTGTACCATGATCATTGCAGTATAAGTTAAATTCATGAGAAGTGAATTACCCTCCTCTATTAGATCTAAGCCATTTCAGTTGTCTTCCTGTTTCATTTTCAATTCTTGCCTTGTACCATTTGAACATTTGAAAAGCTTCTAATTTTTCTTTTAAAAACATATCTGACATCATCCTTGAGTAATCATCCACAAATAATATGAAATATTTATCACCATAATAACTTTGAACTTTCATAGGACCACAAAGATCAATGTGTACTAGATCTAAAATTCCTTTATAAGTGTAGGACTTACTTGTAAAGCTTGATCTTGTCATCTTACCCATCTGGCATCCTCGGCACATAGCATTCTCAGGTTTTTCAAGACTTGGTAGACCTCTTACTTGGTGCTTCTTACTTATTTTGATCAGATTATCAAAATTTACATGACAAAACCTTTTATGCCATAACTAGGTATCATCTATCTTTGCATAAAGACACTTGTTCTGAGTTGAGTCAAGATGAAATGTATTACCTTTTGTTTGTGTCCTGGTAGTAGCTAACTTTCCATGTTTGTCATGAACTTTGACAATTCCTTTCTGAAATTCTATTTGGTATCCTGTATTGTTTAGCTGTGCTACACTCAACAAATTGTATTTCAATCCTTCAACCTAGTATACATCATCACATTTACCATTGTCAAGAAGTGTTATAGATCCTTTACCTTTTACCGGACATGGTGCATCATTACCAAATCTTACATAGCCTCCATCATAGTCTTCTAATTTAACAAACTTGTGTTTATCACCTGTTATATGATGTGAGCATCCACTATCTATGATCCAAGAATCATTATTATTTATGTGAGATATTAGGGATTTTTCTTCATACCTTTCCTCATCAGATCCATCTTTAATAGCCACATAAACAACTTCCTCGGTATTCTCTCTTTTCACTAGATTCTTTGTCAGGGCAGTTAGAAGCCATATGTCCTATTTTATCACAATTGAAACATTTTAAAGGTAGCTTTCCTTTATACTTAACTTTTCCTCTCGGTAACCTTCTGGCTAATAATGCTTCAAATTCTTCTTGCTTCTTGATTTCCTCATACAGTCTGTGCACTTTTTCCATGTTAATGCAAAATCTTTCACTTGCTCCACTATGATCTCCTTCAGAGTACTTACTCACTCTATCATTGTAGTCATCAGATTCACCAATATGAAAAGAACTGAATGTAGATTCTACTTTATTTATCGAAGACCCACTGTTATCAAAATTACGTAATTCAAATGCATGTAGCTTACCAATAGTAGCATCCAAAGAAACTGGCATGTTAGGTACAGATCTCAATTCCTTGATTGTAGAGACTCGAATAACATTAGCTGGTAGAAGGTTTCTCAACAACTTACATGTTATATCCTTTTCTTCAATAGTTCCACCTGCTCCTTTAATTTGATTGACAATCTCCTTTAGTCTTGTATTGTATTGGGTTATGTTCTCACCTTCATTCATCCTTATGGATTCAAGTTGTCCTCTTAGACTATCTACTTTTGCTCTTTGAACATGTTCATCACCTCCATACACATACGTGAGCTTAGTCCACATTGCTTTTGCATCATTGCAACCTTCTAGATCATTAAACTCCGAGTCAGTCAATGCTGATGTTATTTCAATCATAGCTTGAATATGTTCTTGCTTTTCTTTAATCTCTTCCAAGGTCATAGGGTTGGTGCTCGGTGCAATTTAATCATTCTCCAGATAATATGTTGCATATTCTCTAATTCTTGATAAATGTAGCTTCATCCTTTTCTGCCATGTGGAGAAACTTGACTTGTTCAGCTTCGGTGCATCCCTTTTATACATCTTCGGATCTTTGCCTCAAGTACCTTTAAACTTTTTCTTTCGGAGTCCTTAGATCTGATACCAATTGTTACTACTGATACTTAATGTAAAGTATAGATGCAAATATCTAACAAGATGAGAGGGGGGGGGGTGAATCATACAAACGTAAACTTCCATAAAATCAACATATTCAACCTTGGTAACTTATACTTTAGCAACTTAACCAAAAACTGTTAAATATGCAAACTTAAGAACACATAATCATAACAACACTCATAACACCAAATTTAATGTGGAAACCCAAACAGGGAAAAACCACTATGGGATTTCGGACCCACTAAAAAATATACTCTTCTAGAGTATGCTCGGTTAAAAGCAAATCCTGTTAAAGATTACAAACACATTGCTAGATGTGACCCAGTTAAGGGATTTCCCTCAGATCTGTTAGGATCTTCACTTTGTTAGAAGTGACCTTGTTAAAGGATTTCAAACACTCACTTAGAATGTTACCTTGCTAGAGGGTTTTCATATTAGACTGTTAAGTCCACTCGGTTAAGAGATTTTCCATCACTTACAAAATAATAGTAATACAATCTATCTACAACTTCACATCTAAAATGCTAAAGTGGATTCTTATTTTCTCTAAACAATCTAGTCATAGGACTTATCTTGTCCCTCTACTGGGCTCTCTACTCTATTATTCAAATAGGTCTTCAAGCTTCTGTGCTCGGTAATCACTATGTAGCATCCCTGTGCATACACTTGCTCGCATACATTGTTTACCAACAATTCCTTATTTATAAACAATTGCTAATCGCTAAATCTCCTTGATCACATTTCCCATGATCAATCTTAGCCATCAGATCATCAAACTTGACTAGGTTCAATGTATCCTTTCGATCTAAAAATGTTTTACCTTACCTCGGGACTTGCATTCCTATCTTGAAACTTGCATAAGATTATTGCGGTTCAATCTGCGTTGTAGATCTTCTTGCCGATTTTCCTTTGCCATAGATCCTTAACAAACTTCATACATGACATACGAATCATTTATACATCTCTAGCTAATCATTTTCCTTCATTAAATAATGCTTTTATCCATCCCATGCGCATTGTCATAAGTCGGTTGCAACTCGGTAACTACTAAACTTTACTCGGTAGACATTTCCCTTTCATTAACCAATATTGATAACCTTAGGGTTTATCAACTAAGTTTGTTAGGGTTTACCGACTAGGTTCTTTACTCAGTTGCATAGTATAGTATTAACCTTACAATCAACAACATATGTAGGATATCAAAACAATCTAAACATCATGATCTCATCATTGTCTAACTCGGTAATAGTTGCACATTGAATAACTTATTCCTCCCTTTATTCATCACATTCTTTCTATGTCTTTTACTGACATCTTAATTCTCTTCCAATCAATCTTCTCAAGATATGGCAACATCACACTGAATCATATAATCAATTTCTTGACATCAATGATAAAATAATGTTATAAAGATAGTTATCATCCTTCTTCAGTTATATCAATAATCTTCAACAACCTTCTCAATATCCTTATTGAATATCAACAATCTTTCTTACTGTAATGCTAACAATTCAAACATGTGAGATAACCAATAATTTGATAGGAACTTGGCAACTTTCTTAATTACACATCAACTCTGCACAAACGGTTTATGTTTTCATGATTTCTTTCTAAAATTAGAACTTTGAATTATAAGATGCCAAGAATATTCCTTTTGCCGAGACACCTTTAGTTTTATTAATGTCCTTGGGGCCAAACTTGGAATGAACTTTTGAACTTTGAACCAACTCGTAAGGAGTTCAATGGTTCAAGTTCAATTCGAGGAAAAAAAAAAAAGAACTCTCAACTTGCAACTCAATACAACACTGGGAACGAATGAAGACTTTTAACAAACGTAAAGGAAAACATTGAACCTTGAAACTTGAACCGATTTGCAAATGGTTCAAAGTTCAAGTTCAAGACCGACTTAACACATTCACACTTTCTCATTTAATAACATTACAAAGCCACGACCCACCTAAGAGGACCGGTTGAACCAACTCACAGGTTCAACTGGTAGGTTCAATGGGGCAGAAAAGGTGAAACATAAGGAACAAAAGGGGCATGATTAAAGATAGATTAAACCGAAAGAGGGAAACTAAATTTAATGCACATTATTTGGTTCAAAACAAATAATGATTTAACACGTCCTTTTGTGCAGTTTGAGATGAGGACTCTCCTTTCTTCGGCCCTTTGAGTATAAATTTGTAAGTGGGTTTCTTTCCCTTTGACCTGGGAGATGAAATCAGTGACAACTCCTATGGATCCTTTCTGCTTTTAGTTTCCATTTTAGATGTCTTCCCCACATGACCTTCATCATCCTGATCATCACCAGAGCTTGTGGGAAGTTGCTACATCCTGATACCTTTCTTCAGTAGCCATGCATTTTTCTTTTCCATAATAGGTGCAAACCTTACAGAAATAGATTTACTTTCTTTCTTCGACCACTAAATAAAATAAATTCTCAATCTGCTTGAGTGTTAGGTGACTAAAATAAAGTCTCCTTACATCTTCATCATCTTTGTAATCGGCCCAAACATCCTCAAGCCTATGTACATGCACATAGTTTCAGTGGATTTTATTTTTCATTCCACGGAAATCAAAATTGTTGCGAGATTTGAATCTTCTCATTGTTACCCACTGCATTTCCTCCTCCATATTTTTGGCCTTTTGAGTAGTCATCAATGAATATTTGCTAATTGATTGAGAGGATTTAAGACCAGTCTTGTGTGAAGAAGACTATCTCTCATCTACATAGCTCCATGACATCAATTTTTTCTGATGGATATCTTGGTAGCATAAAAGGTTCACCAGTAAAGCAACCCACTAGGATGTATGTAAATATTGGAAACTGTAGGAAAACACATTCCTACTTACAAATTTTGTTATAAGCAGCATCATAAAGCCTATTTTTCTGCAAATCTTTGTCAAACAAACATTTCCATACTACAAAGAATGCATCAATAACTCTACAGAAATGACTTTTCTAATTGATGATAATCAATTGAGAATAGTAATCCCACACTGGAGTTAGTCTTCTATCACCTTTTGTAGACAAACCTAGAAATTGCCTCATAGAGGCGGCTACATACACAAGATAAAAAGTCATGTAGAATTTCAATGTGGTTTTGACTTCTTTCAACTGATCGCAAATCACATCACTGATTTTCTCACCCTAGTCAATTTTATCATTCTGTTTCCTAATGATGTTCATATACCAGCACATCTATGGTTGAAAGAAGTGAGAATTTAGAAGCCCTTTTACTCGAGACAACAAGGTGACCATGTCATTATATTCTTTAGTGAAATCACTTCTGTGAAAAGATTTCAGCCACTGGGAAGTTGTAGATGTTTGAGAACTTGACAAGAAAACATTATTGATGGTTTTCTTACATTTATCTTCATTCTCCTCATGCCATTTATGTTCTATTTGCTGAGTAATATCCACCACTTCCTCTGTATAAAAGCCTTTGAAAACACTATTAAAATATTCGCTATCTAGATGAATAACCATGTTGCCATCTGCATCTTTAACATGTCTAGTGGCAGGATCAAATCGCTCCGCTACGACTAGTACAAAATCAGGATCATGAGCAGCTATTGGAAAAGATGCATACTTATGGAGCTCATTGGCTATGAGTCGAGTCAATCTTGAAAAAGCCTCTCAAAATCTCTTGAGAAATTCCTCCGTGTCCACATTTCCAATCTTCATGTCCCAAATTTTATCCACATTTAATTTGACATTGCTTTTTAGAAACATATTCAAGTACTTGTCGTACTTGTACTTCATTTTCTTACCTCTGGATTTGCTAGGGGAGGGATCAAACATTTGCCATAAGACTGCATTTCAGCACCAAAATCAGTTTTCATAGAGTTAGCATCATCATAATTATGCCTTCATCAATCAAAATCAGAATTGGAAGGCAAAAATGCCTTAGAAACAAAAATTGTAAAAATCAACAGGTCAAACCCGACCTGCACTTGGAAGGATCAAAATTATGTATTGGGTTTAAAAACTCGATCTGCAGTAAGTACAAATAAATTAACATGTTGGAAAAAATAACCCGACATGTCCATGGTAGAACATCATCTGCAAGTTAGGTTTTAAAACCTGATCTATACTTGGGATAAGTCAGCAGTTGCAGGTTGGGTTATTTTTTTCAACCTGCAATTGGGAGAAGGTCATCCTGCATGTCGGGAAAAATAACCCAACCTGCCCGCGGGGAAGATCAACTTGCATGTTGGGAGATAAATCCTGACACATAGGGAAGAAAGAAGGGCAAACTAAGAAGTCACCTCGCATGTCGGGAAATAAAACTTGACATGCAAGTTGCAGCTAAATGGCAAGCCGAGATTTAAATCTCGACCTACCCGCAAGAGAGAGACCCAAAGGGAAAGTCAGGATTTAAATCTCGGTCTGCCATTTGGGGAAAAATAAGGAAAAATGGTTGGACAGGGAAGATAGAGTGTCAGGTTTTGCAACCTGAACCCCACTAAAAAAACTAAACCCTAAAAACTAAAAAGACTGACTTAAAAAGAAGGAAAGCACAAAAAAAATAACCCCAACTTACTCGAGAATCGCATATGATTGAAAGGAAATGACCAAGAATTTGTTGAAATCACAAGATCTTGCACCTACTCAGAGAAAATCTGCATCGCAGAGCTCAAGAATGTAAACTAAGTAGATAAAAATAACAAATTAAAACATAAAAAATGCATTTAAAGGCTAAACAAAGTGCATTAAATGCACTTACAATATTGGCGCATCGTGTAGGTCGGGAAAAATTTCCTGACTTGCACTCAACAACCACTTGCAAATCGGAAAACATTTCCCAACTTGCAACCCAGAATGACCTGGAGGTTGAGAAAATATCCCAATCTACAACCTTGACAAGACCTGCAGGTCGAGAAAAATTTCCCAACTTGCAGCCAACACGACCTGCAAGTTGGGTTTTAAAACTCAACCTGCACACAAGAAAACCTATCTTCCTATCAAACAACACCTTCACTTGACTTTGATGAGCAAAAATTCTATCTGCCACTTTAGCCCTTGCTTCTTCCAATTGAGAAAGAAACATAATCCGCTTATCAAGCAAACTTTGGTAAGTCTCGTCTTCAATAGCCTTAGCAAGCTTCAAAGCTGGAAGTTCCAATGTGATAGGAATTTTGGCACTCATCCCATTCAAAAGTTGAAAAGGAGACATGTCGATTGCCCTCTTGGGCATGATACGATCTACCCAAAGCATATCAAAAAGAGCTCTTTGCCAAGTCCTTTGTTTTTCATCAACAAGCTTCTTGATAATGGTAACCAAGTTCTTGTTGCTTGATTCAACCTGACCGTTTCCTTGCGGATAATAGTGAGATGAATGTAAAAGGGTAATACCATGATCAAAGCAAAATTCAATGATCTCATAAGATGAAAAGCAAGAAGCATTATGTTAGGGTTTCAACAGATACTGAGAGGGGGGGGTGAATCAGTATCTAATCAGTAATAAGAATTTCTTAAGTTGAAACATGCAGAACATAATATAACAGTGTACCGATATGCAAGAAATAATGCAATAAATAGAATCAAGAATATCCACATGAAAAGTACACCATAACATAAGATGTTTAACGAGGAAACCCGATGTGGGAAAAACCTCGGTGGGATTTGTGACCCACAATATTCACTCACTGGCCAATAAGAGAATATTACTTACAATAGGGTCCTGCACATGCAGGAAGGCCAACTGCCTAGAGCTCACTGCTCAATGGGAAGTCACACTGACATACAATAAGGATTATATTAATCCAATGACTTGTACTACTTTATAATAGCATATTCAATGCCAGATTCAGTACTGGTTCTTACTCTGTTCTTTACATATACCCTTGACCTATAATTTGCACATTAGGTCTACCTAATAATTTCCTTTTTGCTTTTTACATTCCTTTTTTAAATGTCTACAATGATCTCTTTTATATACAAGAGTCATTTTACAATTTGCCAAGTCGACTTACAATAATAAACAAAATATTACATAACAAAAATCCTAGCGACCTCTGTGCCGGTATACATCTTTTCTTCTGTGTCGGTGCCGGTGTCCTTGTTGATGCTTGTGCACTATCTTGCCTATGTAATACTTGCCGGTATGATGTCTTGCCGGTGCCATAGGATTGCAAGGTTGCCATCAATGACAAAACCTTCAATCACATACAATGTCTCATTGGAGTGTCCATATGCCAACAATCTCCCACTTTGGCATTGATGGCAACACTCATGAGAAATTTCAAAAAAGTATCCAAAAATGTGTAGTCCAAAAATGTTTACCAAAAATGTGAGAGCTCCCCTTGAGCATATGATTCCTGTGTTTTGAACTTTCTCATCCCACTACTCCCCCTTTGGCATCAATGACAAATGTTGTCAAGATGTTAGTAGAGTTTGTAGTTTCATCTATCCATATCCTCAACCCTGTAGCTGGGTAGTTATTATCTGAAAAAGATCTCCCAAAATTAAGTTTAAACTATCCATAAGTTTCTTACTATCTTTTATTGTTGTCTCAGTTCTTTTTACTATACCAGTGAGATGCTGCAAATGCTTTGCTGGTGTTTTGTTGCCTTGTGTTAATGCCTCTGAGATTTCCTTCTGCAGAGATGCTAAATAGTCCAATCTTGGACTTAGTTTAGATCTTAAATGCTTTGCCTTGTTTATTATTCTCTCTTTCTCTCTTTCCAGTTTGAGTAATTCTTCCTCAAAATTTGTGATCTTCTCTTCAAAAACTGATAATGAATCCGATGAGTTGACAAAATTGTCTGCAAGTTTATTTATCTCATCCTGTGCCTTGCTTGTTTTCTTGTCAATATCTACAGTCAAAAAGTTTTTTTTACATGTATCTTTATACAAATTTTTGTATTCTTTCAACAAACTACATAGTTCCGGTAGAAGTGTGTCAAAATCTCTGTTACACTTCTTTATTTCCTCATCAATAAATTTTTGTTTCTCTTTCTCTACCTTATCCTTTACTAATTCTTCCTTTATTTTCTCAATGTTTTCAGAAATATATTTACACAATGTATCCAATTGTCCTAAAGAATATTTATTATCTATGTTACAGTTTGGAGCTATTACCTTCAAAATTGGTATAGAATCATCTATTGCTTTATAAGCCTATGAACTGCAGTCAGTTATTTTCTTAATGGAGTCAAGTAGTACCTCAGTCACATTTGTTGACTTAAATGTTGATGATGATCCAATAATTTGAGTACCGGTGGAAGTAACCATGCGTGTATTGACATCTGGCAGGTTAGTTTGTGTTTGCATTTCTTTTAGCATTGGTTTTCCCACTTCACTACTTACCGGTGGCACTGTTTCCTTATGAACCTATTCCGGAGCCTTTAGCTCTATTGGTTTCTCTGTATGTTGTGTTGTCTTTATCTATGCCTCAGTCTCTGCCTTTTTCTCTGTGTCCTCTGCCAGTTTCTCTATTTCCCCTGCTACCAGAGGCTCTTTAGCCATATCTGACTTGTCAGTTGTATCTGTATCAACTATTATGTTGATCTTTTGGGTATCAACATTTACAGTATATAGGACTTCAGAATTAGGATTGCTATCCTCTACATCCATACTTTCTGATGCCGATTGATCTTCAATAGTTGTAATTTTCACAGGTGGGGGTAGGTTGTCTTTAACTTTTATGCTTGGTGGTCCACCAACTTTGCCTCTCCCCTTGTCCCTATCCTTCTGATATACCTTTATAGGCTTAGGTTTCCTGTATTCTTCTTGTTTTTCCTTGTCAACCAGGAATATATCCCAACCATCTTCTATTTCCTCTGTTACTTCAGTAACTCTTCCTGCCATCAGTGAAATATGCCAGTGTGTAGTAGAGAATACTGACCAGTTTGCCTGAGCAATCAAATCATCAATTTCCTTGGGAGAGTTTACTGGATATAATAGGGGCCTGCACATGCAGGAAGGCCAACTGCTTAGAGCTCACTGCTCAATGGGAAGTCACACTGACTTACAATAAGGATTATATTAATCCAATGACTTGTACTGCTTTATAATAGCATCTTCAATGCCAGATTCAGTACCGGTTCTTTCTCTATTCTTTACATATACCCTTGACCTATAATTCGCACATTAGGTCTACCTAATAATTTCCTTTTTGCTTCTTACTTTCCTTTTTTAAATGTCTACAATGATCTCTTTTATACACAAGAGTCATTTTACAATTTGGCAAGTCAGCTTACAATAATAAACAAAATATTACATAACAAAAATCCTGTCGACCTTTGTGCCGGTATACATCTTTTCTTTTGTGTCGGTACCCATGTCCTTGTTGATGCTGGTGCACTATCTTGCCTGTGTAATACTTACCGGTATGATGTCTTTCCAGTGCCATAGGATTGCAAGGTTGCCATCAATGACAAAACCTTCAATCACATACAATGTCTCATTGGAGTGTCCATATGCTAACACATTATCAATGACAATCTTACAAGGAACACTAAACCTTGAAACAATGTTCTCTTTCAAGAACTGATAAACCACTATTGAAGTAGCTTGCTTTGTAGGAATTTCCTCCACCCATTTGGTGAAGTAATTTTTTGCAGTGAGTATATACATATGGCTTGCGTTGGATGAGGGATTCACTAATCCAACAAAATCCAATACCCACTGCTGAAATGACTCTTCAATTACTACCGGCTTGAGAGGTAAACCAGCTAGCTTAGGCTTATCGACAAATTATTGACATTATTCACATTTTTTGAACCCAGATGCATGCATCTTTAAACAAGGCTAGTGAATAGTATCTTGCATGAAAATTTTAATGTCCTGTGACAGGAGCTGAAAAATTTCCTCCACAAGCTAGATCATGAAATTCTTTAGGTAACCTAACTTGTTGTTGCTTATCCACACAATGTAAGAAATTTCCATCTATACCTTTCTTGTTCAAACCATTATCCAAAAGGACAAATTTCACTACTTTCAGCTTCAAGGTACGTTTTTCATTGCATGACAAATGTGAAGGGCATTCACCATATGTAAGGAAGTACGCTAAATCAGAATACCACTCATCAGTGGTGCTGACAAACAAAACTTTAGGAAGCTCTTCATTAATGCCTTCAATCTCAAGCACTACTTCTTCATTAGATTTATTATCAAAAATCTACTGACATAAACCTTTACCATGAACCAACTTAGTAGGCTTTATCTCCAAGTCATATTCTTAAATTTTGGCAACCCAGTTGCCTCTTTTGGTTCCAAATTCCTATTGTGTTAGAATAGACTTAGCAATAGCATCAGGAACAAGAGTAACAACATGAGATTTGAGAAGGTATAACCTAAAATATATTACTGCTTTAACCACAACAAAGGCATGCTTCTCCATTGCATAAAACTTCATCTCATGAGTTTTCAAAGGGTAACTCATAAAAGCAACAGGTGACTCAACACCTTCTTTGTTCTTCTGCATCAATATAGTTGAACAAGTGTGATCTGATGCATAGCTATACATTATGAATTTTTTAGTATAATCCAGACATACCAAGACCAAAGCATGAGCTATAGCTTCCTTAATTGAATTAAAGGCTTTCTTACCTTCAAGACTCCATTTGGAAAGAGATTTCTCTTTCATCATGTCAAATATGTGAGGATTCTATTCGACAAAGTCTGGAATGAGCCTTTGCAAGAAGTTTACTTTACTGAAGAAGGAATGCACAACAATTTTACTTGCAGGCAAGGAAAGACTACGAATTTATTTTCCTCTTATGACATTGATCTTGATACCTTCCTTAGACACAATGTGTCCAAGTAACTTTCCCTCTGTAACTCCAAAAACTAATTTCTTGGGATTAAGAGATATCCCATGTGATCGACACTTCTCTAGCACTTGTTGCAGATGATAAAAATGATCCTAATGCTGTTTAGTGAAAACAGTCAAATCATCAAGATAAACCACAATGAACTTACCAAGAAAGTCTCAGAAAGACAAATCCATTGCATGTTGAAAAGTCGCTCCTGCATTTATCAACCTGAAAGGCTTTATGTGGTATGCAAAGGTGCCCCATGGGTTTGTGAAAGTAGTTTTATGTTGATCTTTCTCAGCAACCTCCACTTGATTATATCCAAAGAAGTCATCCAACATAGACAACATCTCGGACCCAGTAAAAGTTTGCTAGACTTTATCCATGATAGGGAATGAATAGTTGTCCTTCAAAGAAGCTTGATTTAAAATTCAGAAATCAACACAAATTTGGATTTCTCCATTCTTCTTGTGCACTGACAATATATTAGCTATCCAAGTGGAATGATGAATAGAAAAATGAGTCTTTCCTTTAACATCTTTTGAATTTTAGCAAAAATAGTGTCAGATATCTTTGGGTTATACTGCCTTTGTTTTTGTCTAAATGGAGAAAAACCTAGCTTGAGGGGAATTTCATGACGAAGTTCTTTAGGACGGAAAGACTTCAAGTCATCATAGGAATATGCAAGAACATCAAAATATTGTTGCAATAAAGAAACAAACCTTTATTTCTCCTCACTAGAACAAAACTTCCCAATGTTAATCATTTTTGGATTATCAATTATTGCTAAATTTACCTGCTCATATTCCATTGTGCTAGCAACTGTCTTTTGTTGCTTCTTGAGATAACGATCATTTTTGTCAAAGAGATTTTCAAGGGATACAAGACCTTTAGGAATCTTGTTTCCTTTCAATTGTAATAACTTTTTTCCACTTTGAGGATCAAATTCTTCTATCGCATCTCTTGAAGGAAATTGACTACCTTCACAATAAAGATCAAAATTATCAACAATTTGCAATAAATTAACAACATGTTGATCATCATTAAACACTTACCAATGTTTAGAATTGTCAGGAACACTTGATAAAAAAATCATCTCAATAGTATACTTGGGACCTAAGAATCCTTGTGTGGAATTAGCAAGGTAGCATAAACTGCCAAGGAATCTACTCTATCATTGAATTCTTGGAATAATAGATATATCAAAAGCATCAAAGGATTCTATCAAATCCTAAACAAGGTTCCGATAGTGCTTCAACCTATCACTTCTTGTTTGATAAATACTTCTAACTTGACACACTATAAGTTCCACATCTCCTTGAGCATGCAAATTTTTAATTCCTTTCTTCTGAGCAACATTCATGCCCAAAAGGAGAGATTCATACTCAAAAGTATTATTAGTGTTGTCAAATTTCAATTTGAAGGAAAATGGAAAAAATTTACCATCAGGAGACACTAAAACAATACCTGCCCTTGATTTGGTAGAAGAGAAACTATTGTCAAATCCCAATGTCCAAACATTATTTGGACCACCTACACCGATAGTGTCAAAACTGAGAGATTCTTCTTGCGGAGTTGAAGAACCTATAGACTCAGCAACAACACATTCTTTATCACTTGAATTATCCTCAACTAAAACCACATCATCTGACTCAGATACAACTACAAACTTATTATCAATCACAAACTCATCATCAACATACAAGTAATAATTTCCCATACCAGATGACTCAAAAAGAATTTGAGCTCGTTGATCATCTGACTTCACAACCATGTATTGTGATTCTTTCTTTGGTAATAACTTCTTGATTTCCCCTTTCACAGGAATACGAGCCTCTACCATATCCATACTCAAATCACCTCTGACATCTCTACAAAAATTCCTTCCAAGAAGAATACCATAGGAAGCTACCACATCACCTACCTACACTGTCATTTTATTTTTCTTCTTTGGAAATGCAACAAATGCAAATTGTGCATCTTTAATTTGGCCTATCAATGGTACTTGTTTATTATCCATGGAAAAACACCTACCAAAGGTCTTAGTTAAAGTTAGACCAAGAGCATTTCCAACCTTTGTAGTCATTACATCATCTGATGCACCAGTATCTATGACACAGTTGCATAATTTGTGACCATTAATCAATAATGAAACATAAAATGGATCAATTTTATCCAAAGGGGTAGGAGAAGTCATTTGTTTTGAGAAACATTAGAATTTTGGGAAGTACTTGTAACATTATCTTTTTCCTTAACAAAATTAACTAACCGATCAAACTGATCCAAATTAGACCTCAAATATTCTACTTCAGACATTTGAACTTTTTATTTAGCATGATCTATTATGTCAAATGCTTGAAAATAATTGATCAATGATTGAGAAAAAAATCATTTTGAGGATTTGGAACATTTATAGCACTGTTTTTGATGCAGTTGCTGAAAAATTTACAGGAGTTGAAGGAGAACTTACATGTTTATCCTTTGCATTATCTTTTGAAGGATTTGAGTTATCCTTTGGTGGATTTGGTAAAGGAGTTCCATGCTTGGCAATAGTGACCAGCAAGCGCTGAGAATCCTTTGTTTGTGGTGAATCATCACTCTTTGCATTTGCTTGTAACTGATTGGCTTGATCTTGCAAATGAGTGAATGCTCCAAAGACATCTCCATCATGTCCTTCCTACACATGATCTTCTTCATACTACATGTATCAAATGTTAGAGTCATCGGCCAATTCTACCTCTTCATTGTGGGGAATAATGGCATCTTCTTCATCAAAAGATGGAAGAAGATCATTTTATTCTACCTCATAATAACCAGTAGCTAAATTATGAGGTGATGCTTCCAATGCAAGTCTCTCCAAGGCTGGAGGTAAATTTTTTTATTATGAGCAACATAATTGGAAGCATTGTTAGGGAATGTTGTCCCTGGAACATCATGATATGGCACATTCCCTTGCACATAAATCTGCTTCTTGAGTGCTAACAATTCATTCGATAGCTTTCAAATTATAGGATCAATAGGATTTCTTGAAGAAGATGATGCATCATCAATTTGATTATTCCTAATTTCTTTAGGATCTTTTCTTATCTTACTAGCAAGGATAAGATCATCTTCAACTGATATGGCAATCTGTTGTGCAACAGCCAAATCTACAAGATTATTCCTATGCAAGAGAAAACTTACTTCGGGTAATTGAGCATCAATTAATAAACATTTTAAATTTCTAGTAGTAGGTTGTGATGTTGTCGGAATGCGATTGTATAACTTATTGAACTTCACCATAAATTATTGCATAGGCTCTTGTGGTTCCTTCTTCATTTGAGTCAATTGCGATAAAAGTGCATGATCATCTTCAGCGGGCTTAAACCTTGCCTTAAACCTTGTTCTAAGGCTAGCCCAATTTTTAATACAATTATTTGGAAGATGATAAAACCAATCTGAAGCTACACCTTGCAAAGTTTCAATAAATAATCTCATATAAACATCTTTGTGTTCAACACTAATAACACCACATGAGATATAAAAAGTAGCAATGTGCTCATCAGGATTTTGATCGCACCATCTCCCAAAAATTTAGGAAAATTCTTTCTTGTTCCTTTTGGAAGTTCATGTAAAGGTATCGTTAGGTTTAAAGCACCAAATGTAGTACCACAAGGACTTGGGAAAACCATACTTAATGGATTGTATGGGGGAAGTACAAAATGATTCATGATTGAGATAACCACAACTTGCAAACTTGACGCCTCACTTGCTATAGGAGATCGTTGTGCAGTAGGAGGAAAACTCCTTGTTCACTGCAAAGGAGATCTTGATCGTGGAGGAGTCACAAAATAAAAATTATATTGCTGCAAAAACTCAAAGGTAGGATCAAGAATTCATGTTTCTTGTTGTCCATGAGTGTAACTTCAATCATCCAGATAAGTACTTTGAGAAAATCAGAAATATAGTTCAAAATCAAAATCATCTAGTGAGATTACATGCTTCTTTCTTTTGGGCGCTACAATATCCAACCATGGTGGAAGAGTTGATTTTGTCGTTGGAGTTGTGGTATCAGTTTGTGTAGTTGCAAATACTTGTATTGTGGCCTGACTTGAAGTTATAGCAACCTGGGTCATTGGAAAAAGTGAATTTGTGTCAATAACATCAGAAACTTGAGAATAATATGTTGTCATTACTGTAGTAGAAACCAATAGAGGAGTTGTTGTAGTGGTAATTGTAGAAACAAGTGGTGGAGCCTCAATAGAAAGAATGCCTGGAGCAAGCGTCAATGTTTGTTGCTCTTGGGACATTTGTGTCATTGCTTCTGAAAAGTCTAAGATTGAAGATTTAATCATAGACATGGGTACACCATCGAAACTTCGAAGGCTAGACAAAGTTACAAATTCTTCATCATCTTCTTCAACATCTAAGCCTTCATCATCCTATTCCTTATCCCCTTCATCTAAATCAAACTCAATGGAATGAATGGTTACCTGAGTTGAAGCAGGAACCTATGTTATGGTAGAAATGGTGGTAACTATTGGTGGAATAGATTCTTCCGCATCTTGTATTTCTTCTTCTTGTGATATCGCAGCCTCTTCTTGGCCCTTTTCTGATTCCTTTAATGTCGGTTCCTTGAAAACATCCTTTTGTGTAGTTTGAGATGAGGAATCTCTTTTCTTTGACCCTTTGACTGTAAATTGTAAGTGGGTTTCTTTCCCTTTGACCTAGGGGACGAAGTCGTTGGCAGCTCTTGTGGATCATGTCTTCTTTTGGTTCTCATTTTTTATGTCTTCCCCACAGGACCTTCATCATCTTGATTATCACTAAAGCTTGTGGGAAGGTTCTTCATCCTGATACCTTTCTTCAATAGTCAAGCATTTGTGTTTTCCATAATAGGTGCAAACCTTACAAAAATAGATTTAGTTTCTTTCTTTGGCCACTGAATGGGAGGGAGAGGAGTATTAGCAATATTATTATTAAAATAAATGGGATCCACAAGTTCATCAGTGGTATCCTCCCAGGTGTTTGGAATTTTAGCCAACTCCAAATTCTCAATCTTCTCAAGTGTTAGGCGACTGAAATCAAGTTTCCTTACATCTTCATCATCTTTGTAATCAACCCAAACATCCTCAAGCCTGTGTACATGCACATAGTTTCAGTGGATTTTTTTTTTCATTCCACGAAAATCAAAATTGTTGGAGGCTTTGAATCTTCTCATTGTTACCCATTGCATTTCCTCCTCCATGTTTTTGGCCTTTTGAGTAGTCATCACTGAATATCTGCCAATTGATTGAGAGGATTTAAGACCAATCTTGTATGAAGAAGATTGTCTCTCATGTACATACACTAATTGTCTACATAGCTCCATGACAACAATTTTATCTGATGGATATCTTGGTAGCATAAAAGGTTCACCAATAAAGCAACCCACCTAGATGTATGTAAATGTTGGAAAGTGTATGAAAACATACCCATACTCACCAATTTTTTTAAAAGTAGCATCAGAAAGCCTATTTTTCTGCAAATCCTTGTTAAACAAACATTTCCATACTGCAATGAATGCATCATTAACTCTACGGAAATGAATTCTCCAATTGATGATAGTTAATTAAGAATAATAATCCCACACTAGAGTTAGTCTTCTATCAGCTTTTGTAGACAGACCTGGAAATTGCCTCATAGAGGCGACTACATACACAAGATAAGAAGTCATGTAGAATTTCAATGTGGTTTTGACTTCTTTCAACTAATCACAAATCACATCACTGATTTGCTCACCCCAGTCAATTTTATCATTCTGTTTCCTAATGATGTTCATATACTAGCACATCTATGGTTGAAAGAAGTGAGAATTCAGAAGCCCTTTTACTCAAGACAACAAGGTGACCATGTCATTATATTCTTCAGTGAAAATATTTTTGCCACTGGGAAGTTGTAGATGTTCGAGAACTTGACAAGAAAACATTATTGATGGTTTTCTTACATTTATCTTCATTCTCCTCATACCATTTATGTTCTATTTGCTGAGTAATATCCACCACTTCCTCTATATAAAAGCCTTTGAAAACACTTTTAAAATATTCACTATCTAGAAGAATAACCATGTTTCCATATGCATCTTTAACATGTCTAGTGGTAGGATCAAATCGCTCTGCTATGGCTAGTACAAAATTAGGATCTTGAGTAGCTATTGGAAAAGATGCATACTTATGGAGCTCGTTGGCTATGAGCTGAATCAACATTGAAGGAGCCTCCCAAACTCTCTTTAGAAATTCCTTCATTTCCACATGTCCAATATCTATGTCCCAAATTTGATTTGATAGAGCTTTCTTGAAACATATTCAAGTACTTATCATACTTGTACTTTATTTTCTTGCCCATGGATTTGCTAGGAGAGGGCTCAGACATTTTCCATAAGACTGCATTTCAACACCAAAATCAGTGTTCATAGAGTTAGCATCATCAGAATCATGCCTTCATTGATTAGAATTAGAACTAGAAGGCAAAAATGCCTTTGGAACAAAAATTGTAAAAATTGCCAGATCGGGTTTTAAAACTTGACCTGCACTTGAAAGGATCAAAACTATGATCTGTAGTAAGTACAAAGAAATCAACATGTTGGAAAAATAACTTGACATGTCAATATTAGAACATCATCTGTAGGTCGGGTTTTAAAACTTGACCTTGCACTTGGGATAAGTCAGTAGCTGGAGATCAGGTTATTTTTCCCGACCTACAATTGGGAGAAGGTCATCTTGCATGTTGGGAAAAATAACCCGACCTGCAGACCAAACACATTAAATAGAAGGTCAAGAAAAATAACCCCACCTGCCCATGGGGAAGATCAACCTGCATGTCAGGAAATAAATCTTGACATGTAGGGAAAAAATAAGGGCAAACTAAGAAGTCACCTCACATGTTGGGAAATAAAACCTGACATGCAAGTTGCAGCTAAATGGTAGGTCATGATTTAAATCCTAAACTACCCACAAGAGAGAGGCCCAAAGGGAAAGTCTGGGTTTAAACCTCGACCTGCCATTTGGAGAAAAAGAAGGAAAAATGACTAGACAAGGAAGATAGGGTGTTGGGTTTTACAACTCGAAACCCACTAAAAAAACAAAACCCTAAAAACTAAAAAGACTGACTCGAAAAGAAGGAAAACACAAAGAAAAAAAACCCCAACTTACCCAATGATTGTGAGAATTGAAAGGGAATGACCAAGAATTTGTTGAGATCACAAGCTCTCATAGCTACTCAGAGAAAATCCACAAGATCTTGCACCTACTCAGAGAAAATCCGCATCACAGAGCTCAAGAATGCAAACTAAGAAGATAAAAATAATAAATTAAAACATAAAAAATGCATTTAAAGGCTAAACAAAGTGCATTAAATGCGCTTAAAACATTGGCGCGTTGTGTAGGGTAGGAAAAATTTCTTGACTTGCACTCAACAACCACTTGCAGATCAAGAAAATTTGCTGACTTGCAACCCAGAATGACCTGCAGGTCGGGAAAATTATCCCAATCTACAACCTTAACAAGACCTACAGGTCGGGAAAATTTCCCTACTTGCAGCCAACACGACAAACTTGACCTACACACAAGCAGACCTACAGGTTGGTAAATTTTTCCCAACCTGCCTAAAAGAAACAAAGGGCTTGCACTTTGGGTTTTAAAACCCGATGTGCAAGGATGAAGACAAAAACATGCAGTTCGTGGTTTAAAACCCGACTTGCATGAAAAACATAAAATACACACTAATTTGTAAAAAGAAAAAGATGCTTAAATAAGATGTAAAAAAAAAGGCATGACTTATGAGGCAAGTCGACCAACCTCAGAGTATGTGAGGTACAAAATGGACAAGTTTTGTAGGGTTGCCTTGTGAATTCAGTTCAGCTGAAATCAATGACAACACAATCAAATGAGTTAACAAATCAATCTATCTTGTTAACAGATCAATCAACTCACTTAATTGATCAATCAAAATCAATTGAGCTATCAATCAACACTTCAGTTCAATTTCTCCCCCCATCTCACCTGAAAATCTATAAAAGCAAGCCTTTTTTCCCAATTTCAATCTAGAATCACATAATTATAATCTTCAAAACAATTGTCTATCTCATGCAAGAAATCCTAGTGCAACACCTACGAGCCACCTACATAAACAATTTGGAGAAGAGAAATGGAAGCCTTGTTATATCAATTGAGGGATTTTAATTAGATTTCATTTTGATATTCAATTGATTTAGCATTATTTCATTATCATTTAGGAATATTTATAATTAGAGTAGAGTTGTGATTTGATCTTATAATCTAATTATCGATGACTGAATTTACCCCTAAGAAACAATGGTGAACCTGACATGAACTAACCTCTTGATGTTTTTTTTTATGATTTGTAGATTCTGTATAGATTTAGGAAAAGTTCTACGTATTTGTATATGCCAAAATTTTCATTTGTTCACAACAATTTGCATTTGTGTTGACAACGATTCACATTTGTATTGACAATCATTTGTATTTTTAAGATAATTCAAAATTTCAATTTTTATTGTTTCTATTCTTCATTCATTTGCGGTGCATAAGATGTGTCTAACCCTATGGCAGAAAGAGTGACCTTCAAAATTAGGTTCTAGAGAGAGAAAAGAACATAGAAGACGAAGAAGAGCACATCAACGGTTGATAAGAGCATAAAAGAGGTTACAAGATCTCGAAGAAGTGGCCGCCCTATCCCGATATTATCATATTGTGCAAAAATACCTAGACAAATTCAACGTGTTTAATGATATTGAGATCATGGTGTAATGGAGGAAGTTTTCCACCTCAAGGATGATGGATCCTTGAGGACAAATTGTTCTTCTAATTACCTCTGCGAACTGGTGCTAAGATGATCCAGGGGATAAAATAATAAACCAAGACATTTACCCGCGATTCGAGACTCACGAATGACTATCAAACTCTTGTCCCAAGGACAAGCATGGGGGGGGGGGGGGTGGGACACTAGCGCGATGCATTGTCATCCTGTATGGATGAAGTACAGAGCACATATGGGAAGTTATGAACATGAGAATAATGCAATGAAACACATAAAGAGAATGGAGGAAGGTAAAAGTTGCGATATGCGAAATGACTAAAATAAAACAAAAGGAAAGGAGAAGGATGAAAACACTCACAATCGGTCCACGATTGAAGCCTCCCGCTAAATAATGATTCTCTCACCTTCGTGAGCCTACACACAAGAAACAAGGGAGAATGTTGGGGTTGTGTTTTGGAGCCTACCTAAGTTAGACCCCCATTTTGGTGTTTCTACCTCCATGGACAACCGAAAAAGCCACAGGAAAGATAAATGATAAAGATGATATCAATGTAACATGAAATTGGAAATAAAGTTGATAAATATGCAAGAGAAAGGATTAAGATAGCTCCCCTATCATGAATGGAGATTGGAATGCTTGTAAATGCTTCGAATGGTGTTCTTGGAAAGCTTGGTAGTGCTGCAAAAATGGTGGAATGGCTTCGAGTTCTCTCGAAGAGCTCAACCTACAAAAACAATTAACCAAATTGCCAAAAGATCCTTCCAAATGCTTCCCAAGTGAGAGATATAGAGCCAAGAAGGAATTTGAATATCGATAGGCACATGTAGAGGTGTTATGATTTCTTCTGAATGCAGGCATAACACTCAAATAGCCACCTGTGAAATGTCAGATTCATGGGACGCTAGTGCACCGCATGGAGGTCTCTGTGCCATGCCTGTGTCCCAGAAGGTGACAGGTGTCGTGTCTATGAAGTGTGATACCTGCATCTGCAACACAAATACTCAATAGATCATTACAAGCATGGTTAGAAAATAAGAAGCAAATGAAAGATGAACCACGACAAAGCGACCTATCGCCTCCTAATAGATGCGAGTATGGATTTGCTCTCAAATCTGGATAAACAATCCCACTGAATTGACTACACCAAGATGGAGGATTAGAAATGATAATGATATGTAAAGATGATATTGATTAAGCTATATTGATCCAAGAGACTAATTAAGCTAAAGATATGCATGATTAAGCTATGATGCTGATGCAATTAAGCTAGAAAAGAGATTGATTAAGCTACATGATTCAACAATTATGCTAGAAAATGATCAAATTAAGATAAATCTAAGATGAAATTGCCTATAACAACAATTCTCAAATGATATTCCTATAGTAACAATGCCTAAATTGATAATGAGATGGGGATCCTTTGTGCTCCAAAATGGCGGATATTTATAGGATTTCCAAGGCCAAGGATGAGGTGCAGGAATCAACGGTCAAGATTGAGTCTGAAGATATCAAGGGTGAAATTGGAGGAGGTTGGAGGAAGGGACACTTGTCATCTCTGTGGTGAAAAGTGTCAAGAAGCCTTGCTCATGAGAGGGAAAGTGTCCAAGGGAGGAGACATGTGGCCAAAGTGCCATGTGTGTCAAGGGAAGAATATCCACACCATAAGAGGTTAGGACAAGGAGGTTAGAATGTGCAAGATAGGATAGGGTTAGGAAAACCCAAGGTTAGGTGGAATGGGTTAGGTTAGAGGGATGGTTAGGTCAAATGGTTAGAAGTTAGGAGGCATGTGGGTAATTTGAATTAAAAATTTTAAATAATAGGAAAAGACTAATTAATTTTCAACAACTTATAAATTGATTTGTTTTAATTAATTAGAGGATTAGAAGAATTGAATTAGAATGGGGGGAGGATTAATTAATTTGAATTAATTAATCAAAGGAGACAATGGAATGAAATTAATGAATAAATCCTTAGATTTATTAATAACTATATGAAAGGGAAAATTTAATCAAATTGCTAATGAATTCAATTAAATTAGGGAGGGGGATTGATTAAATAATTGCTTATTTAATTAATTATCTCCAAACCATTTTTAGGTGTATACATTTTTCCCCTCTTTGAAGCAAGGTGTGATGATGCATTGATTCAAAGAATAATCTCATTTTGATGATGATATTGGTTTGATAGGATACCCCAGACATTGATTGATAAATTGCGGTATGATGATGCCCCCTCAGGAGATCAATTGAGATAATTGATTTTTGGAGTGTGAATTTTTGCGAAATTGATATCCTGATTAGAAATGATTTGATTTCTACAACTGTGGTTGATGAAAATGTGAGTTCTACGATCACAGTGATGTGGTTCTTGATTATTGATAAAGCTTGATTGTTTAGATTGATAAGATCGAGATTTGGTCTGGTTTCAAGAATGACACCTCCTATATAAGACAAAGATGATCAAAGCATCTAGTTTCAGGAATGATATATCCTGTATAAGACTTGATCATAACGTCTAGTTCTAGGAAAGATACATCTTGTATAAGAAATGATAGAATCAATTTAGATGCAATCAATTGATAGAATTGATAAGGTTGATTGAGCAAAGAACTGACAGATTTGTTGATATCAAGTTGCAGGAAGATTCAGATATGCTGATGTTGGTTCTGTTGAGGGAGTAACATTAATTTTTGTGTTGGGTTGACAATATCTGGAGAGAGATGAGTCATCAGTCTGATTGTGTACACACTTATGATAATACCTTGATAATTCCAATGATAGATTTAACCTTGGATAAAATGAGCATGCGGGATCCCATGCAAGAATGAGATGCAAGCTACGACCGGACCAGTCACTAGGTTATTGCATTTTGTCATCATTGACATTTTTAAAATGTGGGAAGTGAGTGCAAACATTGAAGGTATAATTAAACCATGATGACCTGAGCACTACTTTCCTGGATTTTGATATTGCAAGTTAGCACAAGCATCGAGGTATAATTGAACCAAGATGACCTGAGTGTTGCTTGCGTAAAATAGGCAGTATTAATTATTTCTATACGCAAATTGGAAATGTCTTCGATCATATTTTGATGATCATATCCTCAGACAAATTTGCACATATTATTGATTAATTTACAGACATCAGGCAAGAAAATTATCATGTTCCTTCCTTGTTCCTCTAGTCAGAGACATCCTGGAGTCACTCAGAAATCATGATAGCAAAAATCAATATAGAAAAGTTGAACAATCATGTTAAAATCATTATCCAAAAGATATGATCTATTGAAAGGTGTGTGAATGTGCTTAGACTGATATATGATAGTTTGATGGTTGACAATATGATCTTATGTTCAACGTTGGATATGTCTCAATTTTTGCTTGATAAGAGTTGCCTGACTATTGTTCTACCTATTTGATTAAGCTCAAAATGATTGAAAATTTTGCCCCCAACTATTGGCATTTTTGATGATTATGTTGTGATTGTCATTGATGGACACACACTTGCTATGAGATCATTTTTTGAATGTATGAATTTTGCTCAACCGATTTTTTTTCCAAACTAGTATTATGTAGTAGTCTTTAGACTATCGGTGTTTTGCAAAAAGTGTTTACCAATCTCAAGTGGCATGTAGACCTCAAGTGGTTCGAGGATCTCAAGTGGATCAGAGCAAAGGAACTAGAAGTGATAGTTATCATTTTCCTAGTCTTCATTTTTATCAAACTGGTAATCGATAAAGTTGTATAAACTGGTAAGACTCTGTGATTAGTTACCAACCGGTATATTTTTGTGATGAGTTACCATCCACCGATACTTTGATGATGATTTTGTGCCGTGTTACCAAATGTGTCTAGATACAATGAACCTAGGAACTTGCAATGTAATCCTATTGGACCGACATGAAATCAGATTCCTTTTAAGGACATCATGTCTAGGGTTTTAGCATATGTGTAGCTGTTAGGGTTTTTTGGTGGTTGATGAGTTCTTGTATGTGCAATCTTAATAGAGAAGATCAAGTCTATGTGCTGTAACAGAGTGTGGATTTACTGAAGACTGAATTAATGCTGAAATGCATTAGCAATGTGCTATCATGGATCTAACCAAGCAGACTATGCTATTTGCTAGATCATTCACTTGTTGATTACTCACATCTTTGACAAGTCAGAAACCCTTAACCGGGTAGGCCCATAAAAGCCTTTGTAAATCCTCTAACAAGGTGATTCACATTTGTGGATCTGAAATCCTCTCACAAGGTAGTCTTTAATCAGACTTATCTCCTAATAGAGATTGAGATTCCTAATAGGATTTGTTGTGGTAAAGAACATTGTGTAAAGCGGAAAAATCGAACCCTAGTCATTCTCCCCTCCCCAACTCCAAAGAGAGAGAAGGGAGGTCACTAGGGTTGATGGTTTTTACTTAGGAGGGACTTTACATTCAAAAGAGGGGTTGAAACCCACAAGATCCAATCCCACGCAATGCAAGATTGGATTATAAATGAGTTTCAAGGGTTAAGACATCAAGGATACCCTCTTTTGTAAAGAATTGTAGATAGAAAGATTGAACTAGGAATGCATGTAAAGTAGGAAAGATTCACTTATAAATAGAGATAGGGATATGGGATGAAGCTGCGGACCTAGAATTAGCAGTAAAATGTCGAGACGGTGCTGTTCTACAATTTTGAGTGAAATTTGGTGGGACGATGGCACCCGACGTGCACACAGTCCTCTGAAAAATCGGCGAAACGAAGGTGGATCTGTTCGTCTCTGCACAAGGATTCCAAATCTTCAATTACAGCCGCATACCTGCAACCTACACATAGAAAAGAGAGGACAATTGGGGGGTTAGGGATGAGGGGTTTGCCTTTAGGTCAAACCCCGGTTTTGGAATTAACCAAGAAATGAGAATGTTGTAAATGTAAATGTTTGTAATGTAAACAAGTACTGATACCTTGTTGTAAGAATGTTTGTATTCTTACATGCAAAGGTGTAATGTATGTTGTATGTAATGTGTTGTAAGTGATCTCCTCTTCAATGGTTGAATCCTTGTCTTGAATGCAACACCTAGCCTTGAATGGAGACTTAGAATGCTCAATTGCTTGAAGGAATGCTTGAATGCTTGAATATTGCTTTCGTGCCTTTGCTCACATATGTCCTCCTCCCTTTTTGAGAGAGGAAATTTAGTTTATATACTTGTCAATTAGGGCTGATAGACTGATTTTCCCGACCTTAGGCCAACCAGGAGACAATATTTTCCACTTTGCAAACTTAAAGACCTAAAGCCCCATAAGAGACCGGGCCCAAAATAGGGCCAGGGACCAGGGCGCTGGGCGACATGGTCCTGGGGGACCAGGGTGCTGGGCACCCTAGTCCTGAAGGACCAGGGCACTGGGTGCCATGGTCCCACCTCCAGGGACAGCGGGGTGCAAGGAGGATCAGGCCAGGGTGCTAAAAAATGTAGTTTTTGATGTCATGAACAAGTTTCGGGGTCTCCATTCAGGTTTTGTGTTGTATCACCATCGTGAAGACCCAAATTCAGTCAAAATTACAAGTGTCACAATTTTAGGATGCTACATTTAGCCCCCACTTTAGCGGGAGTATAAGTGTACACTCATACTTCTGGTAAAGTACAAGGAAACAACATTGAAAAAAACCTTCACCACGTCAAGGAGGCAAGATACACCAAGCCCCCAGTGGACTAAGGATCTTACGACTTCGATTGACAAAGTAAAAGGGAAGATCACGAGGGAAGATCTCACTATGAGTCATGCAAGAAAATTATCAAAAATTTTCAAGGCAAAGCTAAATTTGTCAAGAAATTTTCAAGTATCTTGAAAAGATATGAACGGGATGTATGCCCCCCTACGTTTAAGTGATCACACACGCCTCACCGGGGTGATTGCTTTAAGGTAGTGACACATATAAGAAATGAGAAAGGAGCACGTTATCACAAGGATTTAGCCCCCAAGTGTGAGATAAGCCCACGAATAATAGACACAAAACACAAAGCACAAGGTGACTTCGCTTTCCTTGGGGTCAGTATGTTGTAGGATAATTCATGTATATCATATGTATGTATGCATAATTGTTCTTCATTCCCCAATCAAGGAAGGTCACCTAGAAGAAGGGAACACATGTGTCTTTTGAGTCAACATGAGAGAGACCAAAAGAGATCTCAATGCTTTGCATCGTCCTCAAGTAGACAACACTAAGGACAAAAAATAGAAGAATGAGAATAACACATAGAAGAAGTAACAAAAGAGAGGAGGAGAGAATCTGCTATGCTAATGAAACTAGTCTAGCACGTCATCTACCCCCCGATCTTGCTGATCAATATTTCGGGAAGGTAGGAAACACGCTAGAGGAGGAACCTCCAACACAGCAGATGGAGCTATCACAAGATCCAAACAAGGGCTATGTTCATGTTCCGAGCCACGTTGTTCTTGTCTAGGAGCTAGGATAAGTGCTTTAGAAAATGCGTTAGATAAATGGTTATCAACATCAACATATTCATATTCACTATCAGAATGAACAGGAGTAACATTTTCATCATAAATAACATTTTCATCTATGTCATCATCAAGATTTATAAAAATAGGATCTTTAACTCGCACAGGATCAAGACCATCATGCATCTTATGTTTAGGAGATTTCGGCTCAATCGTCAGCTGAGGAGAAAATGGAATAATACTGGCTGAAGGTGTTTTCGGGGATTGCAAAGTTTGAGAAGCAGCTGCCTGAGCTCTAAGACGACGCTTTCGTCGACGTTCATGTGCAGAACGATTTCATCTAGTCTTAGTAGGAAGTTGAGAAGATTGAGGAGGAGGAATGTTCTCATCCTTATCACTTGGGTGTTTAGGTTGTGGTCTCTTAGGTTGAATAATAGGAGAAGAGGAAGGTCTCTTCTCTCTATAAGAGGAAGGAGGAGGAACTGCTCCATATAAAGGAGGAATATTTGGTTTAGGAAGGAGACCAAGCCCATCATGACGAGAAGGTATAGGTCTACTTTTAGGAAGTTTATTAGATATAGACATAGTCACATTCATAGGAATGGGTTGGGAATCTTCTTGAGGAAAGACATTGGTTTTATCTTTCAAAGGAAGAACTTCCTTCTCAAGAATGATAGGAATATCAAGTTTGGGTGTTCTAGGTTCACTTAGAGATAGGATCATATCCTTTTTCCACTTTTGATAAGATTTGAAAAGATGATCACTTCGCGGAGGAAGAGATTGGAATTGTTTAGGCCAAAAGTAATCAATAGGAACGCTAGAAGTTCTTTCAGCTGGTTTAAAGAGACTATGATTGATAGTAACAATTTCACCATTATGGGGAAATTTCAAGCACTTGTGAATAGGAGAAGCAATAGCTTTCATGGAAGATAGCCAAGGATAGCCTAGCTTCACATGAAATTGTTCGGATGATGGAATAATAGCAAAGTCCACATCAAGGGATTTGTTATGAACCTCAATAGGCAATGTAATAGAACCAATTGCAGGAGAAGAAAATGCATCAAATAGTTTCACAACCACATTTGTTTCATCATAGATCACTTGATTCAATTGCAAAGTAAAAATAAATTCTTCAGTAATGACATTAATCATACAAGAAGGATCAATAAGCACTCCACGGCAAGGTGTATTCTTGACTTTTGCAACTATATATAAAGGACCATCAGGTGCCCTGATAGTTTCATTGGAATCAAAGGTGATGGAAGGTTCTTTAGGGATTTTCTGCTGCTCTACAAAGTTAATCACATTCAAAGTCATGGACACAAGATCATCAGGTGAGACAGAGGAATCAATAGTATCAATTGCATTAGAGGTGTGAGAAGGCAATGGATCAGTAAAAATCTAAAGATTTTGGTTAGGAGGAGCTACAGATGTGTTGCCTTTATCATTCACTCTAGAAATGGAAATGGTATTATTATCAATCAAATCTTGAATTTTACCCTTTAAAGCAAAACATTTTTCAGTATCATGCCCAGGATGATGATGAAATTGACAAAAAGATTTGTTATCAAAATAGGGTGAATTAATCTTTGCAGGGTCTATTTGCCATATAGGAGGAAGAGTAAGCACATTTTGTTCCAATAACTTATTCATAATACTATGCAATGATTCATTCAAAGGAGTAAACTTTCTTTCTTTCTTGAAAAACTTAGAAATAGGAGGCACACCTGATGCTGCATTCACATTGTTGTTGATGATGTTTTCATTGAATTTAATGGACTTTCTGTTCGGTTTAAACTTCCCAAATGGTTGTTGACTACTATCACCCTTATCGCTCGGAGCCATAGGATTTGCTTGTTCCATTTGACTCACAGTCAGTTGATAATTGTGAAGAGTTGAGCACAACTGTTGGAAAGAAGTAAACTCAGAAAACAGAAGTTTTTCTCTAATGTCTTTTTGTAAATTAGAAATAAAGATTCTTTGAATATCATTGTCAGGTACTGGAAAAGAAATTTGAGCATACAAATGCTTATATCTACCAATGAAATCAGTCACTTTTTCTTTAACACCTTGTTTACAATGCATTAAATCAATCAAAGTAACTTTAGGACTTATATTGTTTTGAAATTGTTGAATAAAAGCATTTGCAAGTTGTTCGAAAGAAGAAATAGAATAAGAAGGAAACGAGCAATACCATTGTAGGGCTTTATCTCTTAATGTTCTAGTAAACAGTTTTGCAAGCAACCTTTGGTCATAAGCAAAATCGGTACATATTGTTTGAAAGGTCTTAACATGTGTTAGAGGATCACCCTTACCATTATAAAGCTCCAAATGCAGAATTTCAACATGTTTAGGGGGGATAGCTCGAACAATGTCAAGAGAAAGTGGGCTCGCAACATCAAATGTGGGCACACTAAACTTAGATTGATTCATAGAGGCAATTTGTTGCTATAAAGAAGAGACAGTTTGTGCAAGATTGTTATTGGTCGCTTCAGTCGAAGAGTTCATATTAGATGTGTTAGATTGTGATGGAGGTGTTATGTTATTGAAAGAAGGTAGAGAGTAAGATGGTGGGACACTATGATAGTTAGTGATAGGAGATGATTGGAAAGGAGGAACACTACAAGGAGGAATGGAAGGGTTAAATGAATTGCCCCCTTCTGTCATGTTTATTTGTGGAGATATAATAGGAACACTCATTGAAGGAATGAATGAAGAAGTTGGATTGAATGAAGGAAGAGGGTTGATTGAAGAAGAGGGATTTCCCCCATGAATGGTGATCATAGGAGGAATGTCTTGTATTGAAGTAGTCATTATGTTTGATGTAAAAGTAGGTATACTAGCAATGGGAGTTGTCAAAGGAATAGAATGATTAACTTGAGTAGGAGGTTCTGTATAACCCAAAGTTTCGGCACAACTCTTCATAGGCATCACATTCGAATCCACAATGTTTGCAATACCACGCAAAATATCAATTCCATTCTTATCACTTTGAACCATATGTTTTAGACCCTCAATTAATGAAAGAGCTTGACTATCAGGGTATTCTTGAGACATCCATTGTCGAAAATCATCAAATTGGTTATCCAATTTTGAAAGTTGTTCTACAGAAACCTCATGGAGAGCTTCTTCATCATTAAGAGGATTAGAGGAATTACCCATGTCCTCGTTAAAAAGGCCATTCAAATTAGGTTCCATCTTCTCGGTAATTACACCTTGGAAAGACTTAATTCTAAGGCTTCGTCTAATGGGAATAGTGTAAGTAGGGCTAATTGTTGTAAAACTCATGCACTAAAGAGAGAGAGAAGATTTTGAATTTTAGAGGTAGCAAATTTCAATAAAACCAGCCAATCTCCTAGATTTAAGCTGTTAAATGCAATCAGGACAATCTCCCGAAATTTCGAAAAAAATGTCAGGGACTGTGGCGAACGGAGTGCACACGGTCCTCACAACTTTTTTCAAAATTTTCAGGGATGAAAGTTATGATGATTTTAAAGCTAATCTGAAAAAATTGAGTGATTTTACAATCTGTAGATAGGCCAAATTAAAGTTGCAATCTCAAAATTGAACCCTACCAAGATTGTTGAAAAAATGCAAAATTTGAATTTTGAAAAAGAGAGGGAAACTGAAATTTTGAATTTTATGATTTTAGAGGGAATACTGAAAGCAATGCAGGCTTTGAAATTTAAAAGTTGACTCGATTTCATGCAAAATTCGAATTTGAAAGTGGAAATCAAGGTTGTTACAATTAAACACTTAATTTCAAAAGTCACAAATTGTAAAGATTTGAATAAAACACTGAAATTTCGAATGAATGCCAACACACTTTTCAGATTTAGGACTGTAAGAAACACAATTTTGATATGAATTTTAATTTCAACAATTTTTGAATGATTAGAAGCCTCAATCCAAGCAATCGCTAGACCAACTTTGACTTTAATTTTGAAAGTGTTAAAATTGATAAAATCAGCCAAAATTCTGGATTTTAGCAGAAAAATACAGTAAGATCTTGCTCCCAAAATTTTGGAAAAAATGTCGGGGACGATGGCGCTCGGGGTGCACACGGTCCTCGCAACTTTTTTCCAAAATTTTAGGGATGAAAGATATTGTGATTTTATTGCGGAATCCAAAGTTACAGCCGATTTGGAGGTGTTTTGATCAATGGAATTATCAGTCAAAGGTTGAATCAAGAGGGTCTTAAAAATTAGGGTTTTGACATTTAACCACCTAATTTTCAGAATTAAAGCACAAATATGAATTGACAATTTGCAATAGAAGGGTAGATCTGAAACAAGCATTAACAATTAAACATTCCACAAGTTTAATTACTAAAAAGAAAATTTTAGGGTTTTTATGCAATTAGCCTCTAAAATTTGCAAAAGATCAAACATGGAAATGTAATTAGGGAAGCAAATTTTCAGATCTAACCATGAATAATCAGAATGAGGATGTTCACGTCGGGTTCACCAAAATGTAAAGTGGAAAAATCGAACCCTAGTCGTTCTCCCCTCCCCAACTTCGAGGAGAGAGAAGGGAGGTCACTAGGGTTGATGGTTTTCACTTAGGAGGGACTTTACATTCAAAAGAGGGGTTGAAACCCACAAGATCCAATCCCACGCAATGCAAGATTGGATTCTAAATGAGTTTCAAGGGTTAAGACATCAAGGATACCCTCTTTTGTAAAGAATTGTAGATAGAAAGATTGAACTAGGAATGCATGTAAAGTAAGAAAGATTCACTTATAAACAGAGATAGGGATATGGGATGAAGCTGCAGACTTGGAATTAGCAGTAAAATGTTGAGACGGTGCTGTTCTGCAATTTTGAGCGAAAGTTGGCAGGACGATGGCGCCCGGCGTGCACACGGTCCTCCGAAAAATCCATGAAACGAAGGTGGATCTGTTCGTCTCTGCACAAGGATTTCAGATCTTCAATTACAGCCGCGTACCTGCAACCTACACACAGAAAAGAGAGGATGATTGGGGAGTGAGGGATGAGGGGTTAGCCTTTAGGTCAAACCTCAGTTTTGGAATTAACCAAGAAATGAGAATGCTATAAATGTAAATGTTTGTAATGTAAACAAGTACTGATACCTTGTTGTAAGAATGTTTGTATTCTTACATGCGAAGGTGTAATGTATGTTGTATGTAATGTGTTGTAAGTGATCTCCTCTTCAATGGTTGAATGCTTGTCTTGAATGCAACACCTAGCCTTGAATGGAGACTTAGAATGCTCAATTGCTTGAAGGAATGCTTGAATGCTTGAATGTTTGAATGCTTGAATATTGCTTTCGCGCCTTTGCTCACATATGTCCTCCTCCCTTTTTGAGAGAGGAAATATAGTTTATATACTTGTCAATTAGGGCTGATAGACTGATTTTCCTGACCTTAGGCCGACCAGGAAACAATATTTTCCACTTTGCAAACTTAAAGACCCGAAGCCCCATAAGAGACCGGGCCCAAAATAGGGCCAGGGACCAGGGCACTGGGCGCCATGGTCCTGGGGGACCAGGGCGCTGGGTGCCCTAGTCCTGAAGGATCAGGGCGCTGGGTGCCCTAGTCCTGAAGGACCAGGGCACTGGGTGCCATGGTCCCACCTCCAAGGACAACGGGGTGCAAGGAGGATCAGGCCAGGGTGCTGAAAAATGTAGTTTTTGATGTCATGAACAAGTTTTGGGGTCTCCATTCAGGTTTCGTGTTGCATCGCCATCGTGAAGACCCAAATGCAGTCGAAATTGCAAGTGTCACAATTTTAGGACGCTACACATTGTATGACCTTAACCGGTCTGGTTACTATTCTGCAGATAGTTACTTATGAGTTTCATCTCACCATGGATTTTCCCATTTGGGTTTCCACGCCAAAATCTCTTGTGTTATGGTGATTATGGTTATGTGGGTGAATGCCTTACTATTTGGTTTGCATTTGTGTTAACCGGTTTGTTAGTTAAACTATTATACGGGTTTGTTGTTAGACTGATAAAGTGTTTGAGTTCAGTATTTTTGGTATACTAATTCACCCCCCCTCTAAGTATTCATCAATTGGTACCTGAGCCTACCTTGCTATAAGTCTAACCACTTGGAAAGAGATATGGGGGAATACACTATGAGGGAACTTACTCATCGGCTCACTCAGACTGAGCAAGCCTATGATGAACTTAAAGTCAAATATAAGGCCTCTCAGGCAAAAAGAAGAGAGCATGCTAAAAAACTGATGGAGCTAATTGAAAATAGTTCTTCTGATGAAGCGGACATGGAAGCCCTAGTTCAAGAAGTTGAAAAATTGAATGAGTCCAATGCCAACCTAAGAAGGGAACTTGAAGGACTAACTATCAGAATGTGTCAAGAGCTTGAGAACTAAAAGAAAGCTAAAGATCTAGTAAAAGACAAAGATCATGAGATCTCCAAGCTGAAGCAAGAGATTAGTGCACTTACCGCTCATCTTCATGAAAATAAAATGGAAAAGGAAGAAATGCAAGGTAAACTACACATGGTTGTTTCTGAGAATGCAACCTTAAAGGAATCCAATGCTGCTATTACCAAAGAACTTATTGAGTGAAAGGAAATACTTGCCAAATTCAATAAGAGCACTGTCAAGCTAGAGTAGTGTAAAGCGGAAAATCGCGGTCGAACCCTAGTTGGTCTCCCCTCTTCTAACTCCAAGGAGAGAGAAGGGAGGTTCGCTAGGATTCGATGGGTTTTCACTTAGGGGGAAGACTTTACATTCAAAAGAGGGGTTGAAACTCATAAGATTCAATCCCACATGATGTAAGATTGGATACTAAATGAATTTCAAGGGTTAGGAAAGCAAGGCTACCCTCTTTTGTAAAGAATGTTGATTAAGGAAATTAAGCTAAGGATGCATAGAAAGTCATAAAGATTCGCTTATAAATTGAGTTTAGGTTATAGGATGAAGCTGCGGACCTGGAATTAGCAGTAAAATGTTGATACGGCGCTGTCCTACAAATTTGGGCAAAAGTTGTCAGGACGATGGCGCCCGGCGCCACGATCCTCCGAAAAATCCACGAAACGAAGTGGGATCTGTTCGTCTCTGCACAAGGATTCCAGATCTTCAATTTCAGCCACGTACCTGCAACCTACACACAGAAAAGCGAAGATGATTGGGGGGTTAGGGATTAGGGGTTTGCCTTTAGGTCAAACCCCGGTTTTGAAATTTAACCAAGAAATGAGCAAGAGCTGTAAATGTAAATGACTGTAAAACAAGTACTAATACCTTGTTCTAAGGATGTTTGTATCCTTATGTGTGAAGGTTTAGATGTTGTATGTTGTATGTTTGTAGCATGTAGTATGTGATCTCCTCTTCAATGGTTGAATCCTTGTCTTGAATGCAACACTTAGCCTTGAATGGAGACTTGGAATGATCAATTGCTTGAATGCTTGAATGCTTGAATGCTTGAGTATAATTTCCACGCTTTGTACACATATCCTCCTCATCTCAAATGAGAGAGAAAAATGTAGTTTATATACTTGTCATTTAGGGCTGATAGACTGATTTTCCCGACCTTAGGCCGACCAGGGAAGTATATTTCCAAATTGCAATAAAAAAGACCCGGTATCACTTAGGAAACCGGGCCCAAAATAGGACCCAGGGACCAGGGCGCTGGGTGCCATGGTCCTGGAGGACCAGGGCGCTGGGCGCCCTGGTCCTGAGGGACCAGGGCACTGGGCGCTCTGGTCCCACCTCCCGGGACATCAGGGTGCAAGGAGGTTCAGGCCAGGGTGCTTGAAAAATGCAGTTTTCAGTGTCGTGAGCAAGTTTTGGGGTCTCCATTCAGGTTGCGTGTTGCGTCGCCATCGTGAAGACCGAAATGCAGTCAAAATTGCAAGTGTTGCAATTTTAGGACGCTACATTTAGCCCCCACTTTAGCGGGAGTATGTATGCTCATACTTCTGGTAAAGTACAAGGAAACAACGTTGAAAGACTTTTACCATGTCAAGGAGGCAAGATACACCAAGCCCCCAGTGGACTAAGGATCTTACAACTTCGATTGACAAAGTAAAAGGGAAGATCACGAGGAAGAACCATGACTGTCAGTAGTAAGGTTCCCTCACTATGAGTCATGCAAAAGAAATACCAAAAATCTTCAAGACAAAGCTAAGTTTGCCAAGAAATTTTCAAGTATCTTTGAAAGGATAGATAGGGTGTATGCCCCCTACGTTAAAGCGATCGCACACACCTCAACGGGGGTGATTGTTTTAACGTAGTGATACACATAAGAAATGAGAAAGGAAAAAGGAGCACGTTATCGCAAGGATTTAGCCCCCAAGTGTGAGATAAGCCCAAGGATAATAGACACAAACACAAAGCACGAGGTGACTTCACTTTCCTTGGGGTCAGTATGCTGTATGATAAGTCATGTATATATATCATATGTATGTATGCATAACTGTTCTTCATTCCCCAATCAAGGAAGGTCACCTAGAAGAAGGGAACACATGTGTCTTTTGAGTCAACATGAGAGAGATCGAGAGATCTCAATGCTTTGCATCGTCCTCAAGTAGACAACACTAAGGATGACAAATAGAAGAATGAAAATAACATATAGAAGAAGTAACAAAAGAGAGGGGGAGAGAGTCTGCTATGCTAATGTAACTAGTCTAGCATGTCATCTACCCCCCGATCTTGCTGATCAATGTTTCGGGAAGGTAGGGAATACGCTAGAGGAGGAACATCCAACACAGCAGATGGAGCTATCACAAGATCCAAACAAGGGCTATGTTCATGTTCCAAGCCACATTGTTCTTGTCTAGGAGCTAGGATAAGTGCTTTAGAAAATTCATTAGATAAATGGTTATCAACATCAACAAGTTCATATTCACTATCAGAAGCAAGAGGAGTAATATTTTCATCTATATCATCATCAAGATTTATAAAAATAGGATCTTTAACTCGCACAGGATCAAGACCATCATGCATCTTATGTTTAGGAGATTTAGGCTCAATATCCGGCTGAGGAGAAAATGGAATAATGCTTGTTGAAGGTGTTTGTGGAGATTGCAAAGTTTGAGAAGCAGCTGCTTGAGCCCTAAGACAACGCTTTCGTCGACATTCCCGTGCAGAACGATTACGTCTAGTCTTAGTAGG
This sequence comes from Cryptomeria japonica, assembly GCF_030272615.1. Classification (NCBI taxonomy): domain Eukaryota; kingdom Viridiplantae; phylum Streptophyta; class Pinopsida; order Cupressales; family Cupressaceae; genus Cryptomeria; species Cryptomeria japonica. Next base: position 421,756,988 of record NC_081412.1, read on the forward strand.
AAGTGTAGAAGATAGAGGAGGAGGAATGTTCTCATCCCTATCACTTGGGTGTTTAGGTTGTGGTCTCTTAGGCTGGATAATAGGAGAAGAAGAAGGTCTCCTCTCTCTATAAAAGGCAGGAGGAGGAACTGCTCCATATAAAGGAGGAATTTTTGGTTTAGGGAGAAGACCAAGTCCATCATGACGAGGAGGTATAGGTCTACTTTTAGAAGATTTATTAGGCATAGACATAGTCGCATCCATAGGGACGGGTTGGGAATCTTCTTGGGGAAAGACATTAGTTTTGTCTTTCAAAGGAAGAATTTCCTTCTCAAGAATGATAGGAATGTCAAGTTTAGGTGCTCTAGGTTCACTTAGAGATAGGATCATATCTGTTTTCCACTTTTGATAAGATTTGAAAAGATGATCACTTCGCGGAGGAAGAGATTGGAATTGTTTGGGCCAAAAGTAATCAATAGGAACACTAGAGGTTCTTTCAGCTGGTTTAAAGAGACTATGATTGATAGTAACAACTTCACCATTATGGGGAAATTTCAAACACTTATGAATAGGAGAAGCAATAGCTTTCATGGAAGATAGCCAAGGATAGCCAAGCTTCACATGAAATTGTTCGGAAGATGGAATAATAGCAAAGTTCACATCAAGAGATTTGTTATGGACCTCAATAGGCAATGTAATAGAACCAATTGCAGGAGAAGAAAATGCATCAAATAATTTCACAATCACATCTGTTTTGTCATAGATCACTTGATTCAATTGCAAAGTAAAAAGAAATTCTTCAGTAATAACATTAACCATGCACGAAGGATCAATAAGCACTCCACGGCAAGGCATATTCTTGACTTTTGCAACTATGTATAAAGGACCATCAGGTGCCCTAATGGTTTCGCTAGAATCAAATGTGATGGAAGGTTCTTTAGGGTTTTCTTGCTGCTCTACAAAGTTAATCACATTCGGAGTCATAGACACAAGACCATCAGATGAGAAAGAGGAATCATTAGCCTCAATCACATTAGAAGTATGAGAAGTATGAGAAGGTAATGGATCAGTAAAAATCTGAAGATTTTGGTTAGGAGGAGCTACAGATGTGTTGCCTTTATCATTCACTCCAGAAACAGAAATAGTATTATTATCAATCAAATCTTGAATTTTACCCTTTAGAGAAAAACATTTTTCAGTATCATGCCCAGGCTGACGATGAAAGTGACAAAAAGATTTGTGATCAAAATAAGGTGAAGTAATCTTTGCAGGATCAATTTGTCGCATAGGAGGAAGAGTAAGCACATTTTGTCCCAATAACTTATTCATAATATCATGCAATGATTCATTCAAAGGAGTATACTTTCTTTCTTTCCTGAAAAATTTAGAAATAGGAGGCACACCTGATGCTGCATTCACATTGTTGTTGATGATGTTTTCATTGAATTTGATGGAATCTCTGTTCGGTTTAGACTTCCCAAATGGTTGTTGACTGCTATCACCCTTATCACTCGGAGCCATAGGATGTGATTGTTCCATTTGACTCACAGTCAGTTGATAATTGTGAAGAGTGGCACACAACTGTTGGAAAGAAGTAAACTCAAAAAACAGAAGTTTGTCTTGAATATCTTTTTGCAAATTAGAAATAAAGATTCTTTGAATATCATTGTCAGGTACTGGAAAAGAAATTTGAGCATACAAATGCTTATATCTACCAATGAAATCAGTCACTTTTTCTTTAACACCTTGTTTACAATGCATTAAATCAATCAAAGTAACTTTAGGACTTATATTATTTTGAAATTGTTGAATGAAAGCATTTGCAAGTTGTTCGAAAGAAGTAATAGAATAAGAAGGCAACGAGCAATACCATTGTAGGGCTTTGTCTCTTAATGTTCTGGTGAATAGTTTTGCAAGCAACCTTGGGTCGTAAGCAAAATCAGTACAAATTGTTTGAAAAGTCTTAACATGTGTTAAAGGATCTCCTTTACCATTATAAAGCTCCAGATGTAGGATTTCAACATGTTTAGGAGGGATAGCTCGAACAATGTCAAGAGAAAGTGGGCTCGCAACATCAAATGTGGGCACACTAAACTTAGATTGATTCATAGAGGCAATTTGTTGCTGTAAAGAAGAGACAGTTTGTGCAAGATTATTAATGGTAGCTTCAGTCGAAGAGTTCATATTAGGTGTGTTAGATTGAGATGGAGGTGTGATGTTATTGAAAGAAGGTAAAGAGTAAGGTGGTGGGACCCTATGATAGTCAACCATAGGGGATGATTGGATAGGAGGAACACTACAAGGAGGAATGGAATGATTAAATGAATTGCCCCCTTGCATCATGTTCATTTGTGAAGATGTAATAGGAACACTCATTGAAGGAATGAATGAAGAAGTCAGATTGAATGAAGGAAGAGGGTTAATTGAAGAAGGAGGATTGCCCCCATTACTGGTAATCACAAGATGAATGTCTTGTATAGAGGTAGTCATGATGTTTGATGTAAAGGTAGGTAAACTAGCAATAGAAGTGGTCAAAGGAATAGAATGATTGACTTGTGTAGGAGGTTGTGTATAACCTAAAGATTCAGCACAACTCTTCATAGGCATCACATTCAAATCCACAATGTGTGCGATACCACGTAAAACATCAATTCCATTCTTATCACTTTGAAGCATACATTTTAGACCCTCAATTAAAGGAAGAGCTTGACTATCGGGATACTCATGAGACATCCATTGGTGAAAATCGTCAAATTGGTTATCCAATTTGGAAAGTTGTTCAACAGAAACTTCATGGGGAGCTTCTTCATCATTAGGAGGATTAGAGGAATTACCCATGTCCTCGTTAAAAAGACTACTCAAATTAGGTTCCATCTCCTCAGTAGTTAAACCTCGGAAAGACTTAATTCTATGGCTTCGTCTAACGGGAATAGTGTAAGTAGGGCTTATTGTTGTAAAACTCATGCACTAGAGAGAGAGAGAAGATTTTGATTTTAGAGGTAGCAATTTTCAGTAAAACCAGCCAATCTTCCAGATTTAAGCTGTTAAATGCAATCACAACAGTCTCCTGAAATTTCAGAAAAAATGTTCGGGACCGTGGCGCTCGGAGTGCAACACGGTCCCTGCAAATTTTTTCAAAATTTGCAGGGATGAAAGGTATGATGATTTTAGAGCTAATCTGAAAAAATTGAGGGATTTTACGATCTGTAGATAGCCCAAATTAAAGTTGCAAATTCAAAATCGAACCCTATCAAGATTGTCGAAAAATGCAAAATTTGAATTTTGAAAAAGAGAGGGAGACTGAAATTTTGAATTTTATGATTTTAGAGGGAATGTCAAGAGCAATGCAAATTTTGAAATTTGAAAATTGACTCAATTTCACGCAAAATTCAATTTTGAAAGCGGAAATCAAAGTTGTTGTAATTAGGCACTTAATTTCAAAAGTCACAAAATGCAAATATTTGAATAAAGCACTGAAATTTCGAATGAATGCAAATACAATTTTTAGATCTAAGACAGTAAGAACACAATTTTGACACAAAATTCCAGTTTCGATAATTTTTGAATGATTAGGAGCCTTAGACCAAGCAATCACAAGACCAACTTTGACTGTAATTTTGAAAGTGTTATAATTGACAAAATCAGCCAAAATTCTGGATTTTAGCAGGAAAATACAGCAAGATCTCGCTCCCGAAATTTTGGAAAAAATGTCGGGGACGATGGCGCTCGGAGTGAAACACGGTCCTCGCAACTTTTTTCCAAATTTTCAGGGATGAAAGATATTGTGATTTTATTGCGGAATCCAAAGTTACAGCTGATTTGGAGATGTTTTGATCGGTCAAATTGTCGGACAAAGGTTGAATCAAGAGGGTTTCAAAAATTAGGGTTTTGACTTTTAACCACTTAATTTTCAGAATTAAAGCACAAATATGAATTGATAATTTGTAATAGAAGGACAGATCTGAAACAAGCATTAACATTTAGACATTTTGCAAGTTTAATTACTAAAAAGAAATTTTAGGGTTTTAATGCAATCACCTCTAAAACTTTGCAAAAGATCAAACATGGAAATGTAATCAATTTTTTCAGATCTAAGCATGAAAAATCAAAAAGGATGTTCACGTCGGGTTCACCAAAATGTAAAGTGGAAAATCGCGGTCGAACCCTAGTTGGTCTCCCCTCTTCTAACTCCGTGGAGAGAGAAGGGAGGTTCGCTAGGATTCGATGGGTTTTCACTTAGGGGGAAGACTTTACATTCAAAAGAGGGGTTGAAACTCATAAGATTCAATCCCACATGATGTAAGATTGGATACTAAATGAATTTCAAGGGTTAGGAAAGCAAGGCTACCCTCTTTTGTAAAGAATGTTGATTAAGGAAATTAAGCTAAGGATGCATAGAAAGTCATAAAGATTCGCTTATAAATTGAGTTTAGGTTATAGGATGAAGCTGCGGACCTGGAATTAGCAGTAAAATGTTGATACGGCGCTGTCCTACAAATTTGGGCAAAAGTTGTCAGGACGATGGCGCCCGGCGCCACGGTCCTCCGAAAAATCCACGAAACGAAGCGGGATCTGTTCGTCTCTGCACAAGGATTCCAGATCTTCAATTTCAGCCGCGTACCTGCAACCTACACACAGAAAAGCGAAGATGATTGGGGGGTTAGGGATTAGGGGTTTGCCTTTAGGTCAAACCCCGGTTTTGAAATTTAACCAAGAAATGAGCAAGAGCTGTAAATGTAAATGACTGTAAAACAAGTACTAATACCTTGTTCTAAGGATGTTTGTATCCTTATGTGTGAAGGTTTAGATGTTGTATGTTGTATGTTTGTAGCATGTAGTATGTGATCTCCTCTTCAATGGTTGAATCCTTGTCTTGAATGCAACACTTAGCCTTGAATGGAGACTTGGAATGATCAATTGCTTGAATGCTTGAATGCTTGAATGCTTGAGTATAATTTCCACGCTTTGTACACATATCCTCCTCATCTCAAATGAGAGAGAAAAATGTAGTTTATATACTTGTCATTTAGGGCTGATAGACTGATTTTCCCGACCTTAGGCCGACCAGGGAAGTATATTTCCAAATTGCAATCAAAAAGACCCGATATCACTTAGGAAACCGGGCCCAAAATAGGACCCAGGGACCAGGGCGCTGGGCGCCGTGGTTCTGGAGGACCAGGGCGCTGGGTGCCCTGGTCTTGAGGGACCAGGGCACTGGGCGCTCTGGTCCCACCTCCCGGGACATCAGGGTGCAAGGAGGTTCAGGCCAGGGTGCTTGAAAAATGTAGTTTTCAGTGTCGTGAGCAAGTTTTGGGGTCTCCATTCAGGTTGCGTGTTGCATCGCCATCGTGAAGACCGAAATGCAGTCGAAATTGCAAGTGTCGCAATTTTAGGATGCTACAAGTAGAAGCTTGAATCAGTTAAACTAGTAAAGAATACCAATGGACTTGGTTTCTTTGATTATGAGGAAGGCGAGACCTCTGGAACAAAAGATGGAGCATCAAAGAAACAACCGACACCAAAGGATAAAGGTAAGCAAAAGTTCAAACCTGTTTTCTTTAATTGTCTCAAGGAAGGACACACTGCTAATGTATGTAGAAGTAAGGCTTACAATAATTTTCCTTATTTTCTAAACGATAAGCCTAGACCCAATAGATTTAATGGTAATTGTTATGCATGCAACAAGTTTGGGCATAGAGAATTTGAATGTAGGTCTATCATGCACAACACCGAAAGGTATCCTCAAAGGAGTAAAGGAGCTTTTTCTAAACCCTCTGGGAACCGAAACCCAAACTGGTTTAATACCTATAATTATCAGTCAGGAAGCAGTGGCTATCAAGCGGCAACCGGATGGAGAGAAACCTATTTGATCTGTTATGGTAGTGGTCACACTGCTGCAACATGCAGAAGGAAGAATGAAAACATGAACAATGGACCTTGGAGAGCACCTGGAATGATTTGCTATCATTGCAACAAACCAGGTCATACAACAAGATTCTGTAGAATGAGATAGAATATATCAGATGATATACCGGCCACTCCGGAAGGAAAGATAGATGTTGAAACTGTTCAAGCATATATGGAGAAAACCTAGAAGAAGAAGCCAAAAGAAGTGATTCAAGAAGAACCAGTTTTCGCACCTAGTGTGGAAGTCACTGAACCGACAAACTAAGCATCAGAAAAGCTTAGGGGGAGCAAACGGTGAAATGTCTCAAACCCCCAGTTTACATTGGTAAAAGACCTTAACCGGTATGTGATACCTGTCAACTGGCAGAAGACCAGAAATGGTAAAAGGCAAATTTGGGTTTACGCCCTAATAGTGGAGCATTTATTATGGTAGGTGGAGAACTTGTTTAAAGGATTTTTCAAGTCATTTTTCACTTATCAGTTCTCGAGTGAAGAAGTTTTTAAGTACTGAGCGACAAAAAGCGATTTGGATTGTGATTCGAAGAATTTTCAAAACCTTGAAGAAGAATCTGAAGCTAATATCAATCGATCAAATGTAGAACACAAAGTGGTATTTCAGCAACCGAAGGAGTGTGTGGCGAAGTGTAATTTGCAAGCCCTAAATTTTGATTTACGAAGGTATTTTTCAAATTTCTCCGCTTATCATGGCTTTCGCATCACACTGTAGCTCTAGTGCACCTGTTGAATTAGTAGACTTCATTCAATGAAAGGCAAAATAGAACACCCTATCTCAAATACCCGCTGGTGTTATAGTGGAGGAAGGCATTTCCAATTACATTGACTATAAAATTGAAGACTTAGGATCTCTTGTAATCTATTCCCAATTGAGTTTGTTCTATGGGAAGGACAAGAAGATTAAACCAGAATTTAGCATCTTGGAAAAGAAGAAGCTTCACAATGCAGTCTGTTTCCTTGAAGAGTTTTCATATGATCACATCCGCATCATTCTGAGCAGAGTGCACAGTGATAAAATATACTTAGAGCGGACACATGACATCACACTGGAAGTGATTCATGTCGTCACTGATTTTTGTAACGTCGGTGAAGTGCCAACCCTAAGGAAGATTAGCAAGATGGAAATGACCAAGCTCGCCAGTTCTATGAGCGACCAATGGGGAATGATCATCAATCCCATCAAGGATGATCTGGTCAAATATTCCTGCATGGTAATAGGTTACCAAACATTTTATGCTAGTAGGATCAACTCTATCTTTGTTGCAGCAATAAATGCTACCTACCGGATGATCATGGAAGATGCATAATTTGACTTATGCACCTGTATGCAAAGGCAAACCTAAAGTTGATTAAATAGGAAAATGCCTTGAGATTTAAATTTGGACAACTATTGGTTGGGTTGTTCTTCTACTTCCAAGATTACTTCCCAGGAGTCAGAGATATTCAGTGATCTGTCAACCAACCAGTTACAAAGAAAATCAAGGAAAGCCTTCAAGTGGTTGGAAACAGTTATCCAGATGTTCTGAACAAATACTTTGATGAGTTTAGATGCAAAATGAGCCAAAGAGTGAGAATATCAAGTGATATTGTCAAGAAATATGAAGATGACATCTGCTTCACCATCAGAGTTGATGAGTGCATAATGGAGGCGGTTGAGCCTAGACAGGAAGAAGTCATTATGATATACCCAATGATCCAAACCATGGTGAGAAGCCACCCAGGATGCCTGCATATGTACGAAGGCTTTGTTATGGATATGAACAGTGCTAACAGAAAAGAATGCAAGCTGAAGGATGCATGAACCAATAGATGGAAGAGCTAGCGGACAAATAGCGTCTGTTTGCTAGGTTTTCACGATATGTTTTTATTGTACTTTTTCTCATATTTGAATTTTTTTTTTTTTTTTTTTGGATTTTTCTACTTTTTTAGACATAAAACTTCTTCAGATGCATGCTATTGATGGGTTCCTCGAGTTGATCCCCATCCTATGTTGATAACTGGTATGCTCCTAACCCAAAATACTGCTATGACCACAAACAAACCTAACCAGTTTGGTTCAAACTTCCCTTTCTTTTCTTGATCTGACTGGTTTCATGGATTTTCCTTTAGTACTAGTTCCCAAACTTGAAATATTTTAGTTTGACCTTATGATTATAACTGTGACACATTCTTTGCTGATATACCTTTAAATGATCAAAGGAATTTTGTCTTTGCTCATGGATCAATTCTAACTCCTGCAATCTAGATACTCATTGTTCTTCATTTAGGATAAAACCTTTTAATGATACTCATAGAGAAGGTATCTCTACTTCTATTGGAAATATTTCTTATGATCCATAAACAAGAGAGAAAGGTGTGGCACCTGTTGGTGTGCAGATACTAGTATAGTAGGCCCATAGAGCAAGGTTCAATTGAATATGCCAATCTCTGTCAGCATCATTCACTGACTTTTTAAGGATTTTCAAAATAGTTTTGTCTGATGCTTTTGCTTGCCCATTCCCTTGTGGATAGTAGGGTGTGGAAAATCTGTGTTGGGTTTTGAATTTCTCACATAGTTCTTGGACATCCTAATTCTTGAATGGTCGCCCATTATCATTGATAATGGTTATGGGTATTCCATAGCGATAGATGATATAGTTCAAGATAAATGCAACAATTTGTTTTCCTGTTATATTGATGAGAGGTACTACCTCAATCCATTTTGTGAAATATTTTGTAGCTACAAGGATGAATTTGTGACCATTAGATGAAGAAGGATTTATCTTTCCTACTAGATCAAGACCCCATTGGCAGAAAGACCAAGATGTTGCCAAAGCATGAAGTGCTTGTGCTGGAGCATGAATCAAATTCCCATGGATCTGACATTGTTTGCATGTTTTAGCTATCTGAAAAGAATCCCATTCCATAGTTGGCCAATAACAGCCCAAGCATATGAGTTTTTTTGAAAGGGTAAGACCACTTGAATGAGTGCCACAAATGCCATTATGGAATTCATTTAAGGCCTTCTTAGATTCTTCTTGTTCGAGACATCTAAAAAGAGTACTGTCTAGACCTCGTTTAAACAGGGTAACTGAGAGAAGAGCATAATGGGAGGATGGCGAATAAAGTTTCTCTTTTGATTTTTTGACAAATCAGGAGGTTGGGTGTTATCTTTCAGGTATGTGTAAGTTTGGCCATAGCGGGAGAAGTCATGCCCAACAAGGTGATAGATAGTTTGGGAATCAGGACAATTATGAGTAGGGTAAAACAACTCTTCCACCAAGAATTCATAACGTTGTTGATTTTCCTATGTCTAAAGGAGAGAAGAAAGTGTTGCCATGGCATCTGTTGCTTTGTTGTCATTCCTTGGAATCTGCTAAAAATTTATTTCTACAAAGTATTTCTTGATATCATCGACCATATTTTTATAAGGCATTAACTTTTCATCCTTTGTTTGATAATCATCATTGATTTGATTGATGACAAGATGAGAGTCTCCAAAGACTTGAAGTTGTGTAATGTTTCATTGTATAGCCATTTTGATACCTATAACCAAAGCTTCATATTCTGTTGTATTGTTGGTACATGGAAAACTTAATTTGTATGCTTTTGGAACTGTATGACCTTGTGGTGTGATGAATATAATACCTTCTCCTTATCCATGTTGTGTTCTAGTATTGACGTCTACTCCTGGACTGATATTCGGGTGATGTATTATAAGATCTGGATCTAACCCTGGAATGTTTGCACATGACCAGGTAAAATTGATTTGCCATCTTTTGAAGGATTCCAAATATTTTTGTACTTCATGTTTTGATAGAGAGATTTTTGGATGTAGATCAGTTGTGCCAATGTAAACTGCCTCTATTGGTTTGATCAAAATGGATGACCTTTCTTGATAAAATTCAGGTAAGGTGTCAAATCTCCCATCTTTCAACACCTCGAGGAGGTTTTCACCTTTAGATGCATCCTTTATTTTTACTTTTTCTCGGTCTAATGTTGAAAACCATTAGCACCAAAATGTAATGCCTGTGAAGTGTGATACATGCAACTGTAACACAAACACTCAATAGATCATTACAAGCATGGTTAGAAAATAAGAATCAAATGAAAGATGAACCATGACAAAGCGACCTATCGCCTCCTAAGAGATGTGAGTATGGATTTTCTCTTAGATATGGATAAGCAACTCCAATGAATTAACTACACCTAGATGAAGGATTTCAAATGATAATGATATGCAAAGATAAGATTGATTAAGCTATATTGATCCAAGAGACTAATTAAGCTAAAGATATGCATGATTAAGCTATGATGATGATGATGCAATTAAGCTAGAAAAGAGATTGATTAAGCTACATGATTCAACAATTTTGCTAGAAAATGATCAAGTTAAGATAAATCTAAGATGCAATTGCCTATAACAACAATTCTCAAATAATATGCCTATAGTAGCAATGCCTAAATTGATAATGAGATGGGGATCCTTTGTGCTCCAAAATGGGGGATATTTATAGGATTTCCAAGGCCAGGGATGAGGTGGCAGGAATCAACGATCAAGATTGAGTCTAAAGATATCACGGGTGAAATTGGAGGAGGTTGGAGAAGAGGTTGGATGAAGGGACACTTGTCATCTCTGTGGTCACAAGTGTCAAGAAGCTTTGCTCATGAGAGGGCAAGTGTCCAAGGGAGGAGACATGTGGCCAAAGTGCCATGTGTGTCAAGGGAAGAATATGCACACCATAAGAGGTTAGGATAAGGAGGTTAGAATGTGAAAGATAGGATAGGGTTAGGCAAACACAAGGCTAGGTGGAATGGGCTAGGTTGCAAGGACGGCTAGGTCAAATGGTTAGAAGTTAGGAGGCATGTGGGTAATTTGAATTTAAAAATTTAAATAATAGGAAAAGACTAATTAATTTTCAACAACTCATAAATTGATTTGTTTTAATTAACTAGAGGATTAGAAGAATTGAATTAGAATGGGGGGAGGATTAATTAATTTGAATTAATTAATCAAAGGGGACCATGGAATGAACTTAATGAATAAAACCTTAGATTTATTAATAAGTAGATGAAAGGGAGAATTTAATCAAATTGCTAATGAATTCAATTAAATTGGGGAGGGGGATTAATTAAATAATTTTTTATTTAATTAATTATCTTCTGACCATTTTTAGGTGTATACAACAGGTTAGCGGAGTTGGTAATGCTTCAGCCAGAACTGACATGGATAGTCTGAGTGGACAAAAGGACATGATGGAGATCTCGACCTCCAATCACATGGAGGAAAAGCGTCATTTATCACATTAAATTCAAGGGATAATATTTTTGATACTACACATGGCAAATATGATAATGGATCCATCTTATGTTGTAATTAATTAATTATATCTTCTATTTTTTATTTCTGTATACTTAATTTGCATTTTTGCAGAGGGCAATTTGCATTTGTGTAGACAACAATTCACATTTATGTAGACATAAACTCACATTTTTCTACACAGTATTCACATTTGTATAGATTATAATTCACATTTGTATAGATCTTGATTCACATTTGTTAGAGGCTAACAAAGGATTTATTTTCTGCCTGTTCTCGATTCTTTGTTATTATAATGATCTGTTATTATAATTTGGGTCAACATGGAAGAAATAAAAGAATTTCCCCAATGCTTTGAATCGTCCCTGAATGTTGAAAAGCAAGATACGACAAATAGAAGGTGGTAAAAAATAGAGTAATGTGTACAATAGAAAATCCCTTGTATCTGAGCACCGACAAAGTAACTCGAGTCCTTTAGGAAAGCACAACACAAAAAAATAGTCAACCTCCCATATCCAAGTACCTACGGAGTGATCTGGGTCCTCCGAGAGGGAAACAACAGATAAAGTAAGCACGAGGGAACATAAACACACACACATGCAAGCAGATATAGATGAAAAATAAAAGTCCTAACAATCAACCCTTAGGAGGGGATCGTACTACAGGAGATCATCATCCTCAAGAAGAGCCTTGTCCTCCCAATCTAGGTCATAGGGAGAGGGGGGGGAAGCTCAAAGAGGGACTATTGCAAGGGCCACACCAGGTGCCTCACCAACAATGTGAGAAGGAGACAAAGTAGCAGCAACATCTTCGTTTATAGCATCGGAGGAGGGGAGGGTCAACAATCATGTGAAGATCGTAGACAAGGTTGGGATGTCCTCCAAGGAGACAAACATGCAGGCCTCCATGGAGGAAGCAAGTGACTGACTTGGAGAAGATGGAACAAGAACATGACTCTTGGTCTCTGGAAGAGGGGTAGTGATGAACTAAGGAGAAGGTGGGGCCTTCTTGATTATGCAAATAAAAATAGGAAAAGTAGCAGGCACTGAAACAGGCAAAGGAAGGGATGAAGAACATACCTATGAAGACTTGGGCCATTGAAACTCCAGAACAAGGCCCTACTCAAACTTTCATTTACATGGGATAGGAGTTTCAGGCCTCCTATCAACCATAGTAGGCTGAAGGACCCTAGGAAAACTTGAATGTTGGAGTGGTGGTGTAGAAAGTAGGGTAGACAAAGCTTCACTAGAAACCATCTGCGTATGTGACATGTTAAGGGGCCAAGACAATGGAGGCATGTTCAGAAAAGAAGTGATAAGAGGTGGCTCCAAAGAAGGAGCAATGAAAACCTACACTAATTTAGAGGGAGGTTGATCAAAAACCCCTGAAGTAGTAGGGAGAAAAACTGAAACAGGTGCAGAGATGGGAGGAATAGAGGGAATAGGCTCTGAAAAAACAACAATAGAAGACTATGAGCAATGTCACACTCTCGAGCTCGGGCCCATAGAAAATGTTTACGCTCACGTGCACGTTGATTCCAACGAAGGTGAGGACCACCAACTAGAGCCAGAGTGGATTCAGGAGCATCATGCTCCATAGGAGAGGCCTCCATAATTGTGTCAAGGATGAGAGAAGGCCCAACAAATGAAATGGGAGGTGCATCCTGGAGAGGCACTACATTGACAACAATGAGTGCTTGTCATCATTTCGCTCAAGGAGCGACTAGAGGAATAGAGGGCATCGACACAAGATGTGACGAAGGGACACAAGAAGAGCGCTTCCCCTTCTCATAACGGGAGGGCCAAGGAATATTTGATGGCAATTTGGAGGAATTGATTATGTGTTGCATTGTTGTTTGTCATTAATGTCAACACTAGCTTGTTTGGCTCTCTATCGGGTTCCAATAGAGTGGTTGGATTGTGATGAACATATCGGGGATATGTTAATATTGGTGGAATTGGGTTGGTTCAGTTATTCATGTCATTTAGATGTGTGTCACATTCATTTGGTTTCAGATTTGGTTATCCGGAAGCTATCATATGTTCTAGTAAGCCTTTTGGTTACCAAGAAGGGTTTTACCAGCAGAGCTTTGTTGAAGATATTTTGATGGATTTGATAAGTAGAGCTGGTGCGGCTTCTAAAAGGTTTTTGAGATTCTGATGGTTATCATGTTTGTGTTCTAGTTGATCAGTGGTGTTGCATTTAGTACCAGACCTATTCTATGTTATTATGTTAGGTCATGGACCGGTTTATGTAATGTGTTGGTGGATGCCCCTGATACATTACCGGTTGGATTTATTGTTTGGTTAATGTTGTTTCGGTCTTAGGTCAACTTGTGTTATCATTGGTTTGCGTGCTTATGTAATGAATTTATTATATTATATTTTAGGTGGTTGACCTAATTTTTTAGGTCATGGGTTGGTATAAATATAATGTAAGATCTCTTTGTAGATGATGGGATAGATGGTTATGCAATTATCTATGTGCGAAAAAAGATGTAATCATATGTAGAGGATTTCGTCAATCATAGGTGATCGAATTAGGTTTATGAAAGAGGTTTAAGACCTCTAGCATTGAGCTTAGCCGAAACTGTACTCAGGCATAGGAGATGCTATTCTTGTAATTCAATCTTATTTCTGGATTGTAGTCTGATGTTTTCTATAGTTCGTAAGGCTCCTTTTGTGATGAGCAGTGCGCTCTAGGTTGGTGGCCTTCCTGCATGTGCAAGCCCCTTATTGTTGTTGGTATTATGGATGAATTGATTATGTGTTGAATTGATGTTTTATCATTGATGTCAACACTAGCTGTTATGGTTGGTTACCAACAGACAAGTTTTAGTTACCGGTAGAAGATCTAGTGTTATCAGCAGAAGAGACTATCAATTGGACACTTCTGACATGTTTGGATCAGTGAAGTATGTTTTATTTCATGTGTTATATGCTCCATGAGAATGTTTTGGTCAGTTGGTATTGGCTTGGTAATCAGATGCTGTCATACACTCTGGTAAACCCTTACTGAAACTGGTTTAAGGCTTTACCGATAGAGCTTTCATTAAGGAATCATGACAGAATGCAGTGTTGGTGTTGGTGCAGTTTCTTCATGGATTTCAAAATGTTGAAGATGTTCTTTGATCATGCTTCAACTGCTTGAAGACATTGCTTTAGCATGGTGGACCCAGAATAGGTCTGATACCTATCTAGGTTATGGACCGATATCATCCTAACGTGTACTCTACACGTTATCGGGATGTTTCGAGAGGCTTTATGGATCTATTATTGTTGTTTTGGTCTTAAGACAACATGGCATATCATTGTAATATGGGATTATGCAATGATCTTATTGTAATATCTTTAGGTGGCCCGACCTAATTGGTTTAGGCCTTAGGGTTTGTATAAATAATAGGTATAAACTCTTTATAAAGAATCATGGTTATTGAAAAGATCATGGTCAAGGAATGTAATGTGTGAATATTGAAATATCATTCAGGAAAAGGAGTTGATCAATCATTGGTGATCAAATTGGATTTAGAAGAGGATTTAGTCCTTCAACACTGAGCTTAACCGGGAAAGTAATCAGACATGGTAGATGCTATTTCTAGCAGTTCACTCTATTGGATTGTTGTCCATTTATCTTGAGATGGTTGTATCATCTTTGTAGTCAGTGAGACTCTTTTGTAAAGAGCAGTACACTCTAGGCAGTATGCCTTCCTGCAAGTGCAAGCCCCTCATTGTAACACATACTTTTTGGAGAAATATCATCTGATTGTGGGTAGGCTTCCCACCGTGGTTTTTCCCTTTCTGGGTTTTCCACGTACAAATCATGGTGTTATGTGGTATGGTTGTTTTGCATTGATTATATGGTTAATTGTTAAGGTGTATTGTTTATCAGTATCTATTCCTATCGACATCTGTATGTGTTTTATCGAAACTTGATTTATTTAAGGTTGTATTGTGGATTAAAAGTTATAATCTGTTAACAACTGATTCACCGCCCCCCTCCTCAGTTGTTCACCAATTATCCTAACAATTGATATTAGAGCTTTGTTCCTCTTTTGCATAAGCTTAACTACTTGAGGTAGATCCTATGGCAACTAACACTTCTAATCAACCAGAATCTATTTTCAGAAGAGAAATCCCTAAGCTTGATAGAACAAATTATGGGATATGGATAATTTGAATGGAGACTCATCTTAGATGTCTTGGCAAGGAGATTTGGGAGATCACTGAGAAAGGTTACACACCTTATGATCCAACATCTAGCAATCCTACTCCTGTAGACCTAGATAAGAATATTGAAAATGATTGCAGAGCTAGAGAAGCCCTCTTGTGTGCACTTACTAATTAGCAGATCATGGGATTGACTGATAAATCACCAGCTAAGGTTATGTGGGAAAAATTGCAAACTTTGAATGAAGGTGATCCTACTATCAAAATTGCTAAACTTGATGGTTACCGAGTAAGATATGAAAACTTGAAAATGGAAGATAATGAAAGAATTGTTGTGTTTATGGAAAGAGTAAATGAGATTGTTATGGGAATCCAATTTTGTGGAGGATTTCTAAGTGAAGATGAAATAGTTTCCAAAGTCTTGAGAGCCCTTCCACCCTTACAAGATAAAGGCAACTGCAATTAATGAGTTAAGAACAATGGCAAACACTTCAGTTAATAGAGACATTCTGATTGGAAAATTATCTCCTTTTGAGCTTGAAGAATTTGGATCTTCTGGAGCTGCAAAGTCTGAACCTGCTTTTCATGCATCATCATCAACATCTACCGACAAAAGTGAGTGGAAATCCCCATATGAAAAATAATTGGAAGACATGAGGAAAGAAGATGAAGAACTTGAGCAACTTGAAGCCTTGTTTGCTAGAAGAGTACCTAAAGGACCAATTGGAAGTAAGTATGAAGGAAAAGTACCTTTTAAATGTTTTGCATGTAATAAGATTGGTCATTTTGCATCTAGATGTCTTGAAAGGAATGCAAGGTTGAGGAAAGAGTTAAGAAGTATTTTAAGCCTAGCCATAATAGATATAGATTCAAGAAGAGTAAACAATGCTACATAGTAGATGAGGAAGGAGTAACTGATGACTCTAGAGATGAACCGACAGATGATTCTGCTAGTGGATCTAGAAATGGAAAAGAATGGGTGTTCTATTATTTGAAGGAAGATGAACCAGAACCGACTATGAAAAATGAAGAAAAGGCCCTGGCAGCAAAAGTTGAAGATAAGGATGAATGGGTAATTGATAGTGGATGCTCACATCATATGACTGGAGATAAAAGGAAATTTTTATCCCTGCAAGAATACAATGGCGGTCAAGTCAGATTTGGAGATGACAAGGCATTTATGATCAAAGGTAGAGGTATTATTTCTTTGGATGGGAAGCATAATACTGATAATGTCTATTATGTAGAAGGTTTAAGGCATAACCTTTTGAGTGTTGGTCAATTGGTTGATAAAGATAGAAAATGCAAAGTCATTAACAAGACTAGTTTGGAGATTGCAACTGGTATTCAAACAGGAAGTAATATCTTTCACTTGAACACTGGCAATAAGACATGTTTGATTGCTCATATTGATGAGAGTTGGCTATGGCATAAGAGGTTGTGTCATGTTAATTTTTATTGTATTGTTAAGATCAGTTCAACTAAGGCAATTAGAGATATACCTAATATTATGAAGCCTCATAATCCGGTATGTAGGGAATGTCAATTGGGTAAGCAAGTCAAAAGTTCATTTAAGAGCATACATGATAAATCTAATGATGTACTTGATTTAATTCATACTGACTTATGTGGTCCAACAAGGACTAGAATCTTTCAAGGTGATAGGTATTTCATGCTGATTATTGATGATTATTATAGAATGATGTGGGTGACTTTTCTAAGGGAGAAGTCTAAAGCTTTTGAGAAATTCAAGATCTTTAAAGTGAAGGTTGAAACTGAAACTAGATTGAAAATCAAATGTTTAAGATCAGATCATGGCAATGAGTTCACTTCTCATGAATTTAATAGTTATTGTGAGATAAATGGAATAAGGAGACAACTATCCACACCTAGGACTCCTCAGCAAAATGGAGTAGTTGAAAGAAATAATAGAACCATTTTGGATGCAGCAAGATCTATGATGATGGAAGCCAAATTGCCTCATATCTATTGAAGATAAGTAGTGAGTACAATAGTCTACACATTCAATAGAGTTCACATCAAAGGTAAAACTGGTAAGACCCCTTATGAACTATGGTTTGGACGTACACTTACTGTTAAATATTTCAGAATTTTTGGAAGTAAATGCTATATCAAAATGGATGATTCAATTGGAGAGTTAGATCCTAGATGTGATGAAGGGATATTTCTTGGTTATTCAATTCAGAGCAAAGCATATAGATGTTATAACAAAAGATTGCATAAAATTGTGGAGAGTGCTAATGTGAAAATGGATGAATAATACATAAATCATTCTATATCATATGATAGGGAACCCACAGTGGAAATGTTCATAACTGAACCGACAATGCCTCAACCGATACAGAAAGCTAAGATAGTTATACTAACACAATTAGAAAATTCAATTGTGACTAATGATTAGAGCAGTGAACTTGAAGTTCAAAAGACACCTAGGTATGTAAGATTAAATTATTTTGAAGATCAAATTATTGGAGATAGAAACAAGGGAGTTATGACAAGAAGAGGCAAATGAAGAGGTATGTCTTATTTCTCAAGTTGAACCGACAACTGTTATTGAAGATTGTAAGGATAAACATTGGTTAAAGGATATGGAAGATGAATTAGATCATATAGAGAAGAATGAAACTTGTTGTTTAGTTTCCCAACCTAAAAATAAGAATGTTATTGGAAATAAATGGGTTTTTAGGAATAAATTTAATGAGGATGGTCAAGTTATAAGGAACAAGGCTAGATTGGTTTGTAAAGGATATTCTCAAATGGAAGGAATTGATTATGGTGAGACATTTGCACCTGTAGCTAGAATTGAAGCTGTTAGACTATTTCTTGCCTATGCAGCTTATAAGAACTATAAGGTTTATGAAATGGATGTTAAATGTGCATTTTGTTGGCATTACAGTAAGATTGTTGATATTTAATAAGGATATTGAGAAGGTTGTTGAATATTATTGATATAACTGAAGAAGGATGATAACTATCTTTATAACATTATTTTGTCATTGATGTCAAGAAATTGATTATCTGATTCAGTATGATGTTGCCATATCTTGAGAAGATTGATTAGAAGAGAATTAAGATGTCAGTAAAAGAAGCAGAAAGAATGTGATGAATAAAGGGAGGAATAAGTTATTCAATGGGAAACTATTACCAAGTTAGACAATGATGAGATCATGATGTTTAGATTGTTTTGATATCCTACGTATGTTGTTGATTGTAAGGTTAATACTATACTAAGCAACCGAGCAATGAACCTAGTCGGTAAACCCTAAGGAACCTAGTCGGTAAACCCTAAGGTTATCGATATCGGTTAATGAAGGCGAAATGTCTACTGAGTAAAGTTTAGTATTTACCGAGTTGCAACCGAGTTATGACAGTGTGCATGGGATGGATAAAAGCATTATTTAATGAAGGACAATGATTAGCTGGAGATGTATAAATGATTGGTATGTCGTGTATGAAGTTTGTTAAGGATCTATGGCAAAGGAAAATCAACAGGAAGATCTACAATGCAGATTGAACCACAATAACCTTATACAAGTTCCAAGAGAGGAATGCAAGTCCTAAGGTAATGTAAAACGTTTTCAGATCAGAAGGATACATTGAACCTAGTCAAGTTTGAAGATCTGATGGCTAAGATTGATCATGGGAAATGTGATCAAGGAGATTTAGCAGTTAGCAATTGTTTATAAATAAGGAATTGTTAATAAACAAGGTATGCAGGCAAGTGTATGCAGAGGGATGCTACATAGTGATTACCGAGTATAGAAGCTTGAAGACCTTTTTGAATAATAGAGTAGAGAGCCAAGCAGAGGGACAAGATAAGTCCTATGACTAGATTGTTTTGAGCAAATAAGAATCTGCTTTAGCATTTTAGATGTGAAGTTGTAGATAGATTTATTACTGTTATTTTGTAAGTGATAGAAAATCTCTTAACTGAGTGGACTTAACAGTCTTATATGTAAACCCTCTAGAAAGGTAACATTCTAAGTGAGTGTTTGAAATCCTTTAACAAGGTCACTTCTAACAAAGTGAAGATCCTAACAGATCTGAGGGAAATCCCTTAACCGGGTCACATCTAGCATTGTGTTTGTAATCTTTAATAGGATTTGCTTTTAACCGAGCATACTCTAGAAGAGTATATTTCTTAGTGGGTCTGAAATCCCACAATGGTTTTTCCCTATTTGGGTTTCCACGTTAAATCTGGTGTTATGAGTGTTATTATAATTTTGTGTTCATAAGTTTGCATGTTTAACAGTTTTTGGTTAAGTTGCTGAAGTATAAGTTACCGAGGTTGAATTTTTTGATTTTATGGAAGTTTAAGTTTGTATGATTCACCCCCCCTCTCATCTTGTTAGCTATTGGAATCTATACTTTACATTAAGTATCAGAACTAACGATTGGTATCAGAGCTAAGAACTCCAGAAGAAAAAGTTTAAAGGTACTTGAGGCAAAGATCCGAAGATGTATAAAAGGGATGCACTGAAGCTGAACAAGTCAAGTTTCTCCACATGGCAAAAAAGGATGAAGCTACATTTATCAGGAATTGGAGAATGTACAACATATTATCTGGAGAATGATTACATTGCACCAAGCACCAACCCTATGACCTTGGAAGAGATTAAAGCAAACCAAGAACATATTCAAGCTATGATTGAAATAACATTAGCATTGATCAACTCAGAGTTTAATGATCTAGAAGGTTGCAATGATGCAAAAGCAATGTGGACTAAGCTCACATTTGTATATGGAGGTGATGAACATGTTCAAAGAGAAAAAGTAGATAGTCTAAGAGGACAACTTGAATCCATGAGGATGAATGAAGGTGAGAACATAACCGAATACAGTACAAGACTAAAGGAGATTGTCAATCAAATTAAAGGAGCGGGTGGAACTATTGAAGAAAAGGATATAACAAGTAAGTTGTTGAGAACCCTTCTACCAGCTTATGCTATTCGAGTCTCTGGAATCAATGAATTGAGATCTGTACCTAACATGCCAATTTCTTTGGATGCTACTATATGTAAGCTACATGCATTTGAGTTAAGTAATTTTGATAACAGTGGGTCTTTGGTAAATAAAGTAGAATCTGCATTCAGTTCTTTTCATATTGGTGAATCTGATGATTACAATGATGGAATGAATAAGTACTCTGAAGGGGATCATAGTGGAGCAAGTGAAAGATTTCACATGAACATGGAAAAAGTGCACAAACTGTATGAGGAAATCAAGAAGCAAGAAGAATTTGAAGCATTATTAGCTAGAAGGTTACCGAGAGGAAAAGGTAAGTATAAAGGAAAGCTACCTTTAAAATGTTTCAATTGTGATAAAATAGGACATATGGCTTCTAACTGCCCTGACAAAGAATCTAGTGAAAAGAGAGAATATCGAGATAACAGGCAGAAAGATAACCAATACAGAGGACACCGAGACTTCAGAAGGAGAGATAGAAAGACATGTCTAGTAGCAGATGAGGAATCCAACGATGACGAATCTGATGAAACTGATACTGAGGAAATTGTTTATGTGGCTATTAAAGATGGATCTGATGAGGAAAGGTATGAAGAAAAAGCCCTAATATCTCACATAAATAATAATGATTCTTGGATCATAGACAGTGGATGCTCACATCATATGACAAGTGATAAACACAATTTTGTTAAATTAGAAGACTATGATGGAGGCTATGTAAGATTTGGTAATGATGCACCATGTCCAGTAAAAGGTAAAGGATCTATAACACTTCTTGAAAATGCTAAATGTGATGATGTATAGTGGGTTGAAGGTTTGAAATACAATTTGTTGAGTGTATCATAGCTAAACAATAAAGAATACTGAATAGAATTTTAGAAAGGAATTGTCAAAGTTCATGACAAACATGGAAAGTTAGCTGCTACCGGGACACAAACAAAAGGTAATACATTTCATCTTGACTCAACTCGGAACAAGTTTCTTTATGCAAAGATAGATGATATCTGGTTATGGCATACAAGGTTTTGTCATGTAAATTTTGATAATCTGATCAAAATAAGTAAGAAGCACCAAGTAAGAGGTCTACCAAGTCTTGAAAAAACTGAGAATGCTATGTGTCGAGGATGCCAAATGGGTAAGATGACAAGATCAAGCTTTACAAGTAAGTCCTACACTTCTAAAGGAATTTTAGATCTAGTACACACTGATCTTCATGGTCCTATGAAAGTTCAAAGTTATTATGGTGATAAATATTTCATATTATTTGTGGATGATTACTCAAGGATGATGTCAGTTATGTTTTTAAAAGAAAAATCAGAAGCTTTTCAAATGTTCAAATGGTACAAGGCAAGAGTTGAAAATGAAATAGGAAGACAACTGAAATGTCTTAGATCTCATAGAGGAGGAGAATTCGCTTCTGATGAATTTAACTTATACTGCAATGATCATGGTATAAAGAGGCAAGTATCTGCACCCAGAACACCTCAGCAAAATGGGATAGCCGAGAGAAGGAATAGATCAATTGTCGATTGTGCAAGAACCCTGATGATAGAAAAGAGGGTACGTCAAACATTTTGGAGAGAAGCAATCAGCACTGTAGTTTACACCCTGAATCGAGTTCAATTGAAGAAAGGAACTATGAAGACACCATATGAGATCTGGTATGACAAGAAACCTAATGTAAGTTACTTTAAAATCTTTGGAAATAGATGCTATGTTCACAAAGATGACAGAAATGGAAAGTTTGATCAGATAAGTGAAGAAGGAACATTTCTTAGTTATTCTTCTAGAAGTAAAGCATTTAAATGTCTGATCAAATCATATAATAAAATAGTGGAAAGTGCAAATGTGAAAATTGATGAATTTGCAAAAAGAAATGATGAAGGAAATTCCAAAGAACTAGAAGATTATGAAGAATTTGTTTATGTTCAACCGAGAAGTCCTACCGAGAAAGCTGCTGAAGAAAATGAAGATAATGTCCAGTTATCGAGTGATAAAGAAGATCATACAGAACCTACCGAACCTATATTAGACAAATATGTTAGAAGACATCATGCATCAAGTCAGATTATAGGAGATAAAGATGATCCAGTGATGACAAAAAACAAAAGAAAGAGGCATTTAACAGTTAAGATTGGGTAAATGCTATGACAAAAGAAATTGATCAAATCAAGAAGAATGACACATGGACACTAATCCCAAGACCAAAGGAAAAAAATGTAATCGGTACTAAGTGGATTTTCAGAAACAAGCTAAATGAAAAAGGTGAGGTCATTCGCAACAAAGCAAGACTAGTTTGCAAAGGTTATGCTCAAGAAGAAGGAATCGATTATGGTGAGACTTTTGCACCTGTGACTAGACTTGAGGGAGTAAGAACATTGTTGGCATATGCTTCTTTCAAAAATTTCAAGGTATATCAAACTGCAGTTTTGAATGGTATACTAGAAGAAGAAGTTTTCATTGAACAACCTAAAGGATTTGTTGAAGACAAGAGTAAAGATCAGGTATGCAAATTGAACAAAGCCTTATATGGTCTAAAACAAGCACCTAGAGCATTGTATGAAAGATTGCACTCTTATTTAATCAAGATTGGTTTTATAAGGACAAGTGAAAACAACAATATGTACATGAAGAAAGATGAGGACAATGGAATACTGATCTCAGCCATATTTGTTGATGACATTATATTTTGTGGAAATGACTCCTTATGCAAGAACTTTGGAAATGAAATGTGCAAATAATTTGAGATGTCACTAATCAGTGAGATAAATTATTTTATAGGTTTATAGATATTGCAAATGAAAGATGAGATTTTCATTACTCAATCCAAGTACATAAAGAAAATCCTGAAGAAATTTGGAATGGAGGATTCTAAACCAGTAAGTACTCCTATGACTACTAACTGTAAATTATCAAAGAATGATGAATTTGCATATGTTGATGAGACACTTTATTGATCTATGATTGGAAAATTGCTATATGTTATGCATAGTAGACTGGATATAGCACATGCAGTAGGTATTGTAGCAAGATTCTCTGTAGATCCCAAGGAAACTCATATGACAACAATCAAAAGAATTTTTAGATACTTGAGAGGCACTGAAGATTATGGCTTAGTATATGAAAAGAGAAATAATTTTGATTTAAAAGTTAATACTGATGCTGATTGGGTAGGTAACATAGATGACAGGAAAAACACAAGTGGTGGAGCTTTCTTTTTGGGCGAAAGACTAGTAAGTTGGCTTAGCAAGAAACAAGGATGTATTTCTCAATCTACAACAGAAGCTGAATAGTACCAATATAGCATGGATCAAACAACTGTTGGAAGGTATAAATGAGAAAGTTACCAAGCCAGTAACTACATTCTATGATAATACTAGTGCCATTAACATTTCAAAGAATCCAATGATGCACTCTAAGACAAAGCATATATCTATAAAGTATCATTATCTCAGAGAAGAAGTTCAAGAGAAGAAAGTTGTGCTGGAATATATCAGTTCAAAGGAGCAATTAGCAGACATCTTCACAAAGCCACTACCAAGGGACACTTTTGAGTATCTCATAAGCAAGTTAGGGGTCCTACCCCTATCTTCTACTCACTGACCGAGCTCGGTGAAAGCATCAATTCGATGAATCTACAAAATATTATGTGTAGATTGATGCTAATTTACGCACTTTAAGAGGTCACCTAAAGGTGTGCAAAAAAATGAATAGAGACAAGTTGATCTGATCGAGACTGAGATGTTACATAGCAAGGCAAATCACTTCACAGAGGAAGAAATCATGATTTAGTTCTTTTACTTTTTGGCATTGTTGTCAAAGGGGGAGAAGACTAAATGGTTGAAAGACTAAATGATCGACTACATGATAAAGCCTTGAATGATGGAAATAACAGAAGACTAATGACAGGGGGAGTAGATTGCAAAAATGGAGAAGACTAAATGCAAGTCAACAGCTCACAAGCCTAATGAAAAATGGAGAAGACTTCAAAAGACAATAGATCAAGGATAACAGGAGAAGTCTAACAGTAATCTGAATCCGAACCAATTTGAATATCTTGTTCGTATTACCATTTAATTGTTGGTTTTGTCATCAATGCCAAAGGGGGAGATTGTTGGCATTACAATAAGAAAGATTGTTGTTATTCAATAAGGATATTGAGAAGGTTGTTGAAGATTATTGATATAACTGAAGAAGGATGATAATTATCTTTATAACATTATTTTGTCATTAATGTCAAGAAATTGATTATCTGATTCAGTATGATGTTGCCATATCTTGAGAAGATTGATTAGAAGAGAATTAAGATGTCGGTAAAAGACACAGAAAGAATGTGATGAATAAAGGGAGGAATAAGTTATTCAATGGGCAACTATTACTGAGTTAGACAATGATGAGATCATGATGTTTAGATTGTTTTGATATCCTACATATGTTGTTGATTGTAAGGTTAATACTATACTATACAACCAAGCAATGAACCTAGTCGGTAAACCCTAAGGTTATCGATATCGGTTAATGAAGGCGAAATGTCTACCGAGCAAAGTTTAGTATTTACCGAGTTGCAACCGAGTTATGACAGTGCGCATGGGATGGATAAAAGCATTATTTAATGAAGGACAATGATTAGCTGGAGATGTATAAATGATTGGTATGTCATGTATGAAGTTTGTTAAGGATCTATTACAAAGGAAAATTGGCAGAAAGATCTACAACGCAGATTGAACCGCAATAACCTTATGCAAGTTCCAAGATATGAATGCAAGTCCCGAGGCAAGGTAAAACGTTTTCAACTCGGAAGGATACATTGAACCTATTCAAGTTTGAGGATCTGATGGCTAAGATTGATCATGAGAAATGTGATCAAGGAGATTTAGTGGTTAGCAATTGTTTATAAATAAGGAATTGTTAATAAACAAGGTATGCGGGCAAGTGTATGCACAGGGATGCTACATAGTGATTACCAAGCACAGGGTCTTGAAGACCTATTTGAATAATAGAGTAGAGAACCCAAAAGAGGGACAAGATAAGTCCTATGACTAGTTTGTTTTGAAAAAATAAGAATCTACTTTAGCATTTTAGATGTGAAGTTGCAGATAGATTTTATTACTGTTATTTTGTAATTGACATAAAATCTCTTAACCGAGTGGACTTAACAGTCTTATATGTAAACCCTCTAGCAAGGTAACATTCTAAGTGAGTGTTTGAAATCCTTTAACAAGGTCACTTCTAAAAAAGTGAAGATCCTAACAGATCTAAGGGAAATCCCTTAACCGGGTCACATCTAGCAATGTGTTTGTAATCTTTAACAGGATTTGCTTTTAACCGAGCATACTCTAGAAGAGCATATTTCTTAGTGGGTCCGAAATCCCACAATGGTTTTTCCCTATTTGGGTTTCCACGTTAAATCTGGTGTTATGAGTGTTATTATGATTTTATGTTCATAAGTTTGCATGTTTAATAGTTTTTGGTTAAGTTGTTGAAGTATAAGTTATCGAGGTTGAATCTGTTGATTTTATGGAAGTTTAAGTTTATATGATTCACCCCCCCCCTCTCATCTTGTTAGCTATTGGCATCTGTACTTTACATTAAGTATCAAAACTAACACATTTTTGAATGGTGAGCTTGAGGAAGAAGTTTACATTGAGCAACCTGATGGATTTTCACTGGCAGATGATAAAGATATGGTTTGTAGATTGAAGAAATATTTATATGGATTGAAACATGCTCCTAGAGCTTGGTATGCAAGGTTGGATAAATATATTTTGAATCTTGGTTTTACTAAAGGCAATGTTGATAGTAATCTATATTATAAGGTCACTAATAATGATATTTTGATTATTGAAGTTTTTGTTGATGATATCATTTTTGGAGGAGAAGATAAATTGTGCATGAAATTTGCTAACAACATGAAGAATGATTTTGAAATGTCCATGATTGGTGAGATGATTTTTTTCTTAGGTTTGCAGATTACTCAAATTGACAAAGGGATTTTTATCTGTCAAACTAAGTATTTGAGGGAATTGTTGAAGAAGTCTCGTATGGATAATTCCAAACCAGTAAGTACTCCTATGGCTACAAGTGAGAAATTATCTATCAAGGATACTTCTATGCCGGTAAATCCGACAAGGTATAAGTCTATGATTGGTGGTCTGTTATATCTAGCTCAGACTAGACCTGATATTATGAATGCAGTAAGTATTGTTTCAAAATATCAAAGTAATCCTAAAGAAAATAATGAATTTGCAGTAAAGAGGATATTTCGGTATTTGCAAGGAACAACATATATGGTTTATGGTATCCCAGAAATGAGGATTTCACTTTATGTGCATATACTGACTCAGACTAGGCAGGTGATACCAATGATAGGAAGAGAACTTTTGGTGGAGCTTTCTTTCTTGGAAAGAAACTAGTTTCATGGATCAACAAAAAATAGCCATGCATTTCTTTATCTATGCAGAAGCCAAGTATGTTGCAGCAACAACTAATTGTACTCAAATCTTGTGGATGAAGCAAATGTTGAAGGATATAAGGGTAAATTATAGTGAAGTGGTAGTTATCTATTGTGATAACTCTGTAGCTATTGACATATCTAAGAATCCAGTATTTCACTCTAAGACTAAGCATATATTAATAAAGTATAACTTTGTGAAGGACAAGGTTGAAGCAAAGGAAGTCAAATTGGTTTATGTGAACACTAAAGAACAGATTGCAGACATATTAACTAAACTGTTGTCTAAGGAATCATTTGTGTATTTGAGAGATAGGTCAGGGGTTTCTGCCCCTCTAGCAGAGACTTGATTGATGAAGTTTGTCATCAATCTGACATGCATTACTAGAGACATTATTCATTCCAGCACTGATGAGTGGTGCTACTACTCAGGGGGAGTAGTTAGCTTTGAGATTCAGAAGTTTATATCATTGCTTTGATATTTTTGTCAGATTTATGGCATTGATGTCAAAGGGGGAGTGATAGTAATGTGAAAAATCATTCAAAACCTTACAAAGATATCATTCATAGGGGGAGAGCTATTGATTGTTGGTTTTCTTCCACAGGGGGAGACTTGTTTGGTATTTCTTGGTACTTATATGTTTTTCATATCTAGTGTTGCCATCAATGCCAAATGGGGAGATTGTTGGCATTATAGATGAATTGATTATGTGTTGCATTGATGTTTTCTCATTGATGACAATACTAGCTATTATGGTTGGTTACCGACAGATAAGTTTTGATTACCGGTAGAAGATCTAGTATTACCGATAGAAGAGACTATCTTTTGGACACTTCCGACGTGTTTGGATCAGTGAAGTATATTTGATTTGATGTGTTATATGCTCCATGAGAATGTTTTGGTTAGTTGGTATTGGATTGGTAATTAGATGCTATCTTACACTCTAGTAAACCCTTACCGACACTAGTTTAAGGCTTTATCGGCAGAGCTTTCATTAAGGAATCATTACAGGATGCATAGTTGGTGTTGGTTCAACTTCTTCATGGATTTCAGGATGCTGAAGATGTTCTTTGATCATTCTTCAACTGCTTGAAGACATTGCTTTGGCGTAGTGGACCCATAATAGGTCTGGTACCTATCTAGGTTATGGACTGGTATCATGCTAATGTGTACTCTACACGTTTCTGAGATGTTTCGAGAGGATTTATAGATTTGTCATTGTTGTTTTGGTCTTAAGCCGACATGGCATATCATTGTAATATGGAATTATGCAATAATCTTATTGTAATATCTTTAGGTGGCCAACCTAATTGGTTTAGGCCTTAGGGTTTGTATAAATAAGAGGTAGAAACTCTTTGTAAAGAATCATGGTTATTGAAAAGGTCATGGTCAAGGAATGTAATGTGTGAATATTGAAATATCATTCAGGAAAAGGAGTTGATCAATCATTGGTGATCAAATTGGATTCAGAAGAGGATTTAGTCCTCCGACATTGAGCTTAATCGGGACTATAATCATGCATGGTAGATGCTATTTCTAGCAGTTCACTCTATTGGATTGTTGTCCATTTATCTTGAGATGGTTGTAGCCTCTTTGTAGTTAGTGAGACTCTTTTGTAATGAAAAGATGCTCTTGACAACATTACTTCCTGCAAGTGTAGGCCCCTCATTGTACCACAAACTTTCTACAGAAGTATCATTTGATCGTGGGAAGGCTTCCCACCATGGTTTTTCCCTTTCTGGGTTTTCCACATAAAAATCATGGTGTTATGTGGTATGGTTGCTTTGCATTGATTATCTGGTTAATTGTTAAGTTGTATTGTTTATCGATATTTGTTCCTACCTGCATCTGTATGTCCTTTACCGGTACTTGATTTGTGTAAGGTTGTATTATAGATTAAAAGTTATAATCTATTAAAACTAATTCACCCCCCCTCTCAGTTGTTCACCGATTATCCTCACAATTGTAATATTTATTCATCTGATAAGTGGATAGATATTGTGGGTCTCCAATCCCACCGTGGTTTTTCCTTATTGAAGTTTTCCACGTATAAATCTGTGGTGTTATGGTGTTCATCTTTGTGGTTGCATTATTACTTATTGTTATCTGCTTTTATGTTTACCAATTGCTAAGTTGTTGTATTAATAAAGTTAAAATTAATCATTCCATCAAAACACTGATTCACCCCCCCTCTCAGTGTTCTTTGACTTCAACAATATTGGCCATGATTGGGATCTTGAAGGTAGGGTGGGTCATGGATTTTGACAACATGGGTGCCTTTCCCTTGACCGCAATGGGTGCAGTAGCAAGAACAATAGACA
Organism: Cryptomeria japonica; assembly: GCF_030272615.1. NCBI lineage: Eukaryota > Viridiplantae > Streptophyta > Pinopsida > Cupressales > Cupressaceae > Cryptomeria > Cryptomeria japonica. The sequence continues at coordinate 421,786,113 of NC_081412.1, forward strand.
CCGCTGGAGGTTGTGCGGTTCAAGGTGAATGCGAAGGTCTATATGAGGGAACAGGCTTAGTCTTGGCCCCAGATGATGAGGATACATGAGGCACTACCCACTCCAAGACTGGAATCAATGGAGGAGAGGTCAATTCAAGAGGTTGCAATGAAACACTAGGCTGCACAAAGGTAGGGGCCAACTCTCCCATTTTATATTGATAATAAATATGATACATTAAATCACCATGGGGAAGCATGGGTCCCACCAGAGTAGGCCAAAAGTGGTCCAACAAAAAATCCCCCCAGGTAATCAGGGGTTGGTAGCCATGTTGGCATTTACATGAAGATTGCATTAGTGATGTTATGTTGTCATTGATATCAATTGAACCGGTAATGATATTAATGATATTGTTGATATTATTGTTAATATTGATATTATCTTGAAACTAGTAGGAAGAACTTTGTAAAAGATATTGTAAACTGGTATGTAAGTTTGTGAGTTGAACTAGTAAATGGGTGTATAAGGTTAAACCCTCTCTATATTATGTAACTGGTAAACCCTATCAGTTGTTTTTGCTAAACCCTAATCGATTAAGGTTTTTGAATTGGTTATGTTGGTTTATGATTTGAGTGGTAATGATGGTGACACGTAAGGTCATTGTATGAAGACAAGTTCAGATTGTTTTGGTGCATTTGTTTGTCTAGGGAAGGAGCAAAGTGTATTGCATCTAATGCAATGTGGGTGATGAGTTACTAAGCTCGAGGAAATGGTAATCAAGGAGCAGTTGAGGTTTTCTTGATTGATGTGAAGAGATTGCTATGAAATCCAACAGTCATGCTTGTACTGACTTGTTTGTAATCTTGAAGATGAGAGGAATAGATTTTTGTTGTGTTACCGACCTAATTGATTTGTATTTAAGGTCGATGAAATTGTTTTTGTGAGGTGTTGGCAAGAGTTGGAAAAAATTAGTTGAGTGTGTGGTTTCCTAACTGAAGAATGAGTTTGCAGTTTGAGTAAAGGCATATAGAAGCTTAAATGGATCTGATCAAGCAAATGTAGTGCTATTTAGATAGATCAATATACTCATGTTGTTTTCTGACAATTACAACAGAATTGAAATCCCCTAACTAGGTGTTACCTTGTCATTCATCCCTCATAACAAGAGTAAGCCGCCTTACAAAATTTTATTTGTCTTTATCTTGTTAAAAAAATTCCTTGGTTCAATCCTTAATCCACTTGTAAATCATCTCTTAATCTATGGCATTAAGTTTCAATGGTCTGTTTGAACCTCATGAACCCCTTGAACCATTTTGAAAAGAGTTCATAATGTTCATTTAGGTACCACAAGTTCTAAGTTGTGTCTAAAATGTTTGCAGGCTAACATTCACTCAAGAGTTTTGCAAAAGTTCTATTTCACAGTCGCGGATGATGTTTTATATCCTCTTTCTCCAGATCGTGAACCATTTGAACCTAGTTCAAACAGTTCAGTGATGTTCAACATGTTCGGTAAAGTTCAAAAGACCAGTGACAGTTAACAAAAGTTAAATCTTTTCAAACTAAAATTTCTTGGGCACAGCGTACGTTTTGAACTACCTAAACCCTCATAAAGTCAGTTCAAATTTTTCATGCATGTTCAAATCAGGTGGGTCCCATGGATTAAATGACATGATGGTGCATTTATTGCTAAGTAGGATAAAGAGTGAACCATATCTCGAGTGACGTCAACTGGCTGATTTTTGAAGGCAAGTAATCATTTTTGGGAATTGACAGTTACCCCAAAAATGCCGCCATGCATTCAATACACACACGTGATGTCAAATCCCAACACTCGGAACATTTGAGTTGACAACTGAAATTAATGCACTAAACGAGCTTTTATCACTTCATTTTCTATAAGGTATGAAGTGATTAATTTTTGAAACTTGTTCTTCATTGTTGCGGAGTGTTTGATAGAAGGTTTATCTGTTGGTAATCATTCAATTGGTTACAACTGTGAAGGTGAGTTTTGATTCCTATCTTCTCTAGTGATTTTTAGCTGTTTTTCTCTCTCGTAATAAAATTTGTTGGGAGAAATAAGGGTTGTTATTTATGAATTATGAAGTCCACTCTGCACCTTTTTTAGAAATATTTTCAGTCTTGATTGCACAAAACCCATTGTCAGTGACACATACCTGAAAGGAGAGAATTTAGAGGTCTTGAAGGAAAGGTTGTTTAAAGGAATTGATGGTTTTTTGGTTTAGAGATTCTAAGTAGTGGCCTCGTAGAGGCGACAACATTTCCTCCTGTTATTCCTTGCCCGGAATTAGTTAGGGAGTGCATTGCAAGATATGATCCTATTTCTGAAACTATCAAGAGAGATAATGGTGAAACCCTCCTCGCGAACAACAGGGAAGTCATTTCTTCTATTTTCAAATTGCTTGATTATAAGTTCTCAAATTTTTCTCCCACCCAATTAGTCACTAAGTTCAATGCAGATAAAACTGGACACCAGAATAATATAGTGAAGCATTGGTTGAAAGTTCCTCAGAGGGGTGGCTCCAGGTTACCTCAATATCCTAATAAAAATCACATGCTTCCCCACATCCATGATGTTATGTTATTGTTACACCAAGTTAGAGGTTCAGCTGAGGCCTACAACTTTGATGACTGGATTTACTGTTATGTGCAACTAGTGTTGGAAGGAAAGCAATATCTTGACTGAGTGGAGCTTATTACTGACTCCATGAGGGAACATCTGAGCATGGCAAAGAAGTTCAAGAAAAATTTCTTTATGTCCTTGTATTTGATATATTACCGGGCATGTGTTAAAGAAACAATGAGAATACCTAGGCAACTTGCTGAAGGGGATATTTCTATATATGACTTTTACCCCATGTTGCAAAAAGACAATGCATTGCAAGATTTTAGTAGAGTACATAATGCTTTCCTAGGAGACTTGTGTTATCAGTTGAAGAACATGAAATCTAAAAGGATGTCTGAAGATGCCTAGGCATTAGTGAAAATATATGGTAGTTTCTATGTTCAGTTCCCTCATTTCTATTATATAAGGGTAGGTGGTTTTGAAGAAGAGCCTTTCAAACTTTCTCATTTTTGTTCAGATTGTTTTGTCCTTGCTGAGATCTGTAGGTAGTTGTCTATCGTAATTAAGAAAGCTCAACCCAGAGATAAATGGGAGGGGCATTTTATCTTGCAGTTCAATGTCAGATGCGTTGAGCATAGGAGCTGACTTGAAGAATTTTAATTTCCCACTGTATCATGAAAGGAAGGGCTTTGATAATAAAGGTTTCTCACAGAGTCTTGGTTTGATGCCGCATCTTCCAATCCCACACTTGGAGGACTTTTGGGAAGATTGTGGTGATAAGCTTAGAGTGTTCAAAAGAGAAAATATGAGAATGGTTCTGGAACAAGTAGTTTCACTACAGGTGAAACTTGATATAAGTGGGATCGAAGAGGATTATCCAGAGCTTTTTGAACCTAGATATCTAGACCAAACTAAGCCCGAAACGTCCTGCATTAATTGGGATGTGGAAGAAGAGAATGATATACAACTCAGAACAAAGAGAGTCTTGGAGAGAACCACAGATTGGGTTAATAGGAAAAGAGCAATTAAATTAGGCATCAAGATTGATCCTGCAAGAGATAATGTGGTTTCTCTACATTCCCCAAAATGTTTTTCTAACCCCACTTCTATGCATGTTCATGTAGGTAAAAATAAGAAGTCATCGCACACCAAGCACGAGCCTAATCCTGCCTTGAACTTTCCTGCCCCTTGATATACAAGGTCACAGAGTGTTGCACAGAGGAAAATGGACTAGGTCAAAGACACAGAGGTAAAAGAAAAAATCCTTGATACGCAAATTTTTGAGGTTGAGGACCTTGATAGTGACATTGTCAACACCATGGATTCTCATGCAATCATTGTAGCCATGACACCCCCACCTAAAGTAACCAGAGGAACAACTAGTTCAAGTACAAATCCCAAATGGTTAACCACTTCAGTAAGAAAGAAACAGAGCTTCATCCAAATGTCCATCCCAATTCAAGACATGGTGGTCAAATACATGGAGAAGGGTCCCAAATAGAAGAACTTCAAAATAACTGCCAGAATGGATGTTGATGAAAAGACCGGGAGGTGGGTTGCTAAAATTGCTTCCTATAAGCCCAAAGATGAGAATAAGGAAGTAAATGTAGAGGATTTTGAGGTCACCAAAGTGGATCTCAGGAACATGAGCAGGGACTTTGATAACCACCTTTTCAAAGCAACAACTAAGAAGATGCTCACCAGGTCAGAAAAAGATGGACAAGAGAAAAGAGAACTGAAACGGCATATCAAGATTCTAGCTCAATTCATTGATAGCATAGGTTGTTTTGGAGCACTTCCCATATCGCATGCTTCAGAAAGTTTTGACCCTACTTCACCACATAACAAGAAATTGATGAATCAAGTTCAATGAGCCAAGAGCATCACAAGGGCCGTAGAGAAATGGATTGAAGAGGTGATTAGAGATGGTGAAAATTATATTACAAACTCCAGGAAGCTATGTGATGAAATGGAAAACCTCACTGCGGAGATTCAGAATCAGATTGTGCCATGGGAAAAGGAAGAGCATAAATGGGAGAATGTATTACCGATGCTCACCAAGATAGAGGAATACAGAGCCACAAAGTTTTTAGCAAAAAATTCAATTAAGTTGGTAACTAATGAGTGCCAACTCTTTGTATTAAAGAAAACTATAGCGTGGCGGGTAATTACATTTAAGTTTGTGATTTCTAATGCTAGGGCCTATGTTTATGAGCTTCAGGAACTCCAGTGTAGCTTGGTCAATGAAAATAAAGTGGTTAACCCAGACCATGATTGGCAACTGGGACTTTGTGGGCTGAACACACAAGATGCAGTAAAGGCTTTTAGGCTACACATGGAGAAAGTTAAGGCCAAAGGTAACTTTGCTCCCAAAGATATAACACAAATCGCCTGAATTGAGTCCATGACGTTCATTGGTAACGATCAGTTTGTTAGGATTTCAAGCAGATCCGAAGCAAATATAAACTAACAATTATATACAGATTTAAATACAAAAGATAAAGAAATAAAATAGGACATAGATAACACAGAGATTTAACGTGGTTCACCCAGAATGGGTTACGTCCACTATACACAGCCATCCAATCTTTCTTATTATCTAGCAAAAATTGTACATCAACCTTACAATGCCTTAAGCATCCCAACCGCTTCTAACATGCTTTTTTAAGGCAACAAATAAAGTCAGCCTTTTTAGGGTTTTATTACAATGTCGGTTTTCATCAACAAAAAAATGGCAAATTTTTTTTTCTCGGGGGCTACCGCCCCTGAACCCACGCAGCAGGCTACGCCCACTTTCCTGGGGCCCAACCCAGCCCCAAACCCTGATGAGGATACGTGCTGAGTGTACAGTACTTTGTTGATCAGTCCCCACATATCAACAATCTCCCACTTGGAGACTGATACTAGACGACACCACTATACTTTCAACATCCACTGGATAAAACACTTGGACTTGACTCATATAAATTCCACAATTATCAATCAAGAAGACCAACAAAAACTGATGAAGAAATCAGCTTCTCCTATGGAACTGCCTTCATGAACATATTGATAGTGTAGACACCTAAAAATGGTCAACGCTTGTGGAGTCATACTTTAACATTTGCGCATTGCCTCATTTTAGGTTTTTGCGTCGCATTAACATTTCTCCTATGATTCGTACTTGGTTTTTATCATTTGCGAACATTGAGTCATTCTTCTACATTCTTCATTTATCTCGCTCTCAAATTTGGTCTTGTCGACAATACTATCCAATCATGATTATCCTGTCACATCAATGTGCATGCTCATTTGTCATCATTTTGGACATCGTCAATCCTAATTAGGATTTTGTCCTCGTGTCAATCTTGCGATCGATTTGTCATCGATCGTTGTACTCTTATCAATCTTGTCGATTTATCATCAATCCTTATCATTTTCAATCTTGTCATCTTGTCGATCGATTTGTCATCGGTCATTGTCATGTTCGATCTTGTCGTTTTGCGATCGATTCGTCATTGATCGTGGTCATTTTCAATATTGTCATTTTGCAATCTATTTTGTCATCGATTCTTGTCCTCTAGTCAATCTTGTCATTTTGTGATAAATTTATCATCGATCGTTGTCTGTCTCAATCATGTCAATTTGGATCAATTTGTCATTGTTCCTCGGCGCATTTATCAATCAAATCATTTATCACATTGGTCATTTATCAATTCAAAATCATGATCGAGTCAATTATCTTTCATCAAGACCTAATTCGTCTTCTAGGGTTTCGTGATTTCATCATTTAACCTTGTGTGTCATTTCTTCCTTTAGGATTAATAAATTGTTTATTTATCCTAAGTCTTCTCATTGCAATTAAATGTTCATTTAATTGGCTAATTATTCCTCTTTGTGAATTAATTAATAAATGACAAATTATTAATTAATTTACCTAATTTCTAATCTCTATCAATTTCTTAATTCCTAAATTCTTAATTCTCTAATTTCCTAATTTTCTAATTCCTAATTTCAAATGCCTCCTATTTCTCTCCTAAATTCATGGAAATGACATGACAATTTGTCATAAATTTGTCATAATTGACAATCAATCAATTTTGACATAGAAGTTGTCATAATTTGTCATAAATCATCAATCAACAAATTTTGCATAGAAGGTGCATAATTTGTCATAATTTTTCATAATTGACATAATTGATTTTCAATTTCCATTTGAATTGAATCATGCTAATCTTGTCATATCTCCAATTTATCTATAAATTGGATGATCTTCATCAATCAAAGCTAATTGGTAATCAGATTATCGAATTTCTAGTCAATCATATTTCAAGTACTCTTGATCAAAAATCTTGTCTACTTGCTTTCAATTATGTGTGTGCACTTGTAGGTGAGATCCACAACCAAACCATTTGAAGAGGAAAGAAGAACAATGGAGCCGCATGAAGGAAGAATTCAGATCTGCATATGGTTTGCATAATCTTTATATTTTGAATGTTTTACTTTCATGTCTCTATTGAGTGTTGTTTAGGATAGATCATTGCAATGAGTTTTTGTGATTGAGCTAATGATTAGTATTTCTATCTTTCTTGTGATGATTTCCTATTTCCTAATGTACAGATAGGATTCTCGCTTGTGTGAATCTTCTCAAGCCGTAACTGAACCTCCTCCAAAATAGTCTAGATGAAGTGGTACCTCAGCTGAATGTGCTTTGTCCTTGAATGAAAAGTAGAGTTCTTTGCATGATGAATGGTACTCTAGCTATCGGTATACAATGGGCAATCCTCCCGTGTCTGACCCAATTCCTCCAGAAAAATATTGTAACCAAATCATCTCCTTGCTAGCTTCTATAGCAACAACATACTCAACTTCAGTGGTTGAAAGTGCAACAACCTTTTGCAGCCTAGAAATCCAACTAACTACAGTTCCCCCTATAGTAAAAACATACCCTATAGTACTCCTCCATGAATCAATATCACCTACCAGATCATAGTCAACAAATCCACTCAGAGCAGCATTAGATCCTTTGAAACATAATGCCTTCATAGTAGTTCCTTTTAAATACCGAAGAATCCATTTCACAACATTCCAATGTTCCATACCCGGATTACTCATAAACCTGCTCACAACTCCCACTGCATGTGCAATATCTGGCCTTGTGCATACCATTGCATACATCAGACTGCAAATAACTGATGAATATGGGATGTTAGACATTTTATTTACCTCTTCCTGTGCCTTTGGGCACATCTCCTTAGTCAATTTGAAATGACCAGCCAAAGGTGTACTAACTGCTTTTGCATCCTGCATGTTAAATCATTTCAACACCTTCTTTATATACTCACTTAGGGACAAATTCAAGGTTCTATTTTTCCTATCCCGTGTAATCCTCATACCCAGAATTTGCTTAGCTGCACCCAAATCCTTCATGGAAAATGACCTGGCTAATTTCTATTTAAGATCACTTATATGTTGCATGTTAGACCCAACATAAAGCAATAGGATAATATAACTACCATTATCCAATCTCTTAAAATATACACAATGATCAGAATGACATCTATGATAACCATGTTCAGCCATAAAACTATCAAATTTTAAATACCATTGTCGAGCTGCTTTCTTTAGGCCATACAAACTTTTCTTTAGCCTACACACCAAGTTCTCCTTACCTTTGACCTCATATCCTTGTGGTTGCAACATGTAAATTTCCTCCTCCAAATCTCCATGGAGAAAAGTTGTTTTGAAATCTAATTATTCAAGATGTAAATCATCTGCAGCCACAAGACTAAGTACAGTTCTAATTGAAGTCATTTTTACAATTGGAGAAAATATTTCATCATAATCTATACCCTTTTTCTGTGCAAAACCTTTTACCACAAGTCTGGCCTTATATCTTTTCTGACCTCCTTCCTCCTCCTTTAGTCAATAAACCCATTTGTTAGGCAAGGCTCTTTTTTTCTGCAGGTAAAGGGACTAATTCCCAAGTCTTATTTTTTCATGAAGGAGTCCATCTCCTCTTTCATGCCTAGCTCCTACTGTTGTTTGGCATCCACCTGCATTGCTTCTTCATATTCTTTTGGTTCACTAGAATCAGTTAATAATATAGAATACAAAGAAGAAGAAAATCTTTTAGGGGGTCTACTTAACCTCGTTGAATGTCTAACACTTATAGGAGTTTGTGGGACAATCTGTTGTTGCTGAGCATCAGGTACCTGTGGCATTTCATTTTCAAGAATCTCATCCAACACCACATATTCTTGTTTGTCCTGTTCATGCTTCTTTTCTTGCATCTGTTCTTTATACATAACCTTCTCATTGAATATAACATCTCTACTTCTAATTATTTTCTTTTTTTCAAAATCCCATAACTGATAGCCATATTCATCTATCCCATATCCAATGAAGGTACATTTTTTAGATTTAGCATCAAGCTTGGTTCTATTTTCTTTATCAACATGGACAAAAGCTTCACAACCAAAGGTTTTCAGAAAAGAATAATTTACCTTTTTACCAGTCTAGGCCTCCTCTGGAATACCACCATCCAAAGGGGTTGAAGGTCCTCTATTTATCAAATAGACAATAGTATGTACAACATCTACCCAAAAATGTAAGGGCAATCCAACATGCAATCTCATGCTCCTCACGCATTCCATGATAGTCCTATTCATTCTCTCTGACACACCATTTTCCTATGGAGTTCCTGGAACTATCTTTTGCTTTCAAATCCCATTTAAGGAGCAGTAATTTTCAAATGCTTTGCTGCAATACTCACCTCCATTATCTGATCTGAGACACTTCAACTTTTTTCATGTCTCATTCTCAACCAAAGCTTTCCATTTCTTAAAAGTTTCAAAAACATTTGATTTTTGTTTTAGGAAATATAGCCATGTTTTTGTGGTTGAGTCATCAATAAAAATAACATAATAACAAGAGCCACCAAGAGATGATACTGAGCCAGTCCCCATACATCTAAATTCACAAGCTCTAACTTCTCACTCTTCTTCTCTTTCCCAACCTTGAGAAATCTGACTCTTTTTTGTTTACCATAAACATAGTTTTCACAGAACTCTAAATCAATCTTCTTTAGTCTAGGAAATAGATTTTTGGAGTGAAGGATTTTCATCCCTTTCTCACTGATGTGCCCAAGCCTATGGTTCCACATTATCAAATTTGTTCTTGCAACATCTATTGTTGATGTTCCTGCAATAACTTTATTTGTAGTAGCTAGGGTAGAGTAAGTGTTACCAGTACACAAATACAATGTGCCTACCTTTTCACCTTTAGCTACTACTAATGATCCTTTAGTGACCTTCCAGATACTATCTAAGAAGGTAACTATGCAACCTTCACTACCTAGTTGCCCTATAGAAATTAAATTTCTTCTTAAATTAGGAACATGTCTTACCTCCTGCAGAAACCAGTCATTTCCATTCTGCAATTTCATCTTTATCTTTCCTTTTCCAACAATTTGACAGGGCTCATCATCACCCAAATATACTTGTCCAAAATCACCTTGAACATAATCTAGAAAATATTTTCTATGGGGTGTAGCATGAAATGAAGCCCCAGAATCTATTACCGGCAAGGATACGTGCTAAGTGTATAATACTTTGTTGATCAATCGCCACATATCAACACAGTTACCTAAGCATGCCAAGAAAATGGTGAAACACAGGTGGGAGAAGGAAGCCACAAAAGCAAAGATCAATGCTATGAAAAATCCGAGTCAGTCTATAATTCAGGAGCTTACAACCACTGACGATGCCCAGAAAAGTGGAGGAGAGGATGATGATGGAGATGAGGCATAACATGATGCTTATGCTTTGTTTTTATTTTATATGTTTTTCATAAACCTTGCAATGACTTCAGGACATCTGTCCCCTAAATACTCTGTTGGTTTTTATAACTATTTCAAAGGAGGTCAGGTTTTGAGGGAGACCTTCTCTGCTCTTTAAAAACTACTATAAATTAGATAAAGATGGATAGGGAAGTGGTTAGAACAGTATACTTAGATTTTTAGAATTTTTGTTTTTGTTTTTGTCGGAAGGAAGTGATCAAGTTTTTCAAAATCTGAACTTGGAAAGAATTTATGCGTGTATTGTTATGTCTTTGTTGCATGAAATATATATATAAAGATCATATGCATTTTGAGGTGGAAAATCTTTGAGTTTGAATCCATGGAGTGGTATTTCTTTGCAAATATTAATCTTATCAAAATGTCTGTGATTACCTTTCTGATGGTAGATGTTGTTATCAATTTGGTGCTTCTTTCTATGTTGTTTGGAAAGATATATAGCTAAAAAGGGACTTTGCTTCTCTTGTTCATTTTTAAGAAGTGTTGAAATCGGTGTTATTAAACGTTGCTTTGATTTCTTCTGATAATCATGGTGAAGCATTTTGTACAAAGTTATCCTAAGATATTTTACATATTACTTGGCCTCTCATCAAAGAATGAAGTAGGTGGTCTTACGTTCTTTTAGGTTAAAAGCATATCAGTTTATTTAGTTAGATTATTCCCTGAATAACTAATAGAGGGAGTTGTACCTATCTAAAATTCAGAGGGAAGTGATGTATGTCACACTCGCCCAATTGTTTAGTTGAACTTTTGGCCTTCAAAGGGGTAATAGAGCTTAGAATCAATTCAATTTAAAGAAAGACCAAATCTGTTCACTAACAACAGGTAAGCTCTAACAATTTTGGTTACTTATTAAATCCTCTAACAAGGTGGTCCATTAGATTGGATTCTCAAATCCTCTACTAATGTTACTCCTTATAGGGTATTTACTTCTAACAAGGCATTTGTAGTCAATCCCTTAATTGGGTGATTACTAACAGGATCAATTCTTAACAGGACTTTTGTAAAAGCTTTAACAGACTAGGCTCCTAACAGGGTGAACTTAAGAAGAGTTCAAATATTTTCTTATGAGTCCCATCTCACCGTGGTTTTTACCTATTTGGGTTTTCCATGTATAAATACTTGTGTCATGTGGTGAATGTTTTTGTGGTTATGATCTTATTGTTGATTTGATTAACTACTTAACTATTTATGATGAGACGTGATAACCGGAAGCATTGAAGTAGTGAAGCATTTGGATGTTTACAAGTTGAATGTTTCTTACTATTAACTTGCTATAATAGTCAACCGGTATTCTTATGAGTATTGATTTTGACAGTGGTATTTCATTGATAAGTTTACTTTGTGAGTTTGAGTTTGAGTTTGAATTTGAGAAGTTTGTATCAGTTTTTCTAATTACTGATCCACCCCCCCTCTCAGTAATCTACCAGATACTTATTCTTTCATCATACCATCAATTGGTATCAGAGTGATTGGATCCTCTAAGATCTAAGCCTAACTGCTTGAGGAAAATATCTCTAGATCATGATGAAGAAGGAAGGTCTGAAGTTCAACAAAGATAACTATAGGATATGGAGCGACAGAATGAAGATTTACATTAAGTTTGAGAAGTCAGTATTGTGATCATGTAGAAACTCAATATATTGCACCTAATGGAACTCTAGATGATGATCAGAAGAAAGAACAACAATAAAATCATCAAGCACTAGAAGATATTATTAGTTCCCTATCTAATGTTGAGTATGTAGATGTTCACGGTCTTGAAACTACATATAAAGTATAGAAAAAAATTGAAGAGATTTATAGCGGTGATGAACATGTTAAGATTGCTAAAGAGAGTTTAAGAGGAAATTTTGATGACATGAGGATGTCTAAAGGTGAGAATATCTAGTAGTATGGTCAAAAGATAAAAGAGATGGTCGGTGAAATTAAGAGTGCGGGAGGATAAGTGGAAGATGCCACAGTGATCAGTAAGGTAATGAGAGCCCTGTTACCGGTCTATTCTATACGAGTTGTAGATATTCAGGAGTTGAAGTCCATTGACAAAGCTAAGGCAACTCTTGACTCCATCATTGGCAAGCTTACTACTTTTGAACTAAACGGTTATGATGGCAGTATACAAAAATCTGAGTCTCCATTTAGAGCTTCTGTTTCTAACCCATCTGTGAGAAAAATTAGAGATACTAATCATGGTTATGAATCTAGATCCAACATAGATGTTGATGATGAATATAGTTTAGTGAAGCTTGAAGCATTGTTGGAAAAGCAGTTGCCCATAGGCATTGGTAAATATAGAGGTAAACTACCTTTAAAATGTTTTGCATGCAACAAGATTGGTCACATAGTGGCTAATTGTCCTAATGGTGAAAATGAACACAAGAGAGACAAATTCAAATTGTCTTATTCCTAGTGGCTAATTGTCTTATTGCTATTGATAGTGGTATCACTGATGAAGAATCCGATGATGATGCTAGTGAATATATTGTTTTTGTAGCTATTAAGGAAGAGATATCAGACCAGAAGGCATTAGTATCTAGGATGGATAACTCTGATGTTTGGATCATTGATAGTGGTTGTTCACATCATATGACTATTGATCAGAGAAAATTTCTTTCCTTGAAGGAATTTGATGGTGGTGTAGTTAGATTTGGAAATGACTCACCCTGCATGGTTAAAGGTAAAGAAGTTATTTCTCTTAATGGGAAAAGTAGTGCAGATGATGTCTACTGGGTTGATGGTCTAAAGCACAATCTTTTGAGTGTGGCACAACTCAATGACAAAGGATACCCTCTGGAGTTTAAAAAAGGTATGTGCAAAATCTTTGACAACAAAGGTGAATTGATTGCAACTGGGAAACAAACTAAAGGTAACCTGTTTCACCTTAATTCTAAAGTTAGCAATTGTTTTATTGCAAAAATAGATGATAGCTGGCTTTGGTATAGGAGATTTTGCCATATAAACTTTGATAACATTGTTAAAGTGAGTAAGTCTAAGACAGTGAGAGGTTTGCTACAGTTAGACAAACTGGTTAATTCTCTTTGCAAAGAATGTCAGCTAGGAAAGATGACTTCTTCAACTTTCAAAATCAAATCCTTTTCAATAGAGCACTTGTTAGATTTCGTTCATACAGATCTTTATGGACCAATAAGAAGAAAAATCATTCAACGTGATAGATATTTCATGATTCTCACTGATGATTGCTCAAGGATGATGTGGCTCACATTCTTGAAAGATAATTTTGAAGCTTTTGGTAAGTTCAAGGCATTCAGGGCCTTAGCTGAGAAAGATAGTAGTAAGAAGATAAAATTTCTGAGGACTAATCAAGGTGGTGAATTTACTTCTGAGGAATTCACTAGGTACTGTGAAGAGAATGGAATCAAATGACAACTTTCTGCACCAAGGACACCACAACAGAATGGCATTGTAGAAAGGAACAATCGGTTAGTTGTTGAAGCTATTAAATGTTGATACAAGGAGGTGTAGATAAAACCTTTTGGAGAGAAGCTATTAGCATGGTTGTCTACATAATGAACCGGGTTCTGATAAAGAGAGGTAAGGAAAAGACTCCTTTTGAATATTGGTATGGAAGATCACTTGATGTTAGCTATTTCAAAATATTTGGAAGCAAATGTTTTATTAAGAGAGGTGATTACATTAGCAAATTTGAGGCTAAGAGTGATGAAGGCATATTTCTTGGCTATTCTACCAAGAGTAAGGCCTACAAATGTTTTGACAACCACACACAAAGAATTGTTGAGAGTGTTCATGTTTGAGTAGATGAATTTCTTGAAGTCTCAGAAGGAACCAGTTTAGAGAAGAAGGATGAAGATCCTTGCATTTTATTTTTGGATCCAGAAACTGTGAAATCTGAAATGGGCAAAGAAAATTCTAATGCACTTGTCCAACCGAAATAGATAAATTCACATGAAGATGATGACAAAGAAGAAGCTGAGCCTGAAGATAATGATCATGTTATTCCTAGATATGTGAGACTAAATCACAATCTTGAGCAGATTATTGGAGATAAGGATGTTGGAGTACTAACCAAAAGGAAAATCAGAGAGAATTCTTGCATGATCTCCACCATTGAACCAATAACTGCTAAGAAGGCATTTGGTGATAATCATTGGGTTAAAGATATGGAGGAGAAATTGATCAAATTGAGAAGAACAAAACTTGGACCCTATTACCTCGACCGGTAAACAAGAATGTTATAGGTACTAAATGGGTATACAAGAACAAATTGAATGAAGATGGTGTTGTAGTTCACAACAAGGCAAGATTAGTGTGAAAGGGTTATGCTCAAGAGGAAGGAGAAGACTATGGAAAAACTTTTGCACCAGTAGCAAGACTGGAAGGTGTCAGAACTTTACTTGCATTTGCAGCCCATAAGAAGTTCAAGGTATATCAAATGGATGTTAAGTCTACATTTTTGAATCGGATATTGGAAGAAGAGGTATACATAGAACAACCAGATGGTTATGTGTTGACTAATGAAAAAGACATGGTATGCAGATTGCATAAGGCGCTATATGTATTAAAGCAGGCACCCAGAGCATGGTATGAAAGGCTTCATACACATCTAATGAAAGTAGGATTTCTAAGAACTAGTGATGATAGTAACATATATCTCAAGTCTGAAGGAGATGAAATATTGTTCAATGAAGTATTTGTTGATGATATTATATTTGGAGGCAATGATGTCATGAGCAACAATTTTGCAGATGAAATGAAAAATGAGTTTGAAATGTCTTTAGTAGAGGAAATAATTTTTTTTATAGGCTTGCAGATACAACAAATGAAGAATGGTATTTTCATTACACAGTCTAAGTATGTGAAAGAGGTTTTGAAGACATTTGGCATGAGTGTCTATAAACTAGTTTGGACACCAATAGTTATAGATTTTAAATTGTCCAAGGAAGATGAATCTAAGTCTGATGATGAGAAGGAATACAAGTCAATGATTGGCAAGTTACACTATATTGTCCACAGTAGACCGAACATTGCCCATGCAGTTGGCATAGTTGATAGATTCTAGAAGAATCCTAAGGAAACACACCTAATAGCAACCAAGAGAATCCTTAGATACCTGAAAGGTACTGTTGACTATGGATTATGGTATCCATATGGAGGAAACTTTGTTTTGAAAGTATACACAGATGTTGATTGGGCAAGAAATGTTGATGACTGGAAAAGAACAACCGGTGGAGCATTTTTTCTTGGAGGAAGACTTGTTTCATGGAGTAGTAAAAAGAAGAGTTGTACTTCACAATCTATTGCTGAAGCTGAGTATGTTGCAGCTTATATGAATTGCACATAGGCTATTTGGATGAGGCACATTTTGGAAGGTTTTAAGATGAAGATATCAGAACCTATAAAGATCTTATGTGATAACACAAGTGCCATTAATATTTCTAAGAATTCTTTTTTGCACACACGAACCAAGCACATTGAATTGAAGTATCATTTCTTGAGGGAAAAACTTCAAAGTAAAGATGTTATCTTAGAGCATGTTTCTACCAAGGAGCAGCTTGCAGATATTTTTACCAAACCTCTGCCTAAGAATACTTTTGAGTATCTTAGAAGTCACTTAGGGGTTGTCCTTCTTCATGAAGTTAGTTGAATATGATGTTGATTACATTGTTGGCATTTTGAGTTTGTTAGTATTTTGCAAAAGATTGCATTAATGATATGTTGTCATTGATGTCAATTGAACCAGTAATGGTATTCATGTTATTGCTGATATTTTTGTTTTTGATATTTGCTAGTAGCTGGTAAGACGAGCTTTGTGGAAGATGTTGTAAACTGGTATGTTAAGTTTGTGTGAACCGACGAACCGGTGTAAAGGGTTGAACCTTTCTATGTAATATAACCAGTAAACCCTATCAGTTGTTAAACCCTAACTGATCAAGTTTGATGGTTTATTATCTGATAAACGGTAATGATGGAGACACGTGTGATCATTAAATGAGGATATGTTCAAATTATTTTGCCACATTTGTTTTTTGTCTAGGGAAGGAGAAAAGTGGATTGCACCTAATGCACAGCACGTGATGAGTTACAAAGTCCAATGAAGTGGTGATCATGGAGCGTTTGGAATTTTCTTGAAGAATGTGAAGAGATTGTCATGATTTCTAATGGTCAAGATTGTACCGACTTGTTTGTAATCTCGATGATGAGAAATAGGTTTTTTGTTGTGTTACCGACCTAATTGATTTCTATTTAAGGTTGGTGAAGTTGTTTGTAAGAGGTTGTTGGAAAGATTGATGAAAACCTATTGAGTGTGTAGTTGCCTAACCAATGAATGGATCTGCACTTTGAGTGAAGGCAGATTGAAGCATAGAAGGATCTGATCAAGCAAATGTAGTGCTACTCAGACAGATCAAGAAAACCTGTTGTTTTCTAATAACTACAACATAAGTGAAATCCCTTAACCAAGTAAACAAGCTTGGTTACTCATTAAATCCTCTAACAAGGTGGTCCATTAGCTTGGATTCTTAAATCCCCCAGCGAGGTTACTCCTAACAGGGTATTGTGCTTTTAATCGAGGCATATTTGTAAATCCCTTAACTGGGTGATTCCTAACCAGAATTAGTTCTTAACGAGACTTATTGTAAAGCTTTAACAAGCCTGGCTTCTCATAGGGCAAACTTCAGAAGAGTTCAGATAGCTATCCTTGTGAGTCTCATCTCACCATGGTTTTTACCTATTTGGGTTTTCCATGTATAAACATTTGTGTCAAGTGGTGAATGATTTTTGTGGTTGTGATCTTATTTATTGATGTGGTCAATTTCTGATAAGGCATGTTATGTAGAAGCATTGAGAGATGAATATGGTGAGTTATAATTAAGCATTGTTGATGTTTACAAGATTGAAGTTGTTTACCGTTAAAGTTGTCATAACATTTAAATCGGTTGATGTCAAGTATTCTTATGAATATTGATCTTGACTGAGATATGTTTACTTTGATTGATTTTGAGTTTGGGAACTTTGTATCAGTTTTTCAATATACTAATTCACCTCCCCCCCTCTCATTATTCTATCAGATACTTATTTTTCATCATACCATCAATTGGTATCAGAGCGTCTTGGGTCTTCTTAATCTAAAATCCTAATAGCCTGAGGAAAAGATCTTGTAGATCATGATGAAGAAAGAAGGTCTGAAGTTAAACAAAGATAACTATAGAATATCAAGAGACAAAATGAATATTTACATTAAGAGTCTTGGTAGTCAGTATTGGGATCATATAGAAAATAAGTATACTACACCTACTGGACCCCTAACTAATGATTAGAAGAAACAACAAGAAGAAAATCACCAGGCATAAAAAGCTATTATCAGTTCCCTGTCCGATGCTGAATATGTAGATGTTCATGGTCTTGAAACTGCATATGAAGTATGGAAGAAATTAGAAAAGATTTATAACGGTGATGAACATGTTAAGATTGCCAAAGAAGAGAGTTTAAGAGGAAAGTTTGACGACATGAGAATGTATGAAGGTGAGAATATCCAACAGTATAGTCAAAAGAACAATATTTTAAGTGTGGCACAACTTAATGATAAAGGATACCCACTGGAGTTTAGAAATGGAATGTGCAAAATATTTGACAACAAAGGTGAATTGATTGCAACTGGGAAACATACCAGAGGTAATCTATTTCATCTCAATCCTAAAGTTAGCAATTGTTTGATTGCAAAAATAGATGATAGTGTTAGCATTTTTACAAAGGGAGATTGTTAGCATCTTAGTAAGTTTGTTGGTGTGAGGATATTGAGAAGGTTGTTGGAGATTGTTGATATAATTGAGAAAGGATGATTACTATCTTAATAATATTATTTTGTCATTGATGTCAAGCAATTGATTTTCTGATTCAGTATGATGTTGCCATATCTTAATGAGTATGTTTTGATAAGTATAAAGATGTCAGTAAGAGACATATAATGAATGTGAAAATAAAAGGGGAATAATAATTTATTCAATGGGCAACTATTATCGAGTTAGACAGTGATGAGATTATTTTGTTTTGATTGTTTTGATATCCTATATATGAGTATTCAAAGACTGAACATGAACGAGAAAAGATTTCAAGCCATAGAATTAGTTAAGGCTTGATACTATTCTATGTTACCGAGCAAGATGCTAGTCGGTAAACCCTAAGGTTATCACTATCGGTTGAAGAAGGCAAAATATCCATCGAGTGAAGTTCAGTATTTACCAAGTAACAACCAAGTAATAACAGAATGCATTGGATGGATAAATATATTATTAAATGTAGAATGCCAATGAGCTGGAGTTGATCAGATGATTGGTATGTCACGCAAGAAGTTTGTTGAGGATCTACGACATTGAAAATACAAGAGATAGATCTACAGCACAGATTGAATGGTCATAACCTAGCACAAGTTCCAAGGTGAGGTAAAATGTTTTCAGATCGAAGGATACAATGATCCTAGTCACGTTTGAAGATCTGATGGCTAAGATTGATCATGGGAAATGTGAACAAGGAGATTAAGCGGTTAGGTATTGTTCATAAATAAGAAATTGTTGATAAACAATGTATGCGGGCAAAATAGAATATCAGTGACACTACAGTAGTGATCACCGAGCACAGAAGATTGAAGATCTGATTGAAGAACAGATTGAGAAGCCCAACAAGAAGCAAGATAAGTCTTATGACAAGATTGTTTTGAGCACATAGAATCTACTTTAGTATTTAAGTTGTGAAGTTGCAGATATATTTTATTACTGTTATTTATTTTGTTAGTGACAGGAAATCTCTTAACTGAGTGGACTTAACAGTCTTATTTGTAAACTCTCTAGCAAGGTAACATTCTAAATGAGTGTTTGAAATCCTTTGACAAGGTCACTTCTACCAAAGTGCAAGACTCTGACAAGTCTGAGGGAAATCCCTTAACCGGGTCACATCTAGCAATGTGTTTCGATAATCTATAACTGGATTGGCTTTTAACCAAGCATACTCTAGAAGGGTATATTTCTTAGTGGGTCTGAAATCCCATAGCGGTTTTTTCCCTATTTGGGTTTCAATGTTAAATCTGGTGTCAAATGTGTTATGATGTTTTAAGTATATCTGTTTATGAGTATTGAATGATTTACAGCTTAGTTGCATATCAGTA
Source organism: Cryptomeria japonica (assembly GCF_030272615.1). Taxonomy (NCBI): domain Eukaryota; kingdom Viridiplantae; phylum Streptophyta; class Pinopsida; order Cupressales; family Cupressaceae; genus Cryptomeria; species Cryptomeria japonica. The sequence goes on from NC_081412.1 coordinate 421,805,649, forward strand.
AAGGCTACGGAGGTTGAATCTGGTGAATATATTGTGTTATGAGTTTTTATGATTCACCCCCCCTCTCATCTTAACTAATAATTGGTATCAGAGCTTTGGACTTCGGAAGAAAATTTTAAAGGTACTTGAGGCAAGATCCGAAGATGTATAAAAGGGATGCACCAAAGCTGAACAAGTCAAGTTTCTCCACATGGCAGAAAAGGATGAAGCTGCACTTATCAGGAATTGGAGAATATGCAACATATTATCTAAAGAATGATTACATAGCACCTAGCACGAACCCGATGACAATGGAATAGATAAAGGCAAAGCAAGAACATATTCAAGCTATGATTGAAATAACATCAGCATTAACCGACTCAGAGTTTAATGATCTAGAAGGCTGCAATGATGCCAAAGCGATGTGGACCAAGCTTATATCTGTGTATGGTGGTGATGAACATGTTCAAAGAGCAAAAATAAATAGTGTAAGAGGTCAACTTGAATCCATGAGAATGAATGAAGGTGAGAGCACAACCTAATACAGTACAAGGTTAAAGGAAAATGTCAATCAAATCAAAGGAGCAGGAGGAACTACTGAAGAAAAGGATGTAACAAGTAAGTTGCTTAGAACACTTCTGCCTATTTATGCCATTCAAGTCTCTGCAGTCAATGAATTAAGGTCTGTACCAAACATGGTAGTCTCTTTGGATGCTACTATCGGTAAGCTACATGCATTTGAGTTAAGTAATTTTGATAACAGTGGGTCCTTGGTAAATAAAGTTGAATCTACATTCAGTTCTTTTCATATTGATGAATCTGCTGATTACAGTGATAGAATGTATAAGTATACTGAAGGAAATCATAGTGGAGCAAGTGAAAGATTTTTCGAAAACATGGAAGAGGTACACAAACTATATGAAGAAATTAGAAAGAAAGAAGAGTTTGAAGCATTATTAGCTAGAAGGTTATCGAGAGGCAAAGGTAAGTATAAAGGATAGTTACCTTTAAAATGTTTTAACCTGTGATAGAATGGGACATATGGCTTCTAACTGTCCTGACAAAGAATCTAGTGAAAAGAGAGAATACCGAGATGACAGACAGCAAGACAATTAATACAGAGGACACTAAGACTTCAGAAGGAAAGATAGAAAGACATGCCTTGTAGCTAATGAGGAATCCAACGATGATAAATATGATGGGACTAATATAGAGGAAGTTGTTTATGTGGCTATCAAAGATGGATCAGATGAAGAAAGGTATGAGGAAAAAGCCCTAATATCTCACATAAATAAAAATGATTCTTGGATCATAGATAGTGGATGCTCACATCACATGATAGGTGATAAACACAAGTTTGTTAAATTAGAAGACTATGATGGAGATTATGTAAGATTTGGTAATGATGCACCATGTCCGGTGAAAGGTAAAGATCTATAACACTTCTTGACAATGCTAAATGTGATGATGTATACTAGATTGAAGGTTTGAAATACAATTTGTTGAGTGTAGCACAGCTAAACAATACAGGATACCAAATAGAATTCCAGAAGGGATGTGTCAAAGTTCATGACAAACATAGAAAGTTGGCTGCTACCAGGATACAAACAAAAGGTAATACATTTCATCTTGACTCAACTCGGAACAACTATCTGTATGCTAAACTAGAAGATACCTGGTTATGGCATAAAAGGTTTTGTCATGTAAATTTTGATAACCTGATCAAAATAAGTAAGAAGCACCGAGTAAGAGGTCTATCGAGCCTAGAAAAAACTGAGACTGCAATATGTCGAGGATGCTAGATGGGTAAGATGACAAAGTCAAGCTTTACAAGTAAGTCCTACACTTCTAAAGGAATTTTAGATCTAGTGCACACTGATCTTTGTGGTCCTATGAAAGTTCAAAGTTATTATGGAGATAAATACTTCATATTATTTGTGGATGATTACTCAAGAATGATGTCAGTCATGTTTTTAAAAGAAAAATCAGAAGCCTTTCAAATGTTCAAATGGTATAAGGCTAGAGTTGAAAAAGAAGTAGGAAGACAATTGAAATGTCTAAGATCTGATAGAGAAGGAGAATTCCTTTTTGATGAATTTAACCTATTTTGCAATGATCATGGTATAAAGAGACAAGTGTCTACATCGAGAACACCTTAGCAAAATGGGATAGCTAAAAGAAGAAACAGATCAATTGTAGATTGTACCAGAACCCTGATGATAGAAAAGAGGGTACCTCAAACATTTTGGAGAGAAGCAACCAACATTGCAGTTTACACCCTGAACCGAGTACAACTAAAGAAAGGAACTTTGAAGACACCATATGAAATCTGATATGATAAGAAACCTAATGTAAGTTATTTTAAAATATTTGGAAGTAGATGTTATGTTCACAAAGATGATAGAAATGGAAAGTTTGATCAGAAAAGCGAGGAAGGAACTTTTCTTGGCTATTCTTCTAGAAGTAAAGCCTTTAAATGTCTGATCAAATCATTTAACAAAATAGTAGAAAGTGCAAATGTGAAAATTGATGAATTTGCAAAAAGAAATGATGAAGGAAATTCCAAAGAACCAGAAGATTATGAAGAATTTGTTTATGTTTAACTGAGAAATCCTACTAAGAAAGTTGATGAAGAAAATGAAGAAAATACTCAGTTACCGAGTGATGAAGAAGATCAAACAGAGCATACCAAGCCCATATTAGCCAAGTATGTTAGAAGAAATCATGCATCAAGTCAGATTATAGGAGATAAGGATGATCCAGTGATGACAAGGAACAAACTGAGACAAAACACATGTCTGATATCTGAATTTGAACCGAGGATAGTAAAAGAGGCATTTAGTAATGAAGATTGGATAAATGCTATGACAAAAGAAATTGAACAAATCAAGAAAAATGAAACATGGGCACTGGTCCCAAGACCAAAAGAGAAAAATGTAATCGGTACAAAGTGGATTTTTAGAAACAAGCTAAATGAAAAAGGAGAGGTCATTCAAAATAAAACAAGACTAGTTTGCAAAGGATATGCTCTAGAAGAAAGAATTGATTATGGTGAGACTTTTGCACCTATGGCAAGACTTGAAGGAGTGAGAACATTGTTGGCATATGTTGCTTACAAAAATTTCAAGGTATATCAAATGGATGTTAAATCTACATTTTTGAATGGTATACTAGAAGAAGAAGTTTATATTGAACAACTTGAAGGATTTATTGAGGACAAGAATAAAGATCAGGTATGTAAGCTGAACAAAGCATTATATGGTTTAAAGCAAGCACCTAGAGCATGGTATGAAAGATTGCACTCTTATTTGATCAAGATTGGATTTATAAGGACAAGTGAAAACAACAACATGTATATGAAAAATGATGAAAACAATGGAATACTGCTTTCAGCCATATTTGTTGATGATATTATTTTTTGTGGAAATGACTCCTTATGCAAGAACTTTGGAAATGAAATGTGCAAAGAATTTGAGATGTCATTAATCAGTGAAATAAAGAATTTTATAGGTTTACAGATACTACAAATGAAAAATGAGATTTTCATTACTCAATCCAAGTATATAAAGGAAATCTTGAAGAAATTTGGAATGGAGGATTCTAAACCTGTAAGTACTCCTATGACTACCAATTGTAAACTATCAAAGAGTGATGAATCTGCATCTATTGATGAGAAACTTTACTGATCTATGATTGGAAAGTTCCAATATGTGGTTCACAGTAGGCTAGATATAGCACATGCAGTAGGTATAGTCGCAAGATTTTCTGTAGATCCCAAAGAAACTCATTTGATAGCAATCAAGAGAATCTTCAGATACCTGAGAGGCACTGAAGATTATGGCTTAGTATATCAAAAGAGAAATCTTTTTGACTTAAAAGTCTATACTAATGCTGATTGGGAAGGAAACATTGATGACAGGAAAAGCACAAGCGGTGGAGCTTTCTTTTTGGGAGATAGACTAGTAAGTTGGATTAGCAAGAAACAAGGATGCATTTCATAGTCAACGGCTGAAGCTAAATATGTCGCTGCAACATTGAATTGTACAAATATAGCATGGATCAAACAACTGTTGGAAGGTATGAATGAGAAAGTTACCGAGCCAGTAACTATATTCTGTGATAATACTAGTACCATTAACATTTCAAAGAATCCGATAATGCACTCTAAGACAAAGCATATCTCTATAAAGTATCATTATCTCATAGAAGAAGTTCAAGAGAAGAAAGTTGTGCTGGAATATATTAGTTCAAAGGAACAAGTAGCAGATATTTTCACAAAGCCATTGGCAAGGGAAACTTTTGAGTATCTCAGAAGTCAGTTAGGGGTCCTACCCCTATCTAGCACTCACTGACAGAGTTTGGTGAAAGCATCAATTCTATGAATCTAAAGGATAACTATCTATGAGTTGATGCTACTTTACACACTTTAGGAGGTTGCCTAAAGTTGTGCAAGAAAATGTGATTGAAGAAAAAAATGCTCTGACCGTGAATGAGATTGCAAGGAAATTACTTCACAAAGGAAGAAATCATGAATTAGTTTTTCTATTTGACATTGTTTTCAAAGGGGGAGAAGAATAAATTGTAAGGAACCAACAAAAGAAGCTGGGAGAAGACTAATGACTGAGGGAGAATTCCAAAAAATTTCCAAAAATTTCAGAGAAGTTTAAACAGCAATCCGAATCCGAATCAATTGCAGTAAATCATGTTGGTATTGCCATTAAAGTTGGTTTTTCCATCAATGCCAAAGGGGGAGATTGTTAGCATTTTCACAAAGGGAGATTGTTAGCATTTCAATAAGTTTTTTGGTATGAGGATATTGAGAAGGTTGTTGGAGATTGTTGATATAATGGAGAAAGGATGATTACTATCTTAATAATATTATTTTGTCATTGATGTCAAGCAATTGATTTTCTGATTCAGTATGATGTTGCCATATCTTAATGAGTATGTTTTGATAAGTATAAAGATGTCGGTAAGAGACATAGAATGAATGGAAAAATAAAAGGGGAATAATAAGTTATTCAATGGGAAACTATTACTGAGTTAGATAGTGATGAGATTATGCTGTTTTGATTGTTTTGATATCCTATATATGAGTATTCAAATACTGAACAAGAAGGAGAAAAGATTTCAAGCTATAGAATTAGTTAAGGCTTGATACTATTCTATGTTACTGAGCAAGATGCTAGTCAGTAAAACCTAAGGTTATCACTATCGGTTCAAGAAGGCAGAATATCTATCGAGTGAAGTTCAGTATTTACTGAGTAACAACTGAGTAAGAATAGAATGCATTGGATGGATAAATATATTATTAAATGTAGAATGCCAAGGAGCTGAAGTTGATTAGATGATTGGTATGTCATGCAAGAAGTTTGTTGAGGATCTACAACATCGAAAATACAAGAGATAGATCTACAGCGCAGATTGAACGGTCATAACCTAGCACAAGTTCCAAGGCAGGGTAAAATGTTTTCAGATCGAAGGATACAATGAACCTAGTCACGTTTGAAGATCTGATGGCTAAGATTGATCATGGGAAATATGATCAAGGAGATTAAGCAGTTATGTATTGTTCATAAATAAGAAACTGTTGATGAACAATGTATGCATGCAAAATAGAAGATCAGTGACACTACAGTAGTGATCACCAAGCACAGAAGATTGAAGAACAGATTGAGAAGCCCAACAAGAAGCAAGATAAGTCTTATGACAAGATTGTTTTGAGCACATAGAATCTACTTTAGCATTTCAAATGTGAAGTTGCAGATATATTTATTACTATTATTTATTTTGTAAGTGACAGGAAATCTCTTAACCGAGTGGACTTAACAGTCTTATTTGTAAACCCTCTAGCAAGGTAACATTCTAAATGAGTATTTGAAATCCTTTGACAAGGTCACTTCTAACAAAGTGCAAGACTCTAACAAGTCTGAGGGAAATCCCTTAACCAGGTCACATCTAGCAATGTGTTTCTGTAATCTATAACAGGATTGGCTTTTAACCGAGCATACTCTAGAAGTGTATATTTCTTAGTGGGTCCGAAATCCCACAGTGGTTTTTTCCCTATTTGGGTTTCCACGTTAAATCTGGTGTCAAATGTGTTATGATGTTTTAAGTATGTCTGTTTATGAGTATTGAATGATTTACAGTCATAGTTGCATATCAATAAAGGCTATTAAGGTTGAATCTAGTGAATATATTGTATTGTGAGTTTTTATGATTCACCCCCCCCCCCCCTCTCATCTTAACTAACAAATAGTTGTCTTTGGCATAGGAGATTTTGTTATATAAATTTTGACAATATTGTAAAAGTAAGCAAGTCTAAGACAGTAAGAAAGTAAGAAAGTCTAAGACAGTAAGCAAGTCATATAAATTTTGACAATATTGTTAAAGTAAGCAAGTCTAAGACAGTAAGACTGTCCTTCTCAGTAGAGCACTTGTTAGATTTGGTTCATACAGACTTATGTAGACCAATAAGAACAAGAAGCATTCAAGGCGATAGATACTTCGTGATATTCATTGATGATTGTTCAAGAATGATGTGGGTCACATTCTTGAAGGATAAGAATGAAGCTTTTGGTAAATTCAAGGCATTTAGAGCCTTAGCTGAGAAAGAGAGTGGCAAAAAGATAAACCGTCTAAGAACAGATCAAGGCGATGAATTCACTTCTACAAAGCTCACTAAATATTGTGATGATAATGGTATCAAGCAGTAGCTTTCTGCACCAAGGACACCACAATAGAATGGTATAGCAGAGAGAAACAATCGGTTAGTGGTTGAAGCTGCTAGGACTATGTTGATACAAGGAGGTGTATCAAAAAAATTCTGGAAAGAAGCTATGAGTACAATTGTGTACACAATGAACTGAGTTTTGGTGAAAAGGGGTAAGGACAAGACCCCATATGAGTACTGGTATGGGAGATCACCTGATGTTAGCTATTTTAAGATATTTGGAAGCAAGTGTTTTATTCAAAGAGGTGATTACACAAGCAAGTTTGAAGCTAAGAGTGATGAAGGCATATTTCTTAGCTATTCCACCAAGAGTAAGGCCTATAAATGCTTCAACAACAAGACACATAAAATTGTTGAGAGTGTTGATGTTCGTGTAGATGAATGTCCTAAAATTTCAGAAGGAACCAGTTCTGAGAAGAAAAATGAAGATCCTTACATTTTTCTTTTGGAACCTAAAACTGTTAAATCAAAAACTGGTAAAGAAAATCCTAATGTACTTGTTCAACCAGAACAAATAAACTCAGAGGAAGATGATAATGAAGAAGTTGAACCTGAAGAAAATGATCATGTTATTCCTAAATATGTGAGACTGAATCATAGTCCTGAACAGATAATTGGGGATAAGGATGTTGGTGTACTAACTAGAAGGAGAATAAGAGAGAACTCTTGCATGATCTCCATCTTTGAACCTAGAAGTGCTAAGGATGCATTTGGTGATGATCATTGGGTGAAAGCTATGGAGGACAAGTTGGATCAAATTAAGAAGAATAACACTTGGACCCTGGTACCTCGACCGATAAACAAGAATGTTATAGGTACTAAATGGGTGTTCAGAAACAAATTAAATGAAGATGGTGTTGTAGTTCGCAATAAGGCAAGATTAGTATGCAAAGGTTATGCGCAAGAAGAAGGAGAGGATTATGGAGAAACTTTTGCACTAGTAGCAAGATTGGAAGGTGTCAAAACATTGCTTGCATTTGCAACTAATAAGAAGTTCAAGGTATACCAGATGGATGTTAAGTCTACATTATTTAATGAGATATTGGAAGAAGAGGTTTATATAGAGAAGCCTAATTGTTATGCATTGACAGATGAGGAAGACATGGTATGCAAATCACATAAAGCCTTGTATGGATTAAAGAAGGCACACTAGTACATTCGGAACTGATTTCCGACGACCGATTGTTGGAATTGCAACTAATTTTCATCGGAGTGCCGACAAAAGTAGCCATCAAAAACTCATCGTTGGATTGGAAGACGATGCCCTGCCCGTCAGAAATACGACAATCCCATGGACTCTGCCAACGGTGGGCATGAACGCTCTTCCAGTCAAAAAAGTCATCAGAATCAATAGATTGTGTCACAAAGCCAATGGTGATGGTGTTTGTCTGACGCTTGTGTCGTCGGTCCATTTAGAGACATCGATGATCGTCCGACTATGAAGTATCATCGCATGTACAACATCCTCGTTGGACATTTGTGTGGTTTGAGTCAGAAGTGTGACGACTCTAGAACATTTCACCGACGAGAACGTTGTGTGTTCATCGATTATATCGCCCGTTGAAAGCTTGGTCTTTGTCGTAATTCCGATGATGATCATTTTTATCAAATTTTTTTTATTATTGTCCAGTCATTGATATATACAATGAATGATATTCTATCCCCACCACTTACCAGTAGGAGCATAGGTTTGAGGCTAATATGAGGCGTATGGTTTCAAGCTAGTATGATCAGGTGCACCATGGTTGAGATGGTCCAACTCCCTAGTCTCACTCTACGACTAAGCTCATGCCATATCTAAATCAAAGACATCTCAAATACATCATCGGTGGAAAGCTGCAAAATGGCATTTTCATACATAAGCAAGACATACACAATTGGGCACAATCACCAAGAGAGTGGTAAAAAGTGTGTTTGAGATCATTGTCCTAATTGTGGTGTGGTCACAAAGAGATCATCATAAATTTATTAATTTTGAGAATTTGCAGTGATCTCTTCCTGACCACACCACAATTAGGACAATGATCTCAAACACACTTTTTACCGCTCTCTTGGTGATTGTGCCCAATTGTGTATGTCTTGCTTATGTATGAAAATGGCATTTTGCATCTTTCCACCAACGATGTATTTGAGATGTCTTTGATTTAGATATGGCATGAGCTTAGTCATAGAGTGAGACTAGGGAGTTGGACCATCTCAACCATGGTGCACCTGCATATGTATTTAGTTTTGTGTATTCATTAAAGATTTTCATTTAATTTTGAGAATTTTGGTTAGCAAATCAGGGGTGCACTTTACATTCTTGTTTTTATCCAATTCACTTACTTTAGCTCTATTTCTTTCTTCAGATTTGGGGTCTAGAGCTTCTCCCTAAGAAGAGATTGTTGGTTTTGTCTCCCCTGCTTTGGTAGTTTTCCCTCAGAGTTCAGCTTCTCTATTGGTTAGAATACTATTTTCCCTACCTTCTTCTCCAAGTGCTCCTCCTCTTGTTTCGAAGATTTTTCCTTTGCCTTCTACTCAATGGCCCTTGGTTGTGCCTTCATGCCCTCTTAATGTCTTCACCGGGTTCCTGTTTCCACAAGGATATTTCCTCGCCCAAAACTATTTGTTTTTGAAATGGGGACACCTTCAGAATATAGGGACTTGGATGGGACATCCCCTTGCCACCCCAATGAAATCCAATGCCATCATCTTTGAGACATCTCTAGGACATCCTTGAGACATTTGAGGGACTCCCAAGAGCCTCCTGACCATCCCAATAGCCCATAAGTGATTTAAAAAAAATTAGAACTTTTTTTCAAACTCCATGGCCAAGGTCAAACCGTCACAGCCTATGGGCCCCACCCAAACCCCACCAACTTTATAAAACTGACTCCTATTTTTGTTTCAACTCACAAAAACAAAGAGCAAGAAGCTGACAACTGTGAATGTGAGAGTGAGAGTTGCAGGTGCCAAGTGAAAAAGTGAGAGTGTAGAGCGAGAGGGTTGAGGAGAGTAAGAAGAGAAGTGATGCCAAGTTGCCAATTTGTAATGGTCTACCCCTGTTTTGAAACCAATTTCTTTTGCACCTTTTCAACTATGCTTCTTGACAAACAGTTTACTTGAATGCTCTACTACTAATTTTCAGTTTGTCTTTCTTGATTTTGTGAATGCCAATGTTTGTTTGTTGATACTTTTGAGATGGCATTTTAAAAAACAACATGCATGCACCGAAAGGGTTTCAATTTGGAATTGATAGTGCAAATATCACTTTATAATAATCAAGATTTGCATTCACTGAAATGATTTTAATCAACTAAAGAGCAATATTCATGACTTACAAGTAATAAAAAAACTTACAAGGATGAGGCATATTCATTACTTACAAGTAATAAAAAAACTTACAAGGATGAGGCATAGTCATAACTTTTGCAGTCCCGCCTTAGATATCAACACTAGAAGCAACTCATATTGTTCGTGTACAAACAAGACAATATGGGAGTTCATTATACCCAGTAACTTTTGGTGTTGTTGTTCATGTTGGCTCTATTGGACCCTGCAATTAAGATTGAATATACATTATTCAATAAGATTAACTGTGCAACATAATGAAATATTGAAAAGTGTGTTGTCTTATTGAGCTTCGCTTGGTTTCAAGAATAGTTTAGCTTTCTCTATTTAACAGGGCCAACCATGTGAAGGTGTAATCTCATTTGGCCCCTCCCCCCCCCTAACATCACTCTAAATTCCCCATTAACATCTTATAACATTCATTCTTTCTTTCTTTCTACCATTAATAAAATATAGCATTCATTCATTAATATCACATAACGTTCATTAACACATAACATTGATTAACATTAATTAACACGTAACATTCATTAATATTAATTAACACATATCATCCATAACCATTAATTAGCACATAATTACATTCACTAACACTTAAAAATCAGTCATTATCAAATAAGTTAGATTACAATCATTTATTTCTTTATTTTTTCGTTGAAGCTATGAAAAGACTAAGTGAAACATCAATTTCTTCATCATTTCTCCCCTCTGTAGATGTTCCACCAACTGCTCATGATCTCGATGTATGCCTAGTCGTATACTGAGGATGAGGACACTGAAGCGAAGGGGGGTCCTCTACAATAACAAAGAAATGGGTTAAATTCAAAAAAACAAAATATTATTGTTACAAGTATTTCAGTAATTTAGAGAACATAATTGTTGTGCTCTTTACCTGATGGGGCCACATCATTTTGTGTAGCCTCAACCTCAACATGTTGAACACCCTCTAGATCATCTGGAGTTGAAATACTAAAGGTTACATTAATGCTGAACACCAATTGCAATTATATTTGTTTAAAGCAATAACAGTGGTCCTCTTTACCTGAGTGGGGAACATCACATTCTTGATGTTGTGTAGCCAGATCATGCTCCACTTGCTCACCACTGACTACATGCTCTAAAATATTAACAAAAAAGGTTACATTAAATACTACTCTAATTAAAAATTAAGATGTTTAATTGTATTAATAGCTAAATAAATAAATTTAAATAGAAAATGAATACCTCCACTACTGGGATGCACATCCGGACCTTCATGTGCAGGTGGTGTTTCACGATTAGCAGACTGCATTCCAATGACATGCACATTGTTATCATTGCTTTCTTATTTAAAACAAATTTAGTCACTTTATGTTGGAACTCAACATCAATTAGATTATTGGTAAAGTATTCAATTTGAAACAACTTCCATTTAGCATATTTACCTATGTGATGGATGCACTCGAATGTTGTGTATGCCCACTCAATTCTCATAGCCGATCAACCATGACTGAATAGCCTTGTTGGTAGGCAATTCTCTTGTCATCTTCAATGGGCACTCTATTGAATTCAGAGCCCTACATTTTTGCTTGGTATCGTGAATTTTGCTTGCATTGTTTGATTAAAAAAAACGTTTTCAATTTATTAATATTTTGATGCAATATTTCATTTACATGAGATACTTGCAATTCATGCAACAAGTTTCAAGTAACCACTAGAGCCAAGTTTGTGTTGCCCATGCTTTTCTTGCCTTGCCTTGGTTGCCTTTGACGTGTCACTCAGTCTATAAAAAGTTTGAAATATGTTAGATTATATAAATATAAAGAGTAATTAATAGTAGATAATTACATTATTAATAGTATCCTGTACCTTCTTCTGGCACCTAGTGGTGTATTTCCTTTTTTCCTTTCAATTCTCTCCTTGGCATCCAAAATCAGGTCCTTCCACTCCCTCTCTGGAATCATGGGGGAACGCTCGTACTTTAAGTTCCTCTCCAAATGGGTCCTGTATTGGTCCCTCACATACTTTGGATATGTGCCATCTTTTTCAAGGAGCTTGGTTTTGTCAAAGGTGTCATTTCCAAACCACTCAGCCATTTGGTTTGTCAATTCATCTTTTAACCTTTTTTCTTGGTCATTCCACCTTTTAAAGCAAAAACAAACCTGTTAGATTCAAAAATGAACTGAAGCTACATTTATTACACTTCAAGAAATGGATCAAAGGAAAACTATTCTAGCAATGATATGAAATCAAAATAGTGGATTAGGGTTAGTTCACATATGATGTACCACGTTTTATGTATGGTGGGCCCAAATATTTGCAATGCAATGTCACTAAGATGTTTATAGAAAATATCATTGCCTACAAAAAATTCATGGGATCATTAGTCCAAAACGATTGATCATAAAGTAAATTACAATTAGAGTATATATAATAATAATTTTGAAGTACCTGGAACCTTTTGTATCTCTAAGGGAATCATTTCTTCATCACTCACCACCAATGTGGTCTGCAACATTCCCATACTAGCAATACGAGAAGATCCAGGAAATGATGGTATGTTATCAACAGTAATCGCCTCTGACATGTCCTCATGTGCATCTCCTCCTGCAAAAAATGAATCCACTATAAAATGGCATTAGAATTCAAGAAAGAACGCTTGAAGGGAAATAAACACATGACAGAAGATAGAGCAAAAGAGGGATCTACCAACAGTGGGCGGGCCAATATGACGTGCACTAGAGGATGTCTACATGCTACGGGTTGCTGACATTGCAGTCGGAAATATAGGTGAGGGTAACCTCTGATGAGGCGGCGATGACATTTGCACAGTAACATTGACAACACCTAAAGAATAATACATTAAATATATCAAACATTAAATATATGAAAAGTGCAAGAATTGTAAACAAGGATGAACCTTTATTTTGAAAATTGACAGTATCAAGTATGATGTGTTTTGGGTACTCAAAGTGATAAGCCAAGCAAGCAATAATACAAGAAAATCATCATCACCTGAAGATCCTGCAACACCCTGATCGTGGGAATGACTTTCATGAGGGCGGATAAATTGTTGTAAAAACAATACGTACATATTTTAGTTAATGACATAAAAGAGAATAAAATATAAACCATTATTGAACTTTTGTTATAATTAAAGCTTTCATTACTGCTTACTTGCAAGTTTTATGTTGTCTGAAGCAATAATTCCACCCTCTCTCGTATCTCATCAGTAATAGGATGCACGGCTACCAAAGAAACAATCTCTTTTCTAATTTTTCTAAGAGGCATTTTAAAGAATTTCATAAGGTGTGTGGGATCTTCAAGGTCATCATCGCTTAACTCTAATGATTCCACATCCCTATAAAGGTACTCAAGTACTGCAACTCCCTTTCCCTTTCCCTGAACATCCATCTGTGTCAAGAATATCATTAACAATTACAAAATTAGTATAAATCACTAAAAAAAAGAACATAATAATGTAACAGTTTGCTTCTATCTAATTTGTACAATTACAATGAGGTTTACCTACTCGGTAGAAGTGTCGCAAGCAACATCCCTGTTTGTGATATGTGATGGATCCATGTCAGCCTGTGACAAAGAAAAAATATAAAAAATAGCGAAATTAAACTAATAGACTTAGCAAAAACACTTCATAATAAAATAGTATATTGGATTCATTAATTGGAGGTTGGTTAATTTAAATGGTATATAGTATGTACCAACCCCCATGATATTAACTTTGTTTGTATCTACACGATTCAAACTATAATCAATTAGAAGCTCTTCGCCTGCACTTATTGATTTTATCACACATACAAATACACAATTTCCCTCGCGCACCTCAAATATGCAATTGGGTTGTTTATTAGTTGACCCAGGTCACATACTATTTATAAAACCTACAATATTCCCTGTTGCTTTTGGCCGACCATCAATGTATATAGCCACTCATTTACTTTGATCATTATCTTTCTGTTGTATATAATTTGTTGACAGTGCATACCTACATATACTTTTTTTTATATTTAACAATCTTCATCCAATTATTGTAATTGTAACAAGGTCCAACAAAATCCATCAATTTAGCAACTCTATTGTAATAGACCTTTATGTCGTCCATGGAAAATAAGCCTAAAGCATGTAACGACGAAGGTGCTATGCGATATATCCTATCATTAACACAAAAATTGGTATTTGTTGGAGGAAGTTCCTTGGGCACCCATTGTTTCTATAGATGTTTGTACCTCAGTGGCACCTCAATGTCGCCTTTGGTCTCATCATCATAAGAACATGACCCCCCTTGAGCAAGGAAAACTTTCATGCATTTATTGAATTTTCTTCTAATCTTTTGACCTCTTGTTGATCTCCCTATTGTAGACCTAATAAATGTGTCACTTTCATTTTCTATTCCTCCATTTTCCTCACTCAACGAAGACAAATCTGACAAATACCTATTTGGGGGTACCTACATTCCATAAAATGAGAGAGTTAATTGGTAATGAGAGAGAAATTTTGCAAATGAGGGTAATGTTGATGAAGAAGTCAGCCCTAAAGTTTATTTTGGGATGAAAATTGGAATAAATCCAACCGGGGCCTCAAGTGTTGATATGTATTAGATTTGTTGCTAATGTCGAGGTTTGAAAAACTAAGGAAGTTTGTTTTCCAAGTAATTTTAAAAAAATAAATTGTTTCTATAGGGTGTATTGACTAGTTATACATGTCCATCCATGAGACTGTGTAGGATCCTCATCAAAGGGGTTCAGGGTCTTGTACAATGTAATTCAATTATCTTATGTTAGCTAAAAATTACATAGTACACCACATGAACAACATGAACTTTGTAGACAAAAAGAGTATTAAATAATAAAAAGATGTTGTCATCAAAATCATTGTAAATTTTTTAATTCCTTACCTTTACTTTATGTAAACTATGCAGGATCCTCAACTAAATGGTTGACGATGTCTGTAGTCAATGACCTGTTCCCATCAAGGGTGACAACATCACATAGGGACTATACCTAAAATCAACACCATCAATTGAGCATCATAAGCATTACTACATTTGTAAGTTGATAAACAATAAATACATACGTATCATAAGCATCAGAAGCATCACATGATGTGTCATCATATATGTAATTGAGCATCACAATTAGCATCACATATCATGTCTCATCATAAACATGCAATCCATCACATATGTATCATAAATCACCATCCATCACATAGGTAATAAACAATCCAATTTCCATAAATAAACACAGTTTAAAAAATGTCACATAAATAGTCACTCTCCCTATCTCCATCTCCATAATAAAAGGTGCATCATGAATTAATTATGTAATGGCATTAGAATTCAAAACCTAATGAATTAATTATGTAAAAAAAATTCTATCAAGAAGTCAATATTAAATAGATAATATACTAATCACATACCTCATACATTTCATTCTTCATCATCATGAACATCAAGGTCATCATCGCCAACATCATCATCATCATCATCATCATCATCATCATCATCATCATCATCATCATCATCATCATCATCATCATCATCATCACCATCACCAACGTCTTCGCCATCACCATCACCATCACCATCACCATCACCACCACCACCACCACCACCACCACCACCATCATCATCATCTTCTTCTTCTTCTTCTTCTTCTTCTTCATCCTCATTGAGAAAATGTCGATCGTGATCATCATCCACTTCATCTTCTACTTCTTCAGTATCTTCTTCTTCCATCACATTATACTTTATCGACCTTCCTCTTGGATCATGTCTAACAACAAATGACCAAATCAGTTTATGTGGAACCCCTGAGTAAAATACTTGCTCACATTAGCTTGGAAGAACATAGGGCTCATCACCAGCTGGTTCAAATGACCTTGTATTTAGCATTATAAAACCATTATCATGTTCAATAACAGTTCTATCAGGATCATTTTTATTCAATCGTAGCCTATACCATTTGACAATGAACAAAACTAATTTGAAGGAATTAAAGTCACACTCAAGTATATCATCCAAAATGCCATAGTATTGATTTTGATACTATTAAGGATGTATGTCATTTCTCAATGAAATATTTGTCACCTCAAAGACTGTAGTGATGCCAGAATCACAAGTTTTCTTCGTCATCCAACTTTTTTATGCGAAATTTATGACCATTGTAGCACATAGCGGTGTGGTGTTTGACCTGCAATATGTCAAACATGTAAAATTTATTGCATTGTGAGTTGATAAACATATGGGTGATTAATAAATTTATACGTACCTATTTATCTCTTAAACCATATGCTAAATCAATTTCCCTTTGTGTAACATTGGAATCTCTATTACGATGTGCTTCTTTAACCAATGAAGATGCACCTTCCCATGTTAACATGCGTCCAAAATGTTGACAACGTTCAATCTATACCATCATCCAATCAAGATTGTTTGCAATATACAAATGTAGTGCATCCCACTCTCGACCAACTATACAAAAAATAAGTAGACGTCTTACAATCAATTTATTTTGAAGATTAAGAATTAACTAACTATAATAAAATCTTATAATTACCTCTAACTTTTCCCGTCAAGTACTCCCCTTCAAATTTGTTAATGGTGTTGGGATCCCAAATGCGATCCACGTGAATCTTTGTTGTAAACTTAGGAAGATATTCAGAAATGTACACCATAGTCTGGTATAACATATATCCCTCCACCATAGAACCCTCAAGATGTGCTCTTTGTCGAACCAAATCCTTCAAAAATTTCAAGTGCCTCTCAACCATCCACTTTGACCTAGTGTGTACAGGTCCACACATTCAATCTCTTCAACTTGGTGTATGAGGTATTGTTCTTGTGCATTGAAAAAAGCTGGAGGTAGACACTTTTGCATTTCACACATTAAATGAGGAATTTTTCTCTTCCAATATTTTATATCGTCTTTATGGATTTCTTTACATGACAACCACCTACAAGGTATTCAAGACACAAAAAAATATATTACATAACAATTAAAACAAATCGCAAATATAATATCTATACAATGAACTAAACAAATATCACTACTTACCTCATGTATTTTCCAAGATCATATATGACTTGCTTGACATTATTGTCGAAGTCGTCTGGGAGAGATAGAGGTAGAACATACGGCAACAATTATAAAATTATCTTTTCATTTTTTTGTAACATAATACAATGAAAAGTACACGTACGTGCAGTATTTAAATACAAACTAAAAACACAAGAACATGAATTACCTTAATGAAGGTATGCCAATCATGCATTTTCATCCCTAGCCCAAATTCACTTTTCTTTGATATGAGATTGTTTATGTTCGTAGCAAATCCTGTGGGAAATCAAATTTTTCATATGACTTGTTTTATAGCATTGCTTTGTTGGTCCGTTAATAACCAAGGAAGATCACTTATATTAATCTGGTATCCATGGCTATTTGATTGAATGACATTTATCATTGCATGATTGGAATCCTGAATGTCACTACATATTTTGACAATTTTTTCTTTGTCACGCCTTCCATCCAATATTTTTCATACTGTCTCTGTTATATTCTTTCCAATATGCATACTATCAAACAAATGAACAATTTATAACTGCTCGTAGTAGGGCAACCTACTAAATTATCGAGGATAACTTTTTAGTCCCTTAGGAAGGTGGTCATTTATGCCTTCATGACCTTCATGACCATCAATCACATCATCAATAAACAAAACAAAATAGAAAAGATGTTTTATGACAAACCAATAGATGGAATGGCATTACCTAAATGATTAATTCTATTATATTCCAACTTCCACGGGTGAGGTGTCATTCTTCGTGGCTTTGATTTATTCTCTTCTTTCCCATTGAAAAGATGTTTTTCAGTATTTCGATACTTGTGATTTTTGTGGAGAAAGTGCCTATACTCATCAAAGACCTACTTTCCTAAACTTTTTGAATGATGAGATTTCATCTTTGGACCACAAACAGGACATGCAAATTTTCCCTTTGTTTGAAGACCTACAAGATAATGTATAATTGGATTAAATATGATAATTTTTTGAATTATAATATTCATGCACAACTTAAACACTATAACATACCACAAAAATGTGTTAGCCCCGGGGCATCGTGTATTGTCCATAGAAGCATTGCATGGAATTGAAATTGTCTTTGTCCTATCGGTCTAGAGATATCATACATAGTGACACCATTCCATAACTCCAGAAACTCGTCAATAAGAGGCTCGATATATACATTCATATCTTTAACTTGGTACTTACCTAATCGAATGAACAAAAACATTACATATTTATTATGACCATTTTACTGCAATATTAATAATTAAATTTAGATGACTATATTTAAATGATAAAATACCTGGAACAATCATTGCCAACATTATGTGCTCCCTCTTTATTGACATCCATGGAGGAATGTTATTGTTGATAACAAAAATAGGCCACACTAAGTAAACAGATCTCATCTCTCCAAATGGATTGACATCATCCGATGCCAATAAAAGCCTGAGATTATGAGGTTCTTCTTTAAAGTGTGGCCACTTTTCCTCTAAGTCCATAAATGTTGAGCCATCCATAGGCATTTGAATAATGTCATCTCGACTTCTATTGCATGCATGGTAATCCATAAATTGTGCCAAGCTAGTGCACCTGAATAATCATTGCATACATGGAATAATGGGAATATAGTGAAGAACCTTGCAAGGAACCCTTTTTGTTATTTGATTTGTTCGATATCTACTGATATGACATTTCAGGGCATTCAATTCAAAATTCATGGTGTTTGTGATGTATAATATGATCATTGGGACAAGCATCTATTGCTTGATACTCCATTCCAATATCTTTCATAACGACAGATAATTCTCGGTATGAGCGAGGTAGAATATTTGATGGTGGTAACAAAAAATCACCTATCAATCTACAAAAAAAAATAAAATTGTTAATATAAAGAATATTAATGGTACAACATTATGACATATATGACATACCTTAACATGCGTGACATTGTTATGTTGGATAAACCATTCATAACCTTCAAGCTCACCAACAACAATACAACAAAGAGAAGAGCTTCCTACGAGCCTTCGTAAAGGGCCTCAGATGCCTTCTCAAGTAGAGGGACATCATGAACAACATCAAGGTCATCTTCATCATCATGATCAGAT
Organism: Cryptomeria japonica; assembly: GCF_030272615.1. Lineage (NCBI taxonomy): Eukaryota > Viridiplantae > Streptophyta > Pinopsida > Cupressales > Cupressaceae > Cryptomeria > Cryptomeria japonica. The sequence continues at coordinate 421,824,864 of NC_081412.1, forward strand.
GCGCGAGTACTAAATGATTCATGGATCAATTTATTTGTACCATCATCTTCAATTGTGTTTTCTGGCTCATGATCGTCATCTTCAATGGGATCATTATCTTCAACTTCGATATTCACACCTCCATGCTCATCCACTTCAAAATCCATATTCTCAGGGTTGTGTTGATCCATACCATGTACTATGGGGTGCTCTACCTATATAAAATTGATAAACATAAATAAACCATGATCATGATCTCATCATCACATGATTTATTATGTATATAAATTGTTAAAATGATATAATGAAAAACTTACCAATGTATGATTATCATGTCCACCTTCAATGTGACCATGCAACCTACAATGTTTCTTCATTGTTTTGATTAGAAGTCTTCTAGTCTTTAACCCCTTACAAATTTTGCACGAACAATAACATTTTCCATCACCTTTTCTTTTCAAGTTAGACCACAATCTAGCAATTGTCTCCTTATTTTGTTGTTCGTTGATATTGTTTGACATGGTCTTTCTTCACAGGCAACAAAATTGTGCTATAGAACTACTTATATAGAAGTTGAAATGTTAGTTATGAAATCACGTTTTAGTATAATATACCGAATCAAATTACTTAAAAATAGAAATTATCATCATTGAACCAAAACCATCTAACTCTTCTTTTTCATCTCAAAACATATCTAACAAGCATGTTAGAACCATCCACAATAGCTGCACCAACACCACTTATTTAAATCTTCATCGATCAACACAATAGAACTCAAGAACACTCAACAACAACAATCTAGACTAGAAAGATAGCTTGCGAAGTACCAAATCACAAACCATCTGAAATGAAGATACACATGAACATCCAAAACATTCTCCCAAATACACAACCAAAGACATGATCACACCGAAGCTCATCGAATCAAATACCAAACTCTGCCAACCACTGAACAAAAAGCCTGAACTTCAAACCAGATTAAATGATATGATCATGTAAACTTTTGGATCATTGAAACAATAAGGAATGAAGTATTCCAATATCCTAAATAGATAAACCAACCAAATCAACTCCATGCAATCACCAAAACACCAAACAACTCTGTGCAACACCAAAACATAGGAATTTGTTGATATCAATGACAACAACATATCCTAGCAGTAGCAATATCCAACACACTATTCTTCTTTGTGACAATGTCCTTTTAAGCTCTTTTGGTAATAGCATTGAAGGCTTAATCTTAAATAACAAGGGACTGATCTTAAGATGAAAGGATTGCTCTTCCTCATATTTTGAAAATTACCTTCATGATCATCTTGCATAATTACTATGGATGATTGCTCCTTGAAGCCCTTTTAGACCTATATTTCTATTCAACCCATGACAGTCAAATAGACTATTATTTAACTAATATGGGCAACAATATTTTGATCTTTATATCCGTTCTCATGATTACAAAATTTGTGATAGTGTCATGATATTGTGAGCATTGTCTTTTGATCATTCATAGAGATATCTTATGGAAAAGTTCACAGTGATGTATGTTTTTATTGAGGCTACAAACTTTATTTTGAACTTGGGTATGAATGAGACTCTTTATCACAGAGCTATCTCCATCTTTCATGGAACCATGACATGACTTCTATGACCTTTAAAAGGCTATTGTCTACTAGATACACATGTTGTCACTATCCCTTCAATACTATCATAGGATTCTTTGATTGTCCTTGAAGTATACTAAGGCTACTTTGATGAATTTTTACAATGTTGGTCATGACTATTAAATCTTATGAAGACCCTATTCTGATCACACATCTTTGTCACAACATTCCTTTTGGTTTCTCTTACTATCAAAGGCTTAGAATCGCTATTTACCTAGCTTATGTTAAGTACCTTGATGCTTGTATCCTTCTTCAACTTGAGCTTGCATTGTTCTCTCTCAAGGAATTCTCTTCAAACTATTAAAACAAATATGGGTTGCTTGCTCTATTTGTTATCACTCTGACTGAAAATTTTAGTCTTTGTTTGTGATTCTTTGTCTCACTATCATTATAGTTTGATGCACTATGATACTTTCTTTGGCATCTTTGACAATGACTACTACCATAATTTTATCCCTTTTAATAGTCAAAAGATTGTTTCTTGAGATATCCTTCAATTCTTCTTTAGTCTCTCAAGAAGCTCGTTGACATTGTCATGAATAAGGTCTTCAGTGACCATTTCATGGCTATACTTAGCATTGATCCTTTATGCATAACTTGTGACAGGTCACTACTCTTAAGGCACACAAATATTTTTTCATCTCTGCACTTGTTGAAAATGTGGCATTGTTCATGTGCTATGATTGTAGTTCTAGGGTAGGTTGTACTAATCATTGTTTGGAATCCTCCACTTCATGTTATTAGCTACCCTTATGTCCCTTTTCATTGTGACTTCCACTGATATAATACTCTTTCTTATACATTTAATTGTCTTTATGATCTTATGACTGTAAAGAAGCTTTGGGACTGAAAATCTTCATTGCATTATGAGTCCTATGGTTGTAGCTACTCATGATGTCTTGTTATGATGACTTCTATATGTCATGATCTCTATGTTTGGATGACATCTATGTGTTTGGAACTTTATTGTTGTTGAATGTGGCATCAACAATCTATATATTAATCATGATAAATTAATCTGTATATTATAGCCAAGAATCTTAATCATGATAAATTATGGCTCGAAGGAGACTCACTTAATATTATTAAGTGTCTGAAGGGGGAGTCCGAGCCATCATGGTCAATTGAAAATATCATCTTGAAAGATAGGGAAATTATTGCTATTTTTAAAGATATTATAACTAACATGCCTTTAGAGAAAAAAATACGGTGGTGGATTGTCTGGCAAACCTAGGGGTTAATTCTGATTTCCAAATGATTTGGCACGAGGAAGATGTCAACATAAACACTAAAGAGCTCCTTAGAAGGGAGAGATATATGGGAAGGGAAGGACCACATAATCATGACAAAGCATATGATTAATTCTTGCCTTGATGAAAGGTAATTATTACCTAGCAGAGCGGCAGATCCCCAACCATTTCTTATAATACGTTGCACGCTTTGTGGGTCACCCAGTTCAAAATCTTGAGCAACTACAGAAAAGGAGTGCTGAGTCTGTAGAGGAACAGAGCTGATAATCAGAATTCAAAGATGGGAGGAGATTTAAGGAGGGAGGAACCTGATAATCCATCAACATGGAAAGTGATGCCGAAGGTGTGGGCAAAACTGGAAAAAGGATCCCTCACAAGCTTTATGGAGAAGCTTGTGGATTATGATAAAGGTAGGGTAAATCTCGTCATTACCAAAATTTCTAAAAATTAGTGTAATGGTTCCTTTAAAATCTATGGAGTTAAGTTCAAGCTGGATGCGTGCCTCATAGCTACCCTAATTGGCATGCCCCATACTGGGCTTGATTTTTGTAGAGACCTTAAAGTCTCCAACAACGCGATTAATCTGTTCCTGCAGAAGGAAAAAGAGAGGGACAGAATCGGCAAAGCCACAGGAGGTTACTATGAAGCTACTAATATCAAGAAAATTTGGGGCTGGGTTTTGAATGCTATAATGGAATATATCATGGTTGAGGGTCATTTCTCCAGGGCCCACACCTACCACTTTGTTCTTTTAAACCATTTCAGACACGACAAAAAGGTATCCCTGTTCTACTACCTTTTTAGGTCCCTTTCGAGGTCCCCTAATAAACATAGTAAGAATCCCTCTAGTCTGATTCTCCATTGTGGGCTCTTGTTGCTCATCTATGAGCACTGCAAAACCCTCACCCTGCTGGAAAACAAGAGGTTGTCCGCCTCCCCGAGGAAGAGAAAGATGGAGGGAGGCGATTCTGGCAAGGAGAAGGCATCTTCAAGAAAAAAAAGAAAGAAAGCCCCTAGGATGGAAATAGAGGAAATTGAAAAAGAAGGTAGTGAAATGGAGATGGATGATTCTAATGGTGATGATAGCTAGAAAGATGAGGAGGTGGGTATTGAGGAGGAAAGCGATGATAATGAGTCTGACAATGAAAGCCCTATCCACAGCGAATGCCCTAGCAAGGACAACAACCATCCTATGGAGGATGTGGATTACAAGGATAACGAGGAAATAGATGTGAATTCTAAGAGAAAAAGGAACAAGGAACCTAAGAAGAATATGACTAAGGAAAGTTTAGGTGAGGACAAGGAAAATGACGGTTTATTCCTGGATAATATCAAAAAACTTACCAAGGCGAGACTGGATTATGATAGATGGACTTATGAACTCTTGAAGAACTTGGAAAAAAGGGGGAAAATACAGATGAGAAGAAGGAGAATGACAACAGGGAGCAAATAAAATGGAAGTAGGATATGGAGGAGAAGGTTAAATTGCTGGAAGAAGGGAGAGAGGCCACGAAAAATTTGATGGGTATTATCCTGAATATCCTATCAGCTATCACTAAAAATTTGGAGGATATTGCTAAGGTCTTCGATCATACCAGCTCTCCTAAGCTGGTGGTGGAACTTGGCATGGATGATGAGACTATCCAGATTGGTAGTGGTGAAGCTACTCTGATTGGTGGTGCTGCCAAGAGGACTAGGGCGAGTGTCAAGAAAGTTGTGGTTGCTTCTGCAAAGGATCTCCCAAATCTCAAGGATAACATCAAAGAATTGCATGGGATTAGCAACACCCTAGATAATGCCCTAAAAAAAATCAATTAGTTTTTCTTCTTGGGTCTGGCCAGTTTTGCTGGCTTTGTGGGGCTTTCACTGGTTTTCTTTGGTTTTCTGTTGGCTTTTCAGTGGCCTGTTCCTTTTTGTTTCTTGTTGCTTTTTCTATTAAAGCTTGAATTGTAAAGGGTTTTGGGGCCCCTTCAAAACCTAATTTTACCTTAATAAAAAAAAATGTGTATATTAATGATGAGATCTTTGCAAACCTAAGGACTGTATGTCTTAGTGTCTTTATGTGTTAAAATAACAACATTCTTGACATTTATTATTCAATGCCCTACATAGACTGATTTGGATTAGAAAATGAAGATTTTATTTGGCTTTGTCCCTTTGTGCTACTACATAGACTACATATTTGTGTTCTCTTCAACGTGATTTAGGACAATCTTTTTTACATCCTTTCTTCTCATTCTTCGTGATTGTTGTCAACTATCCATAAGCACTATTCTATCTTTATATCACTGAAATGGTGACCTTGGATTGTATAGAAAAGTTTATTTTCCTTTATCTCTACCCTTGGTTGATGCAAAAATCTTCTCTAATGCTTCTTTTCTCCTTATAAATAAGCCCTTTTATTTATACCTTCTTATTTTGTGGCCTCTTATTGATTCATTTCAGCTATTGATTTACTCCCTTATTAGACAGGGGTGTCTTAAGATTGGTCTCTAATTTTGGACCTATAATTTCTCTTTTGATAATACTATGAACACCTTATTATAATAACACTATAACAATCATATGAGTTAATATACGTGCCTTGTTTTACCCTTCATGTTGTCCACTATCTTAGATCTTGATGTTGCAATTATATGATACTTTATTTTCCATGCGTTGAGATTGTACGGAGACTGTATTTATTGATAATGATTGCCAAGTTAACTACTACTACAACTGTGAAAAGAATGTTGTTCTCTGTTTTGGAAGGCTAGAATCATGTTTTGCCTTGTATGATTTATTTTGGCTATTGTGGACAGAGCTATTTACTATTTACTGTCCTTAGGCATCATTGCTATGTGCTTTGACCCTTATTGATATGAGTTTCAATGATTGTCACATATCAGTCCTCCATCACTATTATTTTCCCCTTTGAAATTCTCAAGAAATGTCAATGAATTTTATTTCTCTTAGGCCTTCTATATGACTACCCTAGCCTCTTTGCATCATTTAATTAGGCCTTCAATGAATGTTCTTTCTCTTAGACCTTCTAAAGTGCAATTCCTTTTCTTTTTCCTTCTGATTTTTTCACTATCACTTTCATCCTCCAAGTCAGATGCCCTCACCCTTTTCTTTCTTCTTGTTTTTTCATACTCATTGTCATGCTTTGAATTATTTTTCTTTCTTGGTGACTCCTTACTACTCTCAATATCAGTTTCACTCTCAAAATCTGATTCTGATGTATCAAAATCTGACGAACCTGATGAACTAGAAGAATCGTCATTAGAGGTAGATTCATCTGACTCAAGAATAGACTTTTGTTGCTGCATTATAAGCCTTGGCATATTCTTCAAATACTCACATAAACTCTCAGTGATACCACCAAGACCAATAGAAGTAAAGAAATTGATAGCAAACCATGAATTTTTGGGATTGCCCTTTGGAAAAATTGAATCAAAAGACTCCTACATTGTTGGATCGTTCAACCTTTCATTAAGCAACAATATACCAAGCTGCTTTGCCAGCTCCTAGAAGAGAATCTTTATAAAAATACGGGAAGAGGAAGTAGTATCTTCCTCTGTCAGATGTATATAAGCAAGAAAATGCCATGGAAGAGCATTTGTGCCAAGTAAGTGGGCAAAAAAATTTGCAACATTACATAGTTTATTTGTTTCCAATCTATGTATCATAGAATACTGTTGTACAAAACACTTATCAAAAAATTCCTGATAAATTTTATTGATCGTACAGAATCTTGTCCCAAGAAGACCATAATAATGAAGGTATGTTCTCTCTTGATTGCAGCATTCTAACAACATGATGCATAATTCCATCTCTTGACCAGGTTCAAGCTTGATCTTTAGTAGCTTATGACCAGCTTCCTCAAAATCAACACTTGACAAGATTGTCAAATAAATTGTACGTCTTAAATTGACCAAGTTTGTCTCTGTCTCATCCTATATTCTCAGTGCTTCCTCACCTTCCTCTTCATCATCATCATCATCATCATCATCATCATCATCATCATCACTTGAATCATTCTCCCCTTCTGCTTCATCTAAAGAAGCATCTCCAAGGATATCTTTCTTCAGTTTTTCATAGGTTGCCTCATGCTCTAAGAAATTAGGATTTGGCTTGAAAACGTCCAAACCAACTTCTTGATCAAGTTCATCTTCTAGGAAAACTTCATGTGTTAACTTATCTTTTTGCTCTACAAGGTCCAATTTTGGACGCACAGCTAGATGAGCCTCAAACTTAGCTTTGAGAATTGGAAAAAGGCCTTCAATTAAAAACTATACTCGTTTGTCAATTTCCCCCTCATGGAGAATACCTCTAAATCTTTCAAAAATCCCATAGAGACCTATGGGTGAAAGGTCTTGCAACAAAGAACCACATTCTTTCACAAACCCAACAGTAACCTCTACACTGTCATCTATGGGGTTCTCTAGTAAAAGGGTGAGAAGTTCCAAGGCAATGATCTCATGTGCAACTTGTTGATTCACTAAATGAGCTATGAATTTGGCTGCTTATATCAACATGTGCTTGTCATTGCATTTGTATGCCCTCTTAAGCTACAAAATAATTCTTCGCAAAAGCAGATTGCCAACTTCGAGAAATTTTGTATTTACCATAGCAACCAACACAGCAAAAACATCTGTAAATCTAGGGGATGCCATTTGGGATTTCATACAAGACCTACAAAATAGACCCCTCCCACAGATGAGATTCTCTGCAAACAACTCTGGAATGATGTTCTTGATGTTAGATGCATTTACCTTGTCTACTAACCCATTGATACTCTTCCGAAGGGCATCCCATGTCATGCACTGGTATTCCACATTGTTCTTGTCTTCCACATCTTTCATCATTTGAGCCAGCTTAAATGGGGGAATGTAAACACCCCAACTTCTTCCAACACCCTTCTCAGCTCCTCTTATAGCACCTTCGCCATTCCTATTATGAGATGGAGCAGACACAACACCATAAGTTTTCACTTCCACTTCCTCTTTGTCCCTCTTGTTTCTAGAAGCCCCTTTACCACTTAATTCATGCTTATTTCTATACATAAACCCATCAAGAAGCATGAGTTTTTGCATATAAGCTCGCCCAAATATTTTAAAGTTATTTTTCATCAAGATTCTTTCAAGAGCTGGCAGATCCTGCTTCCATACTTTAATTTTGTTTTCTCAAAGGACAATCCTAAAAATCCATGCATTGCAAACAAATTTTTACACCTTTGTTGCTTGTGGTGGCATCACAGAGAGTTTACATCAATAAATGAAGAACATGCCAATGCTTTTAATGCAGCAGTAGAAGTCTATCTCGTATTCAATATCTCTAGTGAAACCCCCATGATCTTTTGTTGGAGTATAATTTTTTATATTCTAAAAAGGGTCTTGTCCTTTGTTGATGGGATATTCATCTACCTCAAGAAATAACTGTTCTTTTCTCCAACAAGAAGTGGAACTAAATGAAGATCTAGCACCATGAAATGAATCCTCAAAAGGATTACTATAGTTAGTTTTGGTAGATAATGATCTAGGTAAAATACTAATGTGGCTTTAGGAAACATTATGTACTAGCTTAGCATACTCTAACAACTTTGGTGCGACATGCTACATCCAATTAAGTCTCCATCGGTATCTCTATTGTGTTTATGATCTCTAGATTTATGATCTCTATAATATAACAATCCCATAATTATGTTTCCATGCATCTATACCACAACATAGACATCATGCTAGTGTTCATCCATAGCAATTGATATCCTAATTATAGAATGTGAAATATGCACATAACTATGAATAAAGATTAAGGAAAACAAAGAAAGATGCTTATTGCAAACATAAATGACTAATGGACAAGAATTGAATTCATTGTAGATAGTTTTGAATATCAAATTCACTTATTTGTGTGCATTTAGTAACTCATGTACTTGTGTCCAACCATTTATCTCTTTCATAAATTAAATATTTATTAATAACATTAATAAATGGTTGAGTAATTATGTTTTAGTTAAAATTGAAAATAAAATATTTTATTTCAGGACAGCTCACACTATTCCCTGTCATATTTTTGACTCTCGGTTTTGTTAGTAGTGGTTTGATGTCTTTGGAGCTGATCATTGCATTTCTTTAGTTACGTTTGCCATCATACTCCCAGCCTATGCCAAAATGGGAGCTTTGGAATAGGGTATGGACATCCATCAGAGCATAAAAGATAGAGGAATTTTGTCAGATGTAGTTACAACTACTCTGTTAGACATGTATGCAAAATGTGGAAGCATAGACAAGGCATGAGAACTATTTGACAGATTGCCTCAAAGAAATGTTGTTTCCTGGACTGCAATGATTGCTGGATATGCACAAAATGGATTTGTTGAGAAGGCTTTAGAAACTTTCAAGAAAATGCAATCGGTAGGTGTAAAGCCAAATTCCATGACCATTGCTACTGTCCTCCTTGCCTATGCCAATATGGGAGATTTGGAACAGGGTATGTACATTCATTGAAGCATAAAGGATAGAGGAATTTTGTCAAATGTTCTAGTTGCAACTACCCTGGTAGACATGTATGCAAAATGTGGAAGCATAGACAAGGCACTTGAACTATTTGATAGAATGCTTGAAAGAAATGTTGTCTCGTGGACTTCAATGATTGCTAGATATGCACAAAATGGATTTGTCAAAAAGGCTTTAGACACTTTCAAGAAAATGAAATTGGCAGGTATAAAGCCAAATTCCACAACCTTTGCCAGCATCCTCACTGCCTGTGCAAAAATGGGAGCTTTGGAGCAGGGTATGGATATCCATCAAAGCATAATGGATAGAGGAATTTTGTTAGGTGTTGTACTTGAAGATGCCCTGCTTGACATGTATGAAAAATGTGGAAACATGGACAAGTCTCGTGAATTGTTTGATACGATGCCGCAAAGAGATGTGATCTCATGTGAACAATCAACACACGTGTATACGAGAGGAAGGGATTGTTGTGACAAAATTGAACGCTCACTCCTCAATCATAGGTCTATGGTTTTACAAGGAGTGGATTCCTACAACGTATTACACATTCAGGGAACCACACCTTTGACTAGAAGCCATCCGGCCTAAGATTGGATAATCAATATGAATACGAGACTGACCAATTTGCATTAAAAACTAGGGAAATTTGCACAAAAAAGGAATCTCTTGAATGGTATATTTATTGCAACATGAAATTAAGGTGAAAAATCTACCTCCTGCGCAGGATTGCAAGCAATGCCACAAATGCCTTCGATGCAGGTTTGATGTTGTTGGGAGTTGAAGTCACCACGAACGCCTATGTGGGATTGCAATGCACAAATGAATTGCCCTCTTCTTCTTTTTTAAGTAATGGTCATTGTCATCGGAATTATGATGAACTCGAGCACTTTTTTGAAAAAAAATAAATTTCATTGCTAGTGTCTTCTTCGTTGAAACCGAATGGAAAATTGTCGTCAGAATTACAAAATTCGGCCATTTTAAAAAAAAAAATCAAATTTGGCCACAATATACCTTCGCCATTAGAAACCTCAGTCAAAAATCTAGTCCAAATGTATTAGTGGCACCCAGAGCATGGTATGAACGACTTCATACTCATTTGATGAAGATAGGCTTTGCTAGAACCAATGATGTCAACAACATTTATCTCAAGTTTGAAGGAGATGAAATACTGGCCAGTGAAGTTGTTATCACTATTTAAAAAATTGGGTATTCTTGTCTCATATTTGGCTAGAAGTCTGCAAAAAATGTGTTTAGATTGGCCTTGTTACCTTTGAGTTTCTTGGGTCAAATGAGGGTTTAAGGTTTTTGAAATTCTAACCGTTCCTATGTTTGAAAAAACCTTATGTTCTATTTCTGTCTTACTTTTTTCACTTAAAGAAGGGTCGGTTTATTGTTAAAAGTGTTCCCCCATAGGTTTTCCCTAGGCAGTCTTTCAAATATTTTCAAACTTTACGCCTTCACCTATGTCTTGTTCTAATGTTTGTCGGGCTCCTTAATAAGTGTGCAACTCATTGCTAATCCTACGGTTGTCGTTGTTTCGCTAGGTAGAGATGCTAGCAGGTTAATGTTCGCGAAATAGGGAAAAGGTTAGGTGGGCCCGACCAAATGGATTGACCATCAAATTAAAGGGTTGCATCTTGTTTTAAATCCAATGGCTCACGTTGATTCGCTAGCCCAAAGTGCACGTGATTTACCCTTTGCGAAGTAGCAAAAGACTTGGTGAGTCCCAAAGGTGTGTAAGGTAATTGGTTAAAGGATGATTAGCTTAGAAAAGATCAACGACTCGCGTTGATTCACGGCCTAAAGATACATGTTGTTTACCTTTCATGAATTTGCAAAAAGGTGGAGGGCCCGAGTGAGGTGGTCATGACAAATGTAATAGCCGGGCAAGTTGCCGAGATCCAACAGTTGTCACTGCTTCACGAAGATAAGTGGACTGAGGTTTAAGCTCTACGAAATAGCGAAAGGGTCAGTGGGCCCAAAGGACAGGCAGGTCATAAGTTTTAAAGGCCAATTAACTAGGATTTAATCAGAAGGTTGTCATGGATTCGCAGCCTAAAGTCAAGTGTTAGATTAATGTTCGCAAAATAGAAAAATGATGTGGCAATCACACGACGGATGACATGGAAGGATAGATGGGTTGTTCCATGGAAATAATTAGTGACTTGTTAGATACATGTGGCCTTTAAGGGTAGTTGAGGGCCTACCTTGTTCAACCGGCAGTTATGTTGAGAATGGTGAAGTAAAACACGTGGCGGCTTCAGAATGGAACCCGGTGGAACTTCCTGAGAAAATAGTCGACTACCACATGGAGTTTGCTAGCCGGTGATGCAATAAAGCAAGTGGTCTCCAAGTTAAAGGACCCACTTGGAAGGTTTAAAGCATGTTAAGTGGTGTTCATCTCATTGTCGAGCCAATGGTTGTCATTGTTTCGCAGCCCAAAGATGCCTACAGTTTAGTCTTTGCGAAATGGCGAAAACCGTTAGCCATCATGGTTAAGCGTGGTTAGTTAAGAAGACTGGTGGTCACTATAGGAAGTAAAGACCAAGCAAGTAAATGATGATCTAATGGCCGGTGTTGTTTCATAGGGTAAAAGTGTGCATGGTTTAGTGTTCGCAAAATGGTGAAAAGAAGGTAGGGCCTGTCACTAACACAAAAAGACCAGAAGGAGTAAAAGCAGTGCAGGTTCTCGAGATCCAATGATCGTTGTTGCTTCGTGAAAGAAAAGTGCAAGGGTTTTAAGCTCTGAGAAATGGCAAAACAACTAAAACAAAGAAAAACTCAGAGAACTTGTGGTCCGTTGGAGCCTGTTTTTGAGCTCAATTTTTACGAATTCAATTCTGAGGTGATGGCCAAAGCATGCGGGATTAATTTCCAAATTCAATGCCAACTTGACATATTAAGGTCCGTATCAATTGAATATTGGTACCATTTCAACAAGTTTTTTGTAGAGGAGCTGGTGCAGAGCGATTTTCTTCAGGCAAATAACCAGATTTTTCTGTTTTCCTTGCTAATTGCAGTTCGAGAATTAGTGTTGCTATGTGAATTGTTTCATTAGAGTTTTGTGAAAATCTCAATTGATATAGTTGCATTAACAGGATGGTGCCAAGAAGGGAGTTAACAGGAAAAGTAAATTACCAAGATAGGAATATTTGTGATGATTTTCTAGAATAGCTAACTATGTCTACCAATGTCAGGGCCAAGGCTAAAGAATTGGTACCAAAGAACCCTTGTTTAAGAATCAGGGATGGCCTATATGACAAAGGCAATTGGTTAAGGGATCCACAAAAAGGGATGTTAGGTTTAGGATTGTTCAAAGTAGGTTTTGGTCAGAGACATTCCCTTGCCCCTTTAAATAGCATATGGGAATTGGATGTGGGGAAGCTTATAGTTCCTGGTGTATTCATGGATGTAGATTTGTTGACTTTGATTGCACAAAATTATGACCCTATAGCTAGATGTATCAGAAATGTGAAAGGATCAGCTCTAATTGAAATTAAAGATGATGAATTCAGAAGTGTGTTTAAGCTTAGTGAAGCTTCAAATTTGTTAGAGCCTATTGATTTTGAATCACTGGCCTAGGTTTATGATGCACAAAGGGATCACCTTAGGAGTGGCCCATTGAAAGAGTTCTTTGTTAAAATAGGAGGGTTAACAGTTGTAGGCCCCAGTACAATGGAACCCTTCTCCCTGAATCCGTTTACTCTAAGAGCTAAGGGTATGTATTGGGCACTTTGTCAGATTTTTGGAGAAGATGATGAGAAAAACATGCCAACCCATTACATGTTGATGATTGCACAAATTCTAAACCCCTCTCTAGCAATAACATTTGATTATGCACCATACCTTACTGATGCAATTCATGCAAGGCTAGTAGGGATAAAAAATGGTAAGGTGGATAGACCGTTTGGATGGTATTCTCTTCTAATGCACATGTTTTTGTTCAAGGGTGCTGATTATTTTGCAAAAGAAATGGATTTGGTCAAGGTGAAAGATAAGGAAGAGATGCCTGTTCAACTTTGGAGTACTGTTTTGTCCTGGGACAGAGAGGATGCTAGCTATCTAAAGTTTGATAGATGCTTTGCATCTAAGATTAGATTTCTTTTGTGCACAGAAAACCCTAGGATTCCTAAGGCTCTCTTGGAATTCCTCGGGCCCAAGGAGTTTACAGAAGGTATCAAGATTGTTCATAATTGGGGAGATATGTATTTGTACCCTGTTTCTACAGTTTTCAGAGTATATGGTTTTAGAGGCACTCCATATTTATTGCCTTATCAAGTCCCACTAAAGATAGGGATTGCTGAAGTCTTAAGGCGAATTGGAGGTGTACAAGAGGCAGAGCTGACAAATAGGGGTAAAGGGACCATTTTCCCAACTATTACCATGGCACATCATTTTGTGATCACTAAAGGTGGCTGGAGGTATTTTGAAGGATTCTTTAAACCATAAAGATTGTCAACTGTCGTTTCAAGATGTGCAGATCCTGAAGACTTTTTCAACAGCATGTTTAGGAAGAGAGTAGTTTGTAAAGGTAGGCCTCACCAATTTCAATTCCCTGAAGATCTAATTAGGAATGAATTCAGTTTGGATGAGCAAGAATTGAGGAAAGAGAAGTGGGTTTCATATAAAAGGGCTCTTGACTTCATTCATCAATTTGATAGTAGTTATGACCCTCTTTCTAGTTTCAATCCCTTTGAGGAGAAAATCAAATTCTTTATTCTTTATTTTGAAGACCTCATGCAAAATTTGAAAGAAAAGAGGGAGGCTATAATGAGAAATGATCATGATAGGGTTAAATTGGTTCTAGCTAATCCTACCTTTGCTAAGGCTATCCCACCTGGTGATTATGTAATGCACAAGAAATCAAGATACACTGTGATGATGCCAGTGACAGGTGAGCCTTCCACTTCAAGAGGGAAAAGAGAAATTGAGGATGTCATTGACATCCAAGACCCCTAAAAGGAAAAGAGTGGGGAAGGAAGTGCAAACAAGAAGCCTTTGTATTCTCCATCTCAATCCCCCATCCACATAGGAGATGAGCAGGCAGTGGCCAAACAACTGTTACAGCTAGGGAGTCTCGAGGAGATTTCTTACACATATGAGGAGACACCGGAGGGTATGCCAGAAGAGCCACCTAGTGCTGAAATGAACTTGACAGATGGTGAGCTCAAAGGTAAAGAGTTAGACCTTACTATCAAGCAAGCCAGTGAGGAGTTCCTGGCTGATAGTAACTTTGTTACAACAGGGGCCTTCATGCAGTTTGTATGGAAGCAAAACATGGAACAATTCAAAGCCAAATGTGAACAAAGGAAGAGTGAGAAGCCTCACAAAGATGTAACTCAGGTAGAGGAAGAGGTGAAACAAGAGATGATTGAATAGTTCAAGACCATTACCCCTAAAAAGGGAAGAGAGATGGTATGAAAGGCTGGTGTTTTGATCCTCCCTGAGTGGGATATAGTTGATGCTCTGGTACTGGAGGCAGTCAGGAAGGAAACTAAACCCATGGAAGGAGTGACCTTCAACAGAGATAATGTTGCTTTAGTCATGTGGTCACTAAGGAAGGATGAAAATAAAAGAAGGAAAGATGTATCAGATTCTAGTCTCCTAGGAGGCATGATTGTAAAAAGAGTCCAAGATACATGAGTGGTGGAAGCTGCAAGTACAGTCTTGGAAACTGCAAAGTTCAATGTAGCAGTGGCAGAAAAAGAGGCAAAAGAAAAGGCCAATCTCCAATTAAAATTGGAAACCATCTTAAAGGCTTACAATGAGGCTAAAGAAGGAGTAGCCAACAGAGACAGTGTTATTGCTAGACCTCAGAGTCAGTTGGCAGGTCAGCACCATCAAGGTGAATCCTCCACTCTTATGATAACTTCTTCTCTAGCAAGACCTCCACCTACAAGTCCTATCATAGAATATCCCTCTTCTCCAATGCCTTCTAGTTTCCAGTCATCTAAAACTTTTTAACATGAGTTGGAGAAATTGAAACAAGCTCAAGCCCTGTTTGCAAGAAAATATGAGGAAAAGGTAAAAGCTACAATTTCGAAGTTTGTTGATTCAGTTAGGCCCTCTGTCATTCACATTTCTATGAAGAGGATTCTGAATATTTTGACCAAATTAAGAGAGGATGAAACCACCTTGGAACCAATTCTTAATAAGTGGATGCCTATAGGTAAGGAGTTAGAGCTCATGTGTTCATCCCATGTAGATGAAGAGGCAAATGACAATCACAGGTCCACTAATGAATTCATAAAAGAAATGAATATACTATTAGAGGAAAGGGCAGGTGTAAAAAGAAAGGCCCAACTATATAGAAATGAATATTATGATCACAAGTATGAGATGTTTCCAAGAGGTTTTGTTGGTCCAACTCAGTTAAAAGAGGAGAAAACATGGCTAGAAGATATGGACCACAAATTGTCCAAAAGGGTTAATGAAATCATTAACACTGATGACACATCCTTATTTGTCAAGACAATTGAAGAGATTGAAAAGGTGAAATCACATTATAGTTTCATAGAAATATAAATTGAGTAATTAAGGGTTATTTGGAAAATGCTGGAAGGAATGAAGAAAAAGATTAGCAACTTCTCTTGGCCGAATGATGACATTTTCCAGGAATGGAAGGATAAATATGTCGAACAAAAAGAAGAAATTCCCAAACAGTTAGAAGATGTTGTAGCGGGACAACAAGTTGAAGAGGTCGTTGATACCGAAAAGGACTTGCAATTGTTTCTTGGAGAAAATTGCGATTTGTAACAAACTTTTCTTAGGTTTCTCCGAAGCTTGTATGCATCCATAATGTTATAAATGGATACCAGGACTATTAGAAAAGGATCACAAGAATTTTGTAAAGAAACTCTAGAAAAATATATTTAGGACCTTTTTTTTGGTTTTAAGGAGATTGCTTTGAGTTATGTAATATTTTCAAGAATGAATATGAATATACAGATCAAAGTTTTAGGCCTAAAATTCCTTTATCTTCTAGTGTGCATTCTTTAGTTTGTTGGTTTCATTTGGATAATCTAGGGTTGTTCGAATGAGCATGGATTGTAAGGAAATCTTATAGATGTTATTTCTAGATTTTCTCTTCAGGAGGGGGATTAAATATACATGAAATAATTCTATCAGCAAGTCTATTTTTTTTTGCTATGAATCTAATGAATTGTTTTAGTTAAGTCAGAGAGGACCTATGTATATGCTAGGCATGTATGGGTTCATAAAAGCCGAAATGATGAGATGTATGAGAGTGTTCATTTTTTAGAATTATTATTTGATTTAGGTGACTCTGTGGCCCGGATAAGGCACTGATATTAGATTGTAGGATTTCTTTCTATCTTTTCTTGAAGATCAATACTGAAAATGAATGCAAGTTTTTCCTTTAGTGTTTCAGTTTCATTGAGGTGATGAAGTCCACAGGTTTTTTAGCACTGGTTTACTGTGGATCTCAATTTTAAAGTGTGAAGATATTCAGAGAAGGTATACCCACCTGAACTTTGGATAAGTTCAAAGTGTAGAAGGTCTTTAAACCTTGTTATATGTTACTCTTGAGTTCTATTTCCCTGATCTTTTCATATGTAGACAAAGTTGATTTATTTCTTACAGGAAGGATAGAAGGGAAATAAAAAGTTGAGACTAATAGAAGTATTTGTAGATGACATTATATTTGGAGGTAATTATGACATGAGTAATTGTTTTGTAGATGAAATGAAGAATGAATTTGAGATATCATTAGTAGGGGAAATAAAAAATTTCATAGGCTTACAGATATAGCAAATGAAGATTGGTATTTTCATTACTCAATCCAAGTATGTGAAAGAGGATTTGAAGACTTTCGATATGAGTGATTGTAAACTAGTTGGAACCCCAATGGTTACAGGTTGTAAATTGTCCAAGGAAGATGCATCTAAGTCTATAGATGAAAAGGAATACAAGTCAATGATTGGAAAATTACACTATGTTGTTCACAGTTGACCGGATATTGCCCATGCAGTTGGTATTGTTGCTAGATTTCAAAAGAATCCAATGGAGGAACATCTAATGGCAACCAAGAGAATTTTTAGATATCTAAAAGGTAGTGTTGACTATGGGTTATGGTATCCATATGGTGGAAATTTTGATATGAAAGCATACACAGATGTTGACTGGGCAGGAAATGTTGATGACCGAAAGAGTACTACGAGTGGAGCATTCTTTCTAGGAGGAAGACTAGTCTCGTGGAGTAGTAAAAATCAGAGTTGCAATTCACAATCTACTATTGAAGCTGAATATGTAGCAGCTTATATGAATTTCACACAAGCTATGTGGATGAGGCACATTTTGGAAGGTTTGAAGATGGAAATCTCAGAACCACTAAATATTTTCTGTGATCATACAAGTGCAATAAATATTTCTAAAAATCATATTTTGCACGCAAGGACTAAGCACATTGAATTGAAATGTCACTTCTTGAGGGAAAAAGTTTAAAGTAAAGATGTTATCTTGGAGCATGTTACTACCAAGGAGCAGCTTGCAGATATCTTTACCAAACCTCTGCCTAAGACCACTTTCGAGTATCTTAGAAGTCAATTGGGGGTTGTTCCTCTTCATGAAATCAGTTGAGCATGATCCTGATTGCATCAACCCCTAAACCACTTGTAGAATTTTACATGGATTGATGAAGAAGTGGATGTATTCCACAAGGGGGAGCATCAAGTTGCAGAATGATGTTGATGCACAGTGAGAGAAGAATTACATGTTTTACTTTCACTTTGGCATTGTTGTCAAAGGGGGAGAAAAATTATGTGATGGGGGAGAAGAATTATGTGATTGAGGAAAAAAAATATGTGTCTGATTAGGTGAACCAGTGGCAGGCTGAAGACAGTCTGAGCAAGGTGAATACTTGGTAATGTAAACCAGGATTCCTATTCACCAATCTCAGCAGCAATCAAAGGCATTGATATTTGTATTTCCATCAATATCAAAGGGGGAGATTGTTGGAATTTTGAGTTTGTTGGTATTTTGCATAAAGATTGCATTAATGATATGTTGTCATTGATGTCAATTGAACCGGTAATAGTATTCATGTTATTGTTGATATTGTTGTTTTTTATATCTACTAGTAATTAGTAAGAAGAGCTTGGTGGAAGATTTTGTAAACTAGTATGTTAAGTTTGTGTGAATCGATGTAAAGGGTTAAACCTTTCTATGTAATGTAACCGGTAAACCCTATCAGTTATTAAACCCTAATCGACAAAGTTTGATGGTTTATTATCTGATAAGTGATAATGATGGAGACATGTGTGATCATTGAATGAGTATATGTTCAAATTGTTTTGGCGCATTTTTTTTTGTCTATGGAAGGAGAAATGTGGATTGCATCTAATGCACAATGTGTGATGAGTTACAAAGTCCGATGAAGCATTGATCATGGAGTGGTTGGAATTTTCTTGAAGAATGTGAAGAGATTGTCATGATTTCTAACGATCAAGATTGTACCGACTTGTTTATAATAGCGATGATGAGAATTAGGTTTTTTATTATGTTACTGACCTAATTGATTTCTATTTAAGGTCGATGAAGTTGTTTGTAAAAGGTTGTTGGCAAGATTGATGAAAACCTGTTAAGTGTGTAGTTGCCTAACCAGTGAATGGATCTGCATTTTGAGTGAAGGCAGATTGAATCTTAGAAGGATTTGGTCAAGCAAATGTAGTGCTACTTAGATAGATCAAGAAAACCTGTTGTTTTCTAACAATTAAAGTAGAAGTAAAATCTCTTAACCGGGTAAGCTCTAACAAGCTTGGTTACTCATTAAATCCTCTAACAAGGTGATCCATTAGCTTGGATTCTTAAATCCTCCAGCGAGGTTACTCCTAATAGGGTATTGTGCTTTTAATCAAAGCATATTTGTAAATCCCTTAACCGGGTGATTCCTAACCGGAATTAGTTCTTAAGGGGACTTATTGTAAAGCTTTAACAAGCTAGCTCCTAACAGGGCGAACTTCAAAAGAATTCAGATAGCTATCCTTGTGAGTCTCATCTCACTGTGGTTTTTACCTATTTGGGTTTTCCACGTATAAACATTTGTGTCAAGTGATGAATGCTTTTGTGGTTGTGATCTTAGTTATTGATGTGGTTAATTTCTGATAAGACATGTTATGTAGAAGCATTGAGAGATGAATAGGTTGAGTTATGATTAATCATTGTTGATGTTTACAAGATTGAAGTTGTTTATTGTTAAAGTTGTCATAACAGTTAAATTGGTTTATGTCAAGTATTCTTATGAATATTGATCTTGACTGAGATATGTTTACTTTGTTTGACTGAGTTTGAGTTTGGAAACTTCGTATCAGTTTTTCAATATACCAATTCACCCCCCCCCCCCTCTCAGTATTCTACCAGATACTTATTCTTTCATCATACCATCATGAATTAGTCCCTAAATTACTTGTAAAATCTTACAAGGGTTGATGTAGAAGTGGATGTATTCCATAGGGGGAAGCATCAAGTTGTAGTATGTTGTTGATGCACAGTGAAATTTTGATATAACATGTTTTACTTTAAATTTGGCATTGTTGTCAAAGGGGGAGAAGAATTATGTGATTATGCAAAGGAGAACTGGTGACAAACTGAAGACAGAGAGAGCATGTGAATACTTGGTAATGTAAACCGGGATTCCTATTCACATTCACAACAACAAGCAATGGTGTTGATATTTGTATTGCCATCAATGCCAAAGGGGGAGATTGTTGGCATTTGAATGAAGATTGCATTAATGATATGTTATGTTATCATTGATGTCAATTGAACTGGTAATGATATTAATGATATTGTTGATATTGTTGTTAATATTAATACTGTCTTAAAACCGGTAGGAAGAACTTTGTAAAAGATATTGTAAACCGGTATGTAAGTTTGTGAGTTGAACCGGTGTATAAGGTTAAACCCTTTCTATGTTATGTAACCGGTAAACCCTATCACTTGTTTTTGCTAAACCCTAACCGATTAAGGTTGTCGAATTGGTTATGTTGGTTTATGATTTGAGCAGTAATGATGGTGACACCTAAGGTCATTGTATGAAGACAAGTTCAAATTTTTTTGGTGTGTTTGTTTGTCTAATGAAGTTGAAAAGTGTATTGCATCTAATGCAAAGCTTGTGATGAGTTACTGAGCTCGAGGAAGCGGTAATCAAGGAGCGATTGAGGTTTTCTTGATTGATGTGAAGAGATTGCTATCAAATCCAATGGTCATGCTTGTAACGACTTGTTTTTAGTCTCGATGATGAGAGGATTAGATTTTTGTTGTGTTACCAACCTAATTGATTTGTATTTAAGGTCGATGAAGTTGTTATTGTGAGGTGTTGGCAAGAGTTGGCAGAAATCAGTTGAGTGTGTGGTTGACTAACTGAAGAATGAGTTTGTAGTTTTTAGTAAAGGTGGATAGAAGCTTAAATGGATCTAATCAAGAAAATGTAGTGCTATTCAGACAGATCAAGATACTCCTATTGTTTTCTGACAATTACAACAGAATTAAAATCCCCTAACTAGGTAAGCTCTAACAAGCTTGGTTACTTATTAAATCCTTTAACAAGGTGGTCCATTAGATTGGATTCTCAAATCCTCTACTGAGGTTTCTCCTTACAAGGTATTTTCTTCTAACAAGACATTTGTAGTCAATCCCTTAACTGGGTGATTGCTAACAGGATTAGTTCTTAACAAGACTTTTGTAAAAGCTTTAATAGGCTAGGCTCCTAACAGGGCGAACTTCAGAAGAGTTCAAATATTTTCTTATGAGTCCCATCTCACTGTGGTTTTTACTTATTTGGGTTTTCTACGTATAAATACTTGTGTCATGTAGTGAATGTTTTTGTGGTTATGATCTTATTGTTTATTTTATTAACTACTTAACTATTTCCAATGAGACATGATAACTGGAAGCATTGAAGTAGTGAAGCATTTGGATGTTTACAAGTTGAATGTTGTTTACTATTAAGTTGCTATAACAGTCAACTGGTATTCTTATGAGTATTGATTTTGACAGTGGTATTTAATTGATAAGTTTACTTTGTGAGTTTGAGTTTGAGTTTGCGAAGTTTGTATCAGTTTTTCTAATTACTGATTAACCCCCCTGCTTAGTAATCTATCGAATACTTATTCTTTCATCATACCATCAATCCAGTGTCCTGGACGACATGCACCATGCCCTCATGGGGAAACTTGAGACATCTATGAACAACCAAGGGGGATGCTTCCATAGCAATCAACTGAGGAATATCGAGCTTAACTTAGAAGAGGTTCGATTCAGGAATGATGACGAATATAGAGGACACCGCCTTAGGCCCTACAAGGATCATCAAGGTGATACTACCCAAAAGGTAGCTATAGAACCCATCATGCATCCTCAAAGTGTTGTGGCATTCATCATACACTGGTCTATGCCAGTCATTCACAAAGAGAGTCTCCTTTGTGATAACATCAACTCTGCTAGATGGGTCAACCATCACACCTATGACAGTTTGACCATTCAGCTTGGTACGGACGTAAAGAGGAGAAAGCTCTTTGTAATATAGAGCATCGAGAGGGATAAATGACAAGGACAAATTAGATACCTTCCCCTTCTGGGCTGGAGGTGAGCTATTGTGGGTGATGGTGACCATAGTCACATATGGACCATCATCCAAAGAAGGATATGATGTAGAAATAAAGTTTACCAAATGCGAAGGGAAAGGGTCTGTATAAATATATAGGTCATTGTTGGTTTTATCAATAGATGTGTTTGATTTGTCCTTTTGTACATCCACCTTGACTGCACCACTATCGATATGGTCTTGGACAACATGTCAAAGATGTGACCAGGCACACAATGATAATGACAAAACTTTGAACCATCATACCAACATGGATAAGGTCGACTATCAGACAACAGTTTTATTTTCAAAAGGGTAATAAGGTTGTCTTTCAACAACCATTGCATTATGCTCAAGTATGAGTCATTCAACTTAGTGAATACTCTATTTTGTTGT
This sequence comes from Cryptomeria japonica, assembly GCF_030272615.1. Classification (NCBI taxonomy): domain Eukaryota; kingdom Viridiplantae; phylum Streptophyta; class Pinopsida; order Cupressales; family Cupressaceae; genus Cryptomeria; species Cryptomeria japonica. The sequence goes on from NC_081412.1 coordinate 421,847,251, forward strand.
GGGGCTTGCATAGAATCCATCAAAGAAACAACCACAACATTATCAACAACCTTATTCTTTTGGGACCCATCTATGGTCCTTCCTGCAAAGGACCCACCTCGAGGGCTCAAAGAAGTATCTCTGAACTATGACACAGTGTGTTGGTAATCAGTGAGAGAAGAGCACATGTTAGCAAAGTTCTGATATTGGTTAAGAGATAGTTTCTCCATCAATATCGATTGCAGATTGCCGGTAAACATCCTCTACAGATCACTATCTAGCAAGGCAAAGGGGATCTTGGTCAAGATAGCTTAATATCTTGAAATAAAATCAGTGAACTTTTCATTGGGCTTCTGTTTACAATGAACAAGGTCAAGGATAGTGACCCTGCTACCAATGTTCACCTGAAAGAATTTAAGAAAAAGATCAATGAGTTGATAAAAGGTACAAATGGAGTGGTCAAGTAAGGAGCTATATCATTCTAGAACATTGTCCCCTTGAGGGAACGCGAGAACAGTTTCAACAACAAGAAATATAGACTATGGTAGTCACTACACATAGTCATGAAGGAATCTATATGCACGTTTGGATCCCCATCACCATTGAACCTATCAAACTTTAGGGACTCAGTAGAAGTTGGAAGGATAGTATTCAGGATGCTAATGTCAAGGGGACTCTTCCTATAACATGCAAGCACAAATGATTGACCAGAGGCAGAGACTAAGTTCATCAACTGCACTGCAACTACCCCATGTTTTGTAAGATTGTATTCAAGATAGGATTAGAAGGCAAAAGAGGTGGAGGTGGGCCAGATCCACTGCCACCTCCAACAAAATCTTTAGAAGGACCATTGCTACCGAAAAATGTAGTACTAGTTCTGATTACTAAAACCTGAGCAGCGACAAAGGCCAAACTACTAGCCATGCCTATGTAACCCAAGGGAGTGAGTGAAGCACAAACACTAGGTATGGTGGAGTCTACCATGTGTGCGCCAAGGCTTGGAATGCTAACACTAACCTGGGAACTAAAAGGGTCATATTGATTGTCCATAGGAGGTGCATCTTCTAGGGGTACATGGCTTTTAACAATCATGGACAAGGTCCTCAAGATCTCCAGGCCTCTCTTGTTGTAGATTAACATGTCTCTCAAGGTACTCATGACATTCTTGCCTAGGGAGGACATTCTCTTTGTTTAAGAAATACTCAAAGTCTCTTAGATTCTACTCCAACATATTAATCTTCTCAAAGTCTATAGTGATTGCGGAATTGTGATCGACCACATGAGGGGAAGAAAAGGTAGAATTCCTAGGAGAGTTAGGTTGTCAATTAGAAGGAGAAGGCCCCCCAGTCATAATAGATTTCAAACTATGAGAGATCAAGAACTCATTGGGATCGGATGACTTCTCACCTTGCATGGCATCGGGTAGAGGAGGACTGTAGCGATCAGAGGGAAAACTCCACCTAGACAACCTCTTAACTATGACTCCTATTGCAGTCTGAGTCATAAAGCTCATAAACAAGCTACATGACGTTCAGGACCACACTACAGGGACACCAGATACTAAATTTTATTTTCAATGATAAACGAAAAAATACATAAATTTAGACTAAATGCAAATGGAAATTTGTTTTTGGTTTTTCTCTTCTTCTTTTTTCTTTAGATTGTTTTCGGATTTTTTAAACATTTGACAATTTAAAAGACTAAATGCACTTAGATGAAGTAGAAAGCAATTAATGCAAAGATAATCCTATTTCACGTCGAGTTCACCAAAATGTAATGGAAAAAATTTGCCACCTCAAAGATGATGGATCCTCGAGGACAAATTGTTCTTTCGATTACCTCTACAAATTGGCGTTAAGATGAGCCGGAGGATAAAATAATAAACTAGGATAATTACCCATGATTCTGTCAAGCCCCTGTCCCGAGGATGAGCACGCAAGGATGGGACACCAATGCGGTGCGTTGTCGTCCTGTACAAATGAAGTACAAAGTAGGTATGGGAAGTTTTGAACATGAGAATAATGCAATGAAATATAGAAAGCGAATCAAGGATGCTAAAAGTTGCGAGATGTGAAATGATTGAAATAAAACAAAAGGAAAGGAGAAGGATGAAAACACTCATAATCGGTCCATGATTGAAGCCTCTTGCTAAATAATGATTCTCTCACCTCCGTGAACCTACACATAAGAAAGAAGGGAAAATGTTGGTATTGTGTTCTAGAGCCTACCTAAGTTAGACCCCCGTTTTGGTGTTTCCACCTCCATGAACAACCCAAAAAATCCATGGAAAAGATAAATGATAAAGAGAATAACAATGTAACGTGAAATTGGAAATAAAGTTGATAAATATACAAGAGAGAGTATTAAGATAACTACCCTATCATGAATGGATATTGGAATGCTTGGAAGTGCTTGGAATGGTGTACTTGAAATGCTTGGTAGTGTTGCAACATTGGTGGAATGGCTTCAAGTTCTCTCCAAGAGCTCAACTTGCAAAAATAATTAACCAAATTGCCAAAAGATCCTCCCAAATGCTTCCCAAGTGAGAGATATAGAGCCAGAAAGGAATTTGGACATCGGTGGGTGCATGCAAAGGTGTTAGGATTTCTTTTGGGCATGAGTGTAATGCTTAAACAGCCACCTGTGGACTGTCAGATTCGTGGGATGCTAGCGCGCCGCGCAGATGTCTTTGCAATGTGCTTATGTCCCCGAAGGTGATAGGTTGGCGAATTTGGTAATTCTTTGGCGAGAGTTGACATGGATGGTTTGAGTGGACAAAAGGACATGATGGTGGATTCTGACCTCCGATGACATGGAGGAAAACAACATTTGTCACATTAATTACAAGGGATAACATTTTTGATACTACACATGGCAAATATGATAATGGATCCATCTTATTTCATAATTGATTAATTATATCTTCTATCTTTTATTTCTATATACTTAACTCCCATTTGTGCAGAGGGCAATTTGCATTTGCACAGACAAAATTTGTGTAGAAAAAAATTCACATTTGTCTACACAGTTATTCGCATTTGTGCAGATTGTAATTCATATTTGTACAGATCCTGATTCACATTTGTTAGAGGCTAACAAAGGATTTATTTTATGTTTGTTCTCGATTATTTTTTATTATAATAATCTGTTCCAATAGACTGTGAAGTCAATTCTGTAACCAGAAAAGAAGAATTAGGCTTGTGAGCGCATAATGTGCTAACACTTTCATGAGTTTTTGCAAGGATAGTTGGACCTAGTTTAGCTAACACTTACTTTGGTGCTCTTTAAAAAGAACAAAAACAAACCTGCTTTTATTTATCTCAGCATTTCTTTGTTGGCCAAAATTAACACCATGTTGTTTTGGAGCAACATCTCCAAATAGTTTAGAAAATTTTGCAATGAAGGGATAAAAAGAACTCTTGTTTTCCATGTTTTCAAGGTGATAGGAATATACTCTCCCCTTAATTGGGTGACCAAAAATCCAGACCCACATTTTATGCTTTCTGTCAATTTTTCAATAGGATAAAACCCTTAGTAGGCTTGCCTCCCAAGAAGCCCATAAGGCCAAGTGAGAGGGAATGACCTAACTGCCAATGACTAATGCCAAGTAATCCAAACCACTTGTTATGCCTAGCATATCTATTTCTCCATTAGTCTCCTTGAGTCGAAATGTGGGCCCCCTTTTTCTTTTTTTGGGTCCTTTTGGTTTTTACCTTAAAACTCCGGAGTGCCAGAGTCCCGAGGTCCCTTTTTTGGTTTTTACCTCGGGACTCCGAAACCCCAGAGTCCCGAGGTCTTTTTTTGGTTTTTACCTTCAAACTTTGGAGTCCCAAGGTCCTTTTGTTTTTGACCTCGATGTTTCAGAGTCCTAGAATCCTGAGGTCATTTTGTTTTTGACCTTAGTATTCCAGAGTCCCGGAGTCCTGAGGTTGTCTTTTTCTTGACTGCTTCAGAACCCCGGACCCCCGGAGTTCCGGGGTAGGGTGTTTTCTTTTGAACTCAGAATCTCGGGACCTCGAAGTCCCGAGGTTGTGTATAGGGCTTTTGTATGGATGGGTTCGGGGAGCTATAAATAAGATGATGGACTTTTAAAAAATTCACTTTCTGCATTTAGAGCTCCTCCTCCTTAGCTCCAAGTTGTGAACTTTCAGACCTCCGAGCTTTCATTGGTGTTTTCGGGCATTTCGATTCACCAGGTTGGTGAATTTTTCTTGCCCTTGTTGTGATTTCTAGGTTAGATTTTATTTCCTTTCATTTTTATTTGTTTTTCTTTCATTTTCATGTGGCTTCATTTTTGTTGCATGCCCTAGTTTTGAGACCAGAACATTGGATCACCGAAGTTCTGGGTGGCCCCATTCCATGAGCCCGGAACCCCAGATCCCCGGAGTTCCGGGTGGCCCCATTCCATGAGCCTAGAACCCTAGATCCCCGGAGTTCTGAGTGGCCCCATTCCATTAGCCTGGAACCACAGAACCCTGGAGTTTTGGGATTACCGTTTTGCATACACCTAACCTCGAAACCCTGAAACCCCATATTTCTGAGTCTTCTCCACTTTTGCCTAGCCCGAGACCTTGGGACCCCAAAGTCCTTAAATAAATCAAATTTTATGCCTAATATTGAAGACTAAAGATTTGTGTTTTACTTGCAGGTTCGAGTGGTTAGATGGTATCATACTCTAGCAAAAGAGGCAAATAAATTGATAGACTCCCAGCCACCATGAAGTATCAGTATCAGGGACATGTATACATTTCAAAGTTGGAAGATTCAGTCAGATGGGTCATAGATACTAAAATAGGCCACATAGAAATTGAGGATATTAAGACTCAGTTGGACAAACCTAGTCTGGAGGCCCTCCATCAAAGAATCAAGAGGTTAGGCCTAGTTGAAGCCACTGTTTTCCCACAGTCAGTACAAGCACCAGAGTTCATGATGGCCATTGCCCCATTCTATAACCTAGAAACTAGAAAGTGCACAGATGCACAAGGAAAGACACTCATAGACTTGTCTACAGATATGCTTGGATTCTTCTTTAGAATCCCAATCAAAGAGGAAATATTTTGGTTGACCAAAGAAGAGCCCTTGAAGGCATGGAATGACAAGAAATCAACAAGTAAGAGGCACATGAATACAAACTCACTAGGAGAAGAAAGAAAGATAGGTCTCAAGGCCATGAAGATCCTGAAGGAAAACTTCAAAGAGCCTCAAAGATATTTAATCATTATGCTTAGCAGGGCCTTTGGCAAGCCAGATTGCAAGCATTTTCATCTGTGGATGTTCTGATTCATGACCACCATTTTAATAGGGAAACAATACTTTGACTGGCTGCAGATCCTCTTCGACAATATCTGCAAATAGATGAAGGAAGTCCATCATACCCAAAATTTCTTTTTCACTTCATATGTCATCTGGGTAGCTGCTAGGGCTGGAAAATTTCCAAGGTTGCGAGTAGAAGGTCAATTGGGAGAGGAGGAAGGACAGAAGAAGATATGGGGGTATTATCCTCAACTCACTCTAGCCAATGCCAAGACTCACTTCAAGACAGTGAATGATGCTTTCATTTTTTCGATAATAATCAAATTGATAAGAGATGTGGGATATCGGATTAGCCCAGAGGCCATGGCTATCATCCGAGAGTGGGCATGTTGGTTTATCCAAAACCCACGCTCTACTTACATCCGGGTTAGTGGCTTCACAGGTAACCCAATGCACCTACCCTGGTACTGTAATGATAGGATAATCTTGCTGGAGTATGTGAGGCAGTTGGTGGGTCTCCAGTCACTGTTGTCCTCAAAACATAAAATAGGTATCAATTTCTCGATATCTATTGGATACTTTGCATGCTCTAAAATACAAGTGGCAAAGTTAGCAAAACAAGAGCTCCAAGATTTGAACTTAAAGGAGTATGACCATGCTAGGGAGTTCTATAATCCCTACAGGAAACTTAAGCAGGCTATGCCTAAGGAATACGAGGGGCACAGGCCCAGCTTGGAAGACTTTTGGGCCAACTTGCAAGATAGTTTTGAAGTTAGGGAAAAGAACTATAATAGGTTATCTGTCCCAAAAATGAGAGATTTTGGTATCAATAATAACCTCCATAAAGACCTAAGGGACGATGGAGAGTTACTTGATCTAGTTTAAAGGGAATCAGGGATAGATAAGAGACCCCTTTCCCTAGTAAAATGGTCTGCAAGCGAAGACACTAATATGGAAAAGGTCTCCCAAGTAGTCATCGATGGGACCAAGCAATGGTTATGCCAAAGGGTAAGGCCCAGTGTCTTGAAGACAAAACAAAAGGAATCCACCTCAGGGGTACCTCAGTCGAGGGGCCATAAGGAGTATGCTCGAAAGACAAGATTAGCCTTGAGGCAAAACACATCCACCGACCTGGGTGAAGAAAAAAAGCCTCAAGAAAACACTGAGGATTTACTAAAGAAACTCCAAGAGAAGATGAGGGAGTCCAAACTGTTGAAAAAGGCTGAAGACCTAGGAGTGATTGATGGATTAGGAATGGTACCACTAGCCAAAGTTCTTCCACCTAGGACGGCTATAGGGAGCACTAAAGGAGAGGGTACTCAAGAACAAGAAGAGAATGTAGAAGCTACTGAGGAGATACCCGCTCAGTCACCTTCAACAGATGCCACAAATACTCCAGGCACCACTGTTCAATATATCCGTAGTGCAAGGATTCACATCTAAAACTGAAGGAATAAAAGTAAGAAACATCGAGTCTGATTTCAATCAGGAAGAAGAGGATCTTGAGCAACAACGACCATTGGAAGGTGAGCAAGAGGGGGATGAGACCGAAGATATATTAAATGAAAGACTGATCCTAACCACTTAAGATCAAGAAGACCTCTTCAAAGATATAGCTACTAGGAAAGGACAAACAGAGGCAGGTGAGAAAGAAATGGCGTTCAATGAGGAGGTCAGTAGAAAACTAGAAGAGTTGCACAAACAACAAGCTCTCCAAGACAATTTAGCTCGTCAAGTTATACCACCTCAAGACCCTGGGCAAATGGAAGCAGAAGAGCAGTAAGAGATTCATGTCATAATTGCAAATATAGTATCACATTAGGGTGATAAAGATGTAGATATACCACAATGGCTAGAGTTTACCTTCAGAAAGAAAAAGAGAAAAGCAAAACTCCCAAAGGTCACTCTACAACAAGTAATCATTGAGGAACCACCAAAGGTTAAAAAGCAAGTTAACTGTGACTCCTAGGATCAGTTCTTAAATTAGAATAGAGTTATTTCCTAGATAGTAGGATAAAGAACTTCTATAAATTGAGAAGTTGGATTCATTTGTAAGGGTCCCAAATTGATGATTTGTGGTCTACTTAGAGATTTTAGAATATTTTGCAGATTGATTAAGAAGTTTGAGTTATTTTTGTTATACATTCATGGAGATTAATATGAAAAGCAGCTTGTAGATTGCCTAATTTATGTTTATATTCTACCAAATTGTTTTGTGTAATCTGGTAATGTCTATTATTTTGAGTTAGCAACATGGTTTAATATTTTTTTTCTATCACTCTATGAATCATATTGCACATGTCAGTGGTGTATGAGAACTATTGTGGTAGGCCATATTGTTGATGATTTTGCAGGTTTTCTGGAGGTCCGTTGTTGAATGCTAACTTGGATAATATTTGATAATTGCTTGGATTGTAGGGAACTAATTGAGTAGTTCATTAAGTTGTCATTATATTGGTTTTTATTGTTATTTTCTTGTTCCCCTTTAGGCTACGCATTTTATTTCCTAGAGAATCTTAAACCATAAAAATACAAAAAGAGAGGAAGTGTAGTTATCCATAACCAACGAGATTTAGTTCTAACCAGCAAGCCCCTTTATAGGTATAACCACATCAACCATTGATGTGCCCATCACCATCAAGACCTGACTATAGAGACCTTGGAGTAGTGAGTTCTTCTGGACTCGTTACTTTTCAGGAGAGGCAGTGAATGTTTGCATAAACTACCTGATTGTTGGTGAGTGTGTCAAAACACCCATCAATAGATGCTAGTGCTAGAAGGAGGGCCAAGACTAATCCCCTCATTGGTGAACCGCATATGGTACTCTCAGGAGACACATTGATTCCCTTTACACAACCTAACCTCAACAACGAGCAAGACGACATTCTTATCCAACTATACAACTTTGCTTAGGATAATACAAGGAATTACAATGATTGGTTACAAACACGAAAAGTCTTAGACAATGAGACACAAAAGGCTATATGTATAGAAGAAGAGGCACAATGACAACTCAATCCTCAGGTGAACCCATGACAAAATCCACAACCACCTCCTCAACCAAAAAATTGAGGTACTAAGTTGGATCGTATATCATCTTTCTCTCCCGAGAGATTCCACCGAGCCCTTAGGAGTGGTTCTTCACCATCCAACTTAGTTGAATTAGGGCCTACCACTAGGAGGAAGAAGAAAAAAGCTAAGAAACAACCCTCAACATCCTCACCAGTACAGTCATCCATACCCAACGTAGGAGATCAACTGATTTCTAGTCCTCAACCTATCGCTGCACCTTTTGTGACTCAACGTCCAACATCACCACCTTTGATGGCCTACTTCAACCAAGAAACCACACCATTAGGAACCATACTAGGAGGTATACATGACCTACCTAGAAACCCAGATAAATTTTGCAGCAAATTTTACTATTGAGGGGGACGAATGGCTGATGAACATATTGAAGCATTCAAAGATGTGGTTGTTTGTAATCATATTGAACACTAAGATGTAGTATGTAGAATCTTCCCATATTCACTTGGGGATAATGAATACAATTGGTACTTAACCTTACCAACTAACTCCATCACAGGTTGGGACCTCTTGAAAAAGGCCTTCATTGATCAATTCTGAGTGTACGTAGACCTCGAGACACTATACCATCAGTTCGCTTCTCTTAAGAAATTGCCAAATGAGCCATTAATGACTTTTAATACTAGCTTCCAAAGGGCATTCAAGAGGCTACAAGCCCCTTACCAAGTAGCGCCTAACATAGCCATCGACTCATATCTAAGAGCTATTGACCCTTGGACTGCTATGTTTATTAAGAAGAGTGTTCCTCAAGATCAAAGGGACACCTTGGCAAAAGTCTTCACATTAGCAATTAACATGAATCATGAGCTAAATCAAACCCTGAGAGGGATCGAATATAATTTACCTACAAAGGTGAATCAAGGAAACTACAATCAACTCCCAGATGTACCCTTGTCTCGACCTATAGGTTCCCCAATGATGAACCCCGTGCGAATCTATGCACCCCAACCTTAGGTGAATCAACAGTTTGTTGCTCAAGCGTCGACTTGGCAAAATGGTACCAATATCGCCCCCACTCAAACACAATATGTTGGTCAAGTGCAAGTTGGAAATCAACAATTTGACAATATTAATCCAGCAAAACAACCTCCAACTACGACACCTGAGAATCAAGGATCCCATATATCCGCTGAAGTAGAAGCCTTAAAGAAAATGATCTCACAGGTTACTTCAGACTTGAGCCAACTAAAGATGAATCCTCCAGGAAGGTATAATCAATCCCAACCATATAATAATTAGAGGAACTACAATAACCAAAACCAAAATCAAAGGTACAATAATAAACCTTATAATAGGTAGTGGAATATGGGTCTGAATAACAATGGGCTGAACCATGATCACCCTGATGCACGAGATAACCCAAACCACACATAAAGTGTTAACCTTGTTGATATAAATTTGCTAACAAATTGGTGCAGGTTGCATGACACAGCTGCCCATTCTGAGGTTAATTGTGCTTAGTTCGAGAAAATCATAAGAATTGCTCAAGCTGACTCTTAGCCCAAAGATTGTTCCAATGATGAACCTGATAAAATTAATACTGTCATGTTGGTCAATACTTTCTTGTGTAAAGAATTTCAGGATGAAGCTAAAGGTGAACCATGTGTATATGATGATCGGGCCTTTCAGACCAGGAACAATTGCAATCTTAGGAGTCAAGGTAAGGCTCCATTAACAGAGCCACCTCCCCCGACGGGCAGGTTTGTACCTCCTGATGCTAATGCAAGCAAAAACCCTCATCCTCCTCAAGCTTTCCAAGGAACATGCCCTAGACAAGCTTAGGGGCAAGATTATGTTCTGAAAGGATCATTTGACATTACTAAGGAGATGGAAAGGACTGCCACCACTATATCTTTAATGGAAGTATTGAGATATTGCCCTAGATAGAAGAGGGCTCTCCTTAGAAAGTTGGAAATATTAGAATCACAGAGCAATTAGGTTAAGATGGCAGACTTTAATGAAGTCAACGCTAACATCAGTAGTGATGCAATAGAAAATCCATCATTTTTACTGAGTTTGAAGATATGCCAACAACTCAGACTTCAACCTGTACATGCAAATATTAAGGTAGTGCAACTAGACAAAACAGAGATTAACGTCATTGGAGAATTGAAAGATGTATACATCCAGTTAGGCATTGATCCTCAAATATCTCGCTATATTTACATTCAAGTGGTGGATATTCTAGAAAGTATATGGGATGCTCCTCAGTAGGGATTGGTCCAAGACATTGGGAGGATATTTCTCAACTTGTTTTACGTACTTATGGCTGCCATGGAAGGGGTAAGCAACCAGATCTGAATTGATAGTGAGCCTAAGTTGAAGAAATTAGTCATGGATTATGGTGCTCTCAATGAAGTGGTGTTTGTTGAAGTAAGCCCAGGAGTTTATAAGGTCAATGAGATTCTTACTTTCTCTACACTAGCTCCTCTTCAACTATTTCAAGCTGACAAGACCGCATATAGAAGGAAGTTCAAAGAGTTCGCTACACTAGTATAGCAAGGAATGTGTTTATTGGGAAATACTATGAAGATACAAGAGTTGCTGCTTTCGAAGTGGTGTCAGATACACCATGAGGAGCACTCGAAAGTCTCTTGTATCCCATGTATCTGGTTCCATACAAAGTGGATAATCATACCACCAATATGGAGGAAGTTCAAGGTCTAACTTGTGAAAGATTAGAGCCCTAGACAATTGACCCTATAGACAAGACTACCTTACCCAAAGAATATAGCCAGAAGATTCTTGCAGTCAAGATTGTTCAAAATGAAGAGGAGGATATTCCTCTAGAGCCTAAGAAGGAAGAAACACAATCCAAACTTCAACCTCAACCAAAACAGGTTGTTCTTAACACTACTGAAGTGTTTATCCAACCCAAAATTGAACAATCTCAATTATCACAAGGTCTCAAGCTTGAGAAGCAGCAATCCTCTCTGAATGCTAACCTAATCATTGACCCAAAGGTGAAAAATATGAAGAGACCAAAAGATGAATATGGTTTTTAAATTTTGATGGGTCAAGATCCAAGCAAGGCAGTGGAGCAGGCATAGAGTTAACCAACACAAAAAAGAAAACCCTTTTAGCTTCTTACCAACTCCAATTCCCTTGTACTAATAACATGATGAAGTATGAAGCCTTAATTAGAGGATTACTTTTCACTCATAAGAAAGGGGAAAAGTGTTTTAAGGTGCAAGGAGATTCTGAGTTAGTGGTTAAACAAGTGTGAAGCTAATATGCATGCCATGACAAAAGGTTAGCAGCATATCGGAATAGAGTGTGGGATCTAATTGAATATTTTGATGCTTTCAATATTCAACTGGTATCTAGGAAAGTCAACGAAATACCTGATGGGCTGGCCATAGTTGCCAGTACATTAGAACTAGTAAGCCAATCCCCTTTAAAGAAGTTCTCGGTGGAATTAATCTCTGCACCTGTTGTACCTGACAATATCAAACATTTCCAAGTCTTCCAGGATGATGCCCACATCTTAGCCTTTCTCTCCAATTTAGGGGCTTTTGAAGATCAAATTATTGATGAGGAAGACAAATCGGATGATCTTAACAACGAAGGTAATGTGGATATTTTGGATTTACCGACTAACATTATTCCAAAAGGGATGGTCACCCTGGAGAGACTTTTTGATTCAGACCCTAGAGTAAAAGAGAGATTAACAATAGATTCAGATGTTGGAAAATACGAGCCCCACAATATTGGTCTTGAAGGACAAGAGAGAAATGTCTATATTGGGAAGATTTGCACTCAAAATGAAAGAGAAAAACTGATATAGATCTTGAAAGAATTCATCAATGTAATAGCATGGGGGTACGAAGATTTAAAGACATTCAATACAACAATTATCACCCATGTGATTCCCCTAAAACGTAACATAAAGCCATTCCAGCAAAAGCAACGTTCGGTCAATGCACTAATAGAACCCTTGATTTTCAAGGATGTGCAAAAGTTACTTTTCGCTAAGATTATTTTTTCGGTATGACATTCTACTTGGGTTGCTAATTTGGTACCAGTGCGGAAAAAGAATGGAGAAATACGGCTTTGTGTGGACTTTCACAATCTCAACAAAGCCTCTGAGAAAGATAATTACCCGCTCCCTTCTTTGGATGAAGTACTATAAATAGTGAATGGTTTGCAAATGATGTCATTTTTAGATGGTTATTCAGGATATAACTAGGTATTGGTAAATTATGAAGATCATATGAAGACAACATTTACAACAAAGTGGGGAACGTATGCATATAAAAGAATGTCATTCGGGTTGATTAATGTTGGGGCAACCTTCCAGCGAGCGATGGATACAACCTTCAAAGAACTGATTGGAAAATGCATTATTATTTATATGGACGATTTGATGATATTTTCCAAGGTCAGAGAAGACCACCTAGACCACCTCAAAAAGGTATTGGAGAGATGTTGTAGATATGGGATTTCCCTTAACCCCAAGAAATGTGTGTTTGGAGTGGCTGAAGGAAAGCTACTTGGCCACATAATCTATGAAAGGGGGATTTCTATAGCCCCAGATTGGGTAGAAGTATTATTGAAGTTACAAATGCCCGACAATAAAAAGAGATGAGGTCTTTCTTTGGGAAGATCAATTTTGTTAGAAACTTTATTACTGGGTTTGCAGAAATAGTTAAGCCATTGAATGAAATGATGAAGAAGGATGTTAAAGTCAAATGGACAACTGAAGCAAAAGAGGTTTTCACCCAGATCAAGAAATCCATCGTCGAAGCTCCTGTACTAACTAGCCCTAATTACACATTGTCATTTTATATATATTCTTTTACTTTGCTACACTCAGGAGCGGCTATTTTGACGTAGAGGCAATCAGGAGATGAGAAGCCTATTGCATTTATGAGCTCTCCTTTCAAAAGTGTTGAGGTTAGATATTCTACTCTTGAAAAATAGGCCTTTGCATTAGTAAGAGCAGTCAAGAAGTTTAGACATTACATCTTGAGGAGTAAAATTTATGCGATTGTTCCTGACCAAGCAGTGAAGTCACTACTCATGCAGTCTGAAATGGGAGAACGACGAGGGAAATGGATGGAAATATTGCAAGAATTTGACTTAGAGATGCATCCAATGAAGTTGGTCTGAGGTCAAGGATTGTCTCAGACCATGGTGACCGACATCTCTTAAATCCAGTGCCAACAGTATACATCAAAGTCATTCACTCAGGACCCTTGGTACACGGATTTGGTATTTGTATTGTTGAATAATAGGTGTCCTGAGGGATTGACAACCGCGCAAAGATGAGAATTAAGTGCTAACTATATGATCAAGGATTTGACACTCTATAGAAAAAATTATGAGGGTATCTACCTTTGGTGCTTTGATCATCAAGAAGCCCATAATATGATTGAGGAATTTCATGGGAAATATGGTACAGGTTATGGGTCAGCAAATGCCACTGCACATCAAATCTTGAAGGCTAGATATTATTGGCCTAGCATATTTAAGGATACTCATGAGCATGTTTGACATTGCCATATGTGCCAAACTATAGCCTCCAGACAAATAAATCCCGCTATGCATCTCCAACCAGTGTTCGAGGTAAGACCTTTTGCTCAATGGGCACTGGATTTCATAGGTGTTATTAACCCTAACTCGTTTGTAGGACATAAGTTTATTCTTACAGCAACAGATTATATTACTGGGTAGACAAAATTCATTGCATGTCAAATTGCTACTGTTGAGGTAGTCCTGAAATTTATTGAAGAGCATATTGTCACCAGGTTTGGTATGTCATTCGCTCTGGTATGTGATAATGGTCCTACTTTTACTTCTACACAGGTGATGCAATGGTCATACGAATATAAAGTGATATTAAAATTTTCATCCAACTATTACCCACAAGGTAATGGGGTAGTTGAATCCACGAACAAGAACATCCTAGATGTCATCAAGAAGCTACTTGAGAAAAACCCCAAGGATTGGCATAATCAACTGAGATACACCTTATGGGCTGATCAAACCAAAGTAAAGGCCACCTTGGGAACTTCTCCATATTACCTTGTCTACGGCCAGACCCTTGTTTTCCCAATCAACTTGCAAATACTAGTCCTCCAATTAATGAAAGAACTTGACATTGAGGATCAGGTAGAGGTTTGCCTCATAAATTTATTAAGACTCGATGAAAAAAGGATTAATACACTACAACACTTTGCCAAGCACCAAGCCGTTGTTAAGCGATGGCTTGATAAAAGGGCCAAGGTGAAAGCTTTTCAGATCTCTGACCTAGTCTTGTTATGGGACAAGGCCAAGGAAAAGAAAGGTGATCATCACAAGTTTGAAAGGCTGTGGTTAGGTCCTTACCAAATAGCTGAAATTCTAGGTGAGAACACTTTTAGGTTCAGCTCTTTGACTAGAGAACTAGTACTATTGCCCATCAATGGTCAGTTCCTCAAGCACTACTTTGATTAAATCTTCAATGTAGCTTGACTTGTTGTATATAGTAGTTAGTTGTTTTCATTTTGGTGGTGCTTCATGTTTTTGGGCCTTGGTGTGTGTTTTCTCGTTTGTTTTTGTTTTTGCTTGTTTGTTCTTTTGTTTGTTGAGTCAGGGTATGCGTGTTTTATTCTCAAAGATTCTAAAAGGAAATAGATATCCTTTGCATGACATCTTGCCAAATTCTGAGAGACTTCGACTCTCTGCTATTTACGACTTCATTATCATTTGGTTAGTTTGAAAATTTTGTCTATACTCATTCAAAGTGGTATATAATCATTTAAATATGATGTTAGTTTTTACCTTCAATTGGAAAAGGATAGCTTGATAAACTTAGCACTAACATCACATTAAGATACATCAGAAAGTTTTATGTGATATCAGATAAACTGGTTTTCAAGTGAAAAATCCGAAGTCAAGGTGTTTCATGTTATCCATCGTGGCTCCTAACCCAGTTATCAAACTTCAATGTTTGAAAGTTTCTTCAAAGATTATTGAAGAAAGAAGTCATTCTTTATATCCTGTAATGTTATATTTAAAAGAGAGAGAAAAAAAAAGAGAAGAAATGATCCTCTTAAGCAACTCAAGTGGGTGTTTCAAGTAATCTCCACCAGGCTATGGATGCCTGACTGGTAGTGGAGCACAGTTTGATAGGTACCAAAGGTATCTTTGTTGGGGCTATAGATGTCTAACTAGTAGCAGAACTATGCTCAGGATAACCTTGCACAAAACACGGTTAATGACTTCACCTATGTAGATTGCACCTAGTTTCCTCTGATTATCTGCATTATTGAAATGATGAAGTAACAAATCATACACACACACTTAAGAGTTAATCATGTCTATTTCTCTTCTTGGTTGTTTGATTCATTTCTTCACTCATATTTTTCTCTTATACATCCTTTTTAATGATAATAGCCTTAGGTGTCGGGTTAACCAGAGGTTCTCAAGTTCTAAATTGCCTATAGTCATTTTTCCCAAATAATCACCATTTGTTATGCCTAGCTTATCTATTTCCCCATTAGTCTCCTTGAGTCGAAATGTGGGCCCCTTTTTTTATTTTTTTAGGTCCTTTTGGTTTTTACCTCAGAACTCCAAAGTCTCGAGGTCCCTTTTTTGGTTTTTACCTCGGAACTCTGGAACCCCGGAGTCCTGAGGTCTTTTTTTTGGTTTTTACCTCGAAACTCTGGAGTCCCAGAATCCTGAGGTCCTTTTGTTTTTTACCTTGGTGTTCCAGAATCCCGGAGTCCCGAGGTCATTTTGTTTTTGACCTCAGTATTCCAGAGTCTCGAGGTCATCTTTTGCTTGCCTGCTTCGGAACCTCGGACCCCCGGAGTTTCGGGGTAGGGTGTTTTCTTTTAAGCTCAGAATATCGGGACCCAAGAGTCCCGAGGTTGTGTTTAGGGCTTTCGTACAGACAAGTTTAGGGAGTTATAAATAAGATGATGGACTTTTAAAAAATTCATTTTGTGCATTCAGAGCTCCTCCTCCCTAGCTCCAAGTTGCGAACTTTCGGACCTCCGAGCTTTCCTTGGCATTTTCGAGCATTTTGATTCACCAGGTTGGTGAATTTTTCTTGCCCTTGTTGTGATTTCTAGGTTAGATTTCCTTTTCTTTCTTTTTTTATTGTTTTTCTTTCATTTGCGCGTGCCTTCATTTTTGTTGTGTGCCCTAGTTTTGAGCCCAAAACCTCGGATCCCCGGAGTTTCGGGTGGCCCCATTCCATGAGGCCAGAACCCCGGAGTTCTAGGTGGCCCCATTCCATGAGCCCGGAACCCCGGAGTTCCAGGATTACCTTTTTGCATACACCTAATCTCAAAACCCCAGAATCCTGGAGTTCTGACTCTTCTCCACTTGTGCCTAGCCCGGGACCTTGGGACCCCAAAGTCCCAAAATAAACTAAATTTTATGCTTAATATTGAAGACTAAATATTTGTGTTTTGCTTGCAGGTTCAAGTGGTTAGATGGACTCATCCTCCAGCAAAAGAGGCAAATAAATTGATAGACTCCCAGCCACCATGAAGTATCAGTATCAGGGACATGTATACATTTCAAAGTTGGAAGATCAAGTCAAATGGGTCACAGATACTGAAATAGGCCACATAGAAATTGAGGATATTAAGACTCAATTGGACAAACCTAGTCTAGAGGCCCTCCATCGAAGAATCAAGAGGTTCGACCTAGTTGAAGCCATTCTTTTCCCATAGTCAATACCAACACCAAAGTTCATGATGGCCATTGCCCCATTCTATAACCTGAAAACTAGAAAGTGCACAGATGCACAAGGAAAGATAGTCATAGACTTGTCTCCAGATATTCTTGGATTCGTCTTTAGAATCCCAACCAGAGAGGAAGTATTTATGGCGACTAAAGAAGAGCCCTTGAAGGCATGGAATGACAAGAAATTGGCAAGTAAGAGGTACATGAATACAAACTGGCTAGGAGAAGAAAGAAAGACAAGTCTCAAGGCCATGGAGATCCTGAGGGCAGACTTCAAAGAGCCTCAAATATATTTAATCATTATGCTTAGCAGGGCCTTTGGCAAGTCGGATTGCAAGCATTTTCATCTGTGTATGTTCCAATTCATGACCACCATTTTAATAGGGAAACAATAATTTGACTGGCTACAAATCCTCTCTGACAATATCTGCAAACAGATGAAGGAAGTCCATCATACCCAAAGGTTCATTTTCACTTCATATGTCATCTAGGTAGCTGCTACGGCTGGAAAATTTTCAAGGTTGCGGGTAGAAGGTCAATTGGGAGAGGAGGAAGGACAAAAGAAGATATGGGGGTATTATCCTCAACTCACTCTAGCCAATGCCAAGACTCACTTCAAGAGAGTGAATGATGCTTTCATTTTTCCAATAGTAATCAAATTGACAAGAGATGTGGGATATCGGATTAGCCCAGAGGCCATGGCTATCATCTGAGAGTGGGCATGTTGGTTTATCCAAAACCCATGCTCTACTTACATCCGGGTTAGCGGATTCACAGGTAACCCAATGCTCCTACCCTGGTACTATAATGATAGGATAATCTTGTTGGAGTATGTGAGGCAGCTAGTGGGCCTCCAGTCACTGTTGTCCTCAAAACATAAAACAAGTATCGATTTCTTGGTATCTATTGGATACTTTGAATGCTTTAAAATACAAGTGGCAAAGTTAGCAGAACGAGAGCTCCAAGATTTGAACTTAAAGGAGTATGACCATGCTAGGGAGTTCTATGATCCCTACGGGAAACTTAAGCAAGCTATGCCTAAGGCATACGAGGGGCACAGGCCCATCTTGGAAGACTTTTGGGCCAACTTGCAAGATAGTTTTGAGGTTAGGGAAAAGAACTATAACCGATTATATGTCCCATAGGTGAGAGATTTTGGTATCGAGACTAACCTCTCTAAAGACCTGAGGGATGATGGAGAGTTACTTGATCCATTTTATAAGGAATCAGGGATAGATAAGAGAGCCCTTTTCCCCAATAAAATGGTCTACAAGTGAAGACACTAATATGGAAAAGGTCTCCCAAGTAGTCATCAATAGGACCAAGCAATGGTTACGCCAGAGGGTAAGGCCCAGTGTCTCAAAGATAAAACAAAAGGAATCCACCTCAGGGGTACCTCAGTTAAGGAGCCATAAGGAGTATGCTCAAAAGACAAGATCAGCCTCGAGGCAAAACACGTCCACTGACCTGGTGAAGAAGACAAGCCTCAAGAAAGCATTAAGGATTTACTAAAGAAACTCCAAGAGAAGATGAGGGAGTCTGAACTGTTGAAAAAGGTTGTAGACCTGGGAGTGACCGATGGATTAGGAGCGGTACCACTAGCCAAAGTTCTTCCACCTAGGATGGCTATATGGAGCACTGAAGGAGAGGGTACCCAAGAACAAGAAGAGAATGTAGAAGCTACTGAGGAGATACCCGTTCAACCACCTTCAACAGATGCCACAAATGCTCCATGCACCACTACTCCTACACCACCATTAGTCAATATATCCCTAGGGCAACACAGAGTGCAAGGCTTCACATCTACCACTAAAACAATGAAAGTTAGAAACATTGAGTCTGATTTTGATTAGGAAGAAGAGGATCTTGAGAAACAATGGTCGTTGGAAGGCGAGCAAGAGGGGGATGAGACTGAAGATATATTGAATGAAAGACTAATCCTAACCCCTCAAGATCAAGAAGACCTCTTCAAAGATATAGCCACTAGGCAAGGAGAAACAGAGGCAGGTGAGGAAGAAATGGCATTCAATGAGGAGGTCAGTAGCAAACTAGGAGAGTTGCACAAACAACAAGCTCTCCAAGCCAATTTAGCTCATCAAGTTATACCACCTCAAGACCCTAGGCAAATGAAAGCAGAAGAGTAGCAGAGGTTCATGTCATAACTCTAGATATAGTGTCACATCAAGGTGATAAAGATGTAGATATACCACAATGGCTAGAGTTTACCTTCGGGAAGAAAAAGAGAAAAGCAGAACTCCCAGAGGTCACTCTACAACAAGTAATCACTGAGGAACCACCAAAGGTTAAAAGTCTAAAAACCATCCATCATTTGTCAAAAATAGATTCCGGTTAGGTGATTGCAGATGTGGCAGTTCCACATGAATTTGAAGGACAAGTTTCTCCCAAGTATCAATTATTCCAGGTAAATTTGGGTAAGCAAACCAAGTGGGGAGAGCTAGATAATTTGGAGCTAGCCACAAGTGTTGTCAGAGGGCATGTTGAAAAGGAGCACACCTCAAATATGGAGCTTAAGGCACAACTTGGGCAATATAAATAGCTCCTGGTTGAAATGAGTAAACCTCTACACTCTTGTAGAGATAATGACCTACCCTCAACCTCATCACTCCCAGAGGGAGAAGTAAAGGCACTAGTAGAGGTGAGATGGGTGGTTGCTACCGCCAAATCTTGGACCCAGGTAAATGCAGCCAAGATTAGGTTGTTCTTGCAAAATACAGTAGAAATATACCGTAAGGTGGTACAGACAGGTGGAGCTTTGGCAACCTGCTCCACACAATGGGAGCGGAAGGCAAACACTTTCAATAAACAGTTCTGAGTTTTGAAAAACATATTGTAGCTAGGAGAAGAGATGGTAATAAAAGAACTCTTAGGAGGTGATAGCTATAAAAACTTACAGTCCTATGTATACACTTTGGAGCTAAAGATTGAAATGTATCAGCAGTATATCAATGATATGAATGACATTCGGGACCCTCTCCTCGGGGAAATTTTGTCATACAAGAGTTTTGTGATGAATATACTGGGACCTTTTGGCCCCCGAATAACTGATACGGGAATAATGGACCAACAACAAGTTTTGAATCAGTGGGATGCATATGAGGCACAACACCTAGGATCCGCAGCCCAATTTGGTGTTGCCCTTATGGACAGATACACATATCTAATCACTCAATGTCAAGAGGTGGCAAACACGGCGAAGGAGTTAGAGGAACAGGGAGCACATGCGGATGAGGTTTTGAAGAAATATAAATTTAGAATTAAGCATGTAGCTAATCCTCCAGTCCAAGAAGTTGCATGTATAATTGAAAATTATAAAGCTTTTACCAAGAAATAAAAGATAAGCACACAATTGCTAAAGATAGCAAAGCTTTTTCTTGTATTTTAAACTGCTGCTCCTACTCCAGTTCCAATTTTGAGAGAAATTCTACATGATTACAAAAATGTGGCTCACCTAGCAGGGTCTTCATAGTGCTCATGCAATCCCCATTTTGTAGTTGTTAAGTGGAGTATCAAGGCAGAAACTTGCAAGTTAACTGCGACTCCTAGGATCAGTTCTTAAATTAGAATAGAGTTATTTCCTAGATAGTAGGATAAAGAACTTCTATGAATTGAGAAGTTGGATTCATTTGTAAGGGTCCCAAATTGATGATTTGTGGCCTACTTAGAGATTTTAGAATATTTTGTAGATTGATTACAAAGTTTAAGTTATTTTTGTTATACATTCATGGAGATTAATATGAAAAGCAACTTGTAGATTGTCTGATCTACATTTATATTCTACCAAATTGTTTTGTGTAATCTGGTAACATCTATTATTTTGAGTTAGCAACGTGGTTTAATATTTTTTGTCTATCACTCTATGAATCATATTGTGCATATCATTGGTGTATGAGAACTATTGTGATAGGCCATATTGTTGATGATTTTTATTTCCATAGACTTATGAAATTGATGATTTTGCAGGTTTTCTGGAGGTTTGTTGTTGAATGCTAACTTGGATAATATTTGATAATTGCTTGGATTGCAGGGAACTAATTGAGTAGTTCATTAAGTTGTCATTATATTGGTCTTTATTGTTATTTTCTTGTTCCCCTTTACGATTCGTATTTTATTTCCCAGAGAATCTTAAACCATAAAAATACAAAAAGAGAGTAAGTGCAATTATCTGTAACCAATGAGATTTAGTTCTAATCAGCAAGCCCCTTTACAGGTATAACCACATCAACCATTGAGTTGCCCATCACCATCAAGACCTGAATATAGAGACCTTGGAGTAGTGAGTTCTTCCGGACTCATTACTTTTCAGGAGAGGTGGTGAGTGTTTGCATAAACTACCTGACTATTGGTGAGTGTGTCAAAACACCCGTCAACAGAAACTAATGCTAGAAGGAGGGCCAAGACTAATCCCCTCATTGGTGAACCACATATGGTACTCCCAGGAGACGCATTGATGCCCTTTACCCAACCTAACCTCAACAACAAGTAAGACGACATTCTTACCCAACTATATGACTTTGCTTGGGATAATACAAGGAATTACAATGATTGGTTACAAACACGACAAGTCTTAGACAATGAGAGACAAAAGGCTACACGTATAGAAGCAAAGGCACAAAGACAGCTCAATCCTCAGGTGAACCCATGAGAAAATCCACAACCACCTCCTCAACCAGAAAATTGAGGTACTAACCTGGATCGTATATCATCTTTCTCTCCTAAGAGATTCCACCGAGTCCTTAGGAGTGGTTCTTCACCATCCAACTTAGTTGAATTAGGGCCTCCCACTAGGAATAAGAAGAACAAAGCTAACAACCCTCAATATCCTCACTAGTACAGTCATTCATACCCAACATAGGAGATCAACTGATTCCTAGTCCTCAACCTATCGTTGCACCTTTTGTGACTCAACGTCCACCATCACCACCTTCGATGACCTACTTCAACTAAGACACCACACCATTAGTAACCATACCAGGAGGTATACATGACTTACCTAGAAACTTGCATAAATTTTGCAGCAAATTTTACTATTTAGGGGGACGAATAGCTGATGAACATATTGAAGCATTCAAAGATGCGGTTGTTCGTAATCATACTGAACACCAAGATGTAGTATGTAGACTCTTCCCATATTCACTTGGGGAGAATTAATACTATTGGTACTTAACCTTACCAACTAACTCCATCATAGGTTGGGACCTCTTGGAGAAGGCCTTCATTGATCAATTACGAGTGTACGTAGACCCCAGACACTACACCATCAGTTTGCTTCTCTTAAGAAATTGCCAAATGAGCCATTAATGACTTTTAATACTAGCTTCCAAAGGGCATTCAAGAGGCTGCAAGCCCCTTACCAAGTAGCGCCTAACGTATCCATTAACTCATATCTAAGAGCTATTGACCCTTAGACTGCTATGTTTATTAAGAAGAGTGTTCCTCAAGATCAAAGGGACACCTTGGCAAAAGTCTTCACATTAGCAATTAGCATGAATCATGAACTAAATCAAACCCTGGGAGGGATCAGATATAATTTACCTACAGGGGTGAATCAAGGAAACTACAATCAACTCCTAGGTGTACCCTCATCTCTACCTATAGGTTCCCCAATGATGAACCCCGTGTCAATCTATGCACCCCAACCTTAGGTGAATCAGTAGTTTGTTGCTCGACTTGGCAAAATGGTACCAATACCGCCCCCACTCAAACACAATATGTTGGTCAAGCGTAAGTTGAAAATCAAAAATTTGACAACATTAATCGAGTGAACCAACCTCCAACTACAACACCTGAGAATGAAGGATCCCATATATCTGCTGAAGTAGAAGCCTTAAAGAAAATGATCTCACAGGTTACTTCAGACTTGACCCAGGGTGAACTCACAAAGCTGGTTCCCACTTTTTGGTACATCCTGATTTTTGCTGAAATCATACATTTTTTGGAAAATATAATTATTTAAGCTTTAAGAGGTCCCATTTGAAGTAATTAATTGAAGACAGTTAGATCAAAGGCTCTTAGATCAAAATTTCTTGGATAGAACCTCTCTACTTCTAAATCATACTTGCAATGGAGTCTCCTTTGCATCTATCAAATGCTGATAAAAAACCAATTTTACATTAGCTTTTGAGGGGTCAAACGAATTCATTTAGAAGTTTTGTTTTATTAAAGATTTAGTCCTTATTATAAGCTTTCCAAATAGTATAATTTTTAATATATTTAAGTTTATTAATATATTTTTATTTTATTTTTTATGAATGTAGGTTTTTCACCGAACATGAACTTCTTTGTTCAATGCATTGGGAAAAATAGCAAACTAATTCAAAAAAATTCTAAAAAATATCTATGCCCTAGGTATTGATGTCTTCTTTCTAACAAAAAAAATAAAGCTTAATTTTGATATATATAGAGCAAGTTATGTGTTCAAACGTACACCTATATCTAAATTATAATTAGTTGGACTTCAAAACTTAATAAAATAAAAAATATTCAACATATCACTATCAAACCAACTGCATGCCTTGGGTATTGATGTTACAAACCAAAATTTAAAAGAGATAAGTTTTTATCATTTATAAAAAAAAATTTATACGTTTCGGGATGCACATCACTCTTAAAAAATGTTGTTTCCTGTAAAAAACTACTTTTGAGGGAGATGGAAAAATCAATAAAATTTTATTCAAAAAAATTTGAAAAAAATATATTTAGAATCTACAAAAAGCATGTTACAAATCACTAGTTTACATCATCTTCAAATTCTTAATGATTTAAAAGTTATAGGTGTCAGAAAGTGAAGGTTTTTTGCAAAATGTTCATCTAAGTGTCAAAGTTGGTCAAAAAGTGGGAAGCAGTATTGTGAGTTCACCCCCCAGCTAAAGATGAATCCTCCAGGAGGGTATAATAAATCCCAACCATATAATAATCAGCGGAGCTACAATAACCAGAACCAAAATCAAAGGTACAATAACAAACCTTATAATAGGCAGTGGAATACAAGTCCAAATAATGGTGGGGTGAACCATGATCACCCGGACGCACGAGATAACCCAAACCACACATAAAGTGTTAACCTTGCTGATATGAATTTTCTAACAAATTGGTGAAGGTTGCATGATGCAGCTGCCCATTCTAAGGTTAATTGTGCTCAGTTTGAGAAAATCATAAGAATTGCTCAAGATGACTCTCAACCCAAAGATTGTTCCAATGATGAACCTGATAAAGTTAATACTGCCATGATGGTCGATACTTTCGTGTGTAAAGAATTTCAGGCTGAAGCAGAAGGTGAACCATGTGTATATGATGCTCAGGCCTTTCAGACTAGGAACAATTACAATCTTAGGAGTCAAGGCAAGGCTCCATTAACAGACCCACCTCCAATGACAGGCAGGTTTGTACCTCCTGATGCTAATGCAAGCAACAACCCTCGTCCTCCTTAGGATTTCCAAGGAACACACCCTAGACAAGCTCAAGAGCAAGATTATGTTCTGAAAGGATCATTTGATGTTACTAAGGAGATGAAAGGACTGCCACCACTATATTCTGCAAGCAACATTTCTCTCTTTGATTATATCTAATTGTTTTCTTTCTTTCTATTGTGTCTTATGCAACACTTTCAAAAGATTCAACATCCACAACATTGCCAAAACAAAGTGAAATAAAATTAGATCTTGTCAAAAATATTTCAACCACCAACATAGTTTGAAACTTCAAGGAAAAACATTACAACATCTAGTGTCCTCAACAACCAATCTAGAAAACATCATGGAATGGCATTATGCATTTCGTAGGGAAGGTGAAGATTTCATCCCTTCCATTCCTATTCCATTGTCATCCATAGAAATTTTGGCTCAAGAAATTAGGACTTTGCAACAACAAATGATAGACATGACTAGTCCTAACAACCATAGGGATTGGTTAGAAAAAATGATGAGGGAAGTGACAGCCACGATACTTCTAATGAAAAGAGAATCATTATCAGGCCAACCTTCTTTTTCTTGTGAGACCATTCAAACATGCCAACCTTCATTCTCCAACAAAATTATTCCTACTTCAGTTCAATCAATATTAGAGTCATTTCAATCTTCTATTTCTTTCAACCCAACATATCAATCATACCAATCACATCAACCCAACATTCAAACCTCTTTCAACCAAAATCAAATACCATTCAACCAAAGTGAAAATCAACCATATCTCTCCACCATTTCATCATCCCCTAAAGTCACACAAGAGCATTCCACACCATCTCTATCCATCGTACAAATCCAATCTAATCTGAGTCATGATGCTAGTCCTTTCCATGCTTCAAAAATTCAAGATCTAATGCCACCATATATTTCATTTCCAAGAAAATCCACTTCAAAGAGTCTCATTCAAAATCCTTTCTCATCAAGCCAAAGTGTTGAAACCTTCCAAAAATATCCCATACATATCCAAACTCCTTCCTCATGTCAAGAGGATAATCCAAAATAAGAAGAAATCAGTCATGAAACAAATCATGATCAAGAACAAAGCCTTCCATCCTACCTAATTTTTCATCAAGATCCCACCAACCAAGAATCTTATGATGATCCCCTCATTCTTTTATCTCAAGAGAAAGATGTTCTTTCAAGTCCCACCCAACATCCACCTCCTAAGAAAGATCAGGACATCCCTTCCATCCATCCTAATAATCCCTTTCCAAGTCACTATCAAAGTATTCCTTCACCTTCATGTCCTAAGCAAGATCCCATTATTTCTATAGATCTTGGTCAAGGTCCCTCCATCCCTTCATCTTCATGTCATAATCCTCCATGTTCCTCACAAGATTCCCTCTCAAATGAACTTACCATTTCTCCTAGTCCCCCTCATCATCCCAATCCCTCTACACAAGTTGTTCATGAACCCCTTATCATACTACAAAGAACAATTTATCAATGATTGTATGTGCACCATTTTCACATGCAAATGTGGTGACCAAAACAAGCATAGCAGCAGCTAATGAAATCAACACCTAATTTATTCCATCATCTTCTTGAAGAACATGCATAACACCAACTAATGAGATCAACACCTGGTTGGCTTCATCATCTTATTCAAATACATCAATATAAATAGGCATAGCCTCTGCTCATGTAACAACTTCAGAACCAAAATCTATTTGCCTCATACACCTACATTTGATAGAGTGGGGATAAGAGGATCTACCAGAGTTGGATTGGTTTGAAAATCATGAGGCTATAGCTAAATTCATGGGTGCGAGAGCTGGATTTCCCTTTGGTGATCCATAAAATCCAAAAACTAAGGAAATCAACATTGGAGATACCGAACATGTACATGCAGCTCAGTCCTTATATCCTATTAGAAAATACAGGTTTATCTGACTCTTCAAACAAAGACCAATGAACTACATACAAAAAACTCCCTGATCCTATGAACAACATGCAACTAACAAGACATTACATCTAAGGGATGGGCTCATTTAAAATTCTGGTACTGCATTTACATATTTCTTTGTTGCATTGCATCACATATCTCCATTTCAGAGTGCATCATAGTTGTTTGCATATCACCATTGCATGACATATAGCTACATATCATTATTTCTTTCTCATGTAGTTGCATCAATAAAGCAAGGAGATTGTCTCAGTCATTTACCTATCTGCACGAAGAGGAGTGAAGGTTGTCTCATTTCCTAGATACTGGTACATGAATTTTTTAGGATGTCTTTGGTCATTCATCTTCAACGTCACCTTGTGATTGAGTTTTATCATGGTTGGGTAGAAGTTTCACTATTAAGTCTTTTTACCCAAAATCTATCAATTGCTATATATCACACATTAGTCGTTTACTCTATCATTATAGATACTAGTTGGTCATGTGGCTAGTGAAAAATCCAAAATTCTACTTCAGCACCATTGTAATCGTCATACCCAAGTAGGTTTTATTACTTACGAGTCAAGGAAAGAAAATAACAAAAAAAAATATTATGCCAAAATCAATATCAAAATATCATGGAAAAAATATCAAAGATATATAACTGAGATATCATGCATACAAGTGCAATAAAATCTTGACTAAGGGAACATGTGAGTAGCTCTGTCGGGGCTATGGACACCTACTAGGAATGAAGAAATATTCGAGAGATTAGAGTGTATAACCTCATCGGAGCTATAGATGTTGAACTGGTAGAGAGGCTCTATCCAGAATGCTTTTGAAGTCAGAATAACTCACGTAGCTAGTCACATGGGATTTTGAGGGTCTCTAATGGTTATAAGAGTCAGAGTAAATCCAATTGCACACACATAGGCAAAAGAAGATCAAAGTTTCAAGAATTGATGGAGAATTTTTATGCACCTCCATTCATAAATCTTGGTTACATAGTGTCTTAGGCTGGATGGTTTAAGGTTTTTTGAGAATGGATTGAACTCCTATCTCTGAAACCTTTCACAACTTTAATTCAATCAGTGCATTTCATAATGAAAGACACATGCAATGATCTGTGTTCGAATAGGAAATTCATCTTCATCTTGCATACTGCATTAACATAGGCCATGCAAAAAACTCATTGTCTCCATATGAATGTTGCAGATCATCACATCATCATAGGTCTGCATATTGGGGGTAGAACTAAAAAAATCCTAAGCATTCAAATACAAAAATGAAAAAAACCTAAAAAATTGTAAAAAGTCATGAAAAACCCATAAAATCATATAAATCATGAAAATAACCTAAAAAATCATATAATGTCATGAAAAAAAAATTAAAAACATATAAAAGTCTTGAGAAAACTCCTAAAAATCTTAAAAAGAAAAATACCAAAAATATTTCCAAAACAACACAAATCAAAAACATTCAAAAAACGATCTTGAAAAAGGCACAAAAACGTCGAAAAACAACAAAATCAGCCAAAAACATTTGAAAATGATCCACAAAATCCAAAAACATCGAAAAGTCTAAAAAACTTTGAAAACTTGCAATAAAATGTCTCGCGAGAAACAAATACCCTAGCAGATATCTAGTAAACACTTCGCACACATTTCAATAAAGTATATAACTATCTTATCAAAAATCTACAACCAAACTGATCAAGTTGTCTTATCAATCATATCAATATACATATCAATGTGATCATTATCTTGTCTTAAATAGAAGATGATACACTCGAAATCAAAGAGATCAGTCTTAAACAGGGTCTGCAACTTTCTGAGATCAGACATTATCAACCACCACATCAAACAAATCAAAGCAAAGGCATAGTCAATAAAGCTGATGAGTTTTGTCTAATTTGATTTTTATCTTTTATCAATCGGTTAAGATCATGTTTCTATTCTACTCAAGGATGTCCAAAAGTGACTAGAGGAGCTATGATGAGCATGGTCCTTTTCTTTGGTTGTTGTTTGTGGTGTGAACCAATGAAGTTATGGGGAAATGGTGTTATGGGTGTACACAGCTTCATTGTTACAAAATATGGCTCAGTGATGAATATGTGTTGCACTATGGATAAAGACACAAAGGTTTGTGTATCTTCATCAATCATGTCATTTTATTTTCTCATCTCATCATGCTGATTTTATCTCAAAGATCATTTTCTCATCTAACATATTCTATAATCAATGATTTCATTTCAGCTTCTACTCACATCTTTCTAATTCCATTTTGTTTCCTCACATAAACTATTCTATCCATCAATCAATTCTATTTCCTATCATTCTTTACTTTCATAATGTCTTCATCTTTCATCATATTTCATCAATCATTTTTCTTATACAGGATTAATCCTTCCTGAAACCAAACACGATCATCTATCTTTTTCTTATACAAGATGTATCCTCCCTAAAACCAAACGTTTTGATCATCTTTGTCTTATACAGGTTGTCTCCTTCTTGAAACCAGACTTGATCTTTATCTTATCAATTCGATCAATCTTATGAATCAATCAATTTACAAATCACTCCAACCATTTTTTTTCTCTAATCAGACTCATTCATGTCATCAAGTTAATCATTCTTCCATCTCTCATATAACATTCTTCTTCTTTCAAGAGATCATTCATGCCTTTAATGCACAAACAATCTCTCAAGGAGGCATCCTACCTCCATTGTCGGGGCATACTGGGACATATTTTTTTTTGTTTTCTTTGAAATAACGTCATTTCAACATTGTATCAAAGAGGGACAAATGTAGAGACCTAAAAATGTCTTGTCAATCATGTACTAATTTATCGTCTTATTAGTTAAAAAATTCTTTAATTATTTAATTAAGCTAATTTATTCTTCTAAACTAATTTAATCATCAATTTCAATCTTACTAATTATCCAACTTCTATCTATTAATTAATTCATCATCAACCCCCTTCTCAAATATTAATTAAACATTAATTATTTAATTTATTGTGATAAATTCCCCTAATTAAATAATATTTATTATTTAATTAATCAAATTTCTAATTATCAAATAATTTCATTTAAATTAATTAATTAATTCCTCCAAATTCCCCAAATTCGAATTTCAACTCATTCCATCTAATTTCAATTTCCCAAATTCACATTTCACCAAATCTGAATTTCAATAAATTTCAGTAAATCTCATGTGCATTTCAGCATTCAAAAATCAAAATGAAATTGGATTTCAAATTCAAAGTCCTATAGCACATGTTGAAAATCATAACTGATTGATCAAATCACTTAACTAATGAGCTAACTCAACTAACTCTTTCATCCTCCCTTTTCACTCCAAATCACCTTTTTTGACTACTCAATCAATTCAGTCTTCTCAATCAATCTAGTCAACTGGCTAATCTATTCAATCCACTGATCAATCAAATGAGTTAACAAATCAATATATCCTATTAACAGATCAATCAACTCACTTAACTGGTCAATCAAAATCAATTGAACTATCAATTAGCACTTCAGTTCAATTTCTCTCCCCATCTCACCTGAAAATCTATAAAAGCAAACCTCGTTTCCCAATTTCAACCTAGAATCATAGAATTATAATCTTCAAAACAATTGTCTATCTCATGTAGGAAATCCCAGTGCAACACCTGAGAGCCACCTACATACACAATTCAAAGAAGAGCAATGGAAACCTTGTTATATCAATTGAGGGAGTTTAATTAGATTTCATTTTGATAGTCAATTGATTTAGCATTATTTCATTGTCTTTTGGGAGTATTTATAATTAGATTAGAGTTGTGATTCACTCTTATAATCTGATTATTGATGATTGAATTTACCCCTAAGAAACACAAGATCTTCTCATAATTATGGAATAACCTGTCCTCTTTTTTTGTCCCCAAGGACAAGGAAATAATCATTATAACCTTGTGTATCTATGATGATAAGGATATCTTCTAAGACTCCCACTAGATTAGCTATTGATTAATTAAATAGCTATAAAACTATTGTGGTTGGTTGGACATCAGTCATTCCTAATATCTCAGTTGTTATAGTTCTAATCACATTGATGGAAACTCCCAAATCTATTAGCACATTTGAGATTTCAATTCCTTTTATGCTCAAAGTGATCATTGGACTTTTAGGATCACTATATTTCTAAGAAATTAGCTTACTTGACAAAATATCAAATAGTTTCCCTCCAACTTGGATTATGGAAGTCTTTATAAAAAGAACCTTGATAGCCCAATTAATCTTAGGAATATCTTTGATAGCTCATAACAGGGGAATCTCAATATCAAATTTTTTTTAATGAACTCTCAGGAGTTGTGAGTCCTTCAGGGTGTCATGTTTTTTGTCTGGTTGTCCTGAAGCTTCGTGTTTTTGTTTAAGACATTTAGAGAATGGTACATTCCTAAGGGGGAGATTAATTCCTTCATTTTCAGGTTTATCATCTTGTTCATCAAAATATTCCTCCACCTTTTTTTCTTTAAGCACTAGTTTTATTAGGATTGTCCTAGTTCTCAAATGAATGTCATTGGCATCAATGACATTCAACCCAATAGTATTGTGATCAATACTATAGGATAGTTGTTGGGATTAAATATTCTTTAGGTTTGGAATAGGTTGAGCATGAATTTGAGGCTAGTTGATTTATTCATTGCTTACAATGGTTTATGTAAGACTAATAAGTAGAGGTTGGTTATGATTCCAAGTGCATTTTGGCCTTTGATCTTTCCATGATTAGAATTGGCCCTGTTGTTCACCAAAAGTGATAACCCAAGAACACCTGCAATTGATCTATGAAGTAGCCAATTCAATCTATGAAGAACCTTAGGGCTTGGACAACATGACAAGGATATGAATCATTCTACTCTTCAGGCTCTGCAAAACCTAGGCGGGTATACCTTTGATGCTTAGAATTAAACCTATTACACACCTATGACAACATCAACATAAATAGATAGATCTCACCAACACTCTAAAACAAGTAGTTTATTGCAGATGGGCTAGATCTACACATGAAACTCAACTATGCTTGAGCATGAGATAGATGAAACATTTCAAAACATAACATAAACTAAAGATATTCTGATTGGATTTTAAATTGGTTTGAGAACCCCCCTTAATTGTAAGATCAGTTCCTTATCCAAGGGCAACAGATTCATACATCAAACTATAAGTGGAAGCTTCGATTGCAAATCCATCTTCATTATTGAATATTCATGCATTAATACCTTGCATAAATGCATTACTAAGATCATTCACAAAATCATCAGATCTTGAAACTATATTCCATTATTCATGATTTATTTCAAAATTTAAATCCTTCCTTGAAGAATCCCTACAAACAATCATAACTATCTTCTTGAGATAACAAATTTCATCCTCCTTGAGAATCCGATTTGATAAAATGGAAATACAAATCTAGAGACAATCTTGTGTGAATTTATGTATGCCTTACATACACAAGAACCTGCAACAAAGAACACCTATAGCATGAATCAAACTCTATTCTATGGAAAAGGACATTGCCCTGTACAATTTTGAAAAGAACTCAAAATTGGAAGCCATGAAAATATGGAGCCCTTCTCCAAATTTCTGGAACCCCTACAAAATGAGAAGAATTGGGAGTAAGGAGAGGGAAGAAAATCAAATTTGCAACTGAAATTGTCAAGTATCTCCTCTCTAACTGAATTTCACTTTCATGGAAAATGCTCTCTAAATATCCCACATTTGTCAAAATTAACTGCCTGACCGGATTCCTCATTCCAAGAGCTTTCTGGCGATATATAACACTTCATATTTTGAGCAAAAATGAGACCCTGAGCGATTTAGTCATTTATGTGTGCACATCATTTAAATTTTTGAATTTTCGATATAGTCTACACTATATAATAAAGATGATTTTAATTTTAATTTTTGCCTCCCTTTTGGCCTGACGCCTTGCCACGTGGTGGGACCTGATTGGCTAATGGGGTTGACTAGACGTCACCGGGATGACACCTCATCACCACCATGTCATCTGCTTTGTCACTGCCACTTGGCCACCACATGTACACCACCTCAATGCCACATCATTGCCACCTAGGCACCACCTTTGTGCCACATCATCGCCACCTGGCTTTCGCCATTTCACAGACGGTATGTTTTGTGCATCTTCGCCTCAAGAAACCACGCGCACCGTCGATCTGCTTGGAACTTGCTTGACCTTTAACCTTCTCATTTTTGGAGATGCTTTTCACTATTTTGCGGACCTTAACCGGTGAGCAACTTTCCTTCATGAAGTCGCGCGAGCCGTCCGATCATCTAGAACCTGCAGGGTCTTTACCTCTTTTCATTGTTTCGCAGGGTTTAACTGGCGAGCACCTTCGACCTGCGAATCAACACGCTTCGTCGGATCATCTCGGACCTGCTCACTGGTTAAGCCAACCTTTCTATGCAAAATTTGCTTGTTTGCCTCGAGAAGTGTGCCTATGTGGGGTCCACCTGGTCGCTACTCAGTCACCTCCTCCATCACCTCGAGATCCGCACCCACGCGCATGGGGTCCACCTTGGGCGCCCAACAGCATTGTCCGTCAAAAGCCCAGATGGATTTGACATTATAGATGTGTGTGATTTTGCATATAAACACCAAAATAGACCATTTCCTAGTGAATGTGGGATAATGCTTCATGCCTGAGACTGCAAATTTTGGAGTTGTTCCTGAGTTTTAATGGCGATTTTCCTTTTGAAACTTGAATGCCTCTATTTTTACGCAGAGCAGGATGTTTGTAGAAATTATGGAATGTTGGTTTTACATCTGCTAACTTTATTTGCTTGAAATTTTTTAATTGCCCCTTTCTCCATCATGCTCTGCGTAGGGTTTTCACTAGGATTTGCCATCTGCCAATTTGCATTTGCTAAAACATGCTTAGTGTGGCCTCCAAATAGCCATGCAGAGGAAGGATACTGCTACTTGCATTTCCTCAAGACTCCAATGCTCCTTCAGCATCCTCCATGTCACACAGAAGAGGGGAGCTGGCTGGTAATTGTTTGCATTGGCTATGGAGGTTTTGAGGTTTTCAACGCCCTGTGTCATTCCACGCTAGGACTTGGTTGTTGCATTTTGTATTTGCTTGAAAGCTTCAACCATTGTTGCTACTACAACCAAAGGGAGAGCACGTGAGGGAGGAAAAGATGCCAGCAAAACATTTGTTTGAAGACCTTTCAAATGCCTCCTCCGCCATCCACGTTGACATCCTCTGCATACCTTCCAGCATACCATGCACAGGGAAGACACTTGGGGTTTTCAACACTACCAATGTGCATTTGTTGTAGGTTTATATGCCTCCCTTCATAGATACCACGTCCAGCATTGGAAGGATGAGGAGAAAACGTGAGAGGGAAATTTGTTGCAATTGCTTGGAGATTATAAACCATTGTTGCCACTTCCACACAGCAGGGGGAAACATTACTACATTTGCAATTTGCATTAACTTGAGAGCTTAGTGGCCTTGCCCATGCCATCCATGCAGGCCATGCACTTGTTGAAAGTCTCTGCAGATCTTCCTCCATTATCCATGCAGAGGGAAAGAAAGGAAGACTGTCATTGGGCATGGAGAAAACCACGCTGAAGGAGGGAGACATCTGCCATTTGTTAATACTTGCTTTGACTTTTCTACAGTCCTCCTTCAAACACCACGCACAGCAAAAGGGGAAAAATAACATTCTGATTTTGTATAAAGTTTTAAATGCTTTCTCCACTCTTGTAGAGACATTGGTATTTGCATTATCTTGGGGAGTTTTAATTTTCTTTAAAACTCTGTGCCTGCTACCACATTTTCTTTGAAGTTTTCTTAAAACCTCCCTTCAATACCCAAAATCTGCCATTTTTGCTTCCATTTTTCACTAAATAATACATTGGTAAATTTGGTATCTCTCTGAAATGTTTGATGTTTAAAACTAGTATGCAAAATATGCATCCATCAATCCATTAATGACAAATAACTGAAATCATCTCTCACCATCCCACTAGCGAATTGCAGTTGAGCCAGGTCGGGCCCCAAAGTGGGTCCGACTAAAAAAAATTTGGTTGTCACATAAATGACCTTTGATATGCTTCACGGACCTCAAACATATCTCTAGAAATGATCGGCATCATTTTCGAATCATTAATCTGCATTTTACAACCTTCAGGCAATTACGCCACATTTTCGCGTTTAATCGCAAAGACATAATTTTCAAACCTGTCAAAACACCTTTCTGGATCTCGTCGTCTGACAGGCATGTACTCTGATATGCAAGCATGAAATCTACCAAACGGTTTCTCAAGACAAGTCTCGAGCAAAGATATATTAATTTTCAAAAATGCCCAATTGGCTTTGTTGACACTGCGGACCTGATGAAGTCAATGTCCTGGCAACACATGATGTCCTTCTCAAAAATATCAAACGACCTCCATGGACACTCAAATTTGGAACACAGGTACCTTGAAGTACATACTAAAACTTAGAAATCTCAGTTCAATCACAAGACTAACAGGATGCAAACGGCATGCTCATGAAAATGGCTACATTAACTGATATAACACTGAAAGTACGGAAGACTGAAAATGATGGCTAAATGAACCCTTTTGAAAACCAATCAAACGGATTGACAGAGGCTTGAAATTTGAAACGTAGCTCATCATTTATACCAACATTAACCCAGAATAAACATTATGGCATGATGCTCAGTGAGGCAAATTTTCCACTTGTGCAAAACAGGGCTCCAACTAGCTGTCGAAACAGGGACTAGTCAAAACACACTAACTGCAAATGGATTGATCTTCAAAAACTGAGCAGATGGATTTTTTAGGACTTGAAAATTTGCAAGCTAACTCAAATTTATGTATACAATTGAATCCATTTTGAAATTATCCATGACGATCAATAGGGAAAAAGATATAATTGCTCAAAGAAGGCTACTCAATAAAATATGCATTTGTGCCTAAAATGCACTTTCAGTTCACCCCTCGAAATGGGTACCTTGAAAACTTATCCAAACCAAATTCTAAAAGTTGCACATCACTTAATAGGCCAAATGAAAGGTGTAGGACATGAATCTCGAGCCTTACCCCTTGAAAATCAACTGGCTCCATTTCACCCCCTCTCTAATTGGGCCATTCAAACTGACTCATTTGGAAATGCAAAGCAAAAATTTGAATTGGGCCTCAAAACTTGACTCAATTTTAAATAGTCCCAACAGGCCCTAATTAGGTTGCCATTGAGGCTGATTAGATTGTCATTTTTGGTGGTCCCCATGAAGATCTGTGAGGTATTTGCATTGGAATTGTAGGAGGAATCCATTGATTTTTTCTAGGTTTTTGGCCCTGGTTGGCATTGTTTCTAGGAGTATATTGTCCCTAATAAGGATTTTAGCTAAAACTTTATTGTTTTTAGCCTATGAAATTCAATTCTTCCTCCACTATAGGGGTATTTTTTAGATGGTTCTTTATCTTAGGAAGGAGATTACATGCACTGATAGCATGTTCATTTTCACATATTTCATAGAGATCCACCTGGTTCAAAGGAGATTCCATCAACGAATGCCTCTTCATACACTTAAGGCAATAGATTGCTAAAGGATCAGTAGTTCTCCTATCAATTTGTGCGTTAAGGTGAAGAAGGATGTCAATTTTTAGATTATCCAGTTCTTCCATAACGTTAGAAACATCTGAGGAGGATTTCTTCCCTTTTCTTAGGTTCCTAGTGCCTGCCCTAGTTTTGGAATAATTCCTATAAACCTCAATGATTTCCTTGAAATAAATTTATTGATGCCACCCTTTCCTATCAGGTTTAGGGTTTCTTTGGAATCCTCATAAATTCCTCTCAGGAAGATAGTTTTACTTATCTCCCGATTTAGTCTTATTCCACATCACTTGTAGACAAAAAGATCCACACAATCTTCTCGATTGTCATCTTCCATCTGTTTCATTTTAAAGAGTTCTTTTTTCCTAGTCTTAACTCTAAAATAAAATTGATATTTATCTAGGAAAACAATTTCCATCTCATTCCAAGTGGAAAGAGAGTCAACATTTAAGCCCATAAACCAATGCGAAGCTAATTATTTTAATGTGGATGGAAATAATTTTAAGTTTTGGTTATCTATGGTGTAATCATAGGTCTAACATAATACCTTGAACTCAAACAAAAATTGATCAAGGTCTTCACAAGTTTTCCCATGAAAGGTCGGTAAAATAGAAGGAGAGATGTTTTCATAGGTGGTTTATTTCCTTCTATGTTTAAGGCAATTGGATAGGAAAAAATTTTATTGGGAGGAACTTCTTATGCTTGTTCTACTTGTTCTACTTGTTCTACCTAGTTACCCATTCTTTTTGATTTCTCAGAAGTTGTCTCAAAATGATGGTTTAGAATTCAAAGACAAAGAGTCTTCAAAATTGTCTTCAAATATCCTTGAAAAAAATATTTTGAAAGGGTCTCTTTCTCTTCTCATCAACTTCCCACAAATGGATTCTTACCAACATTAAGGCTCAGTTTTGGGTTTATTCATATTATATCCTTGACAACAACACCGCAAATGATTAGAGGGGTCATTGCATATCACAACCCTTATCATTCCATTCATTTAATGTCAACTCAAGGGTGTCTAAAGTTGTATGCGGTAAGAGTTATTTGTTTGGGGGGTGTTTTGACTATACATTTTTTGGATGTTTTTAGTCTTGCTTTGTCAGGAGCAGTATTTCTGCTACTCAAAACTACTCTATTATATCCTAAACTACTTGAGGATTTGAACTCGAACCTTCTTAAATCTATTTAACTAATTGACTCTAAAGTATGACCATTGTTTTAATTTGAGCTGGTATTAAGGATAATGGAGTTTCCTAAACTGCAACACACTTGCGAGAAAATGAAATTTAATCTATTTTGTAGAAATGAAGCTTATGTTATGCTTGTAGAAATTAAAATCTATGTTACACTTGCATTCAAGGACATATAGATTGTGTTTGCATTAAATAAACTCATGCTT
Source organism: Cryptomeria japonica (assembly GCF_030272615.1). Taxonomy (NCBI): domain Eukaryota; kingdom Viridiplantae; phylum Streptophyta; class Pinopsida; order Cupressales; family Cupressaceae; genus Cryptomeria; species Cryptomeria japonica. The sequence goes on from NC_081412.1 coordinate 421,884,654, forward strand.
TTCACAAAATAAAGAAATCCATTCCTTTATACTCTATCATATTTCCAACTTCAACCTTCACAATGCATTCAACTACAAAAAACTATTGATCTATCTACACATTCAGCCATATTAATATAACAACTATTATGATCACAATCCAATGTAAATTAATACTAAAATGAGATAAACCTTAACATGAAATAAACAATCAATCTATAAATGTAACTTAATAATGTTGAATTGACCTAAGCATTCAATTTAAAAATAACTTCATAAAGTAAATAAAGGAACAAAAACACAAAAGAAATATCACCTCCCTTCGATTGAGAAAGCCTTGCTCTTCCTCTAGAGAGATCTAAAGCTTCACTAACTCATAAACTTTTTCTCTTTATTTGCATTCAAGTTGGCCCTAGGAGGAGGCAAACAACAATGTTCTTCAAAAGTGGGAAATTACAAATTCAAACTCATACTGCTAATCAGATAAGCTAACCTAAGACTAACTACTTGGCCGGAATATATAATGACCTTATTTCAAAAACAATCTAACTAACAAACTATCTAGCAACTCAGTAGAACTAAGAGTGGCACTACATAATCAAATTTGGAGGATACAAGGAACATCTAGAGACATCTAGATCATTTAAGGAATTAACATTGCTTTTAATGGAACAAGGAGTTCCATAATAATTTGCGAGTGGGAAACAATCCCAACTCAAAAACAGACTAGAGATATGCATCCAAGTCATCCAAAGGCTAAAGTGTGCTCAAAAGGATTTTAATTCAAATTACCAATTGTCACATGAGATGTTTTCTAGAGTTGTTATTAGTACATTTGAGAAGCGATAAATGCAAAGATATGATTCAAAAAAAAATTATATTATTTGAACATTCCATAACAATTATATCCAAACACTTAGATCATTAGTTTTAGGTACTAGATCATTAAAATATTAAAATAGTATATCAAATTTATTATAAAAGAATGAAATTAAGATGGTATCTCTTATTCCCATCAATCTATTGCAATCTTATCGGTTAATTGTCCAACTTATTGTTGATTATATACATGAATTATATCATCCACATCATGTTGGAGATTGTATGGTTGGATCATTAATTTCAAACCTAGTTATCCAGATGGATATTGGTCCAGACATGCTTTGTCAAACCTTGATTATCTGGATGGATGTTGGTTTGGATACTCTTTTGGTGTTGATTGTGTCATCTTGTATTCAAGATGGTCTGGAATGCTTTTGGTGTCATCCAGATATGTTGTTAATTGTACTGCAGTTTAGTGGATCATGTTATTTTTGTCTGGATATGTGTTGGAAGATGCATTGAGATGTTTTTTTGGCTCTCACTTTGGTGTGTGGAGTTTTGCATGGAGTTTTTAGCATTGGAAGCGGTTATGTGGCCGACTAGTTGATTATGTCTACACTTTATACTTTGTAACGTCTTTCAAAGTATGTGTAAGTGTGTGTGGATTGTTGGATCATTTATGAAATGATGCATTATGATATGTTTTGGTTCCCTCTTTCTCCCAGAGTGGACCAATATAAGTATTTTAGGTCTAGGTGGCTTATTTTGTGTAATATTGCTTATTCTATGTTGGTCGAACCTTAATTAGAATTTCCATGTTGTGTCTCATATTTAAGATGTGCAGACGAATTAATTGAGTGTGGATGAGAAGTGAATTGTGTGAGAAGTATATGCAAATGATTTTCAAATAGATTTGAGTTTGTGGTGATGAGAAAGTCAGTTTGAGAAGAGCTTTGAAGCTAATATATTATGCAAGATAGTGTGTTGTGACAATGAATATTATCGAATATGTTTGCCATGTTATTGGTCGCTTGATTATTGTTTAAGGATAATTTCATGATTAGGAGAATCCTTAACTCAATTTCAATTCAACTATTTCATTCATTGTTGATTGACAATGAGTCCTTCGATAATAGTTTGTATCTTGTCCTAAATAAGTATTATTTAGCTATACAAGTCCTTCTTGTATCTTTCTTAAGGGAATGCAACTTAGTTATGTAAGTCCTTCAGGTGTTTGTGCTCCTTGATTGCAAGCCTAAATTGTTGTAAACATTGTTATTCATATTGTGAGTTAGATTCTCACTGTAGTTTTCCCATGTTTGGGTTTTCCACATAAATCTAGTGTTCATGTGTTTATGTTTTATCACCATGGTTAAATAAGTTGATTAATAAAAAATTTGAAGTTCCAAACTGATTCAACCCCCCCCCCCTCGCTCCCTCTTAGCCCTATTGGGTTTTCAACAACCTATATAAAAGCAAGGTTACTCTTTGGAAAGATTAACCACTCGAGGTAGATCAAGAAATGGTTTAGGAACTTCATGTTAAAGCTATAATGTTTGATGAAACAAACTTTAATTATTGGAAGGAAAGAATGGAATCTTATTTGGAAGCATTGCAAAATAGAATCTAGAAGATTATCCAGACAAGCTATCAATAACCTCATAATGGACCATCAACTCTAGATGAGATTAAGGCTCAGGAGATGAATGCAAAGGCTAAAATATTTTTTATCAGTTGTCTTGGTGATGAAATATTTCACAAAGTTAAAAGAATAAAAGAAGCTAAGGGAAATTGGAACAAGCTATGTTATGCATATGAAGGTGATTTGAAGACTCAGCAAGAAAGACTTTTGAACTTGAAGTAGAAATTTGAAGGTTTTAGAATGGTTGCTGATGAGACCATTGAAAGTCCCATACATAGAGTGAATGATATAGCCAAAGCTATTTGTGTTGTTGGAGGAGTGCTTGAAGAAAATGATGTTAGTCAGGAAGATCTTGTTTACATTGACAAAACCCTAAAAACCAAAGAAATGTGCTTTTGAAGAATGTCATAATTTGAACAACTAAACAATTGATCATTGGTACATTTTCTACCTATGAAATAAGAGAGATTAAATATATAAAGTCTTATCAAAGAGAAGCTACATACAACGTTTCAAGGATATCGGGAGATGAATTGAAAACAAGTGAGAACCTAGACGAGATCGAAGAAAACTTTGTAAGAAGACTGAAGCAAGGAACTGCAAAGTACAAAGGTGAGTTGCCCTTGAAATGATTTAATTGTGGAATAATTGGTCAATTATGCTTCTAAATGTATATACAAAGAAGATTATAAAAATCCTAAGGATGATGAAAAGAAAGGTAAATATAGAAAGTTTTAAGAAAAGAAAAGATGATAGAGATAAAGGGAAAAGGAGGTTTTACTCTATGGAGACACATTCATCTGAAGAAGAAGACATTGAAGACTCGAATGAAGAATCCTTATTTCTAGCTATAGAGGAGAAGTATCAGGAAAGAACCAAAAGATCAAAAGAGAAGATTGAATTGCATGCTAAAGTTGAACCTAGATCATGGATCATTGATTCTGGATGCTCGAATCAGATCACCAAAGACAAAGACAAATTTATCACTCTAAAGAAGTATGATGGTGGATTTGTAAAATTTGTAGGAGATGAAGTTGCACCGATTTGTGAAATAGGAAGTATCTCAATTGATGGTAAGCATAAAACTGATGGTGTTTATTATGTAGAAGGATTGAGACATAGTTTATTGAGTGTTAGTAAAATGTGCAATAAAGATTATGAAGTTGTGTTTACAGAAACTGGATGTGTGATTAGAAAAGGTAGAACCAAAAAGTTGGTAGTAGAATGAATCAAGAGAAGTGGAAATGTTTATTACATAAAGGATAGAAGTGGAAACATATGTTATCTAAGTTGAAGTAATGAATATGGTTATAGCATAAAAGGATGGGACATGTTAACTTTGATAACATGATTAACATCAATAACTATAAAGCAGTAAGAGAGTTACCAAGGATTATTAAGCCTAATGACACTGTGTGGAGGGAATGTCAAATAGGAAAGAAAACAAGAAGTTTTAAGAACAAGGATTATTCTACATCACATCCATTGGAGATAATTATACAAACTTGTGTGGTCCTACAAGGACAAGCAGACTTAATGGTGAAAGGTATTTTATGTTACTCACTGATGATTATTCTAGAATGACATGGGTTACATTTTTAAGGGAAAAGTTTGAAGCTTTTTAATGATTTAAAGTTTTCATGTCAATGGTAGAGAATCGCGTTGATGCCAGAATCAAATGTTTGAGATCTAATAAAGGTGGATAGTTTACTTCAAAATAAATTGATAATTTCTATGAGAAATATGGCATTAGGACACATATTTTTGTTCTAAGAACTCCTCAACAAAATGGTGTGGTAGAAAGGAAGATAAAAATGTTATTCAAATGGATAGATGCAATGCCCCGCCAGAAACCCTAAAGGAAAACAATACAACTATGACACTAAAAGGGTGTAATAAAAAAAAATTTAAAGATTAAGTGCATAATCATATCAATAGCATGTTTAACGACAAAGCAGAAGACTAACACATGATTTCCTAAGGGTTATCGACGAAGATTAATTCATAGATTATATCAACACTATGGTTAATCCAGTTGTTCAGCTAATTAGGAAAATTAAATGCCTAAGATAAAATCTACACATACATCTAAATTCCATAATGAAAGAACCAAAGTAATTCAATGCATTCATTTCCAATAGATCATATATACAAAAGTTTAAAGCAACTGAATTAACATACATTCCAATGACTCCCTTTTACAACATCCATAAATACTTACCAAAACTACCACAGATTATAAAGTTACAATATCAAGGTTCCATAAAAGTTTGATACAATGACCACAAGGTCTCAAGTGAACAATGATCACGATCATGAGTTGGTACACGAACCACGAACCCAGAAACCCCAGCGAAGCCATTCCTCGCCTGAAGATACATTCTAGAACATCTGATGGGAAGTGGCACTACCACCTGACCATGTGATCCTGAAATGGAACCACTCCACCATGCTAGGAGATAGTAGAAAACCCTCAAGCAAGCAAAGTAAGACAAGTACAAAAGAACTACAAGACTCCGCAAACATCCATGTGACTCAACTCACAAACACTAGTGACTCTAAGGAGAGAGTGTCATCACATAGATTAAGATGGATACCATGGTACAGCATTCTAGGTCTCGGCTCTCTGTACTGGTAACCTCTCCCAGCTTCCGGCTCCAACTAAGTGTCATGCGGACCCTACCAATCCTTTCATGAAGACAAGGTGGTAAGTTTTCCATTCCATTCCTTCTCATTACATTATGAGCCCTGTACAAGCACTACACCTATGCATGAGGCACATTATCTTAATTAATATTTATTCTAACCACCCCCTAATCAATTATTAGGTTATCACTTTTTATCTGACTTCCGACGGGTTATCCTGTCATCCGATACGGGCATGGCCCCCGCTTGAAAGCCACTCTCTCTCATAGGACACTACAGGAAAGGTCTCTCTATGAGAACTCTATGGCGAAATAGACAGCCATACCTAATCCTGACAAACCACAGGTGAAGGATACACAATCACTAACCAAAGATTGACCATTTGGACAAAACACACAATGGCTCACATCAATAAGGTTATACATCAACACTTGACCTAGGAAATATAATAACATAGGACACAATGACAACTCAACCAAAATTGTAACATAATTTAAACTTGACTTAAAACACCATTTACACAAGATCCTAATACAAGCAATCTTTTCTTAAAACAACAAAATGCATAAATAGCTTTCAAATTAAGACTTCTAGAAAATAATAATTACAACTATATTAATACACTATTAAATAAGTCATAAACCTAATGTTTCATCTTTTTTGTAGTTCAATTCAAAGTTTCTCTCTCTATCCTCTGACTCTGTTTCTAAAGGATTGGGTGATCTAATTTTCTAAGAGTTTCACTAAGTTTAATCTACCAACTTTCATGAAATATATCATTAATGCATCTATACTTGCATGATCATAATAAATTGATTGATATTGTGACTCTAACTATTTCATAAATATAAATCTAGATCATTCTTAATCTCTTAAATCCTTTCAACAAAACATAGTAGATTTGAGCCTACCTCAAGAAACGTGATCCATGGCTATTATGATCCTTGATAACTTCAAAATATCTGCAATACGTCCAGGTTCCAATACTTTCCGCCTCGGTGCTCTTCTATCTCACGAGATCTCTATTCTGGGTCCTTACCCTTTCTATATTTTGAGAATTTCTCTGATAATAATAAGTAATTAACACTCATTCAAGAGTGTACCCCCTAAGTTTGACACTAAATTAGAGATGATCATCATTGATCTTTTACGACTTGATCGTAAACACATCAAAATCTCCACTATTCCATTCTCCCTAATCTCTTGTCACTCTTCTATGTTCTTGCTCTCCTCTATCTTGCTCTCTTTTTCTTTATTTCTCTTTGCTCCAACTTTCTATTTTCTATCTTCCTCTATATCTTTTCCTACCTTCTCTTCTTCATTCCATTCTCCAATCCTTCGTTGCATCTCACCTTTTTCTTCCTAAAAACTGTCCTTTCCCTCGAGCCTTCACTATTATTTATACTACTCTCCTTCTACATCGGTTGCTATAACCTTGGCTTTAAGTTAGCCATGACATCGACAGCTCTGATAATCATCCAAGGTTCTCTTAGTTCCAATAACTTAGAGCTCTACGGGTTTGCATATGTGTCGACTAAGTTGGCTTCTATATTTGACAGATCCAATCGTCGTTTCCCACGTCTAATCCTTTCACTGTCTTAGCCACAAATTTGTTTAACAACAAAGCATGATATAATTACAGACCTTCCTACCTCTCGAGTTATTTGCCTTTGTCAACACATCTCCTGATCTGTCGACCATCGACTTGTTGTTCTCTGTAGTGGTGGAATGCCAAGTCGATCACTTCCTTCCGAGGGTCGTGGAAGAGTTAAGTCGACAACCGACTTCTCTTCTAATTCACCTTGATTTGGGGGGTAATCGGTGGTGTCGACTCCCTCCATTAATATACTTTTCACGTTAACTTTCCAACCATAAAGCTTAAGTGGTTGGACGTGGTTTATGCGACTTGCAATGTGGCTTTCTTAGCAATAGACTCCATGATTCCTAAGTTGTAACATAGAGTATGTCTCATCACAAGGGAAGAGTGGTCAGTGTTTAACTTCCAAGTAGTTTTTGGTTTAATTGAAAGGGAGAGAGGTGGTCGGTGGTAATACTGACCTCTTCCTTTAAATAAGGGGGGTGGTCAATATTACTATCAGCCACCCTAGTTATTGTTTTAATAACCTTCTTTCACCCACCACCTTCACATTATGGTAAATAATAATATACATGACTTATAATATATGATTTATTTTAGAAAAAACCTAATAAAATAGGATATATATATATATATATATATATATATAATTTCAAATTATATACATGCGTGATCAAAAACATAATATCTTGAATTGACACAATTGTCCAATGATAAAGAAAAAATTTAAGCATAATTTAAAATAAATACACATAACTAAAGGTCACCCTCGTGCCTATAATATATAATCCTCATTCATGTATATGCCAATATTCATAGACAAATACAACGTAACATGCAATAATTAAAATCATTAAACACACAAACTAAGCAAACCTCAAGCAATTACTCCTAAAAGGTCAAACAACAAAATACGAAGGCCGAACAAACTGACAGGATGACCAACTGACGACACTCACCCGAGTGTAACTGAATAAAATAGGGTCAAATACTATCTCCCCCACTTCCATCGAAAAATATAAGGCACACTCAGACCTGTGAAGCCAGGTGGAGACGATATCCCATACCTACCCAGTACTTGTACCTGCAATTATCCTGCATTACCGAACCACACATGGATATATAGAATATAGAAAACATGGCATACACACCGATGAAGGAGAATCGTGACATTCCCTGTCTCACCGAAATGAGTGAAGTAAAATCATCCCCTTGCATCCAATACACTCGCAGAAACACAACATATAATTCCACATTGCATAGATAAAGTAAAGTGTCAGTACATAGCAATAATCCATAAAATGCCATAAATCACAAGTACTAAAATACTGCAAATAAATTATGCATCTCATATCCATATAAAGCATGAAATAATGTCATATAAGTCTGAATAACAAATCATGGTAATGTATCTACTGAAAACAACCAATAAAATATGAGTCCAATGAGTTCAAATGAGTAGGGGTACTACTTTCTCCCCCAAAAAACTAGGCTTACTCCTGGAAGCCTAAAATAAGTAAGAGTACAACTCTCTTATCTTCGCTGCATCTTGAATGTGCAACTGATGATATCTAGATTTTGGGTCAATCTTAAAAACACCTTGGCTCCCTTTACCTATCTATACGAGGCAATGGATATCGATTCCGGATGGTTACCTTATTCAATTGTCGGTAATCAATGCATAACCGAAGAGAACCATCCTTCTTCTTAATGAAGATAACAGGTGCACCCCAAGGAGAGACACTAGGATGACTGAATCCCTTGGCTAACAATTCCTCTAGCTGAAACTTCAACTCACTCAACTCCTGAGTAGTCATCCGATATGGGGCTCTCAAAATAGGTTCTGCACCAGGAACCAAATCAATGTGAAAGTCTATGTCTCGGTTCGGAGGCATACTAGGAATATCCAACGGAAACACATCAGCTTACTCTCGAAGAATAGGGTGACTATCAAGAATGATTTCTTGACTCTCTGACTCATCCACGTCCTCAAGAGTAACTACAAAAAGAGGACACCCTCTACGCATGCACCGCTTAAGTTTCATAGCGAAGATCATATGTAGGGATATCGGTCTCTTAACTCCAACAATCTCCACTTTCTTACCAAGGTCATCTAAACACTCCACTATCTTCTTGCGACAGTCTACGTGAGCACTGTGAGAAGATATCCAATCCATTCCCAACACAATTCCATAAGCACCCAAAGGAATGACTCAAAGGTCAACTGAAGTAACTATGGTTCCTAGGTCCAACTCACAACTAGGAACAAAGGCATCTACAAAAACACGGACACCTGTAGCCAACTCTACTAGCCACCTCCCCTAGTTTTCTTAGCCATGACCTAGCACTACAAAGAGAAAATGGTTCAGATCTATGGCAAGGATAAACAAGGGAAACACAAACATTAAGACCTAAGAAAAAAGGTCAAGTTGAATAGGCACACTACAAACCCAGAGTACCCAGTGTTGAAACATAAGCTCTGATACCAAATGTAATGCCCCACCAAAAACCCTAAAGGAAAACAATACAACTAGGCAACTAAAAGGGTGTAATAATTATTTTTTTAAAGATTAAGTGCATAATCATATCAATAGCACATTTAATGACACAACGGAAGACTAGCACATGATTTCCTAAGGGTTACCAACGAAGATTAATTCATAGATTATATTAACACTATGGTTAATCTAGTTGTTTAGCTAATTAGGAAAATTAAATGCCTAAGATAAAATCTACACATACATCTAAATTCCATAATGAAAGAATCAAAGTACTCCAATGCATTCATTTCCCATAGATCATATATACAGAAGTTTAAAGCAACTGAATTAACATACATTCCAATGACTCCCTTTTACAACATCCATAAATACATGGTTACCAAAAATGCCACAGATTACAAAGTTACAATATCAAGGTTCCATAAAAGTTTGATACAATGACCACAAGGTCTCAACTGAACAATGATCACAAACATGTGATGGTACATGAACCACGAACCCAGAAACACCAACGAAGCCTTTCCTCGCCTAAAGATATATTCCAGAACATCTGATGGGAAGTGGCACTACCACCCAACCATGTGATCCCGAAATGGAACCACACCACCGTGCTAGGAGATAGTAGAAAACCCTCAAGCAAGCAAAGTAAGACAAGTACAAAAGAACTACAAGACTCCGTAAACATCCATGTGACTCAACTCACAAACACTAGTGACTCTAAGGAGAGAGTGTCATCGCATAGCTTAAGATGGATACCATGGTACAGCCTCCTAGGTCCCAACTCTCTGTCATGGTAACCTCTCCCAGCTTCTGGCTCCAACTAAGTCTCATGTGGACCCTACCAATCCTTTAATGAAGCCAAGGTGGTAAGTTTGCCATTCCAGGCCTTCTCGTAACATTATGAGCCATGTACAAGCACTACACCTATGCACTAGGCACATTATCTTAATTAATATTTATTCTAACCACCCCCTAATCAATTATTAGGTTATCACTTTTTATCTGACTTCCAAGGGGTTATCCTGTCATCCACTTCGGACATGGCCCCCGCTCAAAAGCCACTCTCTCTCATAGGACACTATAGGAAAGGTTTCTCTACGAGAACTCTATGGTGAAATAGACAGCCATACCTAATCCTGACAAACCACAGGTGAAGGATACACAATCACTAACCAAAGATTGACCATTTGGACAAAACACACAATGGCTCACATCAATAAGGTTATACATCAACACCTGACCAAGGAAATATAATAACATAGGACACAATGACAACTCAACCAGAATTGCAACAGAATTTAAACTTGACTAAAAACACCATTTACACAAGAACCTAATATAGGCAATCTTTTCTTAAAACAACAAAATGCATAAATAGCTTTCAAATTAAGACTTCCAGAAAATAATAATTACAACTATATTAATACACTATTTAATAAGTCATAAACCTAATGTTTCATCTTTTTTGTAGTTCAATTCCAAAGTTTCTCTCTCTATCCTCTGACTCTATTTCTAAAGGATTGGGTGATCTAATTTTCTAAGAGTTTCACTAAGTTTAATCTACCAACTTTCATGAAATATATCATTAATGCATCTATACTTGCATGATCATAATAAATTGATTGATATTGTGACTCTAACTATTTCATAAATATAAATCTAGATCATTCTTAATCTCTTAAATCCTTTCAACAAAACATAGTAGATTTGAGCCTACCTCAAGAAACGTGATCCATGGCTATTACGATCCTTGATAACTTCAAACAGCCTCCAATACATCCAGGTTCCAATACTTTCCACCTTGGCGCTCTTCTATCTCACGAGATCTCTATTCCAAGTCCTTACCCTTTCTATATTTTGAGAATTTCTCTAATAATAATAAGTAATTAGCACTCATTCAAGAGTGTAACCCCTAAGTTTGACACTAAATCAGAGATGATCATCGTTGATCTTTTACGACTTGATCGTAAACACGTCAAAATCTCCACTATTCCATTCTCCCTAATCTCTTGTCACTCTTATATGTTCTTGCTATCCTCTATCTTGCTCTCTTTTTCTTTATTTCTCTCTGCTCCAACTTGCTATTTTCTATCTTCCTCTATATCTTTTCCTACCTTCTCTTCTTCATTCCATTAATCCTTCGTTGCATCTCACCTTTTTCTTCCTAAAAACCATCCTTTCACTTGAGCCTTCACTATTATGTATACTACTCTCCTTCTACATCGGTTGCTATAACCTTGGCTTTAAGTTAGCCATGACATCGACACCTATGATAATCATCCAAGGTTCTCTTAGTTCCAATAACTTAGAGCTCTATGGGTTTGCATATGTGTCGACCAAGTTGGCTTCTATAGTTGACAAATCCGATCGTTGTTGCCCACGTCTAATCCATTCATTGTCTTAGCCACAGTTCTGTTTAACAACAAAGCATGATATAATTACAGACCTTCCTACCTCTCGAGTTATTTGCCTTTGTCGACACGTCTCTTGATCTGTTGACCATCGACCTATTGTTCTTTGTAGTGGTGGAATGCTAGGTCGATCACTTCCTTCTGAGGGTCGTGGTAGAGTTAAGTTGACAACTGACTTCTCTTCTAATTCACCGTGATTTGGGGGGTAATCGGTGGTGTTGACTCCCTCCATTAATATACTTTGCACATTAACTTTCCAACCATAAAGCTTAAGTGGTTGCACGTGGTTTATGTGACTTGCAACGTGGCTTTCTTAGCAATAGAATCCATGATTCCTAAGTTGTAACATGGAGTATGTTTCATCACAAGGGAAGAGTGGTTTGTGTTTAACTTCCAAGTAGTGTTTGGTTTAATTGAAAGGGAGCGAGGTGGTTGGTGGTAATACCGGCCTCTTCCTTTAAATAAGGGGGGTGGTCGATATTACCATCGGCCACCCTAGTTATTGTTTTAATAACCTTCTTTCACTTGCCACCTTCACATTATGGTAAATAATAATATACATGACTTATAATATATGATTTGTTTTAAAAAAACCTAATAAAATAGGATATATATATATATATAAAATTACAAATTATATACATGCGTAATCAAAAACATAATATCTTGAATTGACACAATTATCCAATGGTGAAGTAATCATTTAAGCACAATTTAAAATAAATACACATAATTAAAGGTCACCCTCGTGCCTATAATATATAATCCTCATTCACATATATGCCAATATTCATAGATAAATAGAACGTAACATGCAATAATTAAAATCATTAAACACACAAACTAAGCAAACCTCAAGCAATTACTCCCAAAAGGTCAAACAACAAAATACGAAGGTCGAACAAACTGACAGGACGACCAACTGACAACACTCACCCGAGTGTAACTAAATAAAATAGGTTCAACTACTATCTCCTCCACTTCCATTGGAAAATATAAGGCACGCTCAGACCTGTGAAGCCAGGTGGAGATGATACCCCTTACCTACCCGGTACTTGTACCTGCAATTATCCTGCATCACCGAGCCACACATGCATATATACAATATAGAAAACACGGCATACACACTGATGAAGGATAATCGCAACATTCCCTGTCTCACCAAAATGAGTGAAGGAAAATTGTCCCCTTGCATCCAATACACTCGCAAACACACAACATATAATTCCACATTGCATAGATAAAGTAAAGTGTCAGTACATAGCAATAATCCATAAAATGCCATAAATCACAAGTACTGAAATAGTACAAATAAAGTATGCATCTCATATCCATATAAAGCATTAAATAATGTCATATAAGTTTGAATAACAAATCATGGTAATGTATCCACTGAAAACAACCAATAAAATATGAGTCCAATGAGTTCAAACGAGTAGGGGTACTACAATAGAACTATGATGAAAGATGCTAGCTTGGCTACTGTGTATTGGAAAGAAGTTGTGCATACTATTGTTTACATTATTAATGGGGTTTAGATAAGGATAAATCATACAAAGACACCTTATGAGTTGTGGTATGGAAGACCACCTACTATGAAATATTTTATAATATTTGGGAGTAAGTGCTATATTAGAAGAGATGAGAATGACCTCAGAAAATTTGATACTAGAGTTGATGATGGGATATACTACAAACAACAAGACTTACCGGTGTGTTGGTTAAAAATTTTGTAACCTATGTGAACTCACAAAATTGTAATTTTAAACATAACAACATGGGATATAATCCCTCCTATTCTTTTGAGGGGAGGCTCCCCCTTTAACTATCTAATCTATTCTATTAAAACAAGATACAACCTTTAATTTATATTCTAAGCATGGGTGGTGCATTATCCTATCTTCTTTTTTCAAGATAGATATTATTCTTTTCCTCTTACTTCGGGAAAGAATTTCGAACATAGAGCAGCGATAATTCTTACAATATTGATGTTATAAATTAACTCTAAAAAGAAATAATGAGTAAAATAATGGATAAGGAAAGAAGCAAAGTTTCCATGAAGGGTTAAAAGTTCTTTGTTGCTTCTTTGGGACAAGAAAGAGTGCTCAAGCTCAAAGTCTAGAAGCTGTCACTCTCCTATCAACCTTTCTTCTAATAATTTTTTTTGTAACCCAATGTGTTAACAAATAAATAAAAATAAAGAATAAAATCTTTAACAAGATTTATGATTATACTAATGATAACAATTTTCTAAAAACAATGATAAGAGTACAAGATCTTCCAATCACAATCTTCTTTTTCCCAAGATAATGCAATAAAGCACAAAGTCTTTTATTACACCACTTCAATATATTTCATCTAATCTTAAGTAGAAAATATCAATGTGAAGCACAAAGTCTTCAAACTGTTATAAAGCTCACCAACTCCTATTTTAACAACAATAGCCAAGATATGACACAAAGTTCATAAATCAACAACTACCTCTACACTTTAACAATATTCTCAACTTGTCTTCACTTAAGTACAATAAGAATTTATAACAAAAGTGACATAAGAACACTCTCACCACAAACCACAAATGAATCTGAAAGGAAATACAAGAGCAAGGAAAGAAAAATAAAATCCAAGTAAGTTTATTGATGAAGTAAAAGTTACCAAGAGAAATGCAGAAATATTTGGAGCAATCACCCAAATGTGAAGAAGGAGGCACAAGAACTTTTGAAAGGGGAAAAGCAAAGAAAAACCCCTTGTGATATTATGAATGAGGCAATGCCTATGTGTGTGTGTGTGTGTGTGTTTGTGTGTGTGTGTGTGTGTGTGTGAGTGAGAGAGAGAGAGAGAGCAAGAAGCTCTTTACAATAATATCATTAAGAAGAAATGAGAGAGGAGACATCTCTTAAATAGAGATGAGGAGAGGAGTTACAAAGTAACTCCCAAATCTATGAATGCCACCATTCATAAAATGTGTGTGCCATGTGTCCACATCCTCTTAAGGAGGAAATCTAAAATTCCTTAATAAAGGAAAATAAAGAAATGACATGTCCTCACACATGTACTAGAGGACAAATTACATGTAGGAATATCCTAAACTAAATACAAATAAACCTAAGGCAAGTAAAGATTAAATATTCTAACACCCCCCCCTTAAGCTTTACTTGGGGAGTTTACATCAAACCCTTCAATGGGTTGCAATCCAACATTTTTACAATGAAATTGGAACTTTTCTTTACAAAGTGGTTTGGTCAAAATATCTACAATTTGGTCTTCTCCCTTGCAATAGAGGAGTGAAACTTGTTTGTCTTCGATTTGTTCTCTAATAAAGTGGTGTTGGAGAGCAATGTGCTTTGTCCTTGCATGGAAAACCGGATTTTTAGCCAAGGAAATGGCACTTTGTTTGTCACAATACAATGGAGTTGGTTCGTGTTGAGGTAGACCCAAATCTTCAAGTAGTCTTCTAAGCCACAAGGCTTCTTTGGAAGCATTAGTGCATCCTTTGTACTTAGCTTCAGTGGATCCAAGAGAGGTAGATTGTTGCTTTTTACTATTCCAATAAATTGCTCCTGAACCAACAAAAAAACAATAACCACAAGTAGATTTCCCATCATTGGGATCTCCACCTAGATCAGAATCAGTAAAACCTTTTAAAGTAAAATCAGAATTTGCATCATAAAACAAACCTACATTAATAGTTCCTTTAATATATCTTAAAATTCTTTTAGCAACTTTAAAGTGTGTTTGTTGAGGTTTAGACATGAATCTTGAAACCAAACCAACACTATAAGCAATATTTGGCCTAGTAAGAGTTAAATAATTAAAACTTCCAACTAATTGTCTATACAAAGTAGGATCAACAAGTGGAGTTTGCATATCAAGCATTAACTTAGTGCCTAACTCAATGGGAATTGAAACATGGTGAGGACCATTTATTTTAAACTTATCAATGAGATATTGAGCATATTTACTTTGAGATAAGAAAAATCATTTAGAGGTTTTCCAAATTTGCATTCCTAAGAAATAATGTAAAAGACCTAAATCAGTCATTTGAAATTTTTGATTAATTTGAAACTTAATATCAGAATTCGAAGTATTGGAACTTGAAGTAAGAATAAAATCATCTACATACAAGACAATAATGATAATATCATCTTCACTATGTTTAATATACAAGTTAGGATCATTTTTACTTCTAATAAAGCCTTGAGAAAGAAAGAATGCATTAAACTTTGAATACCACTCCCTAGGAGATTGCTTTAATCCATAAATTGATTTCTTTAATTTACAAACTAAGTGTGCATTACCTTGTTTAATAAAACCAGGAGGTTGAGACATAAATTTCCTCATGTAAATCACCATTAAGAAAAGCACTTTTAACATCCATTTGGTGAATAGGCCAATTCATTCTAGAAGCTAAAGCAAGCACAAGTTTAATTGTAGGCATTTTAGCAACAGGAGCAAAAGTTTCAGTATAATCTAAGCCTTCAATTTGAGAAAAACCTCTAGCAACTAATCTAGTTTTAAATTTACTAACTTTATTATTAGCATTCAATTTAGTTTTATAAAGCCACTTGCAAGAAACAAGATTTTTACCATGAGGCAAGGGAACTAAATCTCAAGTTTGGTTAGAAATTAAAGTAGCATATTCTTCATTCATTTCTTTTTGCCAATGTAGTTGATTTTTAGCTTGATCAAAAGTTTTAGGATCATTAGAATTCATAATAGTAGACATTAAAGCATAATTACAATAATTAACTCTTCTAGCTTGAAGTTTATCCATTCTAGCTAAGTATTCATCACTATCTTGAATTAAAAATTTAAACCATTTAGGTCTTCTTTTACAAGTAATGGATTCATCACTAGAAGAAGAGTCATGAGGAGTAGAGTTATTATTATCATCATCACTATCACTAGAAGGAATAGAAAGAGATGCATTAGGAGTAGGGTTAAGAGAAGAAGATTGCTCCTCCACAAGCACAACCTTGCTTTGAGCAAGTTCATCATCCTCCACTTTAGAACAATCATGAATGCCTTTTTCTACAATACAAACATCTCTTGCAACTATTACCTTGTTAGTAATACGATTGTAAACCCTATAACCTTTAGTATTTTCATCATAACCAACAAAAATAAAAGGAGGAGATTTAGAATCTAATTTTTTTCTTTTCTCCTTAGGTTTGTGAACATAAGCTATGGAACAAAAAATTCTTAAATTATGCGAATTGGGCTTTCTACCAGACCAAGCTTCTTCATGAGTTTTGTCCTTAAAGGCTTTGGTACGTGTTCTATTAATTAAATAAGTTGCACAAGCCATAGCTTCAACCCAAAACTTGTAATCCATATTTTTTGCATCCAATAAACATCTAGCCATTTCAACAATTGTCCTATGATTTTGTTATGCCACACCATTTTGTTGTGGTGTATAAGGAATGGTAAGCTCATGTTTAATTCCAAAAGACTTCAAATAAACATTAAATGCATTATTGACATATTCTCTTCCATTGGCAGTGCGAAGAATCTTAATTTTAGAACTAGATTGCTTTCTACAAACATATGAAATTCAATAAACACATCAAGCACTTGATCCTTACTATGAAGGAAATATATCCATGTTCTCCTTGAAAAATCATCAACAAAGGTAAGAGCATACCTTGAGCCTTGGATGGAGGGATTCCCCATGGGACCCAAGAGATCACTATGAACTAGATGCAATTTAGTATATGCCCTCCAAGACTGACCATGAGGAAAGGGTTCCCTATGCATCTTACCACTCATGCAGCCATTGCAAATAATTTGAGAAGGAACAATAGTAGGCAATCCATCAACCATATTTTATTTTTGCATCAATGAAATATAATCAGAATTGAGATGGCCAAGTCTTTCATGCCATATAGTAAAATCAACAGTAGTAAGTAAGGAATACTTTGTAGGAGCAAATTCATAGAACTTGATTAAGTTATCACTATCCATTTTAGCAGTAGCAATAACATAATTAGTTTTTGGATCAATGATAGAACACATGCCCCTATAAAAGTTAATTTTATAATCTTGACAAAGTTTAGAAACTGAAAGCAAATTTGATTTTAATTTTTTCTACATAAAGAACATCATGTAATTTCCCATTAGGGACATTCACGTCACCAATAGCTTCAACTTTGCAACTATGATTATTAGCTAATTGAACAGGAATATTGGAAGTATCGGGATGCAAAGATTCAAAACATTCTTTATGAGAAGTAACATGCTGAGATGCACCAGGATCAATAATCCACTCAAGTGGTTGAGAAACATTATAAGTACATGTAAATGCATGACGAGATGAATTACCATTATTATTACCTTTCTTATAATGAAGTTTATGTTGTTGATTATTTTGATTATTTTGGTTCATGGGATTTTTACCATTTTGCTTCTTAAAACAATTATTAGTAATATGTCCATCTTTCCCACAATATGTGCAATGGGGTTTTGTTTGAGAATTATTCCTTTGATTATTGTACGCATTATTATGAGAATTGTTATGATAGGATTTAGACTGAGATTGATAATTAGAAGATTTGTGATTATTATTATGATTATGATTATTATTATTGGATCTAAAATTATTATTATGATTTTGGTTTTTAGACATAAAAGCATGTTCACTACTTTTAAGAGTACCAAATTGAATTAATTTAGCTTCCTCTTGACGTAATAAATTACGAAAAATATCATAAGTTAATTGAGTAGCTAAACTAGGAATAGCAAGTTGAGCATGAATATTCGTAATAAATTGTTGAAATTGACGAGGAAGACATTTTTTAAGAGTAAGATGAATTAAACGTAAATCAACTAGAGTGACTCCTAAACCAGTTAATTAACTATTAATAGAATCAAACTTTAATAAGAATTCATCCATGGTTTTAAAATCTGTATACCTGAGATCTTCAAGTTGATCTTGAAGCTAAATTTTTCGAGATTCATTTGAGCTATCATAAGTTGTTTTTAAAATTTCCCAAGCTTCATATGCTTTTGTGCAATTTTCAATTAGAACATACAAATCAGGAGCCATTGAAATACCAATTAAACCAAGTGCTTCCTCATTTTGAGCCTTCCATCTATCTTGGTCGGCTTGAGGAGCAGTTGTAGCTGGCTCAAAACTTTTATCAGTAGCAACATCCAAAAGATGCTTGAAACGAAAAATAAAAGAAATATGTGTTTTCCATGAATGATAATTAGAACTATTTAATTTGATTTCCAAAATTAAAGTAGACATGATAGTTAAATAATGTTTAGTATTTGAAAAAATTACCCCTTTTTTATTAAAAAACGAAAAAAAATAAATAGCCTCCTTGATTAAAAATTGAATCAAATTTTAATAATTAAAAAAAATTATCAAGAAATATTATTTTTAATTTTTTAAATAACAAATTTAAATTTTAAAAAAACTTAAATTTTAATTAAACAAACTTATATTAAAAAAACTTTAAATCTTTATAATAACAAAATAAAAATTTTGTATATTAATAACTTTATTTAAAACTTTAAATTTTATTAAAAATAAAAAATTTAAATAAAATGAACTCAACTAAACTTTACTTTTAAATAAACTTTTATAAAACTAAACTAAACTTTTAAAGATTTAAACTTTTACATTAAATAATAGCAAATTTTACTTTATGTTACTTTTACTTTATTAGAAAAACTTTTATATTAAATGAAGTAAACCTTAAGAAATAAAACTTTAATACGTGTAAGACTAAATGCTAAGCTTTTTAAAGATTAACCTTTATAATGAAAGAAAACGTAAATTTAGGTGTTCCAAGCAATAAATAAATGAAAGTCAAAGGAACCTAAAAGTTAGAAAGTGATAATCAACTAATGCATTACGCAAAGTATCTTAGAGTAAATCGCAGAGGCAAGGAAAGAAGACCACGTAGGAGAAAAGGATTATTTAAACTAGAATGATAGTGAGCATAGGTATATAAGGGAGAATAAGCAGAAACGTTATGACAGAAAGACGTTACTGGCAAGAAAATAAAGGGTAGGTAATGTGTGAGAATGCAAGTTGAAGTGAGCAGAGAATGAAAAAGACAGAGATGTTATGCCTTTTGAAAAAGTTATTTATCTCTTTTGAGAACTGAAACCAAAACCTACAGAGGTAAGATAAAGGAGTTTGAGATGCGCAGCGCGCTTGGGAAACAATTTCTATAGTAAAAGAAAACAACAAATGGAATGCATTAATCAGAACATGTTAGAATACGTTTCAATATTAAACATTTGGTAACAAAACTATACAATACAAAAGACTGGTGAGTACTAACAATATGAAATTTATTTTTAACAAAATCCTGCTAACACGAAATGTTAGAACCTACAAGCAAATAGAGAATGTTTTGGCGGCAAGCCTTCCAAAACAAATTATATCAAAAGGGTTTGGCGGCAAGCCTTCCAAAACCAAAACTCAAACCAGAAACAAGACTTTGGCGGCAAGCCTTCCAAAGCTTTTTTTTTTTAAAACTAGAATCTAAGAAGATTAAACCTGCAGGCAAAATTGTTAACAAGTTTGGAAAAAAAATTAAAATCTGAAATTAAAAAAAACCTACACAGTAGCAAATATTAGAGAAAGAACTTCTTCTCCTCTCAAAAATGCCTCCAAGCAGGTGAACTCCACAGAATGGTAACCTTCATCAATCTCAACTTGAAACAAGGATTAGAACCTTCTCTAATACCATGAAAGGAAATACAAGAGAAAGGAAAGAAAAATAAAATCCAAGTAAGTTTATTGATGAAGTAAAAGTTACCAAGAGAAATGCAGAAATCTTTGGAGAAATCACCCAAATGTGAAGAAAGAGGCACAAGAACTTTTGAAAGGGGAAAAGCAAAGAAAAACCCCTTGTGATATTATGAATGAGGCAATGCCTATGTGTGTGTGTGTGTGTGTGTGTGTGTGTGTGTGTGTGTGTGTGTGTGAGAGAGAGAGAGAGAGAGCAAGAAGCTCTTTACAATAATATCATTAAGAAGAAATGAGAGAGGAGACATCTCTTAAATAGAGATGAGGAGAGGAGTTACAAAGTAACTCCCAAATCTATGAATGCCACCATTCATAAAATGTGTGTGCCATGTGTCCACATCCTCTTAAGGAGGAAATCAAAATTACATGTAGGAATATCCTAAACTAAATACAAATAAACCTAAGCCAAGTAAAGATTAAATATTCTAACATAATTCAACACAAATTCTGGATGCCAAAAGCTTTCTCCTTATTTCATCAAGTTACAAAATCACAATAATGAGCACAAAGTTTCACTTCTCAGTTCTTCACTTCAGCAAAGTTTTGGTATAAGATTAAAAATAATAGATCCAAATTACATAGAGCAACCTCATATTTATAGAAGAGAGGTGCAACATAAAACTAGGAAATAACTATGACTAATTCAAAGAAGAGTCCTAATTGACTTTGGACTCATGCATCATTTAAGTGCAAAAACTACATACAAAAGTGTCAATGTCTTACTCAAAAATGTATCAACTTATGAAACCTACTAAGTTTCATGCAACAATATATTCTGATCTTGCTTCATGAATTCCTTGAACTTCTGTAGAACTGCTTTCATATGTTCCTAGTCAGGTCCTTTGGTATGCCTAGTGATAACCTTGACTCTGGTGATAGAATCTCCAAGGCTCATTTAACACTTCTTGTGTTTGTTTATAAGCGAGGTTAGACCATCTAGATTCACTTGTATAGCTACCAGCTTATCAATAGAAGATAGTGAGAAATCTTGTTTGTCGACCTCTTTGCCAATTAGCAAATTAAACTCTTTGATGATGATGTATTCATGAAGAGGCTTCTAACTCTCATTAAGGAAAGTACAAGGAAGGGTTGATATTTTGTCAATGACGTCCTTACCTTTGTGATTACATTCTTTTAGTGTATTTCTCAAATCTTTGATAAGGACCTCAATTGTATTCATTTGGTGTTCTATAATTTCTCTTTGTTCAATATATATATCTCTTGAAGAGATCACTCCATTATCAACTAGAACATCCAACTGAAAATATTCTAACTTCAATCGGGATTTGAAGTCCATCTCATGTGTTTCTAATTCATTAGAAAACAAATTTAAAGTTTTATCAATTCCAATATTTACCTCCTCTAGATTGTTGACAAGAGTAACTGTTGAACATAAGAGATGTGTTCCTTGACTCAGCTCTCTATCCATCCATTCACCAACTGTTCTCCCATGAGAATTCACCTATTCAGCTTGTTTGAAAATTTGTTCATCCATTGAAGAAGTGATTGGCTTGATTACCTCTGATAATTTGGTACTCTTAATAAGGACCTCTGCGAACCAATCTACCTGTGTATGCATGTAAAATTTATCTTAAAACAAGTAATCAATTAGAAGCAAAAGGGAAATCATGAATCCCTTCTAACCAAAGAATCTAACAAACAAGACAATGAAATAACACAATCAAGAAAATAGGAATTAAAATAATCAAATAAAATCAAAACTCCCTATCCCAAGATCGTGTATTGCTTCCATTGCTCTTCTCCTCTCTGTGGTATGATGGCTCTCAGATATTGCGCTGGTAACCTGCAAGTGACACAAAGATTCAAAGTTCATGATTCAGAGTAATTATTCAAGATTGATGAGGATTGAAAATGAAGATTAAATTCTCAATTTATAGATTTTTGGAGAAGATTGATTAAAAGGTGGAACAGATTGATCAAGAGGTGCAACACAGGTGAGCTCACATGAAAAATGATAGTTGAACTGTTGATTGTAGGAGTGAAAGAGAATAGATTGAATAGATTAAAGGAGTCAACTGATTGAGAAAAAGCTGACTGAAGGAAGAAAAAGAATGATTGGAGGAAATAAAGAAGATGACACAGAAAGCTTAATTTAGAAAAAACTAACTGAAAGATGGAAATAGAAGTTGAAGAGATAAATGATTTAATTAATTGATTGATTTAATTAATTATTTTAGCATGTGCTTGCATTTTAACTTAGATTTTCAATTTAATCTTTAAATGATATTTATTCAAATAATTGAATTTATTAATTCAATTTAGTATTTGAATATATTTAGAACTTAACTTTGATCTTCAATTTGGTTTTTGAAATCATGCACATGTATTTGAATTTGGAAGAAATTAGAAGAATAAGAAATTAAATGAAATTAGAAGAATTTAAATAAAATAAAATTAGAAGAACTAGAAGAATCGATTAGTTAATTAAATAATTTAAAGAAACTATTTAATTATGCTAAAAATGGACTTTAGTTAAATAATAAAGATTATTTAAATTAAAGAAATTAAATCACAATTAATTAAATAATAAATATTTAATTAATATTTAGAAGAGAGTTGAATGATTAAATGATGATAGATAGAAATTGAATAATTAGTAATTTAAATAATAAAGATTATTTAAATTGGGGGGATTATGTTAGGATTCCCAAAGATACTGAGAGGGGGGTGAATCAGTATCTGACTGGTTAGATAATTTTCTTAACTTATAACATGAAAAGCATATCAAAACTGTGTACCGGTAAACAAGAAATAATGCAACAAATAAGAACAACAACCACAACATAAGAGACACACCATAACACAATATTTTAACGAGGAAACCCGGTGTGGGAAAACCTCGATGGGATTTGTGACCCACAATATTCGCTTACTGGCCAATAAGGGAATATTACTATTTACAATAGGGGCCTACAAATGCAGGAAGGCCAAGTGCCTAGAGCTCACTGCTCAATTACAAAAGAAGTCACATTGACTTACAAAAATGGATTATACAAATCCAATATCTTGTACTTCTTCAGACTAGCATCCACTATGCCAGATTCAGTACCGGTTTAAGCTCTACAATATACATAAACCCTTATCCTAATAATTCGCATATTAGGTCTCCTATCATCTTTCCAACAATCGTCTATTAAATGATCTACAATTATCTCATACATATATGAATCATATTACAATCCACCAAGTCGGCTTACAAAATATTTTACAATTAATTACAAAATATATATACACAAAATTCATGTCGGCCAGGGTGTCGGTAATCTTCTTTTTCGGTGTCGGTGATCTGTATGTCGGTGTAGAGTCTGTTGGAGCCAATGTCTGTGCTTTCCTGCCAATATCACATGATTGTAAGGTTGCCATCAATGACAATACCTTCAATCACCTACAATGCCTCATTGGAGTACGCATTTGCCAACAATCTCCCCCTTTGGCATTAATGGCAACACTCATGAGAAAAATCCAAAAATGTATATCCAAAAATGGTTTGCCAAAATTGTCTTACCAAAAACTGTGTGCCAAAAATGTATGCTCCCTCTGAGTTGATGATGTCTTGTTCTGATCATTTTTCTCATCGCATTACTCCCCCTTTGACATCAATGACAAAGGTTGTCATTCACTGTCAGTGGAGTGTGGTTCCTGCCTATATCTTTGTAACCAGTGGGTTACAATCTGAAAAATATATGTCAAAACCAAATTTAAACTGCCGTTGAATCTTTTGCTATCCTGTAATGCCTATTGTATTATCTGAACTGTACTAGTGAGTATGTGCATTTTCTCTTTTGGTGTCTTAAGTCTAGGAACCAGAGCCTTAGATATTTCTTTTCTCAAAGAAATGAGGTAATCTGGTTTAGGACCAAGTTTACATTTTAAGCTCTTTGCCTTATCCTTTATTCTTTCTTTGTCCTTTTCTAACTTCTCTATTTTCTCTTCAAGATCTGCAATTTTCTTTTCTATCTTCAAAAATGAATCTGATGTGCCTATCAGATTGTCAACAATATTGTTAATCTCATCTTGTGCTTTGTTGATTTCCTTGTCTAGGTCTTCTGTCAGAATATTTGTTTTACAAGTATCTCTATACAGTTTCTTGAAATCCAAAATTGTCTCTCCTAGTTCTGGTAATAAGGTGTCCATTTTCTCCTTGTTCTTCTTCATTATTTCCTGAAAGAATTTCTCTTTCTCTTTATTCATCCCCTCTTTGAATGTGTCCTCATTTATTTGATCAACTGTTAAAATGTTGCCAGTGATAAATTTAGACAATGTGTCTAGTTGTCCTAAAGAATCTTTATTGTCTACAATGCACTTTGGTGCTACCAATCTAAGAATAGGAATAGTGTCATTGATAGCCTTATAGGCTTGTGCATTACACTCTGTGATTTTCTTTATTGAATCCAGTAAGACCTTTGTTATATTTGTAGGTCGTAATTCAGTTATAGAAGTACCAGATGTCTACCCAACTATTTTCACAATATCCATGTTGTTGGTTGTAGTAATAACTTTGCTTGTTTTGACCTCTGGTAGTTCAGTCTGTGTTTGCATTTCTATTAGCAAAGGTTTAGGCTTTTCAATTTTCACCAGTGGCACTATCTCGGTCTGAACCTGTGTCTCAACCTATTTCTGTTCCGGTTTCTCCATCTGTGTCTCAGAAGGTTTTTCAAAGCTCTCAACTGTCAGTTTCTCAGATGTAGTCTTTGTATGCATTTCTGGTTTCTTAGTTTGTAACTCTGCACTGTCCATTGCCAGTTCTCTAGATGGTTTTTCTGTTTTATCTTCCGGTTCTTCTAATGGTTTACCAATGGTATCCTCTATCGGTTGCTCTGTCTGAGTAGTTTTTTCTGTTCTTATGTTTATAGTATCATTAACCTCAACCTCAACATCTGCAGTCGATGACTCAGTAGTCACATCTTTCTTCTTATCCTCAGTGGTTTCTCTGTCAACCACAACATTTATTTCTTGTGTGTCAATATTCATAGTATACAAAACTTCAAACTCAGGATTTGTATCCTCTAAAGGAGTCTCCATACTCTCAGTGGTCGGTTGATTGTCTGTAGTTTCTACCGGTGGAGTATCTGAAGGAGGTGGGGTTAAGTTATCAGTTATTTTTAGGCTTGGAGGTCCACCTACCTTACCTTTCCCCTTATCCTTGTCCTTTTGATATACCCTGATGGTCTTAGGTCTTAGTAACTCTTCTTGTTTCTCGTTTTCCATAAAGAATATGTCCCATGCATCTGATGTTTCTTCAGAGACTTCATTCCCTCTACCTACCATTAGTGCTACATGTCGGTGAGCGGTTGAAAACACTGTCCAGTTAGCCTCACTGATTAATTGGTCTATTTCATCAGGTGAGTCAACTGGATGCACTGCAAGTAATTTTTCAATTTTTATCTTCTTGTCCAGCTCAACAATAGCTACCCTTCTAGCTTCTAATCTTCTATACAAATCAGTTGGTATTTCATCAATAATTTCCATCAAAAATTTCTTGTAAATATCTAAGTGTAAAATTACACTATTTTCAATGCTTTCTTTGTCATCAGCAGAAAGTGTGTTATACAATTTGCTAATGTTTTTTAACTTTTCATCCTCTGTTATTTCATTAAGTAGCTTATCTAGTGGAGCAATGTTTTGTTTTATCTTCTTCTTCTTTGGAGTCATTTTCTTTACTGGAGGCCTTACTGCCTGTTGCTTTTGTCTTGTTTTCCTGGGAATGGGTGAGGGTACCGATGAGGGTTTTCTTTTTCTTTCTACCCTTTTGAATACCGTCGATATATCACTCTCAGAAGAAGTTCCAACCAGTGAAAGATGAGTTTCCGGTTGAAGTCCTTCCAACTCACTTTCTTTGATACCAATTTGTTTCAAAACATCTTCCTTAATTGCCTTTATCGGACGGGTTCCTTTCCTTATTGTTTCTTCAACTTTCTTAACCCTTTTTCTTGATTGAATTCCACTTTCAATTGTTTCTGCATTTCCAAAGACTTTCTTAGTGGGTTCCTTCGATGCTTCAAGGAGGGCTTTTGCATAAGTTTCTATGATGTTATCATCTGTTTCATAGCCCATTTCAGTTACCCAAATAGTCCTAGGGACAACTGCCTCCATCCAGATTTCATCCTTTTTAATTACAAAACATACTTCCTTCTGATATTTATC
The DNA here is from genome assembly GCF_030272615.1 of Cryptomeria japonica. Classification (NCBI taxonomy): domain Eukaryota; kingdom Viridiplantae; phylum Streptophyta; class Pinopsida; order Cupressales; family Cupressaceae; genus Cryptomeria; species Cryptomeria japonica. The sequence continues at coordinate 421,911,184 of NC_081412.1, forward strand.
TACAATTGCTTGTGACAGTCTTATTCTTGTCTTCATTCGAGCTTTCGGTGCTTGAAAATGTTCATTTAAGTTTTTCTCTTTGTTATCTCCCATGTTGTTTAGTAGATCCAATAGTTGCTTTCCTACCGGTATATCAAAGCCAAAATCTTTCTTACCAATATCGGGTACTTGTTTAGTAACATACAGCATTAAACATACAAGTAAATTTCCAAATCTAAAGGTTCCTTTCTTATCTCCCTTTATCTTCTTCATATTTTCTATCAATTCATCTTTGAGCCATTCACACATATCTATTCTAGCATTGTTGTTAACCATATCATATGCACTTTTAATACATAGGCTAGATACTGAGTTCAACCTATTTACATGTGTATCTTTGTAGCCTAAAATCATACTAACAAATATGACATTGATGTCCTTCACATCATTTACCCTTAAAGACCTTTTATCAAATGTTGTGTCGATTAGATCTATCACTGTGTCATTTGAGACTCTTTTAGTTCTGTCAGGTCTGCTACCGGTGGAAGGTAACCCTGTTACTGCTTTTATTGCTTCTTTGGTGATCTTATGAATTGAATCCAACCAAAAGAATTCACCATGGACTCTTCTTAGCACAATTCTTATAATATCCTTAGGAAAATCAGGAATGCTAAGAATATCCAGAAAACCTGGGGTTTCTACTACCTTGTGTTCTAGCTTGACATTTCCAGATTCATCATAAATCACGGTACTATACATGTTTTTGATCTCATCATCATATAATTCCTCTATATGACAATGTATGCATATTCTAGGGTCTTTAGCATAGACTACTCCCTTAGGAATTTGAGAAAATGCACCTAGGGTATCATCTTTCTTTGCTATTTCAAGAACCAGTTTGAATATGGGTCTAGGGCGCTTAATAACCTCAATCACAGTAGGGTTTGCAATAAATTCAGGAGCAGAGGAGGATGCCATGAGTATAAATACCTCTATCTGCCTTAGGGATGAGTGCTTGGATGAACTGCTTCACTTCTTCGCTAAGGATGCCTTCACTCAGGAATTTTCGTGCTCTCAAAGATTTGAATGCTCGGTGAATGAAAAAGAGCCAAAACACTTGCTTTATAATGTTATTTTCTCCAACTACCACATTTAATGCTTGTCAGTTAAGTCACAACTTAACTTATTTTCCAGTATAGAAGTAATTTCAACTTCTCACCATCAACTAAGGGAATAATAGCATGTTTTTTATTTTGATGCTAAACTCCCAAAGGATTTTCCTTTAGTTAGATGAAGAGTCTCCTGCTGGTGGAGTGATACTTTGTTCTACTGGTGGAGGAGTATTCCCATCAACATTCTGATCTAACTTTTTGATCCATTGTTTTGAGCATTCTTGATTTACCTCTTCAACCTTTTCTTTACCTTTCAAACTAGGACCTTTGTTATTTGTCAGTGAAGTCTTGCTTCTACAAAATTTTGCAATATGTCCAATTTTGTTACAAGCATAACAAGTCACATTATTTTTCTGAATAGCTTTCCCATATCCTATGTCGGTATGTGTTCTGCATTGATTAGATAGGTATCCAAATCTTCCACAAACATAACATCTTACATTCATTCTGCAATTTTCTGAGTTATGACCAACATTGTTGCATTTAGAACATTGACCGGTGGGTGTGTTAGTGTTCTGATAATTTCTAGATCTACACTGATTTTCTCTATGACCATACTTGTTACAGTTAAAGCATTTCCCATTGAATTTATAAGCATTAGGTTGTCTTACCGGTTTACTATGATCATGATTGTTTGCAGTACCGGAACTTTCACCAATTTCAAAGCCAAGGCCATTTGTATCACCATTAGGTTTCTGATTTTTCAGCATGTCAACAAGTTCTTCTGAACTTTTCTTGAATTTCTCCTTGTCTTGATTTGTAGCAGCCAATTCAGTTTTCAAGATTCCTTTCTGTCTTATAAGTTCATTTGTGTCATTTTGTGTATGCATCAAATATGTTTTCAACATATCATTTTCATGACTGAGTCTTGTGTTTTCATTTATAGCATCATTTAGTCTTCTAACCAAATCTTCTTCATTCTTCTTTCTATCTTCAATTTCTTTACAAAACTTCATAGTCATATCTTGCATCTCATTCTTCATTGTACTGCTATCTTGTCTCTGCTTCTTTACCAGATCATTAAGAGTTTTCTTTTCATCTGCATCTTTTTGCATCTTTTCACAAAGTTCTCTTCTCTTGTTCCTTGCAATAGTGAAATTTTCTTAAAGTCCTTAAATGATATCCTGTGCAGCCTTTAGATATTCTTCAAGTTTGATATTCTTTACTTTTTCTACATCATAGTCTGAAAGAGTTGTTTCCAATTGCTTTCTCAAATTTTTCATCTCTACTGATGTCAAGATCTTCCTCAAGTTGTTAGGCTTCTGAAAATAGAGGACTAGGCTCTGATACCAATTGTTAGGATTCCCAAAGATACTGAGAGGGGGGGGTGAATCAGTATCTGACCAGTTAGATAATTTTCTTAACTTATAACATGAAAAGCATATCAAAACTGTGTACCGGTAAACAAGAAATAATGCAGCAAATAAGAACAACAACCACAACATAAGAGACACACCATAACACAATATTTTAATGAGGAAACCCGGTGTGGGAAAAACCTCGATGGGATTTCTGACCCACAATATTCGCTTACTGGCCAATAAGGGAAAATTTCTATTTACAATAGGGGCTTGCACATGCAGGAAGGCCGAGTGCCTAGAGCTCACTGCTCAATTACAAAAGAAGTCACACTAACTTACAAAAATGGATATTACAAATCCAATGTCGTGTACTGCTTCAGATTAGCATCCACTATGCCAAATTCAGTACTGGTTTAAGCTCTACAATATACATAAACCCTTATCCTAATAATTTGCATATTAGGTCTGCTATCATCTTTCCAACAATCGCCTATTAAATGATCTACAATGATCTCATACATATATGAGTCATATTACAATCTGCCAAGTCGGCTTACAAAAGATTTTATAATTAATTACAAAATATATATAGACAAAATTCGTGTTGGCCAGGGTGTCGGTAATCTTCTTTTTCGGTGTTGGTGATCTGTATGTCGGTGTAGAGTCTGTCGGAGCCAGTGCATGTGCTTGCCTGCCAGTATCACATGATTGTAAGGTTGCCATCAATGACAATACCTTCAATCACCTACAATGTCTCATTGGAGTGTGCATTTGCCAACAAATTAACCATAATTAATTAAATAATTAATATTTAGAAAATGATTAAAATGATTAAATGATGAAAGAATAGGAAATAGAATAATTAGTAAGATGATGAGGAAATATGAAATTAGAAGAATAAGATTAATTAAATTAATTAAATAATTATTTAACTAATTAGAAGAATAATTAGTACATGATCAATGAGACATTTTTAGGTGTCTACATTTTTCCCTCTTTGAGACAAAGTCGAAACAACATTGTTTCAAAGAAAACAAAAAATTCTGCCCCAGTATGCCCCGGTGATACTTAGGGTGTAATGCCCCCTCGAGAGATTGTTTGTGCATTAAAGACATGAATGATCTCTTGAAAAAAAAAAGAATGTGAGATGAAAGATAGAAGAATGGTTAGTTGATTAGAGATCAAGATAGGTGATGTGAAGATGATATTGAGATAGAATATGAGAGAATGAACCTTAGAATGAGATAGAATAATGTTATATGAGAGAAAATGATTTAGAAAGAAGATGATGAGAAAAGAATCAGCAAACTAGCAATAAAGCAAATGAGATGAAAATGAAATTGAATGATTCACAAACCTGTGTCATTATTTATTGCACAATATATATTCATCACTGAGCCTTATTATTGAATAATGGAGCTTAGCACATCAGGGTATAAGGAACCAAGATGTAAGATATCTCATTGTAGAAACAAACATGTAGCAAACAAGCAGCAAACAAAGAAAAAGATAATGCCCATCATAGCTCCTCTGGTCACTTGTGGACATCCCTGAGTAGCATAGGAACAATATCTATCGCCAAATGATAAAAGATAAAGACTAACCTGAACAAAATTCAGTAGCTATACTGACCTTGTGCCTTTGTTCTTAGTTGCTTGATGTGATGGTTGATAATGTCTGATCTCATAAAGTTGTAGACCCTGTTTAAGACTGACCTGTCTGATTTTGAGTGTATCCTCTTCTATTTAAGACAAGATAATGATCACTTTGATATGGATATGATACGCTTGATAAGACAGTTTGATCAGTTGATTGCAAATGTTTGACTGGATAGTCGTATCCTTTGTTAACTTCATGTGAAGTGTTTGCTGGATATCTGCTAGGGTATTTGTTTCTCACAAGTTATTTTATTGCAAGTTTTTCCGATTGATTGATTTTCGATTTTTAGTTCTTTTCCAAGAGCTTTTTTGATGTTTTTGGATTATGTGGATCGATATTTGAATTTTTTTGGTTGATTTTTTTAGGATCGTATTTGAATGTTTTTGGTTGATTTTTTCCAAGACGTTATATGGTTTTTTGGATTTTTTCAGGTCTGATTTTTTGGATTTTTTTAGGACTTTATCTGAATTTTTTTGGATGATTTTTTCAGGACTTTATATGATTTTTTGGATATTTTCAGGACTTTGACTGATTTTTTGGATTTTTTCAGGACTTTATATGATTTTTTGGATTTTTTCAGGACATTATGTGATTTTTTTGGATTTTTTCAGCTATGCCCTCAGTGTGCAGACCTGTATGACATGATGATCTGTAGAATGCATTTGGAGATAATGAATTTTTGACATGACCTATGTGAATGCAATATGCAGGATAAAGATGCATTTCCTATTCGAACAAGGTTGACTGTGTTTGTTTGTGCATTCATAATACACCAATTGAAATGGAGGTGCAAAACATTTTATAGATAAGCGGTCAATTGATCCCTAAGGCTCTTTGGAACATTCAACTCAACACACTTAGTGACTAGGATTTGCAAATGAAGATGCGGAAAACTTCCCCATTAATTCTTGAAACTTTGATCTTCTTTTGCCCATGTGTGTGCAGATGAGTTAATTTCTGCTCTTGTGCTCACTAAAGATCCTTAGCATCCTATATGACTAGCTACATGGATTATTCTAACTTCAAAAGAATCTCAAATAGAGCCTCGCTGCCAGCAAGCCTTGAGAGCTCCAACAAGGTTATAGACTGTAATTTCTCAAATATTGCTCCATTGCCAGTAGACGTTCATAGCCCTGATGGAGTTACTTGTATGTTCCCATAGTCAAGCTTTTTATCGCATTTGTATGCATGATATTTCAGTTATATATCATTGCTCTTTTTCCTTGAGATGGATATTTGGCATAGCTCTTTTTCTTTTTATTTTCTTGCCTTGACTTGTAAGTAATGAAACCTACTTGGGTGTAACAATTACAATGGTGCTGAAGTAGAATTTTAGATTTTTACTAGTCATATGATCAACTAGGTGTCTAGAATGAATTAGAGATCTTCTCAATGTGTGAAATAGAGCAATTGATAGATTGTGGGTTAGCAAGTCTCAAATAGTGAAATTGCTACCCAACCATAAGTAAAGTGTCGTCACAGGGTAATGTTAAAAATGAATGACCTTAGGACCTCAAAGATGTCATGTCTGAATATCTAAGAAAGGAAATGACCCTTGTTTCTCTTAAATGACAACAAATGATAATCTTGACAGTTACCTTGTTTTATTGATGTTGTTATATGAAAATGCAGAAACTATACGCCATGAAATCTATGAATACGATGTGCTTGAAAAAGAAACTATATGTAATGCAGTGTTTTGAATAAAATGGTATACAATGCGAGAAGTAAAACCTAAACTAACCCAGCCCTTAGGTATAATATCGTGTAGGTAGTTCATTGGTCTTTGTTTGAAGAGTCAGATAAAGATGTCTTTTTCAATAGGATATAAGGACTCAGCTGGGTGTATATGTTCAAAATCTCCAATGTCGATTTTATTAGTTTTACGATTTTGTGGATCATTGTAATTAAATCCAGCTCTAGAACCCATGAATTCAGGTATAGCCTTATCATTTTCAAAGAAATCCAATCGTGATAGGTTCTCTTGCCCCCAGTCTATCAAGTGTGGGTGTATGAGGCAAATTGATTCTAGTTCTGAAGTTGTGACATGAGCGGGTGTTATGCCTGTTTTTATTGATGCACTTGAAGAGGATGATGAAACCAACCAAGTGTTGATCTTATTAGCTGGTGTTATGCTTGTGCATGAAGAAGAAGATGAAACAATTTGAGTGTTGATTCCATTAGTTGGTGTCATGCTTGTTTTTGTTACCACTTTGGCATTTGATGATGCCACACATACAATTGTTGACAACTTGCTCTATGTAGTATGATCTGGATTGGTGATTTTATTGATAAGGGGTTCATGAAAAACTTGTGTAGAGGGATTGAGATCACTAGGAGAAATGGTAAGTTCATTTGAGAGGGAATATTGTGAAGAACATGGAGGATTAAGACATGGAGATGAAGGGATGGAGTGATCTTGATCAAGATTTGGAGAAATAATGGGATCTTGTTTAGGACATGAAGGTAAAGGTATGCTTTGATCTTTTCTTGGAAAAGGATTATTATGAAGGATGGAAGAGATGTCCTAATCTTGTTTAGGAGGTGGATGTTTGATGGGACTTGAAATGACACTTTGTTCTTGAGATGGAAGGGTTTGATTATGTATGGAATAGAAAAGAGCGAGGGGATCATCATAAGATTCTTTGTCGGTGGGATATTGATCAAAAATTGGGTAGGATGGAAGTGGTTGTTCTTGATCTTTATTTGTTTCAAGACTCATTTCTTCTGATTTTGGATCATCATCTTGACACGGGGAAGGAGTTTGGATATTCATGGGAGATTCTTGGAATGTTTCAACCTTTTGACTTGATGAGAAAGGATTTTGAATGAGACTCTCTAAATCATGACTTGGATTGGATTGGTTTTGTGCTATGGATACCCCTTGGGAGGTTGTGTTATTAGATAAACATGGTGTGGATTGGTCTTGTGTGACTTCAGGGGATGATGAAATGGTGGATAGATATGGTTGATTTAGGCTTTGGTTGAAAAAGATTTGATCTTGGTTGAAAGGAGTATGATTTCGGATGAAAGATGTTTGATTTTGTTTGAATGAATTTTGATTTGGACTTTGGCTGAAGGAGGTTTGATTTTGGTTGGAAGAGGTTTGAATATTGGGTTGCTGTGAGTTTTGTTTTGGACTTTGGTTGAATGGGATTTGATTTGGTTGAAAGGGGTTTGATTGTTGGGTTGGTGTGAATTTTGATTTGGAATTTGGTTGAATGGGGTTTGATTTTGGTTGAAAGGGGTGTGATTGTTGGGTTGGTGTCAATGGTATGATTGATACAGTGGGTTGAAAGAAAAAGAAAGTTTACATGACTCTAATGTTGGTTGAACTGAGGTAGGAATGATTTTATTGAAGAATGAAGGTTGGCATGTTTGAATGGTCTCACAAGAAGAAGAAGGTTGGTCTAATACTAATCCCCTTGTGTTCATCACTTCTCTCATCATGTTTTCTAACCAGCCCCTATGGTTGTCAAGACTAGCCATGTCTATCACTTGTTGTTGCAAAGTTTTGATTTGTTGAGATAATATTTCTAATGATGGTGATGGAATAGGAATGGAAGGGATGAATCCTCCACCTTCCCTACCAAATGTATAATTCCAATCCATGATGTTTTCTTGTTTGGTTTGGACCTAGGATCGGAAAAATGTAAGATGTTTTCTCCATTTCTCTGATTGTGACAATGTTTGATTGAACTTGACCAACTTGTTTGAGTTGAGGTTGAGTTTGACTGATCCTTTGATTGTGTTTTGGACGTTTGGGGTATGACTTTCTAGGATGATTATGCAACTGATGATGAACTAAGACAGATGTATATGAAGTTTAGACAAGGATGCATATGAGGATGATAATGAGGACTATGCCACAACTATGGACGATAATGAAGACGTGAATGATGACTATGCAAGGACTTAGGATGATAATGAGGATGTAGGTGGGACTATGTAAAGACTTAGGATTATAATGAGGACGTAAGTGGGACTATGAAAAAGATGTAGGACGATAATGAGGACGTAAGTGGGACTATGCAAAAGACTTAGGATGATAATGAGGACGTAAGTGGGATTATGCAAAAGACTGCCTAGGGTGGCAAGTATGTAAGGACTTTAAGTTTTTGGTTTCAAAATGGACTTTGTTTTCTATAACTTCATGTGTGGGACAATGTTTTGTAGTTTTCCAAATCAGAGAACAGTTGTTGGGAGGTATGTATAGCTGACTAACTCAATTTTCATAGAATCTCAAAAAATTCAAAGATACGTAGGATAGGGCTTGAAATAGCCCAAATGACTAGCTCAATACTGTTCTAGCACAACGATACATAAAAAATCATGAAATACAATCTTAGGTTGGAAAGTGGACACCATTCAATGAGGCCCCCGCAGCAAAATACCGAAACAAGACGAACATATAGAGAGTCTGGTAGCATTACCTCCACTCCACGGCACACACTTCTTAGGCATGTCAGTCTCTCTTACCCTGAAGATCCAAAGATCTTATAGTTGAGGGATTCTTGTATCATAGTGTAAGGTACATGAAGGGAATCTATGGGGTACGATCCGCACTCCCGAAATCACTGAATGTAGGATTTTTGGCAACTAAATTAGTTCATAGTATTAGGTTTTGAGGGATCCCGATCCAACGACGTATTCTCAAAGCAAGCCACTTAAGACTTTAGTTGATCTTATTGGTGCAGGGAAGGCCCCCACATACGTCGAATTCACTCAACACTCTAGCTACCTGACCAGTATACTTATATAGCGGCTTGAAAAACCCGCTCGAGAGTACACTGGGAGAGATGATATCCCCAACGCATCCCAATTCGAAGTACCTTTGTGGGGTGATGAAATTCCTAGTCAAAGATACCCCTCACTACGTAGAATAAAATAAAAATTGGGAGTCGTTGTCACCTTCTTCCTTTCTCCCAAGACCCCGAAGGCGGGTGGAAAGTCAGTTAATGCAACAGTAGGCCCACCCCAAAACACGATAAAAAAAATTTACCTTAAGAAAAAAGAAATATGATTTAATCTTATGCAGCCTAATTCACGTTCGTTTTATAGCCCAAATTTAGGTGTTGAATACGCATGTGCGTGTCCATTTTAAACACCAAATCAAAATATGAAGGCATACATGTCAATTTTAACCATTTGTTGATTTTAAGCACCAAAAGACAAGGTGTGAGATGCATGCATGTCAATTTTAAATGTTGTTGATTTTAAGCACCAAAAGATGAAGTGTGGGAGCATGCATGTCAATTTTAACCAGATTTGTTTTAAGCACCAAATTGAAGTGTGAAAGCATGCATGTCAATTAATGTTTAGAAAATGATTAAAATGATTAAATGATGAAAGAATAGGAAATAGAATAATTAGTAAGATGATGAGGAAATATGAAATTAGAAGAATAAGATTAATTAAATTAATTAAAGAAATAAAGAATTATTTAACTAATTAGAAGAATAATTAGTACATGATCAATGAGACATTTTTAGGTGTCTACATTTGCCCCTCTTTGAGACAAAGTCGAAATGACATTGTTTCAAAGAAAACAAAAAATTTTGCCCCAGTATGCCCCGGTGATACTTAGGGTGTAATGCCCCCTCGAGAGATTGTTTGTGCATTAAAGACATGAATGATCTCTCAAAAAAAAAAAAAATGTGAGATGAAAGATAGAAGAATGGTTATTCTATTTCCTATTCTTTCATCATTTAATCATTTTAATCATTATCTAAATATTAATTATTTAATTAATTATGGTTAATTCCTCCATTTTTAATTCCTTTAATTTAAATAATCTTTATTATTTAACTAAAGTCCATTTCCAGCGTAATTAAATAGTTTCTTTAAATTATTTAATTAACTAATTGATTCTTCTAGTTCTTCTAATTTCATTTTATTTAAATTCTTCTAATTTCATTTAATTTCTTATTCTTCTAATTTCTTCCAAATTCAAATACATGTGCATGATTTCAAAAACCAAATCGAAAATCAAAGTTAAGCTCTAAATATATTCAAATACTAAATTGAATTAATAAATTCAATTATTTGAATAAATATCATGCAAAGATTAAATTGAAAATCTAAGTTAAAATGCAAGCACATGCTAAATTAATTAATTAAATCATTTATCTCTTCAACTTCTATTTCCATCTTTCAGTTAGCTTTTTTTAAATTAAGCTTTATGTGTCATCTTCTTTATTTCCTCCAATCATTCTTTTTCTTCCTTCAGTCATCTTTTTCTCAATCAGTTGACTCCTTTAATCTATTCAATCTATTATGTTTCACTCCTACAATCAGCAATTCAACTATCAATTTTCATGTGAGCTCACCTGAGTTCCACCTCTTGATCAATCTGTTCCACCTTTCAATCAATCTTCTCCAAAAATATATAAATTGAGAATTTAATCTCCATTTTCAATCCTCCTCAATCTTGAACAATTACTCTAAATCATGAACTTTGAATCTTTGTGTCACTTGCAGGTTACCATGCAATATCTGAGAGCCATCATACCACAGAGAGGAGAAGAGAAAATATCAAGAAATAAGAATTATAATAATTCAATGAAACTCCCTACTCCAAGATTGCATATCTCTTCCATTGCTCTTCTCTTCTCTATGGTATTATGGCTCTCAGATATTGCACTAGTAACCTGCAAGTGACACAAAGATTCGAAGTTTGTGATTCAGAGTAATTGTTCAAGATTGAGGAGGATTGAAAATGGAGATTAAATTCTCAATTTATAGATTTTTGGAGAAGATTGATTGAAAGGTGGAACAGATTGATCAAGAGGTGGAACTCAGGTGAGCTCACATGAAAATTGATAGTTGAACTGCTGATTGTAGGAGTAAAACTCAATAGATGGAATAGATTAATTGAGTCAACTAATTGAGAAAAAGTTGATTGAAGGAAGAAAAAGAATGATTGGTGGAAATAAAGAAGATGACACAAAAAGCTTAATTTAGAAAAAGCTAACTAAAAGATGGAAATAGAAGTTGAAGAGATAAATGATTTAATTAATTAATTAATTTAGCATGTGCTTGCATTTTAACTTAGATTTTCAATTTAATCTTTGCATGATATTTATTCAAATAATTGAATTTATTAATTCAATTTAGTATTTGAATATATTTAGAACTTAACTTTGATTTTCAATTTGGTTTTTGAAATCATGCACATGTATTTAAATTTGGAAGAAATTAGAAGAATATGAAATTAAATTAATTAAAGAATTAAAGAATTATTTAACTAATTAGAAGAATAATTAGTACATGATCAATGAGACATTTTTAGGTGTCTACACTACCCATTTCTTCAAGTTATATTTCTTCTCTTTCTCTTCATTGAACATTGCCACAAAATGTTGGAATGGGGTTTGAGCATCTTCAATTGTACCTTGATGTGTTTTCTTGCCCAAATCAATCCTCTTAATGACATAATCACTATCTTGTACTTTGTCAAAGTTTGTATCTGGAGGAGGAATGGCCATTTCAACATATTTGTTCTTAGATTGATCTATCCTCAACCTACACAAAGTCTTGGCCTTTTTTGTGACCTTGGGCTTAACTGGTACCAGTTAGTTGAAATCAAAGTTATCAGTGGAGATAGTTTTCTTCTTCCTCTTAGGAGCATTGGACACTAGTCAAGGTGGTAAATAATTGTCTTCATCTACTCCAGAAGTCAAAACCTGAGTTGCCAACTCCTAAGACTGAATGTTGGTAGTGACAATAGTGGGTGGATTGGAAATATTAGAAACCTTAGGAGGAACATGGGTTTCTGACATAAACTTATTAAAATCTTCCAACATAGAAGATGTGACCTTAGACAAACTGGGAAGGAACACAGTTTCTAAGTTGTCATGAGGTGTATCAAGGGTTGTCTCACTTGTGGAAGTAGATGAAATAACATGCAATTCAGGAACTTATGAAGGCATTGACATAGTAGTACTTAAAGGAATTGCATCAGAGATGGAGATTGAACTAGTACCTATGATATCACATGATGAAGGAGGAATGCCTTCATGTGTCTCTTAAGACAAGGAAGTACTTGGGATTTTAGGTAATCCCTCCTCATTGAACTCTCCTTCTTCTTGCTCTTGTTCATTGTTTGGCTCATCTTCTTGTTGAAATTGTTCATCTTCATTTACTTCTTCTTCTTCGTCAACTTCATCAGGAATTTGAGTCTCTTGTGTTTAAAACTCACCTTGAGCTTTACCTTTTCCAATGATAAATTTGAATTTGGGACCCTTGGGAGTTACAGGTTCTTGCCTATTCTTGATCCTTAATTTAGAAGTCTTTCCTTTGGGACCTGCAACATCTTCTTCAAATGACTCAGTTTGGAAAGGCTTTGTCTGCACACCATGTAGGTTTAATGAAGCAATGGTATTATCAACAATTTTTTGACATCATTTCCTTATAGAAGTGTTCTCCTTTTGGGACCATTGTATGGGAGGTAGAGGTAATCCAACAACTTTATTTCTTTCATATGCAAGATCTAGTATATCACCATCTTCTTCAAGATCTTTGGGAACATCAACAAGATCAAATTTTTCAAATTGTTCTACTGTCAAACAATAGTAATCCATTTTGCAGATATCCTCTTTAGTCCTAAAATCTACCCACACATCTTCAATTTGGTGGATATGTGTGTAGTTCTTCTTAATCTTATTTTTCATACCCCTATAGTCAAAGAAATTTTTGACCTTTGATGAATTTCATGGTCACTCATCTCATTTCCTCCTCCATGGCACAGGCCTTGTAGATGGAATTGATAGAATATCTCCTTATAGAGATGAAGAATTTCAAACTTGTCTTATGAGCTCTAGACTAACGCTTATGAATGGAAATAATTTGACGAGCCATCTCCATAAGGATGATCTTATTAGGTGGATATCTTGGGAGCATGAATGGTTCCCTATCAAAACACCCAATTTTGATATATGTGAAAGTAAGAAACTAAAGGAAAATGCAACCATATTCACTCACCACTTTCCATGCTTCATCTGACACTTTTTTTTAAAGCTCCTTGTCAAACAAACACATGTCATGAGAAAAGAAAGCATAATTTATCCTCCTGAAATGATGTAACTCTTTGAGAGAGTCAACCGAGAGAAGTACTTGTAAATAGGAACTTGACTCTTGTCACCTATAGTTAATAACCCTAGAAAATACCTCATTGAGGAGGCTGCATACACAACATAAGAAGTCATATAAAATTTCAAGGTGGTGGGCACCTTGGTCAGTTGTTCACATGGGGAATTTGCAATTTGTTTGCCCCAGAAGATCTTCTTCTTATTTCACCTTATGACATGGATGTATTAATACATCCACTTGTGGTAGGTATTGGAAGTCAAACGGCCTTTTACTCTACTAAGAAGAGTAATCATATCATTGACCTCCTCAATGAAGTCACAGCGATGAAGAGTTTCAGGCCATCTTGAAATGCTAGGCCTAGGGGTCTTCAACCAATTATCATTTATATTCCTCTGACACTTCTCTGAATTATTATCAAAGTATGCCACTATTGACTACATAATAATATTTACATATTGATCTATAGGTGAATATTTGAAGATGGTATCAAAGAAATCCTCATCTAGTTTAATGAGTGTTTTATTTCCACCCACATCTGTAACAAATCTAGTGGAAGGATCATACCTGTTGGCTAAAGCCAACACAAACTTTGGATTCTGCATGGACATGGGAAAAGCAGCTACTAAATGTATCTGGTGAAGGGGCACTTAGAAATTTGTTTTGTTGAGTTTGTTTCCAGGATGTTGGAATCATGTTTTTAGTTTTGTAATAAGGCCAAGAGGCCATAGAGTGTGTTCTCAAATAATTGTACTAGCCCTAAGAGTCTTTGTTTGGCCAATGTTGGCATGTGAGCTCTTAAGGGTGCCAGGCAGAGCACTTAATAGGATAAGTTGTTTTTGGGTTAATGTATGTTGGTTGATATTGTTTTGAATTTTTTAAGGTCATGTGAGTCATGTGAAAGTGACCAAGTTGGGGTTTGAGCAAAGTTGCTCACCTATGCAACAAATTGAAAAAGCCGCAAAAGTTGCTCACAACAACTTTGCAATATTTTTCATACACCAATGGTTAGTTAGTTGTGAGCATTTGTAACTACTCCAAGTCCAGTATAAGGCTTTGAAAGACCGATGACAAATAGTTGTTGAAGGGTGTTGAAGATCTAAAGCAAATAAACAAGTTTTGGTTTCCCATTTGTGTGTGTTCTACTAAGTTTTTGTTGTTCTTTGGATGTTTGTATGACCTATACGGATTGATCATCCCAAATCAAGGATTTAGATTATTAGTGTGGTGTCTTACCTTCATTTTTTTTTTGATTTGGAGTCTTGAGTGTTGTAGTTTGTGAATAAACTTCATTTTTTTTGTAGGCGGGTTTAAGAGCCCTAAAAACCATGGTTTTGAGAGTAAAATGGCTCCAACCTAATGTTCCAAGGTGGATTTCCTCTCTAAAGAAATGTGGAATATTAGTTTGCCATGGTTATATCACCAATATTTAATGTATGTTATTTGTTCTAGTATAAGGGAACTCAATTAGCTATAAACAAAGAAGAGCCTACTAAAGAGGTAGATTAGATACAAGACCTACCTCCAAGACAACTAGTGACATTGGACTACATTTTGGACTCCAAGATTGTCAAAAGGACTAGGAAAGGAGTCTATAGAGACTATTTGGTTAAATGGATAGGTCTCCTTGAATCTGAAGCTACATGGATGTCTGAAGGAGATATATTGAAGCATGGAACCACTGTTCAAGCCCTATCCACTCAAGGGACTTGATATTTTCCTACCCCGGGAGTATGGTACAGGGGCACTTAGCAATTTTTTTTGTTGATTTTGTTTCCAGGATTTTGGAATCATTTTTTTAGTTTTGTAACAAGGCAAAGAGGCCATAGAGTGTGTGCTCAAATGATTGTAAGGGCCCTAAGAGTCTTTGTTTGGCCAATGTTGGCATGTGAGCTCTTAAGGGTGCCAGGTAGAGCACTTAATAGGATAAGTTGGTTTTGGGTTAATGTAGGTTGGTTGATGTTGTTTTGAAGTTTTTAAGGTCATATAGGTCATGTTAAAGTGACCAAGTTTGGTTTTGATCAAAGTTGCTCACCTATGCAACAAATTAAAAAAGTTGCAAAAGTTTCTCACAGCAACTTTGCAACATTTTTCATACACCAATGGTTAGTTGGTTGTCACACTTGGTTGTGAGTGTTTGGAACTACTCCAAGGCCAGTATAAGGCTTGAAAAGACTGATGAAAAATAGTTTTTGGAGGTTGTTGAAGATCTGAAGCAAATAAACAAGTTTTGGTTTCCCATTTGTATGTGTTCTATCAAGTTTTTGTTGTTCTTTACAAGTTTGTATGACCTGTATGGATCGAGCATCCCAAAATGGGGACATGAATTATTATTATGGTGTCTTACCTTCATTTTTTTAATTATTTGGAGTCTTTAAGTGTTGTAGTTTGTGAATAAAATCCATTTTGTTGTAGGCGGGTCCAAGAGCCCTAAAAACCAAGGTTTTGAGAGTAAAACGGCTCTAACCTAACGTTCCAATGTGGATTTCCTCTTTGAAACCATGTGTAATATTATTTCGCAATATATTTTATGTTTTTTTTTTTTTGAGTCAAAGGAAGCCAAATCAGAGATTTTCCACCATACCCTAAGCTTGGCATGTTGAGTTGGCAAGGGTTAGGAATCATAGATAACAAGCCCTAATTGGGTGAGTCTAGCGGGTGAAGGAGAAGTATGATTGGTTTGGAATTATATATGGAAGTACAGACCCCAAACTATCATTAATTCACTTAGGCAATCAAACTAGTGAAGGAGTTTTGATCAATCCCTATCTTTAAGGCCTGGAAACAGGCAATTAGGCCTAGTTAACCGGTAAGGGTTAGATATGTTAGTGAGCAAACCCACCTCCAATTTTGAGATATTGTATGTAAACCCCAAAAGGGTTTTTGTAATGTAAAAAAATTCATATGGTTTTTTAGGAAGTTTAACCGGTAAATGTAGAATACCTCGTTGATAGGGCTACTAGAACCGGTTAGGCCTAAAAGTGCAGTTTGTTTGTAAAACACCAAAACGGTAAGTGTCGAAAGCTCTTGAGTAAGTACTAGGGTTGGGAATCCATCCAAATTAATCCATCCCAATGTTTGTATTGTGGGGAATCAAGATCCTATAGTAGAGGGGTTGAACTCTCAAGTTGAGTGTGAAAGAGAGTGGGAAAACAAGGTCTTTGAAGCAAGAAAATGGAACTCACAAAACAACAAGATCTTATCCTAGCCTAACGAAATTGGGAAGTTTAGAGAGGGTAAGTCTTGAAGACCCTTGGAGGGTGTGAGTTTTAGAATCATTGGATGGTTCTTGTGTAGCTTGGAAGAGATACTTAGATAAGGTAGTACAAACCGGTGAGAGATAATCCACTCTACATCATATTGGTATCAGAGCCAATTGATTGAACAAAGTGGTGTATGTCAGACCCATAGTTAGAGTCACAACCCAGCAGCATTCCACCAAAGGCAATGAGCCAAGAGGCTATTAGGAAGTTGGTCCAAGATATGCTTAGGGAAGCCTGAGAGCAAGAAACTAAGAAAGGCAAGGGCAAGGTCACTGAATGGAGTGATGAAACTGATGATGAAGATGTAGATGTGATAGGAGTCATAATAGAAAAGAATGAGTTGGGCAAAGATCAACAAATCTTCTTGGATGCCCTCAAGTCATCAATAAACACAACATAGAAGGTTTACCTATATACAATGGAAGCGTATATGGCGAAGAGTTATTGGATTGGATAGAAGCCTTGAACAATCATTTCAAATACAAGGAAGTTGCAGAAGAAAAGAGGGTCAATTTGGCCAAGTCAAGATTGAAGGGATTATCCCTAGTGTGGTGGAACATGATGCAAGAAGAAAGAGAACAAACCAGGAGAAAGAAGATCATCTCTTGGGGGAGAATGAAGATGATGATTAAAACTCAATTCTTACCTATAGATTATGAGGTGAAGATGCACAAGAAGCTGCAGAATCTGAAACAAAGAGAAATGGATGTGGGTACCTATACAAAGGAGTTCAACAAACTTACCCTAAGAGATAGGAAGCAAGAGGAAGAAATGGAGAAGGTTGCAAGGTACTTAAATGGCCTTAGACAAAAAATTCAAGATGAGATTAGCATGATAGCACCTGGCACAGTCCATAAATGCTTTCAGTTAGCCTTGAGAGCAGAAGATAAGATCAGAAGGAGAGGTCAACATAATCAAAGGGGCAGAGGTGGTAGAGGTTATAGAGGAAGAGGAACCTTTGGAAGGAGCTATAATCCTAGCAAGAATGATGAAGGAAATCAATCAGAGAACAGTGGTGATTATTCTAACAAAGGAGGATATTTTAGAGGCAACTCTAGAGAGAGAAATAACTATAGAGGCAGATTTGGCAATTCGGGAAGAGGAACCACAGTCTTCACTAGCAAATTCTACCATTTTCATCAAGTAGGGCATACCATGAGTCGGTGTCCTAAAAAAAATTCAAGCTCTCACATGGGAGACATGAGAACTCAGTTGGTGCAAGAAGAGGATTGTCAAAGTGTTACCTCACTAATCAGCAAGGCAGGACCAATTCTAGATGGAGAGAGAATGATGCTAAGAAGGACCTTGTTGAAGGTACCATAGTCCAAAGAACCTACACAAAGGAAGACACTGTTCAAAACCACCTGCAGATCTCATGATAATATTTATAAAGTTATAGTAGATTCAAGGTCTACTAGGAACATTGTAGCAGTTGAAATAGTAGATAAACTAAAATTGAAAAGGTTGCCACATACCACCCCCTATAAGGTATCTTGGTTGAGTAAGGGTCAGCATGTGCTTGTAAATGAGCATAGATTTTGAAATAGGAGATTACAATGATAGTGTTCTATGTGACATATTACCCATGGAAGCATGTCACTTACTGTTAGGAATCCCTTGGCAGTATGATTTCAAAGCCATACATGTTTGGGAGAAGAATTCTTATGTTATCACGAAGGAGGGTAGAAAGTTTTGAATGGATCCCTTGATTAATCAGGGTGAAGAAAGACATGTTGGATCAAGTTTTATGTTTCTTGGTGAGAAAGAGTTCTTGAAATTGTTGAAGCATAAACAAAACCAAAGATTTTCTCTTATAGTGAAACCCAAAGAAGAGACAAAGACTGAAACCAAACCAGTGATACCTCAAGAAATGCAGACCTTACTAGACTAGTACAAAGACATAGTTGTCAATGAGATTTCGGATGCCTTACCCCCTATGAGAGATATTAACCATCAAATAGACCTCATATCTGATTCAACTTTTTCAAACAAAGTTGCTTACAAAATGACACCCACTCAAAATGAGGAAATAGCAAAGCAAATGCAGGAATTGCAAGATAAGGGGTTGATAAAGAAGAGCTTAAGTCCATGTGCAGTGCCTACTATTTTGGCACCTAAGAAAGATGGTAAGTGGAGGGTGTGAATTGATTCAAGGGCCATAAACAAAATTACAATTAGATACTGGTTTCCAATGACGAGGATTAGGGATCTAATGGACTACCTAGGTGGAGCTTGCTACTTTTCTAAGGTGGATTTGAAATCAGGCTATCATCAAATTAGGATCAGGCCTGGTAATGAATGGAAGACAACCTTTAAAACAAATGAGGGGTTATATGAATGGTTGGTGATGCCCTTTGGGTTCACAAATGCACCTAACACCTTCATGACACTCGAGAATGAGGTTCTTGTAGAGTTCATTGGTAAGTTTGTCATTGTTTATCTTGATGACATTCTAATTTTTAGTGGGTCAAAGGAGGAGCATATCAAACATCTGAATCAATTTTTGAGGAAGCTACATCAAGAAAATTTGATGATCAACTTGGATAAATGTGAGTTTTTCAAAAATAAATTGGTGTATCTTGGTTTTGTAGTTTCTCAAGGTTGTTTAAAAATGGATCCATCAAAAGTGGAAGCAATAGTAAAGTGATCTACTACTAATTTAGTAGGAGATGTAAGAAGTTTCCATAGTTTAGCTTCTTTTTATAGTAAATGCATTAGAGGTTTTAGCCATGTGTGTACACCTATCTTTAACACCATCAAAGGTGGGATAAAATGTCAGTTTAAGTGGACTAGTGTAATAGACAAAGGGTTTGAGTTGTTAAAACAAAAGGTAGCAGAACTTCCTTACCTTAGGCTCCCTAATTTCAGTCATTTCTTTACTGTGGAGTGTGATGCTAGCAAGTTGTCTATAGGGGCCATTTTGAGCCATGAAGGTCACCCGGTTGTATTTTTCTCTGAGAAGCTCAATGAGGCAAAACAAAAGTATTCTACCTATAATCTAGAGTTATATGCTACGGTGCAAGCATTCGAGAAGTGGTGGAATTATTTGTTACCTAAAGATTTCATAGTCTACACTGATAATCATGCACTTAGTTTTTTGAATGGGTAGGAAAATTTGAATCAAAGACACCTCAAGTGGGTTGAGTATTTGTAGGCCTACACCTTTTCCATCAAACACAAGAAATGATTCACTAATAAGGTATCAGGTGCCTTAAGTAGAAGGGTTCTAACAATCCAAGAAGTACATCTACAAAGTGTGGGGTTAAATGACCTCAAAGATCTCTACCAGGGTGACAAAGATTTTGGTGAAGCATATGATGTTTTCTCAAAGTTTGTTGATGCTTGTCATGTTGCCTATTCTGATTTTATATTGTGCGGGAAGGCTTATTGTTTAAAGGATGCCTACTTTGCATACCACAGTGCTCTATGAGATACAATGTCATCAAGGAGAAGCATCAAGGCAGTCTAAGTGGACAATTTGGTCTTCACAAGACCTTAGAGCAGGTTGGCAGGTTCTACCATTGGCCTAGACTACAGCCAGATGTTAGAATATTTGTGGAGAAATGTGATATTTGTCAAAGGGATAAGGGTACTTCCAGCAATGCAGGTTTATATCAGCCTCTAGCCATACCAACAAGGCCATGGAAGTGTGTGATTATGGACTTTGTTCTTGGTTTACCTAGAACTCCAAGAGGATATGAAAGTGTCTATGTCATAGTGGATAGATTCAGTGAGATGGCACACTTTGTGCCTTGAAAATGCACTAATGATGCCTCCTACATAGCAGGGTTGTTCTTCAAAGAGATTGTAAGGATCCATGGTTTACCACTTAGTATTGTGAGTGATAGAGATATAAAATTTGTGAGTCACTTTTGGTGAACCTTGTGGAAGAAAATTGGTACTAACCTTTCTTTTTCATCTACATACCATACACAATCTGATGGTCAAACTGAAGTAGTAAATAGGTCCTTGGTTAATTTACTGAGATGTCTCACCAAACAACATGGTCAAGTTTGGGAACTAGTATTGGGACAAGCAGAGTATGCCTACAATGACTCTGTCAATAGAAGCACAGGTTGGAGTCCATTTGAGATTGTACATGGATGTCATCAAAGGGGTATCTTAGAAGTTAGAGACATCAGTTCTATGTGATGGTATGATGAAATAATAAGTATCTGGTAGATTAGTGAGAGGGGGGTGAATCAATAAATAGAAAAATTGATACAAACTTTCCAAACTCAAACTCAATCACACAAAGTAAACTAATCAATGAAATATCACTCTCAAGATCAATACTCATAGGAATACCGGTTGATTATTACAACAACTTAACAATAAACAACATTTAACTTGTAAACATCCAAATGCTTTATCATATTCCAATGTTTTATTTCTCAATGCTTCCGCTTATCATGCCTTATTAGAAATAGTTAAGTAGTTAATCAAATCAACCATAAGATCATAACCACAAAAACATTCACCACATAACACAAGTATTTATACATGGAAAACCCAAATAGGTAAAAACCACGGTGAGATGGAACTCACAAGATAATATCTAAACTCCTTTGAAGTTCACCCTATTAGGAGCCAAGCCTGTTAAAGCTTTTATAAAAGTCATGTTAAGAACTCATCCTGTTAGGAATCACCTGGTTAAGGGATTGACTACAAATGCCTTGTTAGAAGAAAATACCTTGTAAGGAGTAACCTCAGTAGAGGATTTGAAAATCCAATCTAATGGACCACCTTGTTAGAGGATTTAATAAGTAACCAGACTTGTTAGAGCTTACCTAATTAGGGGACTTCAATTCTACTATAATTGTTAGAAAACAATATAAGTTTGCTTGATTTGATCCATTTAAGCTTCTATCTACCTTTACTCAAACTGTGGACTCATTATTTGGTTCGGCAACCATACACTCAACTGATTTCAGCCAACTCTTGCCAACACTAAACAAAACAACTTCATCGACCTTAAATACAAATTAATTAGGTCAATAACACAACAAAAATCTAATCCTCTCATTGAGGGTAGAAACAAGTCAGTTCAAGTATGACCATTGGATTTCATAGTAATCTATACACATCAATCAAGAAAACCCCAACTGCTCCTTGATTACTACTTCATCGATCTCAGTAACTCATCATGCGCTTTGCATTAGATGCAATACACTTTTCTCATTCCCTAGACAAAAAAACAAACGCACCAAAACAATATGAACTTGTCTTTATACAATGACTATACATGTCACCATTAGATCATAAACCAACATAACCAATTCAACAAACTTAATCAGTTAGGGTTTAGCAAAAATAACTAGTAGGGTTTTACCGGTTACATTACATAGAAGGGTTTAACCTTGTACAACAGTTACTAGTTCAACTCACAAAGGTACATACTGGTTTACAGTATCCTTCACAAAGCTCTCCCTACCGGTTACAAGACAATATCAACAATAACAACAATATCAGCAATATAATTACTGGTTCAATTGACATCAATCAAAACATAATATATCATTAATGCAATCTTCATACAAATGCCAACAATCTCCACCTTTGGCATTGATGGAAATACAAATATCAACACCATTTCTTGTTGTTGTGATTGTGAATAGGAACCCTGGTTTACATTACCAAGTATTCACATGCTCTCTCTATCTTCAGTCTGTCATGGGTTTTCCTTCCCATTATCACATAATTCTTCTCCCCCTTTGAAAGCAATGCCAAATTGAAAGTAAAACATGTAATGTTAAATTCACTATGCATCAACAACATACTACAACTTGATGCTCCCCCTATGGAATACGCCCACTTCTACACCAACCCTTGTAAAATTCTGCAAGTAATTCAGGAACTCATGGAGTCAACATCATGCTCAACTAACTTCATGAAGAGGGACAACCCCTAACTGCCTTCTAAGATACTCAAAAGTATTCTTAGGTAGAGGTTTGGCAAAAATATCTGCAAGCTGCTCCTTGGTAAAAACATGCTCTAAGATAACATCTTTACTCTAAACTTTCTCCCTCAAGAAATGATAATTCAATTCAATGTGCTTAGTTCATGTGTGCAAAACATGATTCGTGGAAATATTTATGGCACTTGTATTATCATATAATATCTTTATAGGTTTTGAAATCTTCATCTTAAAACCTTCCAAAATGTGCCTCATCCAAATAGCCTGTGTGCAATTTATATAAGCTGCAACATACTCAGCTTTAGCAATACATTGTGAAGTACAACTCTGCTTTTTACTACTCCAGGAAACAAGCCTTCCTCCAAGAAAAAATGCTCCACCGGTTGTGCTTTTCCAATCATCAAAATTTCCTACCCAAACATCATCTGTGTATGCCTTCAAATCAAGGTTTCCTCCATATGGATACCATAATCCATAGTCAACAGTGCCTTTTAGGTATCTATAGATTCTCTTGGTTGCTTCAGGTATGTTTCCTTAGGATTCTTCTGGAATCTAACAACTATGTCAACCGCATGGGCTGTGTTCAGTCTATTGTGAACAACATAGTGCAATTTTCCAATCATTGACTTGTATTCCTTCTCATCAACGGACTTAGATTCATCTTTCTTGGACAACTTACAACCTATAACCATTGGTGTCCCAACTGGTTTACAGTTACTAATGCCAATTTCTTCAAAACCTCTTTCACATACTTAGACTGTGTAATGAAAATACCATTCTTCATTTGTGGTATCTGCAAGCCTATGAAAATTTGAATTTCCCCTACTAAAGACATTTCAAACTCATTTTTCATTTCCTCTGCAAAACTGTTGCTCATGACATCATTACCTCCAAATATAATATCATCACCAAATACTTCACTCACCAGTATTTCATCTCCTTCAAACTTGAGCTATATGTTCTTATCATCATTGGTTCTCAAAAAGCCTATCTTCATCAAATGTGTATGAAGCCTTTCATACCATGCTCTAGGTGCCTATTTTAATGCATATAAAGCCTTATGCAATCTGCATACCATGTCTTTCTCATCAGTCAAAGTATAACCATTTGGTTGCTCTATGTATACCTCTTCTTCCAATATCCCATTCAAAAATGCAAATTTAACATCCCTCTGATATACCTTGAACTTCTTATGGGCTGCAAATGCAAGTAAAGTTCTGACACCTTCCAATCTTGCTACTAGTGCAAAAGTTTTGGCATAATCTTCTCCTTCTTCTTGTCCATAACCCTTGCAGACCAATCTTGCCTTGTTGCGAACTACAACACTATCTTCATTCAACTTGTTCCTGTACACCCATTTAGTACCTATAACATTCTTATTTACCGATCGGGGTACTAGGGTCAAAGTGTTGTTCTTCTCAACTTGATCCAATTCCTCCTCCATAGCTTTAACCCAATGATCATCACCAAATTCTTCCTTAGCAATTCTTGGTTCAATGGTGGAGATCATACAAGAATTTTCTTTGATTCTTCTTCTAGTTAGTACTCCAGCATCCTTATCTCCAATAATTTGCTCAGGATTGTGATTCAATCTCACATATCTAGGAATAACATGATCATTATCTTAAGGTTCAACTTCTTCATTGTCATCTTCTTCTTCAAAATTTATCTGTTACGGTTAGACCGGTGCATCAAAATTTTCTTTGTGGGTTTCAAATTTCACAGTTTTTGGTTCCAAAAACAAAATGCAAGGTTCTTCATCCTTTTTCTCTGAACTGGTTCCTTCTGAGACTTTAGGAAATTCATCCACTCAAACATTAGCACTCTCAACAATTCTCTTTGTCTGGTTGTTAAAACATTTGTAGGCCTTACTCTTGGTGGAATACCCAAGAAATATACCTTCATCACTCTTAACCTCAAATTTTCTAATGTAATCACCTCTTTTAATAAAGCATTTGCATCCAAATATCTTAAAATATCTTACATCAGGTGATCTTCCATACCAATATTCATAAGGAGTCTTTTCCTTACCTCTCTTTACCAGAACCCGGTTCATTGTGTAGACAGTTGTGCTAACAACTTCTCTCCAAAAGTTTTTCACTACACCTCCATGTATCAACATTGTCCTAGAAACTTCAACAACTGACCAGTTGTTCCTTTATGTGATACCATTTTGTTGTGGTGTCCTCGGTGCAGAAAGTTATCGTTTCATACCATTCTCTTCACAATACCTAGTGAATTCCTGAGAAGTAAATTCACCGCCTTGATCTATCCTCAAATATTTTATCTTCTTACCACTCTCTTTGTCAACTAAGGCTCTGAATGCCTTGAACTTACCAAAATCTTCATTCTTATCTTTCAAGAATGTGACCCACATCATCCTTGAGAAATCATCAGTGAGAATCATGAAATATCTATCACCTTAAATTCTTTTTGTTCTTATTGGTCCACAAAGATCTATATAAACCAAATCTAACAAGTGCTCTGCTGAAAAGGATTTTCTTTTGAAAGTTGAAGAAGTCATGTTTCCTAACTGACATTCTTTGCAAAGAGCATTAACCAGTTTGTCTAACTGAGGCAAACCTCTCACTATCTTGGACTTACTCACTTTAACAATGTTATCAAAGTTTATATGACAAAATCTCCTATGCCAAATCCAGCTATCATCTATTTTTGCAATAAAATAGTTGCTAACTTTATAATTAAGATGAAACGGGTTACATTTAGTTTGTTTCCCAGTCGCAATCAATTCACCTTTGTTGTCAAAGATTTTGCACGTACCATTTCTAAACTCTAGTGGGTATCCTTTGTCATTGAGTTGTGCCACACTCAAAAGATTGTGCTTTAGATCTTCAACCCAATAGACATCATCTACACTGCACTTCACATTAAGAGAAATAAATCCCTTGCCTTTAACCATGCAGGGTTCTTAGTACTTTACTGATCACTGTGGCATCTTCCACTTTCCCTCCTGCACTCTTAATTTCACCGACTATCTCTTTTATCCTTTGACCATACTGTTGGATATTCTCACCTTCAGACATTCTCATGTCATCAAAATTTCCTCTTAGACTCTCCTCTTTAGCAATATTCACATGTTCATCACCGCTATAAATCTATTCAAGTTTTTTCCATACTTCATATGCAGTTTCAAGACCATGAAAATCTACATATTCAGCATCAGACAAGGAACTGATAATAGCCTCCAATGCTTGATGATTTTCTTGTTGTTCTTTCTTCTTATCATCAGTTAGAGTCCTAGTAGGTGCAATATACTTAGTATCTACATGATCCCATTACTGACTTCCCAAACTCTTAATGTAAATCTTCATTCTATCACTCCATATCCTATAGTTTTCTCTGTTGAACTTCGGACGTTCCTTCTTCATCATGATCAAGCAGATCTTTTCCTAAAGTTGTTAGGCTTAGACCTTAGAGGACCTGAGATGCTCTGATACCAACTGATGGATGATGAAAGAATAAGTATCTGGTAGATTACTGAGAAGGGGGGGTGAATCAGTAAATAGAAAAATTGATACAAACTTTCCAAACTCAAAATCAATCACACAAAGTAAACCTATCAATGAAATATAATTGTCAAGATTAATACTCAAAAGAATATTGGTTGATGGTTACAACAACTTAACAGTAAACAACATTTAACTTGTAAACATCCAAATGCTTTATCATATGCCAATGCTTCATTTCTCAATGCTTCTGGTTATCATGCCTTATCAGAAATAGTTAAGTAGTTAATCAAATCAACCATAAGATCATAACCACAAAAACACTTACCACATGACACAAGTATTTATACATGGAAAACTCAAATAGGTAAAAACCACGGTGAGATGGGACTCACAAGATAATATCTGAACTCTTCTGAAGTTTGCCCTGTTAGGAGCCAAGCCTGTTAAAGCTTTTACAAAAGTCTTGTTAAGAACTGATCCTATTAGGAGTCACCCAATTAAGGGATTGACTACAAATGCCTTAATAGAAGAAAATACCCTATAAGGGGTAACTTCAGTGGAGGATTTGAAAATCCAATCTAATGGACCACCTTGTTAGAGGATTTAATAAGTAACCAAGCTTATTAGAGCTTACCCTGTTAGGGGATTTCAATTCTGTTTTAATTGTTAGAAAATAACAAGAGTTTGCTTGATCTTTCTGAATAGCACTACACTTGCTTGATCAGATCCATTTAAGCTTCTATCTTCCTTTACTCAAACTGTAGACTTATTATCTAGTTTGGCAACCACACACTCACCTGATTTCAGCCAACTCTTGCCAACACTAAACAAAACAACTTCATCGACCTTAAATACAAATCAATTAGGTCGGTAACACAACAAAAATATAATCCTCTCATCGAGATTGCAAACAAGTTGGTTCAAGTATGACCATTGGATTTCATAGCAATCTCTACACATCAATCAAGAAAACCTCAACCGCTCCTTGATTACTGCTTCATCGATCTCAGTAACTCATCACGCGCTTTTCATTAGATGCAATACACTTTACTCATTCCCTAGACAAACAAACAAACACACCAAAACAATTTGAACTTGCCTTCATACAATGACCATATGTGTCACCATCAGATCATAAACCAACATAACCAATTTAAAAATCTTAATCGGTTAGGGTTTAGCAAAAATAACTGGTAGGGTTGACCGGTTACATTACATAAAAGGGTTTAACCTTATACGATGGTTGTCGCTTTAACTCACAAACTTACATACCGATTTACAATATCCTTCACAAAGGTCTTCCTACTGGTTACAAAACAATGTCAACAATAACAACAATATCAGCAATATAATTACCAGTTCAATTGACATCAATCAAAACATAATATATCATTAATGCAATCTTCATGCAAACACCAACAATCTCCCCCTTTGGCATTGATGGCAATAAAAATATCAACACCATTTCTTATTGTTGTGATTGTGAATAGGAATCCTGGTTTACATTAGAAAGTATTCACATGCTCTCTCTGTCTTCAGTTTGTCACTGGTCTTCCTTCCCATTATCACATAATTATTCTCTCCCTTTGAAAGCAATGCTAAATTGAAAGTAAAACATGTAATGTTAAATTTTCACTATGCATCAACAACATACTACAACTTGATGCTCCCCCTGTGGAATACATCCACTTCTACATCAACGCTTGTAAAATTCTGCAAGTAATTTGTGAACTGATATAGTCAACATCATGCTCAACTAACTTCATGAAGAGGGATAACCCCTAACTAACTTCTAAGATACTCAAAAGTAGTCTTAGGTAGAGGTTTGGTTGCTATCAGGTGTGTTTCCTTAGGATTCTTCTGGAATCTAACAACTATGCCAACCGCATGGGCTATGTCTGGTCTGTTGTGAACAACATAGTGCAATTTTACAATCACTGACCTATATTCATTCTCATCAACAGACTTAGATTCATTTTTCTTGAACAACTTACAACCTATAGCCATTGGTGTCCCAACTAGTTTACAATCACTTATGCCAATGTCTTGAAAACCTCTTTCACATACTTAGCCTGTGTAATGAAAATACCATTCTTCAATTTTTGTATCTGCAAGCCTATGAAAAAATTTATTTCCCCTACTAAATACATTTCAAACTCATTTTTCATTTCCTCTTCAAAACTATTGTTCATGACATCATTACCTCCAAATATAATATCATCAACAAATACTTCACTCAGCAGTATTTCATCTCCTTCAGACTTGAGATATATGTTACTATCATCATTCGTTCTCAGAAAGCTTATCTTCATCAGATGTGTATGAAGCCTTTCATACCATGCTCTAGGTACTTGTTTTAATCCATATAAAGCCTTATGCAATCTGCATACCATGTCTTTCTCATTAGTCAAAGCATAACCATTTGGTTTCTCTATGTATACCTCTTCTTCCAATGTCCAATTCAAAAATGTAGACTTAACATCCATCTTATATACCTTGAACTTCTTATGGGCTGCAAATGCAAGTAAAGTTTTGACACCTTCCAATCTTGCTACTGGTGCAAAAGTTTCACCATAATCTTCTCCTTCTTGCGCATAACCCTTGCAAAATAATTTTGCCTTGTTGCAAACTACAACACCATCTTCATTCAACTTGTTTGTGTATACCCATTTAGTACCTATAACATTCTTATTTACCAGTCGGGGTACTAGGGTCCAAATGTTTTTTCTTCTCAATTTGATCCAATTCCTCCTCCATAGCTTTAACCTAATGATCATCACCAAATGCTTCCTTAGCAATTCTTGGTTCAATGGTGGAGATCATGCAAGAATTTTCTCTGATTCTTCTTCTAGTTAGTACTCCAGCATCCTTATCTCCAATAATCTGCTCAGGATTGTGATTCAGTCTCACATATCTAGGAATAACATGATCATTATCTTTAGGTTCAACTTCTTCATTGTCATCATCTTCTTTGAAATTTATCTATTTCGATTGGACTGGTGCATCAAAATTTGCTTTGCCAGTTTCAAATTTCACAATTTCTGGTTCCAAAAACAAAATGCAAGGATTTTCATCCTTTTTCTCTAAACTAGTTCCTTCTGAGACTTTAGGAAATTCATCCACTCAAACATCAACGCTCTCAACAATTCTCTTTATCTGGTTGTTAAAACATGTGTAGGCCTTAATCTCGATGGAATACCCAAGAAATATACCTTCATCACTCTTAGCCTCAAATTTGCTAATGTAATCACCTCTTTTAATAAAACATTTTCTTCCAAATATCTTAAAATAGCTTACATCAAGTGATCTTCCATACCAATATTCATAAGGAGTCTTTTCCTTGCCTATCTTTACCAGAACCTGGTTCATTGTGTAGACAGTTGTGCTGGTAGCTTCTCTCCAAAAGGTTTTCGCTGCACCTCCATGTATCAACATTGTCCTAGCAACTTCAACAACTGACTGGTTGTTCCTTTATGCGATACCATTCTGTTGTGGTGTCCTCGGTGCAGAAATTTGTCATTTGATAACATTCTCTTCACAATACCTAGTGAATTCCTGAGAAGTAAATTCACCGCCTTGATCTATCCTCGGACATTTTATCTTCTTACCGCTCTCTTTCTCAGCTAAGGCCCTAAATGCCTTGAACTTACCAAAATCTTCATTCTTATCATTCAAGAATGTGACCCACATCGTCCTTGAGCAATCATCAGTGAGAATCATGAAATATCGATCACCTTCAATTCTTTTTGTTCTTATTGGTCCACAAAGATCTATATGAACCAAATCTAACAAGTGCTCTGCTAAAAAGGATTTGCTTTTGAAAGTTGAAGATGTCATGTTTCCTAACTGACATTCTTTGCAAAGAGAATTAACCGGTTTGTCTAACTGAGGCAAACCTCTCACTGTCTTGGACTTACTCACTTTAACAATGTTATCAAAGTTTATATGACAAAATCTCCTATGCCAAATCTAGCTATCATCTATTTTTACAATAAAACAGTTGCTAACTTTATAATTAAGATGAAACAGGCTACATTTAGTTTGTTTCCCGGTCGCAATCAATTCACCTTTGTTGTCAAAGATTTTGCACGTACCATTTCTAAACTCTAGTGGGTATCCTTTGTCATTGAGTTGTGCCACACTCAAAAGATTGTGCTTTAGACCTTCAACCCAATAGACATCATCTGCACTGCTCTTCCCATTAAGAGAAACAAATCCCTTACCTTTAACCATGCAGGGTTCTCAGTACCTTACTGATCACTATGGCATCTTCCACTTTCCCTCCTGCACTCTTAATTTCACCAACTATCTCTTTTATCCATTGACCATACTACTGGATATCGTCACCTTCAGACATTTTCATGTCATCAAACTTTCCTCTTAGACTCTCTTCTTTAGAAATATTAACATGTTCATCACAACTATAAATCTCTTCATTTTTTTCCATACTTCATATGCAGTTTCAAGACCATGAACGTCTACATATTCAGCATCAAACAGGGAACTGCTAATAGCCTCCAATGCTTGATGATTTTCTTGTTGTTCTTTCTTCTGATCATCAGTCAGAGTCCCAGTAGGTGCATTATACTTAGTATCTACATGATCCCAATACTGACTTCCTGGACTCTTAATGTAAATCTTTATTCTATCGCTCCATATCCTATAGTTTTCTCTGTTGAACTTTGGACATTCCTTATTCATCATGATCGAGCAGATCTTTTCCTAAAGTTGTTAGGACTAGACCTTAGAGGACCTGAGTTGATCTAATACCAATTGATGGATGATGAAATAATAAGTATCCAGTAGATTATTGAGAAGGGGGGGTGAATCAGTAAATATAAAAACTGATACAAACTTTCCAAACTCAAACTGAATCACACAAAGTAAACTTATCAATGAAATATAACTGTGAAGATCAATACTCATAAGAATATCAGTTGACTGTTACAACAAATTAATAGTAAACATTTAACTTGTAAACATCCAAATGCTTTATCATATGCCAATGCTTCATTTCTCAATGCTTCTAGTTATCATGCCTTATCGGAAATAGTAAAGTAGTTAATCAAATCAATCATAAGATCATAACCACAAAAACACTCACCACATGACACAAGTATTTATACGTGGAAAATCCAAATAGGTAAAAACCATGGTGAGATGGGACTCATAAGATAATATCCAAGCTCTTCTGAAGCTCGCCCTGTTAGGAGCCAAGCCTTATAAAGCTTTTACAAAAGTCATGTTAAGAACTCGTCCTGTTAGGAATCACCCGGGCAAGGGATTGACTACAAATACCTTATTAGAAGAAAATACCCTATAAGGAGTAACCTCAGTAGAGGATTTGAAAATCCAATATAATGTACCACCTTGTTAGAGGATTTAAAAAGTAACCAATCTTGTTAGAACTTACCTGGTTAGAGGATTTCAATTCTGTTGTAATTGTTAGAAAACAATAGGAGTTTGCTTGATCTGTCTGAAGAGCACTACACTTGCTTGATCAATTCCATTTAAGCTTCTATCTGCCTTTACTCAAACTACAGACTCATTATCTGATTCGGCAACCACACACTCAACTGATTTCAGCTAACTCTTGCCAACACTAAAAAACACAACTTCATCAACCTTAAATACAAATCAATTAGGTCGGTAACACAACAAAAATATAATCCTCTCATCGAGATTACAAACAAGTCAGTTCAAGTATGATCATTGGATTTTATAGCAATCTCTACAAATCAATCAAGAAAACCTCAACCGCTCCTTGATTACCGCTTTATCGATCTCAATAACTCATCACGCGCTTTGCATTAGATGCAAGACACTTTGCTCAATCCCTAGACAAACAAATAAATGCGCCAAAATAATTTGAACTTGTCTTCATACAATGACCATACGTGTCACCATCAAATCATAAACCAACATAACTAATTCAACAACCTTAATCGGTTAAGGTTTAGCAAAAACATCTTGTAGGGTTTATCGGTTACATTACATAGAAGGGTTTAACCTTTTACACTGGTTACTGATTCAACTCACAAACTTACATACTAGTTTACAATATCCTTCACAAATCTCTTCATATCAATTACAAGATAACATCAATAATAACAACAATACAAGAAATATCATTATCAGTTCAATTAACATCAATGACAACATAATATATCATTAATACAATCTTCATGCAAATACCAACACTATGGACGATAGGAGTGCTCAAGGTGAAAACTTTGCGGAGAATATGAAGGAGATCCATGAACAAGTCAAGAAAACATTGTAGCAAAACAATGAGAAATGCAAGACACAAGAAAACAAAACAAGTAGAGAAGTACACTACAAGTTAGATGATCTGGTTATGGCTTGTATGAGAAAGGAAAGACTTCTTAAGGGATAGCCTAGCAAACTATGCATGAAGAAGATTGGACATCTTAAGGTTGTGCATAAATTTGGCAACAATGACTATAAGGTGGAACTACCACCAAAATTTGGTATATCACCAATCTTTAATGTTTTTTATTTGTTCTAGTATAAGGGAACTCAGTTAGCTACAAACAAATAAGAGCCTACTAAAGCGGTAGATTGGATACAAGACCTACCTCCAAGACAACTAGTGACATTGGACTACATTTTGGACTCCAAGATTGTCAAAAGGACTAGGAAAGGAGTTTATAGAGACTACTTGGTTAAATGGATAGGTCTCCCTAAATTTGAAGCTACATAGATGTCTAAAGGAGATATAATGAAGCATGGAACCATTATTCAAGCCCTATCCACTCAAGGGACTTGATATTTTCCTACCCCGGGAGTATGGTGCAGGGGAACTTGGCAATTTTTTTGTTGAGTTTGTTTCCAGGATGTTGGAATCATTTTTTTAGTTTTGTAACAAGGCCAAGAGGCCATAGAGTGTGTTCTCAAATGATTGTAAGGGCCCTAAGAGTCTTTGTTTGGCCAATGTTGGCATGTGAGCTCTTAAGGGTGCCAGGTAGAGCACTTAATAGGATAAGTTGTTTTTGGGTTAATGTAGGTTGGTTGATGTTGTTTTGAAGTTTTTAAGGTCATATTAGTTGTGTGAAAGTGACCAAGTTTGGGTTTGAGCAAAGTTGCTCACCTATGCAACAAATTAAAAAAGTTGCAAAAGTTTCTCACAACAACTTTGCAACATTTTTCATATACCAATGGGTAGTTGGTTGTCACAGTTCGTTGTGAGTGTTTGTAACTACTCCAAGGCCAGTATAAGGCTTGGAAAGACTGATAACAAATAGTGTTTGGAGGTTGTTGAAGATCTGAAGTAAATAAACAAGTTTTGGTTTCCCATTTGTGTGTGTTCTACCGAGTTTTTGTTGTTCTTTGCAAGTTTGTATGACCTGTACGGATCGAGCATCTCAAAATGGGGGCATGGATTATTATTTTGGTGTCTTAACTTCATTTTTTTTTTGATTTGGAGTCTTGAAGTGTTGTAGTTTGTGAATAAACTCCATTTTGTTGCAGGCGGGTCCAAGAGCCCTAAAAAACCAAGGTTTTAGAGTAAAACGGCTCCAGCCTAATGTTCCAAGGTGGATTTAGTCTCTAAAACCATGTGTAATTTTAGTTTGCAATGTATTTTATGTTTTATTTTTGGTTTTGAGTCAAAGGAAGCCAAATCAGATATTTTCCACCATACCCTAATCTTGGCATGTTGAGTTGGCAAGCATTAGGAATCATGGATAACAGGCCCTAATTGGGTGAGTCTGGTGGGTGAAGGAGAAGTATGATTGGTTTGTAATTCCATATGGAAGTACATACCCCAAACTATCTTCAATTTACTCAAGAAATCAGACCAGTGAATGACTTTTGATCAATCCCTATCTTTAAGGCCTGAAAAGGGGAAATTAGACCTAGTTAACTGATAAGGGTTAGATATGTTAGTGACCAAACCCACCTCAAGTTTTGAGATATTTAATGTAAACCCCAAAAGGGTATCTGTAATGTAAAATAATTCATAGGGTTGTTCAGGATTTTTAACCGGTAAATGCAGAATACCTCGTTGATAGGGCTACTAGAACTGGTTAGGCCTAAAAGTGCAGTTTGTTTGTAAAACACCAAATGGGTAAGTGTCAAAATCTCCTAAGTAAGAAATAGGGTTGGGATTCCATCCTTATTCATCCATCCTAATGTGTGTATTATGGGGAATGAAGATCCTATGGTAGAGGGGTTGAACTCTCAGTTTCAGTGTGAAAGATAGTTGGAAAACAAGGTCTTTGAGGCAAGAAAATGGAACTCACAAAACAAAAATAGCTTATCCTAGCCTAAGGACCTTGGGAAGGTTAGAGAGGGTAAGTCTTGTAGACCCTTGGAGGTTGTGAGATGTAGAATCATTGGATGGTTCTTCTGTAGCTTGGAGGAGATACCTAGACAAGGTAGCACAAACCGGTGAGAGACAATCCACTCTACATCAGTATCTCACTGTTTATAGTAGGTTATATTAGGTATGACATTGGTGGCTCTCTTACTCTCTTAAGAAACTCTTCAAGATCCACATGACCGATCTCCCTATCCCTAATATTGTCAATAGTTGACTTCACTGAAGAAGATGGAAACACTAGATGTATTTCTTGCTTTTTAAACTTCATTGATCTCTTATTAGAAGAAGGCTCTGACATTTGCAATAAATGCACTGCAATGTGAAAATATCATCATTGGAAATGATTAGACACCATATAAAACCTCACTTGATACAAAAAAAAAAAAAAAACATTGATCCATCACAAATTGATTAAAAATAACCAATTTGTATGTGTGTGAAATAGGTGCAAATCGGACCTATAAGTCCGATTGACACTATTAAGTGTAAAATCAAAACAACTACATTTTCAACCTATAGGTTTGATTTGCACCTAGCAAATTAGCTAAAACTCAAAGCTAAGTGCATATCAGGTTTATATTCCTGAAATGCACTTACGAATGATAAAAACCAAAGTAGTGCAAATCGGGGTTATATTCTCGATTTACACTTGGGAAGAACAAAAATCAGCGTAATTTAGGGGTATAACATCGATTTACACTTGATTGATGAAATCATGCATTGAAAGTGGTGATCAAGGTTTAAAACATGATAACCATTTTAATAAAAATTAGAAGTACTGGTGGTCGGACTTACAACCCCAACCACCACTTTGGAAGGTCAAAGTAATTATAAAGGGGAAAATTAGGTGACTTGGGAATTTGCAAGATAGAAGGAGAAATCACCCAATCGCTTATTTTTGCTTGAATGGGGAGATGCCTTTACATTTAAAAGAGGGGGGTAAATCCACTAGATTCAGTCACTAATCAGATTAGGACTAAATACTAAGTAGATTGATTGAAATGGAATGTGTTTGACCCTCTTTTATAAGTTGATTAGTTGAATTCAGACTAAGTGTTGGAAATGAAGACAAATATGAGAAAGCAATGAGTTGTAAATTTAGGATTTTGTCATGCACCTAGATCTAAGAGGTATGAGATGATTTGGAACTGCTCTGCAAAAAATGCCAAAAGTAGCAGGGACCGAGTGCAGGGACCAAGATACCCCCTCTTGGTCCTCTGAAATTTCAAATCATCAAAAAGGGTTTTTTCATCTTTGTCTGAAGCTTATCCCAGGAGTTACATCTACAAACCTATTTTTTACACATTAAAGGAAAGGGAAATGTGTTGGGGATAGGGGTTTGCCTTATATTCAAACCTTCATTTTGGAATTAACCAAGTAGTTGAAGTGATGTAATTGAAATGAGTGAAAGTGGAAATCCTCCTCTTTGAGGGGATGTTGAATTGACTGAAAATGAAATGCTTATACCTCCTTGTGAATTTTTGCTTGCCTCCACATGGAATTAGGACTTCATGAATTAGGATAATGATCTCCTCTTCAACGCTTGAAATATTGACTCTATTGTTGCTCCAAAGCTTGAAGGAAGACTAAAAATGCTCAATTGTTCTTGAATGCTAGAATGCTTGATCTCTTATGTGTGCGTGTTATTGCCTTTTTATTTCCCTTCTCTAAATGAGAGGGGAAATCCCTCTTATATATGTAAAGCGGAAAAATCGAACCCTAGTTGTTCTCCCCTCCCCAACTCCAAGGAGAGAGAAGGGAGAGTCACTAGGGTTGATGGTTTTCACTTAGGAGAGACTTTACATTCAAAAGAGGGGTTGAAACCCACAAGATCCAATCCCACGCAATGCAAGATTGGATTCTAAATGAGTTTCAAGGGTTGTGATAGCAAGGATACCCTCTTTTGTAAAGAATATAGATAGGATGATTGAACTAGGAATGCATGTAAAGTAGGAAAGATTCACTTATAAATGGAGATAGGGATACGGGATGAAGCTGCGGACCTGGAATTAGCAGTAAAATGCCGAGACGGTGCTGTTCTGCAAATTTGAGCGAAAGTTGATAGGACGATGGCGCCCGGCGTGCACATGGTCCTCTGAAAAATCCGCAAAACGAAGGGGGATATGTTCGTCTCTGCACAAGGATTCCAGATCTTCAATTATAGCCGCGTACCTGCCACCTACACATAGAAAAGAGAGGACGATTGGGGGGTTAGGGATGAGGGGTTTGCCTTTAGGTCAAACCCCGGTTTTGGAATTAACCAAGAAATGAGAATGCTGTAAATGTAAATGTTTGTAATGTAAACAAGTACTGATACCTTGTTGTAAGAATGTTTGTATTCTTACATGTGAAGGTGTAATGTATGTTGTATGTTGTATGTTGTAAGTGATCTCCTCTTCAATGGTTGAATCCTTGTCTTGAATGCAACACCTAGCCTTGAATGGAGATTTAGAATGCTCAATTGCTTGAAGGAATGCTTGAATGCTTGAATGTTTGAATGTTTGAATGTCGCTTCCGCCTTTTGCACATATGTCCTCCTCTTTTCCTCCTCCCTTTCTAGGAGAGGAAAAGTAGTTTATATACTTGTCAATTAGGGCTGATAGACTGATTTTTCTGACCTTAGGCCAACCAGGAAACATTATTTCCCAAATTGCAAACTTAAAGACCCGATGCGCAAAAGAGACCGGGCCCAAAATAGGGCTAGGGACCAGGGCGCTGGGCGCCATGGTCCCACCTCCCGGGACAGCAGGGTGCAAGAAGGGATCAAGCCAGGGTGCAGAAAAATGCAGTTTTTGGTGTCACAAGCAGGTTTCGGGGTCTCCATTCAGGTTCAACATTGTGCCGCCGTCGTGAAGACCCAAATGCAGTCAAAATTGCAAGTGTCACAATTTTAGGACACTACATTTAGCCCCCACTTTAGCGGGAGTATAAGTGTATGCTCATACTTTCGGTAAAGTACAAGGAAACAACATTGAAAAACTTTCACCACATCAAGGAGGCAAGATACACCAAGCCCCCAGTGGACTAAGGATCTTACGACTTCGATTGACAAAGTAAAAGGGAAGATCATGAGGGAGAACCATGACTGTCAGTAGTAAGGTTCCCTCACTATGAGTCATGTAAGAAAGATATCAAAAAATTTCAAGGCAAAGCTAAATTCACCAAGAAAATTTCAAGTATCTTGAAAAGATATGAACGGGATGTATGCCCCCCTACGTTAAAGCGATCGCACATGCCTCACCGGGGGTGATTTCTTTAAGGTAGTGATACATATAAGAAATGAGAAAGGAGCATGTTATCACAAGGATTTAGCCCCCAAGTGTGAGATAAGCCCAAGGATAAGAGACACAAAACACAAAGCACAAGGTGACTTCGCTTTCCTCGAGGTCAGTATGCTGTATGATAATTCATGTATATCATATGTATGTATGCATAATTGTTCTTCATTCCCCAATCAAGGAAGGTCACCTAGAAGAAGGGAACACATGTGTCTTTTGAGTCAACATGAGAGAGACCAAAAGAGATCTCAATGCTTTGCATCGTCCTCAAGTAGACAACACTAAGGACAACAAATAGAAGAATGAGAATAACACATAGAAGAAGTAACAAAAGATCAAGAGAGGAGGAGAGAATCTGCTATGCTAATGAAACTAGTCTAGCACGTCATCTACACCCCGATCTTGCTGATCAATATTTCAAGAAGGCAAGAAACAGGCTAGAGGAGGAACATCCAACACAGCAGATGGAGCTATCACAAGATCCAAACAAGGGCTATGTTCATGTTCCGAGCCACATTGTTCTTGTCTAGGAGCTAGGATAAGTGCTTTAGAAAATTTGTTAGATAAATGGATATCAACATCAACATATTCATATTCACTATCAGAATGAACAGGAGTAACATTTTCATCATGCATAACATTTTCATCATGAATAACATTTTCATCTATATCATCATCAAGATTTATAAAAATAGGATCTTTAACTCGCACAAGATCAAGACCATCATGCATCTTATGTTTAGGAGATTTTGGCTCAATCGTCGGCTGAGGAGAAAATGGTATAATACTGGCTGAAGGTGTTTTTGGGGATTGCAAAGTTTGAGAAGCAGCTGCCTGAGCTCTAAGATGACATTTTCATCGGCGTTCATGTGTAGAACGATTTCATCTAGTCTTAGTAGGAAGTTGAGAAGATTGAGGAGGAGGAATGTTCTCATCCTTATCACTTGGGTGTTTAGGTTGTGGTCTCTTAGGTTGAACAATAGGAGAAGAGGAAGGTCTCTTCTCTCCATAAGAGGAAGGAGGAGGAACTACTCCATATAAGGGAGGAATATTTGGTTTAGGAAGGAGACCAAGTCCATCATGACGAGGAGGTATAGGTCTACTTTTAGAAAGTTTATTAGATATAGGCATAGTCACATTCATAGGGATGGGTTGGGAATCTTCTTGAGGAAAGACATTAGTTTTATCTTTCAAAGGAAGAACTTCCTTCTCAAGGATGATAGGAATGTCAAGTTTGGGTGTTCTAGGTTCACTTAGAGATAGGATCATATCTTTTTTCCACTTTTGATAAGATTTGAAAAGATGATCACTTCGCGGAGGAAGAGATTGGAATTGTTTAGGCCAAAAGTAATCAATAGGAACGCTAGAAGTTCTTTCAGCTGGTTTAAAGAGACTATGATTGACAGTAATAACTTCACCATTATGGGGAAATTTCAAACACTTGTGAATAGGAGAAGCAATAGCTTTCATGGAAGATAGCCAAGGATAGCCTAGCTTCACATGAAATTGTTCAGATGATGGAATAATAGCAAAGTCCACATCAAGGGATTTGCTATGGACCTCAATAGGTAATGTAATAGAACCAATTGCAGGAGAAGAAAATGCATCAAATAATTTCACAACCACATTTGTTTCATCATAGATCACTTGATTCAATTGCAAATTAAAAAGAAATTCTTCAGTAATGACATTAACCATACAAGAAGGATCAATAAGCACTCCACGGCAAGGTGTATTCTTGACTTTTGCAACTATATATAAAGAACCATCAGGTGCCCTGATAGTTTCACTGGAATCAAATGTGATGGAAGGTTCTTTAGGGATTTTCTACTGCTCTACAAAGTTAATCACATTCGGAGTCATAGACACAAGATCATCAGGTGAGACAGAGGAATCATTAGTATCAATCGCATTAGAGGTATGAGAAGGCAATGGATCAGTAAAAATCTTAAGATTTTGGTTAGGAGGAGCTACAGATGTGTTGCCTTTATCATTCACACTAGAAACAGAGATAGTATTATTATCAATCAAATCTTGAATTTTACCCTTTAAAGCAAAACATTTTTCAGTATCATGCCCAGGATGACGATGGAATTGACAAAAAGATTTGTTATCAAAATAGGGCAAATTAATCTTTGTAGGATCTATTTGCCTTATAGGAGGAAGAGTAAGCAAATTTTGTTCCAATAACTTATTCATAATACTATGCAATGATTCATTCAAAGGAGTAAACTTTCTTTCTTTTTTGAAAAACTTAGAAATAGGAGGCACACCTGATGCTGCATTCACATTGTTGTTGATGATGTTTTCATTGAATTTAATGGACTCTCTGTTCGGTTTAAACTTCCCAAGTGGTTGTTGACTACTATCACCCTTATCCCTCGGAGCCATAGGATTTGCTTGTTCCATTTGACTCACGGTCAGTTGATAATTGTGAAGAGTTGCGCACAACTGGTGGAAAGAAGTAAACTCAGAAAATAGAAGTTTTTCTCTAATATCTTTTTGTAAATTAGAAATAAAGATTCTTTGAATGTCATTGTCAGGTACTGGAAAATAAATTTGAGCATACAAATGCTTATATCTACCAATGAAATCAGTCACTTTTTCTTTAACACCTTGTTTACAATGCATTAAATCAATCAAAGTAACTTTAGGACTTATATTGTTTTGAAATTGTTGAATAAAAGCATTTGCAAGTTGTTTGAAAGAAGAAATAGAATAGGAAGGCAACGAGCAATACCATTGTAAGGCTTTATCTCTTAATGTTCTAGTAAACAGTTTTGCAAGCAACCTTTGGTCATAAGCAAAATTAGTACATATTGTTTGAAAGGTCTTAACATGTGTTAGAGGATCACCCTTACCATTATAAAGCTCCAAATGCAGAATTTCAACATGTTTAGGGGGGATAGCTCGAACAATGTCAAGAGAAAGTGGGCTCGCAACATCAAATGTGGGCACACTAAACTTAGATTGATTCATAGAGGCAATTTGTTGTTGTAAAGAAGAGACAGTTTGTGCAAGATTGTTAATGGTCACTTCAATCGAAGAGTTCATATTAGACGTGTTAGATTGTGATGGAGGTGTTATGTTATTGAAAGAAGGTATTGATTGAGAGTAAGGTGGTGGGACACTATGAAAGTTAGTCATAGGAGATGATTGGAAAGGAGGAACACTACAAGGAGGAATGGAATGGTTAAATGAATTGCCCCCTTGCGTCATGTTTATTGGTGGAGATATAATAGGAACACTCATTGAAGGAATGAATGAAGAAGTCGGATTGAATGAAGGAAGAGGGTTGATTGAAGAAGAGGGATTGCCCCCATGACTAGTGATCATAGGAGGAATGTCTTG
The DNA here is from genome assembly GCF_030272615.1 of Cryptomeria japonica. Lineage (NCBI taxonomy): Eukaryota > Viridiplantae > Streptophyta > Pinopsida > Cupressales > Cupressaceae > Cryptomeria > Cryptomeria japonica. Next base: position 421,952,005 of record NC_081412.1, read on the forward strand.
TATTGAAGTAGCCATTATGTTTGATGTAAAAGTAGGTATACTAGCAATAGGAGTTGTCAAAGGAATAGAATGATTAACTTGAGTAGGAGGTTGTGTATAACCTAAGGTTTCGGCACAACTTTTCATCGGCATCACATTCGAATCCACAATGTGTGCAATACCACACAAAATATCAATTCCATTCTTATCATTTTGAACCATATGCTTTAGACCCTCAATTAATAAAAGAGCTTGACTATCAGGGTATTCTTGAGACATCCATTGTCAAAAATCATCAAATTGGTTATCCAATTTTGAAAGTTGTTCTACAGAAACCTCATGGAGAGCTTCTTCATCATTAAGAGGATTAGGGAAATTACCCATGTCCTCGTTAAAAAGGCCATTCAAATTAGGTTCCATCTCCTCAGTAATTAAACCTTGGAAAGACTTAATTCTAAGGCTTCGTCTAACGGGAATAGTGTAAGTAGGGCTTATTGTCAGAAAAATCGAACCCTAGTTGTTCTCCCCTCCCCAACTCCGAGGAGAGAGAAGGGAGAGGATTTTGAATTTTATAGGTAGCAAATTTCAATAAAATCAGCCAATCTCCTAGATTTAAGTTGTTAAATACAATCAAGACAATCTTCCAAAATTTCAGAAAAAATGTCAAGGACCGTGGCGAACGGAGTGCACACAGTCCTCGCAACTTTTTTCAGAATTTTCAGGGATGAAAGTTATGATGATTTTAAAGCTAATCTGAAAAAATTGAGTGATTTTATGATCTGTAGATAGGCCAAATTAAAGTTGCAATCTCAAAATTGAACCCTACCAAGATTGTTGAAAAATGTAAAATTTGAATTTTGAAAAAGAGAAGGAAACTGAAATTTTGAATTTTATGATTTTAGAGGGAATACTAAAAGCAATGCAGGCTTTGAAATTTAAAATTTGACTCGATTTCATGCAAAATTCGAATTTGAAAGCGGAAATCAAAGTTGCTGCAATTAAACACTTAATTTCAAAAGTCACAAACTGCAAAAACTTGAATAAAGCACTGAAATTTCGAATGAATGCCAACACAATTTTTAGATTTAGGACAGTAAGAAACACAATTTTGATATGAATCTTAATCTCAACAATTTTTGAATGATTAGAAGCCTCAATCCAAGCAATCGCTAGACCAACTTTGACTTTAATTTTGAAAGTGTCAGAATTGATAAAATCAGCCAAAATTCTGGATTTTAGCAGGAAAATACAGTAAGATCTAGCTCCCGAAATTTCAGAAAAAATGTCAGGGACGATGGCGCTCGGGGTGCACACGGTCCTCGCAACTTTTTTCCAAATTTTCGGGGAAGAAAGATATTGTGATTTTGTTGCGGAATCCAAAGTTACAGCCGATTTGGAGGTGTTTTGATTAGTGAAATTATCAGTCAAAGGTTGAATCAAGAAGGTCTTAAAAATTAGGGTTTTGACATTTAACCACTTAATTTTCAAAATTAAAGCACAAATATGAATTGCAATAGAAGGGTAAATCTGAAACAAACATTAACAATTAAACATTCCACAAGCTTAATTACTAAAAAGAAAATTTTAGGGTCTTATGCAATTAGCCTCTAAAATTTGCAAAAGATCAAACATGGAAATGTAATTAAGGAAGCAAAATTTTCAGATCTAACCATGAATAATCAGAATGTGGATGTTCACGTCGGGTTCACCAAAATGTAAAGCGGAAAAATCAAACCCTAGTTGTTCTCCCCTCCCCAACTCCAAGGAGAGAGAAGGGAGAGTCACTAGGGTTGATGGTTTTCACTTAGGAGAGACTTTACATTCAAAAGAGGGGTTGAAACCCACAAGATCCAATCCCACGCAATGCAAGATTGGATTCTAAATGAGTTTCAAGGGTTGTGATAGCAAGGATACCCTCTTTTGTAAAGAATATAGATAGGATGATTGAACTAGGAATGCATGTAAAGTAGGAAAGATTCACTTATAAATGGAGATAGGGATACAGGATGAAGCTGCGGACCTGGAATTAGCAGTAAAATGCTGAGACGGTGCTGTTCTGCAAATTTGAGCGAAAGTTGACGGGACGATGGCGCCCGGCGTGCACACGGTCCTCCGAAAAATCCGCGAAACGAAGGGGGATCTGTTCGTCTCTGCACAAGGATTCCAGATCTTCAATTATAGCCGCGTACCTACCACCTACAAATAGAAAAGAGAGGATGATTGGGGGGTTAGGGATGAGGGGTTTGCCTTTAGGTCAAACCCCGATTTTGGAATTAACCAAGAAATGAGAATGTTGTAAATGTAAATGTTTGTAATGTAAACAAGTACTGATACCTTGTTGTAAGAATGTTTGTATTCTTACATGCAAAGGTGTAATGTATGTTGTATGTTGTATGTTGTAAGTGATCTCCTCTTCAATGGTTGAATCTTTGTCTTAAATGCAACACCTAGCCTTGAATGGAGATTTAGAATGCTCAATTGCTTGAAGGAATGCTTGAATGCTTGAATGTTTGAATGTTTGAATGTCGCTTCCACCTTTTGCACATATGTCCTCCTCTTTTCCTCCTCCCTTTCTAGGAGAGGAAAAGTAGTTTATATACTTGTCAATTAGGGCTGATAGACTAATTTTTCTGACCTTAGGCCGACCAGGAAACATTATTTCCCAAATTGTAAACTTAAAGACCCGATGCCCAAAAGAGATCGGGCCCAAAATAGGGCTAGGGACCAGGGCACTGGGCGCCATGGTCCCACCTCCCGGGACAGCAAGGTGCAAGGAGGGATCAAGCCAGGGTGCAGAAAAATGCAGTTTTTGGTGTCACAAGCAGGTTTCGGGGTCTCCATTCGGGTTCAACATTGTGCCGCCGTCGTGAAGACCCAAATGCAGTTGAAATTGCAAGTGTTGCAATTTTAGGATGCTACAATATACTTGCCCGAAGGGAAAATGAATTAATTTTCCAACATGAGCCAAGATGGAGGGGTTTTTCCCACTCAAATTTGAGATAGGTCAGGGGATCCAAAATAGGTCCCCATTAGGGAGGACTAGGGCACCACACCCTGGTCCTGCCCTATTTTGGAGTAGGATGAAGTTGGCAAAGAGGTGCATATTTGAGCTAGATGGTGTTTATGACATATATGAGCATAATCAGGTCTTCAATCAGGCCAAGGGGTGCAAACACTAAGGAATGACCCAAATGTGAAAAAATTGCAAGGGGTGCAATTTTAGGATGCTACATTTAGCCCCCACTTTAGCGAGAGTATGAGCTTACACAAATACTCATGGTAAATTACATGGAGTTCAGATTGAAAGACTTTCACCACGTCAAAGAGGCAAGATACACCAAGCCCCCAGTGGACTTTAGGATATTACAACTTCAATTATAAGGTAAAAGGGAATATCATGAGAGAGAAAGAGAGAACCATGACTAAAACTAGTAAGGTTCTCTTACTATGAGTCATGAAAAGAAAAATAACAAAAATTATAAAGCAAAGACAAAGTTCGCTAAGTAACTTTAAGTATCAAGAGAGAGAATCATGAGCGGAGTGTATTCCCCCACGTTAAAGTGATTGCACATGCCTTGCCAGGAGAAATTACTTTAAGGTAGGATACACCCAAAAAGACAAGCACGTTATCGCAATAATTTAGCCCCCAAGAGAGGAAAAATCAAAGGATAATAAACACAAAACACAAAGCATGGGGTGTGTTGGTTCCCAAATCAGTAGGTCCAAGTCCTACAGGAATTGTCACTAACTCATTATCAAACCTAGAAAAGGATTTGGCTAACGAACAAGACTCAATCACAATGACTGAGATCTCCTACACTTTTGGCTCCACAAGACCAAGGTGGGTGAACCTATGTAATGTCCTAGTAATTTTTAGCTTCAACTACTCTTGACATTATATGCTACAATGAATCATCTCAATGAAAATATACCAAGGAAAGATGGATTAACTCTTGGTTATGGCTTTAACCTTAGTTTCTATACATCTATGAACTTTATTGAGGGAAGGGGGAGGCTCTGTAGTAATCCTACCTCTAATGCAAAAAGAAATGCAAAAAATAAAGAGATTTTTATACTGAAGAGATCCTGAAAAACTAAAAGCAACAACCATGACCAGTGCCTTGTATGGGCAGCAAAGTCAACCTCACAATATGGATGCTTAACATCCAAATAGGGAAACATGCAACTTTTGAGATTTGAATGTTAATGTATTACATCAACATTCTCCCTTTTGGTTTCACCAACAATCATACTGAAGAATCTTAGATATACACAATATTATTTATATACCTTGAAGAAGCAAATTAATCTCTTCCTTGAAGAGAAGCAAACAACAATATATACACTTGACTTGCAGGGACAAAACAAAATATCCTTCATCATTTCATTTTATAAAATAGAGCATACATAAGAGAGACAACTACAAATAAAACCTCTGAAACTATTTGTATTTAGGTTACAAACTATTTTAAATATTAATAAACTACAAACTAAAATAAAACTAAGCTATCATGAAAAAAAATGCATGTAAAGTGGAAAATTGGACCCTAGTGACTCCCCACTTAGGAGAGAGAAAGGAAGTCACTAGGATGATTTTCTCTTGGAGGAACTTTACATTCAAAAGAGGGGCTTGAATCCGCTAGATCCAAATCCAAGGGAAACAAGGATGTGAATTACAAGTGGATTGCAAGGGTTGAAGTGTGATTTGCCCTCTTTTGTAAATGAGAAAGTTGACTTGTTTACTATGTATGAAAGAGAGATAAAATGAGTGAAATGGGGAGCTACCAGTTCTAGATCGCATGGTAACTTTGGATCTAAGATATGTAGACTGATATGGATCTTCTTGGCAAATTTGGATAAAATTCGTAGGGACCGTGATGAAAGTGCACACAGTCCTCCGAAAAATCTATGAAATGAAAAGGGTTTTTCCGCTTCTGTAAATGGAGTCCAAATCTGAAAATATAGTTGTGCACCTGCAACCTATACACAAAAAAGAAGGGAAGAAGGATTGTGGATAGGGGTTTTCCTCAATCAAACCTCGGTTGAGGAATCAACCTTGAAGGAAAGTAATTGTGAATTCTTGAATGTAAACAATGGAAATGTATACCTTGTAGATCTACAATTTGTTGATGATGATTGCTTTGCTTCTTGAATGAAATCACAAGTGTTGCATGAAATGGCATGTAACATGACAAAACCCTAAGACACACATATGCTTGCAAATGAATGTTGTAAATTTTGCTCCAAAGGATGAATGAAGAAGACACATGAAGAAGAAGACTTGATGGATGCTTGAAGACTTGAATGCTTGATAAAGACCTTTCACTTGAATTTCACCTATCATATATTTCATGTATTTCCTATCTATTGTGTTTGTCCAAATGAGAAGACTAACTCCCTTTTATACATGCCCCAGAGAATTAAATCATCTCACCAAAGGCCAACATTGGGGAAGTTTGGAATCTCAAAATGTAGATAGGACCCAAGGGACCTATCTTGGGGCCATCCTAAGAGGGGGGATAGGGGTGCCAAACCCCTGTCCTACCCTACCTTGGGGTCTAGACATGGTCCTGAGGCCATCTCAGGGCTTAAACAAGGAGAGGTTCAAGGTGAAAATGTAGAGAGAAGTCTCAGTTGGGAAGGAAGATGTTGTCGCCAAGGTGAGGACCTCAAATGTGGTTAAAATTACTAGGGTTGCAATTTTATGACACTATAATGCACTATGCACATGGAAGCCTTGCTTCCAAAAAATTTACAATCAGGATCCTTTTCTCACTGGCCCTGATTTCCCGTTAATAAGAACAAGGGATAAAAACAAGCTACAGGCCAGGTGAGATACACTTGTCAAAATTTGATTGCATGGGACAAAATAAACAATCAGGTGTCCCTTTTTCTTACTCTGCACACAATCCATACGAAGGCAATGAATGCAAGCAACAATGATAATAGCCTCTGGGATCTGGGACCATGAGCCTCGGGACAATCAACAAGGGTAGGTATCTCAAGCCACACAAAATTTTCCTTAATTTCATCCCATGTTGCACCTTGGCTGATCTCTGAATTTGGATTACTACATTTACTAATCCACACCTGATCTGTGTCCTTTCATCTTCTCGATCAATGATCCCCTGGCACGCCTGAAGCTATGAAATCCCACTGAAAGATCTTTTGATTTCATGGAGCCACTCAACCATCTTTTGTTTGATCCTCATTCAATGTGATCTCCCACTTAGGCTTTGTCATTGTGATCCGATTTGATTTGGTCGCAAAAATCTACATGCAGCGTCGGCACAACAATTCTACATCGATAGTGTCTCTCCCTTCAACAGATGGAATCTGGCCAATCCGCACGTGCCACGTCCTCAAAATACTCCCCTCTATCCTCTCTTTAACCTTTGTCAACCCTCCACGTGGACAATTTGACCATTGCGTTGTACTCTACAAATCGCATAACATGCATGTTATGTGCCCCTGTGGTTCCATCATTTGGTCTTTAGTGATGCGAGATAACAGTCTACATCATTCTCTCATTGTCTTACTTATCTTGCGGCCTTTTCCTTATTCCCACAGGAACATGCAAGATAAGGAAAACCTTCTTTCTCTTCTTCATCTTCTTATCCCACGATCCCATTTGAACTGGTAAGAACGTTAGCGGGATAAGCTTTCATTGGTCTCCTTTGTTATTTCTTATCTTGGAGCATCGAAGGATACACCTCCCAGCCCCCCTGGGATAAGCCTTCCATTGTATTCCCTTTTGAATTCTTATCCCAGACCTCTTTTCTGTGACCTTCGCAACCCTCTGGGATAAAGGTTTCATTGCTCCTTTACTAATTTCCTTATTCGAGGACCATAAGAGATGCATTGCTAACCATCGCGGGATAATATCTTCTCTATTTCTTTGTAAAATTATCCCATGGCCTCTCAAACTAACTAGAAACATCCCCAAAGAAAATTTTCTATGGTGATTTTACTCTTTGGAAGTTACCCCAAGATAAAAATTTATCCCCTCCCAACTCTTAGTTAGGAGTTATCTCGGGCGGTCCTTAGACGCTGCCATCTACTCCCCAGGATAAATTTTCTTTCGTTTGTTGCTTCGCTTGCCTTATCCTATGTGACCGTTTGGCTGGTCACCTTGCCTCACGAGATAACAAATGGTCTTACCACCAGCCGATAAGAATGAACCATGGAGACCAGCCCGCCAACGACATGGAACCCTCCAGTCGATGAAACCTAAATGAGTTGACTGGCTAGACCAATCAACTCAAAAATAGAAATTTGGAGTCTGAAAAGACTCCCTCTTGCACTGCAAAATACATAGCCACCTATTGTTGCCTTAGTGGTCAATAACATGCTGCCCAAATACTCAATGTGATCAATAACACAACGTGTTATTGATGTGAGATGTTGATGTTAGGAACGGGGTCAATAACACATCATGTTATTGATACTTCATATAATCCTTATGTTATATGACCATTGTTCCATGTTGTAGTACTATAATTTGTGTGTTATATGATACCTCTGGACCTTTGATAATTCTCTGGCTCAAAAATGCAAGCTCACAAAATGAGCTATTCAATCTTTCTCTGAAAGGCGATTCTAAATGCAATCTGCAAAATTTTGAGCCTAGGACTTCAAATTTAGACAAAATATTTGAAGTCCTAATAGGGTGGCTTCACTTAACTATGGGGTCAGTATGCTTTTCTGATAACTCATGTATATCATGTATCTATATGTGCATAAAATTTTCCTCATCTCCCAAAGAAAGGAAACCACCATGGAATAAGGGAACACATGTGTCTTTTGAGTCAACATGGAAGAGACCAAAAGAGATCTCAATGCTTTGCATCATCCTCAAGTAGACAACACTAGGAACAACAAATAAAATAATATGGAAACAAATAGAAGAAGGATCACAAACAAACAAAAGAGGAGAGAGAAAGAGAATCCACGGTGCTAATGAAGCTAATCAAGCACGTCATCCTCCCCCCAATCGTGTTGATCATTGTTTCAGGAAGGTGGACAACATGCAAGAGGATCCATATTGAGCACAGTAGATGGAACTATCACAAGTTCCAAACAAGGACCATGCTCTAATGATGAGTTACTTTTTTTGTTACTAGGAGCTAGGATTAATGCTTTTGAAAATTTTGCAGATAAATCATTGTCAACATCAACATATTCATATTCATCGTCAAAAATATTAGGATCAACATTTTCATCATTAACAACCTTTTCACCTATTTCTTCATCAAGATTAACAAAAATAGGAGCTCTAATAGGAATAGAACTTGAACCATCATTTGTCTGAAGCATTTTTCATCTTGGAGAATTAGGTTGAACATCTTGTTTAGGAGAAAATGGAATCATGTTGATAGTTGGTGTTTTAGGAGAAGAAATGGTTTGGGAAGCAACTTCACGAGATATAGCACAATGTCTTCGTCCATGTTCTCTTGCACAATAGTTTTGTCTAGTTTTGGTTGAAGGTTTAGGTTCATCAGATATAGGCTTTATCTCTTCTTTTAGAGAAGGATGAATGGGCTAAGATCTTTTAGGTTGGACAATACGAGAGGGTGATCGCTTCTCTTTGTAAGATGAAGGAGGAGGAACCACACCATATAAAGGAGGATTGGGAGGTGTTGGAAGGAGATCAGGTCCATCGTCGCGAGGAGGAATAGGTCTACCTTTAGCTTGACATTTGGGAGGAGGATAATTTTTATCCTTGGGAGGGAGAACGGACTAATCCATGAGAGAAGGAATTGATATCTCTTTGGGAAGAAGATTATTTATTTCCTTAGGAGGAAGAATAACCTTATCCTCAAGAAGAGGCATATGATCATCATAAGGAAGGATAAGTGTAGAATTTCTTGGTTTACTCAAGGATAAAAACATCTCATTTTTCTCATTTTGATATGATTTAAAGAGAGCATCACTTCTCGGTTGAAGAGGCTGGAAGTTTTTGGACCAAAAGTGATCAAGACAAACATCTCCATGCCTTGGTAAAGGTTGATACATTCTATGATTAATAATTATGATTTTATCATTATGAGGAAATTTCAAACACTTATGAACAATAGAAGTGATTGATTTCATGGAAGAGAGCCAAGGATGTCCCAACTGCACATGAAATTGATCAGATGTAGGAATGATAGCAAATTGAGCATCTAAGCATTTAGTGTTGACATCAATAGGAAGTGTGAAAGAACCAATAGAAAGACAAGAGAAGCCATCAAAAACTCTAACTACCACATTAGTATCATCATATATCACTCGATGCAATTGCAAAGTATAAAGAAATTCTTCATTTATCACATTAACCATGCAAGCGGGATCAATAAGCACTCCTCTATAAGGTATACATTTGATTTTTGCACTGATGTATAATGGACCATCAGGTGTTTTAATGGTCTCACTAGGATAAAATGTCATTCACAAGTCCTTAGGAGGTTCTTGTTTATCTACAAGGTTCGCCACATTATTATATTCAAGGCCGACATCATTGGGAGAGAAATCAAGATGATCAGTCTTAATCACATTAGTGGAATGTGATGGTAAAGGATTAGTGAAAATATGAATATTTTGATTAGGAGGTGCTAAATATTTGTTTCCTTTATCTTTCACACTTTCCATAGATATGGTATTGTTATCAATCAAATCTTGAATCTTACTTCAGAATGAAAAAAACTTTTCAATGTCATGACTAGGTTGATGATGGTATTGACAAAAGCATTTAGCATCAAAGTAAGGTGAAGTTGTCTTAGATGGATCAATTGGTTTTATTGGGGTAAGTTTTAACACATTCCTTTGTAATAATTGAGACATAATTCTATGCAAAGATTCATTCAAAGGAGTAATTAATTTTCTCTTTTAAAGTATTTAGACAAAGGAGGCTCACTTGTAGTGGTTGCGACTTGAATGATGTTGTTGTTGTCATTGAATTTGATAAATCCTTTGTTTTGTTTGATCTTTGCAAACATTTGTTGAGAAATATCACCCTTATCACTCGGAGCCATGGAAGGAGATTTCTCCAACTGACTCACAGTCAGTTGATAATTGTGAAGTACTGCGCACAACTATGGAAAGGAAGTAAACATAGTTAAGAGAAGTAAAGTCAGTTAAGAGAAGTTTATCCCTAATTTATTTTTGAAAATTAAAAATAAAAATTCTTTGGATATCTTGATCAAGAAAAGGAAAAGAAATCTGAGAATACAAATGCTAATATCTACCAATAAAATTAGTCACTTTTTCTTTAACACCTTGTTTACAATGCATCAAACCAATCAAAGTAATTTTAGGACCAATGTTATTGTGAAATTGTTGAATAAAAGCATTAGCCAATTGTTGAAAAGAGGTTATAGAATAAGGAGGCAAAGAACAATACCATTGCAAAGCTTTATCCCTTAATATTCTAGTAAACAATTTTGCTAACAATATTTGATCATGAGAAAAGTCACTACATAAAGTTTGAAATGTTTTAACATGAGTTAAGGGATCACATTTTCCATTATAAAGTTCCAATTGAGGGACTTCTCCATGTTTGGGAGGGACAACTCTAACAATTTCATTGGATAATGGACTCGCTACATCAAATTTGGGCACATTATACTTCAACTGGTTTATAGAAGTTATTTGTTGTTGTAAGGAGGACAATGTTTGAGCTAGATTATTTATGGTAGCTTCGGTAGAAGGATTGAAATTAGACATGTTGGATTGAGAGGGAGGAGTAACATTGTTGAATGAAGGAAGAGAATAGGGAGGTGGGACACTATGGTAGGTAGGTATTGGAGAAGATTGGGTAATAAATGGAAGACTCATAGGAGGAATGAAGGAATTGTGATTGAAGGAGTTGCCCCTTGACTAACAATTACAGGTGGTAAAGGTGATTGGGTAACAAGGGGAACACTCATGGTAGGAGGAATGAAAGAAGAGGTATTTTCCCCATGAATAATGCTAGTAGGTATGACATTTTGTGTAGAGGTAGTCATGATGTTTGATGTGAAGGTGGGAACACTAATCATAGGAGTTGTCAAAGGAATAGAATGATTAACTTGACTAGGAGGTTGTGTAAAATGTAGGGCTTCGACACAAATCTTCATGGGCATAATATTAGAATCAACAATGTGAGAAATACCATGTGCACAAGATATCAACACCAGGTTTATCACTTTGAATCATTCATTTTAATTCTTCAATCAATGGGAGAGCCTCACTTTTCGAGTATTCTTGACTCATCCATTGTTTAAGATTGTCAAATTGATTGTCCATCTTCACCAATTGGTCAATGGATACCTTAGTTAGTGATTCCTCCACTTCATGAGAATTATCAAGAGGATAAATGAGAATATCTATAAGATTGGAAGAACCACCAATATCCTCATTAAAAAAGCTAGCCAAATTAGTATCCATCTCCTCGGTAATTAAACCTTGGGAAGCCTTAATTTTACAATTTCCTCTTACGAGGATACTATAAGTAGGACTAATAGTAGTAAAACTCATGCACTAAGGGAGGGAAATTAGAAATTTGAATTTTGTATTGTGAAATTTGAATTTTGGAATCTAACTTGCAAAATAATTGAATAATGCAAAATTATAAGGGAAAATGATTATCCAATTAGATGAACAAATTGATTGAACGAATAAAGAGCAATAATGCAATCTCCTAGGAAATTGAGAATTATCCAAAGGTGATTGAATTTTAAAATTGAAAATTGAAAGGAGGGAAGATTTAAATTTAAAATTAGGGTTGTCCAAAGCTAACCTCTTAATTTTAAAATTTAAAATCTTGAAATATTGAAATATTGAAGAAATCAATTTAATTTTAAAAATTAGGGTGTATGTAATTAACCACTTAATTTTAAAATTTAAATTGAAAATTGAAATGTTGAAATTCATATTTACTTTTGACCTTAGGGCGACTTAAAATCAATAAAATTTCACAAACCTCTGGAACTAAATAGTAAAATACAGTCAAAATAGGCTCCCGATATGTGGGGAGAAAAAGTCGAGACCAGGGTAGCCCCCTCCTAGTCCGACCAACTTTTTACGAAATTTTTAGGGAAGCAAGATATTGTGATTTTAATTTGAATTCGAGAAGGATATGAAAATGGAGATGTATAGATATGCAAAATAAGGCCTTGAAGGTCGAAATAGGACACACTTAGGATGTTCGATAAGATGATTAATTGTAAGAATGAAACAAAAAAGGGCACACTTAAGGTTAAGGGCCAAATTTTATGATGTTTAGAAGGACAAAAGAGAGCTTTAGATTCAATTAAATTGATTAAATGCTTAAAGGAAAATTGGAAATTGCACAACATTAATTTAAATTTAAAAATTAGGGTTTGTTTCATAAACCGCTTAATTTTAAAAAAATTAAATTTAAAAATTTGAATGTTGTAAGGTGGGAATGTGAATTTTAAAATTGAAGCAAGAACTTAAATCTGAAAATTAATTCAAGATCTACACAATCCACAAGTTCAATTTTAAAATTAAAAGCTAGGGATTTCTGATTTAACCACATAATTTTAAAAAAAAAAAAAAAAATTGAACATGTAAATGAAAACTTGAATTTTAAAATTGACGAGTTCTCAGATCTGAAACAATTAATCCAATTTAGCCAAATTACAAGTTCAATTTTGAATCTAAAAATTAGGGTTTTTGTGAATTTAACCTCTAAATTTTTTTAAATTGCAAGGAAATTAAACTTGTAATTGAAAATATGAATTAATCAATCGCATATGAATCAAATCTGAAAATGAAAATCAGAAGTAAGGATAAGACACACCGGGTTCACCAAAAAAAGTAAAGGGGAAATTTAGGTGACTTGGCAATTTGCAAGATAGAAGGAGAAATCACCAAATCGCTTATTTTCCCTTGAATGGGGAGATTTACATTTAAAAGAGGGGGGGAAATCTACTAGATTCAGTCACTAATCAGATTAGGACTGAATACTAAGTAGATTGATTCAAATGGAATGTGTTTGACCCTCTTTTATTAGTTGAATAGTTGAATTGAGACTAAGTGTTGGAAATGAAGACAAATCTGAGAAAACAGTGAGTTGTAAATTCAGGATTTCGTCACACACCTGGATCTGAGAGGTATGAGATGATTCAGAACTGCTCTATGAAAACTGGCAAAAGTAGCAAGGACTAAGTGCAAGGACCAGGATGCCCCGTCTTGGTCCTTCTGAATTTTCGATCGTCGAAAAGGATTTTTATTTCTTTGTGTCTAAAGCTTATCTCGAGAGTTATAGCTACGCACTTGTTTTTTGCACATAGAAAGAAAGGGAAATGTTTTGGGGATAGGGATTTGCCTTTAGGTCAAACCACGATTTTCAAATTAACTAAATAGTTGAAATAATGTAATTGAAATGACTGAAAGTGGAAATCCTCCTCTTTGAGGGGATGTTGAATTGACTAAAAATGAAATGATTATACCTCCTTGTGAAGTTTTATTTGCCTCCACATGGAATTAGGACTTCATGAATTAGGATGATGATCTCCTCTTCAATTATTGAAATCTTGACTCTATTGTTGCTCCAAAGCTTGAAGGAAGACTGAAAATACTCAATTTCTCTTGAATGCTTGAATGCTTGATCTCTGAAAAATACTCAATTTCTCTTGAATGCTTGATCTCTTGTGTGTGTGTGTTATTGCCCTTTTTTTGTCCCTTCTCTAAATGAGAGGGGAAATCCCTCTTATATACTTGCTCGAAGGGGAAATGAATTAATTTTCCAATATGAGCCGACATGGAGGGGTTTTTCCTGCTCAAATTTGAGATAGGTCAAGGGGTCCAAAATAAGTTCACATTAGGGAGGACGAGGTCGCCATGACCTAGTCCTTCCCTATTTAGGAGGACAAGATCAAGGTGGCAATGAGGTGCATCTTTGAGCTAGATGGTGTTTATGACATGTATGAGCATAATCAAGTCTCTAATTAGGCCAAGGGGCGCAAAGACTAAGGTGAAGAACCAAATATGATCGAAAATTGCAAGGGGTACAATTTTAGGATGTTATAGTAATAATGTAATGATTGGGGTTATAGGCTCGATCACCATCTTTAATGGCAATCATAATAGTGGTGTCGGGTGGGATTTTACCCCCGACCACCACAAAGAAATGAAAGCTAAAACAAAAATAGTGGAGTCGGTTTATAAACCCGACTACCACTAGTTTTAGAGACAGTGGTGGGTGGGTTTAAAAACCTAACTCCATTGTTTTTGTTCAAAACAAGAAGAAAAATGGTGGGGGCGGGTTGTATCCCTGCCAAACATCGTTGAGAATGGCTCTGGTGTGTGACAAAGACACAATCCTGACCCACACCGAAAAACAATAATCGAAAGAACAAATGGAGTGAGTCATAATTAAAATCGAACTCCCCCCAAAAGTTAGGGTTAATAAATTGATATTGACCATATGCATTGAAGTTGTTTCATGCTTAAAAATCATAAATGTTGAAATAGGAAATAAGGAAAATCATGGAATCCTTAACTATTAAAAAAATCAAACATAAATCAATGAAATAAAATGCATGAATGAAAGAATTAAATAATTAACATAATTGAAAACCCCCTCAATTACATTGTAGCTTCCATTGCTCTTCTCCATAATTGTGTGGTTCATTGGCTCTTAGTTATTTCACTAGGATTCCTAAATAGATTAGACACAATAATTTTGAAAACTGTGATTCCCAATTGAAATTAGGAAATGAGGCTTGCTTTTATATATTTTTAGGTGAGATGGGGTGAGAAATTGAACTGAAGTGTTGATTGATAGTTCAACTGATTTTGAGCGATCAGTTAAGTGAATTGATTGATCTGTTAACATGATAGATTGATTTGTTACCTCATTTGATTGATCAGTGGACTGATAGATTAGGGAGATGACTGAATAGATTAGCTAGTTGACTAAATTGATTGAGGAGAAGACTAAATTGATTGAATAGTCAGAAAAGGTTATTTGGAGTGAAAAGGGAAGTTAATTGATTTGATCAATCGGTTAATATTTTCAACATGTGTTGTAGGAGATTGACCTGAAATTCATTTTTATTTTTATTTCAATTTGAATTTTGATTTTAGAATGCTGAAATGCACATGAGATTAACTGAAATTCTTTGAAATTCATATTTGGTGAAATGTGAATTTGAGAAATCGAAATTAGATGGAATTATTTGAAATTCAAATTTGGGTAATTAGAAGAATTAAGCTAATTAATTAAATAATTTAAATAAAATTATTCAATCATTAGAAATAGGATTAATTAAATAATAAAGATTATTTAATTAAAGAAATTAATCGAAATTTTAATATTTGAGAAGGGGTTAAATGATGAATTAATTAAGAAGTGGAAATTGAATAATTAGTAATGATTGAAGGTGATGATTGAATTAGTTTAGAAGAATAATTAGCTTGATTAAAAAAGTAAAGAATTATTCAATTAATTGGATGAATGATTAGTATGCGATCGATCGGACATTTTTTAGGTGTCTACATTTGTCCCTCTTTGAAACAATGTCTAAGCGACATTGTTTCAAAGAAAATGAAAAAAAATCTGCCCCTGTATGCCCCCTCTAGAAAGAAGAAGAATGTTATATGAAAGATGATGAATGATTAACTTGATGACGCAAATGAGTTTGATTGGATAGAAGAAATAGCTAGAATGATTTGTAAATTTATTGATTAGATTGATTGGATTTCTATGATTGATTTGATTGATAAGATAAAGATCAAGTCTGGTTTCAGGAACGAAAAATCCTATATAAGACAAAGATGATCAACACGTCCGGTTTTAGGAAGGATACATCCTGTTTAAGACAAAGATAGATGATCATGCTTGGTTTCGGGAAGGACACATCCTATATAATATGAATGATTAAATATGATGAAAGATGAAATATGATGAAAGTGAAGAATAATTGATTGATAGATAGAATAGTTGATGTGATAAAATGAAAGAATTATAGATCAAAATATTGGAATTAAGTGATGAGAGAGACCATGTTAGATGAATGGAATGATCAAAAAGAAAAATTAGGTTGATCCACGAAAAAGATACTTAAATGAAGAATGATCTTGATTGATACAATCAGCATTATGAGATTAGAAATATGAAATGATATGATTGATGATTAATGATCCTTTGTGTCTTTATTCATAGTGAAACGTGCATTCATCACTGAGCCTTATTATGTAACAATGAAGTTGTGTACATCAGGGTATAAAGAACCAAGACATAACGATATCTCATTGGAAGAACAAACATGTAGAGGACAAGGAGTGAACCCTCCATTCTAGGAATAGCGCCAAGGATCAAGGTATGTGTGGTACTCACAAGCATAAATATCCCTAAATTTTTATTTTTTCATAAGATACTTGTCGAACGAACATACCAATCACAGACCCCCACTGGAAGTATTGCCCCAGAACTTCATCAGTAACTATATCCCTAAAAAAAAAAAAATTCATAAGAAAAGATCATGTCCGTCACAGCTCCTCTAGTCACTTGTGTACATCCTTGAATATCATAGTAACATGATTGATTGCCAATCGATAAAAACATAAAGATTGACTAGGACAAAATCCAATAGCCTTGTCGATTTGTGCCTTCATTTAATTGCTTGATGTGATGGTTGATAATGTCTGGTTTCAGAAAGTTTTGGACCCCGTTTAAGACTGACCTGCTGGTTTTGATTGTATCCTCTTCTATTTAAGACAAGGTAATGATTACTTGATATGGATGATTGATAAGATAGTTTGATCATTTTGGTTGTAGATGTTGATTAGATAGTTTTATCCTTTGTGAGCTTTGTCTGAAGTGTTTGTTGGATATCTACTAGGGTGTTTGATTCTTGCGAGACATGTTGTTGCAAGTTTTTGATGTTTTTCGATTTTTAGTTTGCTTTCAATTTTTGCGATGTTTAGGGTTTTTCTCAATCGTATATGAATGTTTTTGGATTTTTGGAATTTTCTATTATTTTATTTTTAGGATTTTTAGGATTTTTGCTTTTTTTTAATTTTTAGTGCTTTTTTTCAGGACATTTTTTAGAATTTTTTGAAAGATTTTTTTATGTTTTTTGGATATTTTCACGACATTTTCTGATTTTTTGGATTTTTTCATGACATTATCTGATTTTTAGGATTTTTTCAAGACATTATCTAATTTTTTGGATTTTTTATGACATTATCCAATTTTTTGGATTTTTTTAGGACTTTTTACAATTTTTAGGGTTTTTTCAGTTATGCCCCCAGTATGCAAACCTATAATGACATGATGATCTAAAACATGCATATGGAGACAGTGAATTTTCAATATGAGTTATGCTAATGCAAGATGCATGATGAGGATGCAATCCCTATTTAAGCAAGGTTGATTATATGTGTCCTTCATTCTGACATGCTCTAATTGAATTAAAGGTATGAAACATTTCAGAGATAGGAGTTCAATCTATTCTTAGAAAACCTTAACCATCCAACCTAACACACTATGTATCCAAGATTTATGACTGGAGGCGCGGAAAACTTCTCCATCAATTTTTGAAACTTTGATCTTCTTTTGCCCATGTGTGTGCAATTGAATTCATTCTAACTCTTATAACCATTAAAGACCCTTAGAATCCCATATGACTAGCTACGTGAGTTATTATGACTTCAAAAGCATCTTCGATAGAGCCTCACTGCCAGTCAGAAGTCTATAGCCCCAATGAGGTTATACACTATAATCTTCCAAATATTGCTACATTTCCAGCAAGCCTTCATAGCCTTTATGGAGTTACTCGCATGTTCCCATAGTCAAGCTTTTATCACACTTGTATGCGTGATATTTCTATTATATATCATTGTTCTTTTGCCTTGATATTTTGATATGGATTTTGGCATAACAATTTTTCATTTATTTTCTTGCCTTGACTTGTAAGTAATGAAACCTACTTGGGTATGACTATCACAGCGGTGTTGAAGTAGAATTTTAGATTTTCACTAGCCACATTGTAGGATTTGAGAAATACAAATCCACAGAACCCAAAGAAACCTGCATGCAAGAAACCTGTCACAGAGAAAGAGAGAGAACGAAACAAGGGTTTTGGCTCTCACAAAGTGAAAAGATTTATTATCAGAGAAAAATGAATCAAGAGGTTACAATAATACAAGAGATCAATCCTTATAAAGGAGATCAACATCGAAAGGAAAACCTAACCCTAAGGTGAGAGCATTTAATAATTAAATATTAATTATTAAATGACTAATATATGCATAAAGTGAAATCTTAAGAGGAGAGTAAAGTTAATTAATTACTTTACTCTAACACCCCCCCTTAAGATGAGCTACAATGCAACTACAAACAATGCAGAAGAAAGCAAAGGAACTACAATGCAATAGAGGGTTCCAGCAACAAGGCCTGATCAGGTACCCGAATACAAGAAAATCTCTATAAAGCGGAGTAAAGGAGAAAACCCAGTGGGAAAAAACTCCTCTCCAAAAAGAGATAAAGAATCATGCTGAAAAGAAAACATGAAGGAAGGAAGGCCTCACTGAGACCCCCTAAGGACAACTTCCTTCACCCCAAGCATGGAGCGCAATAGAAGATAGCGCAGAGATGCCAAAGGTTTAGTGAAGATGTCTGCAACCTGCTCCTCTATAGGAATGTACTCCAAGATGAGAGAACCATCCTGAATCAACTGCCTGATGAAGTGCATGTGTATTTCAATGTGCTTTGTCCGTTGATGCTCCACTGGGTTGCGAGAAATGTGAATGGCACTCTGATTGTCACACCAAAGAATAGTGGGACAATCTGGAGGAAACCCAAACTCTGTCATCAACTGCCGAAGCCATAAAACCTCCTAACTGGCTAAGACTGTTGCACGGTACTCAGCCTCTGTAGATGATAATGCAATAGCAGACTGCTTCTTGCAAGACCATGTGATAGGACCATAACCAAGGCAAAAAACAAAGCCAGAAGTAGACTTCCGATCATTGACATCACCAGCCCAATCAGAGTCAGTGAAGCCAATGATGTGAGGGGATGCTGAAGTGTAGTGAATGCCATAATGAGTGGTGCCCCGAATGTACCTCAAAATACATTTGGTTGCTTGCTAATGGCTCTCATGAAGATCATGGGAGAACTGAGAGACAAGGCCAACCGTAAAGGAAAGATCAAGACAAGAATGTGTCAAGTACAACAAACTGCCAACCAACTGCCTATATAAAGTGGGGTCTACTGAAGGAGTAGAGCAAGTGGAAGATAAAACAACACCTGACTGAAATAGAGTGGGGGCAGACTTGCAATCAAGCATGCCAAATCGTTGAAGCATATCAAGAGCATACTTCTCCTAAAATATGAAAATACCATCTGAAGACTGAATAACCTGTAGACACAGAAAGAAGTGCAAGAGACCAAGATCTGTCATCTCAAACTGCTCCATCAAAGCTCTCTGAACACGTCGAATCATGGAGGATGAGCTACCTGTAAGGATGAGATCATCTACATATAGCACAAGAATCAAAAGATCACCCTCTTGATGCTGAATATACACTGTGTGATCGGAATGACAGCGTGTGAAGTGAGAGGAAAGCAGGAAAGAGTCCATCTTCTCATACCAAGCCCTGGGGGCTTGTTTGAGACCATACAATGAACGTCAAAGTCTGCAAACCAAATAAGTGTCCTGCACAAATCCCTAAGGCTGCTTCATATAGATCTCCTCATGTAAGACTCCATGCAAGAAGGCACTCTTCACATCCATCTGAAACACTATCCATCCCTGTGAAGCTGCAAGTGAAAGTACCAGGCGTATAGAATTCATCTTGGCGACAGGAGCAAAGGTCTCAGAGTAGTCAATACCCTCTACCTGAGAAAACCCCTTCACAACAAGATGGGCCTTATACTTATCAATAGAACCATCTACAGCATACTTGGTATGATACACCCACTTGCACCGAACCAACTTTCTTCCCTTAGGAAGAGGACAAAGATCCCAAGTATGATTCTTCATCAAAGAAGAATACTCCTCATCCATGGCCCTATCCCACTCAAGGTGTCCTGTCACCTCTGAAAACTTTTGAGGATCATCTGAAATGACATGACTCAAAAGACTAGAACCAGATGTCTGAGCACGAGTGCTATGAGTATCTAAAGGATCACCTGCCAAAGAACCAGCAGCATCAATAGTATCACGGGCCCACATCGGCAAAGACAGAGCAACTAGTGGTGGTGAAGAAGGTGGATCATCATCTACATCATCCTCAAGAGATAAGTAATCCTCAAGAGATGAAGAGGAAGGAGTAGGCAATGAGGGAGAAGTTGGTGATGGAGAATCCATCTGAGGATAGAGCTCATCAAACTGGACATCCCGCTGAAACAGGACCTCTCTGGAATCAGGATCAAACAACCTGTATGCCTTAACATCCCCACAGTAGCCAACAAATATGAGTGGTTGGCTCTTCCTCTCCATGGCTTTCTGCTGAGCATCAGGAATAAATGCCCAAGCCTCACTACCAAAACTCAAAATGTAGAAACATCAGGCTTGACATGGGTCCAAGCCTCCTTAGGAGTCATATGTCACAATGCCTTATGAGGCATCCGATTATGAATATAATTGGCACAATTGACTGCCTTAGCCCAAAATGAAGAACTCATAGCTCGAGACTATATCATACAATTTGCCATCTCTCGTAAGGTTTTGTTCTTTCTCTTAGCAACACCATTCTGCTGAGGGGTGTAAGGAACTATAAATTGATGTTGTAAACCATGCTCAGTGCAAAAACTCTGAAAGCCTGATTAACATACTCCCCCCATTATCTGTGCGTATCCTCCTGATAGAAAGTCCAGATTGCTTCTCCACAAATGTCTTAAAAATCCTGAATGAGTCAAAGACATCAGACTTGTACTTAAGAAAGTACACCCATGTACGTCTGGAGAAGTCATCAATAAAAGTGAGCACATAACGGGCCCTTGAAAAGGAAGGAGTCAGAAAGGACATAAGATCACTGTGTACCAACTCTAGGGCTGCCCTAGCATGAGAGGCTCGACCCTTAGGAAAAGGATCTCGATGATGTTTGCCAAGGACACAACCATGACATACACCATCAGTACAAAAAATCTGTGGAAGCCCAATCACAAGTGCCTGTGTACTCATCTGCTGTAGATATTTGTAATTGACATGGCCAAAACGCTCATGCCAAAGCCTGCTCACTGAATCTGCATGTGCTATAAGAGAGGAACCAACAGTGTCTGAACTCTCAAAGCCATCAAAGCTATATAAGTGAGATGCAGAATCCACACTCCTAGTAGCTACAACCAAGTCAGGATCATGAAGATCTCAAATAACCACATCATGAGGTGAGAACTCAACTGTCTTACCAGAGCCAGAGTGGCAAATCTGATAAACGGATAGAAGGTTTGTCGAAATGTCAGGAACCAAAAGCACATCCTGTAGACAACCACCATCCAATGAAATAGTACCGGAACCCTGAACGGAAAGGTGTGTTGAGTCACCAACTGCAATATGTCTAGTGCCAGTAGGGGCAAGAGCAGTGACCAAATCCTCTGTGTGTGTCATATGGTGAGATGCACCAGAATCTAAAATCCAAGTGGATGCTGAGGACAATGCTCGTGCAGAAAGAGCATGACCTTTCCCTGTGGGTTGTGAAGGAGGCTGAGGTGCACTGATATTATGTTGCTGCATGGCTTCCTCCAAAGCCTCTAAACATTTCCAACACCTGGAAACGGGATGACCTTCCTTGCCACAAAAACTGCAAGGATCACCTGATTTCTTCTTATTCTTGGAGGAAGACTCACCAGACTTTGAAGATTTGCCCTATTTAGAATTGGACTGTGGTTTTGAATCAGACTTAAGTGGTGGCTTGGAGGGATTCTCACTAGCCTCTGAATCTTTCTTAGGCTTTTGTTTCTGCTTCTGTTTTCCTTTGGAGGACTAGGCTACCAATGCTTGGTTCTGGGAACTTGAAAGTGAATCTAACTGTTTAAGCTTAGCTTGCTCATGAGTCAGACGATCACAAAAGACCTCAAAAGAAGGCATGACATGTTGAGCACCCAAGGCATCCATGGTGGAATAGAAGGTCAAAGAGAAGATCTGAAATGGACCCCAAAGCTTGGAGAGGATCAGGAAAATGCACTATGTATCAGTCTTAGTCTTACCACAACCCTGCAAGATAGATCGTTGTTGTTTGAACTTCATCAAAAAGTCCTCAATAGAGGGAAACGAATCAGGTACCAAGGAAGTTAACTCTGCCTCAAGCTACAAAGCTCTGAACTCGTTGACAATACCAAAAATTCCATCAATCTTGGTCCAAATGGCTCGAGGAGTGAGACAACCCTCAAGATGAAACTAGAGACTGTCGAAAATGTGTAAAGCCATCAATCCCATAGCCTGATCCATATTGTTCCTGTGCTGCATAACCTCAAAGGGATGTGTCAACTAAGGTTGAACCTCATCCAAATAGAACCATAACCCTCGAGACTAGAGAAGAGTCATCATGCGACCCTTCCAAGTGTGGTAATTATGCGGTGTGAGAGATTCAATAGGTCTATCGGCCATCCTGTGAACCGTGCCTCAACTGCTCTGAATTTTTTAATTATTATTAAGTGGTCTTTCAAAACTAGATAGAAGATGCAGAAGGGGTTTGGTTGTTTTGTTTTGGTGTTTGTAGATTCTAGTTTTCTGATGTAAATAATAGAAAGCAAGAAAAACACCCCCCACAATGCAAAAAATAATCCCCAGTACAAATTGAAAGCCAAAAAATGATAGAAAGCAGTAACTAGTTGAGATAAAATTTTGAGCACCTGAAGAATTTACTAATAAAACAAGCTGTAGATCTAGAAAGAGCATAGAACCACCTTTCCGACGCCTATTCGCTTTCGAAAAACGGAGCAAAAACGAGCAAGTTATGCCCCTCGGAGTGCAAAAAGGCTCATCAGACTTTGACTGCAAAAAAATGCAATCAAACTAGAGAAATATGAAAAAATTTCTGCACCATTAGAATGGGCTCAGAGTCATCTTTCCAACACCTATTCTTTTTTGAAAAATGGAGATCGAATGCCCGATTTATGCCCAATTTTGTAAAAACAGCTCCAAAAAATCCAGATGGGCCCTTATAGCCCTCAAGGGCTTAAAAAAAATAGGCCCTGGTCCACTGGGTGACCAGGGGCTAGCATAGGGCTAGTGGCGTGAGGGCGATGCCACTAGTGCTGGAGAAGAGCGGGAGGCGCGCAGGCAGCGCAAGGAGCGGCGGGTCCGCTGGGCGGCGCAGCAGTGGCTGCCTAGCCACGGCCGGTTGTTACCCGCCGACGGCAGTGGCCGTCGGGCTACACACCAGCGGCGCGTTGTTTGCAACAGGCGGTGCCTGGTTTTTTTTTAAAAAAGTGCGTTGTTTTTTAATTTTTTTGTTGATTTTTTTTATTTTCGCTTCGAACTGCGTGCTCTGGGGCCGTACGGCCTTGGGGCAAAAAAATTTTGCCTTCTGGAGCAACTATGTCCGAATCGGACATTTTTTATATGAAAATAGGGGTTTTTGGGCACTGCGAGCTCAACGATGAGGTTCGTTTGGGCTCAAAGTGCACCAAAAAAAAGTACCCCCTATTCCAAAATAAAAAATAGAAGACAAACACAGATCTGATGCAACCAAAACCTAGATCTCAAAATCTTTCAAAAGTCTGAACAAGCTGCAGCAAATCTGGCTCTGATACCATGTAGGATTTGAGAAATACAAATCCACAGAACCCAAAGAAACCTGCATGCAAGAAACCTGTCACAGAGAAAGAGAGAGAACGAAACAAGGGTTTTGGCTCTGACAAAGTGAAAAGATTTATTATCAGAGAAAAATGAATCAAGAGGTTACAATAATACAAGAGATCAATCCTTATAAAGGAGATCAACACCGAAAGGAAAACCTAACCCTAAGGTGAGAGCATTTAATAATTAAATATTAATTATTAAATGACTAATATATTCATAAAGTGAAATCTTAAGAGGAGAGTAAAGTTAATTAATTACTTTACTCTAACACATGACCAACTAGGTATCTGTAAAGACTTAGAGCTATTAATTAATGTGTGAGATATATCAATTGATAGATCTTAGGTTAGCAAGGCACAAATAGTGAAAGCTCTACATAACCATGGATAAATCTCAATCACAAGGTAACATTAAAGATGAATGACCTAAGACTTCCTAAAAATTCATGTACTAATATCTAGGAAATGAGACTACCTTCTCTCCTTTCAGTGTTGACAAGTAAATGACTCAGACAATCGCCTTGGTTTTTTCATGCAACTATATGAGAAAGCAATAATGATATGCATCTATATGTTGTAAAATGGTTATATGCAAGTGTATACACATACAAATTGGCTATGAGTGATTAAATAAATATTTTATATTTATTTAATGTTTATTCTTCTATTAAATAGTTAATTTGAAAAGATTAATTTATTTAATTCATTTCGTGTCTTTCTATTAATTAATTTAATTGAAATATTTTATTAATTAATTCATCTATCCTATTCCTCTAATTAATTAAATATCTAATATTTAATTATCCTTCTAATCAATTAATTAAATATCTAATATTTAATTATTTCCTCCAATCATTTGAATATCTAATATTTAATGATTATTCTCCCATCCTATAGTCTCAAATATTAAATGATTTCCTAAATTATTTCATTTCATTTCCAACTCACCTTCCATCTCCACTTCATTTTTCCTTTCCCAACTCATCCATCATGTGGCTAAATTAATTCAAAAAATTAAAATAAATAAAACATTTATTAGCCACTTATCTTCAATCTCCAAATTTAATGAAATATTGTGTACGTACACATATTTCATAACCTTCTTCTATATTCTCTCCAACATCCCTACATCTTAGGAAGGACTTGAATCCACTTGTCCTCTCATGCCTAAATTTTCTCCAACCATCCCTAGATTCCCTCAGTCAGTGACCCAGTCAAGGTGAGATGAGTTACACTTGTCTTTTCCTTCCCCCTTTTCTCTCAACCTTCACCTTTTCTCATAGCCATCCAAATCTATAGATCTGATCATGACTGTTGATCTAGGCCACATCATCTTATCCTCTTAAAGTCTATAATATCAGGAGTTTGAGATGAGAGGGAGTTAGTCTTCAAGTTAATCTTCAAGTGAGTTTTCAAAGCTAATCATTTGTGAAAACTTATGCATCTGTGAGTTTTAATCTTGAAGCAGATAGGACAATCATTTAGCATAATCATTTTAGCATTTTTAGCATAGTCATTTAGCATTGCATATCATAGTATCAATTAACTACTAGTTATTAGTCCATTCTTCATATGTCATCTTGGAAGCTATCAGTACTTGTCTGAGAGCACACCATCTGTAACCAGGAATAGTGGAGTTAGGACACAATGAGACATAAACCATGAAGGTAATAATAGTATTTTTATTTTATATGTATTTCATGTAGTTTCATTGGTTCAGTTTGGATTTCCTGTAGCATTTCCTTTGTATTTTATGAAACTAACTTGTTGTAGGTAGTATTCTGATGATGAAATTCAAGTTGACACATTTTGGCACCCATCGTGGGGCTCAAAGCCTCGCATATTCTTTCAAATATCCTATCTAATTCTTGCAAAAAGTAAATTTAACGCATTTGTAATATAGATTCACGCCTGTGTGAATTCTGACAGCACCTTTATTTGATAGTTTAACGCTTTTTTCCTTTAGGTTAGCGCATGTGTCATTTAGGTTAGCACTTTTGTCTATAAATAAATGCATTTAATCTTCAAAACAATGCTTTTGTCCTTCAGGTTTGTGCATTTGTTAGTTTGGTTAACGCTTTTGTCAGAGAATTCTCACTTCTTAGTCTGCAGAGCAGCGTTTTTGTGTTTTAGGTTAGCGCTTTTGGGGTGAAAGACAATGCATTTGTTAGGATAGTGCTTTTGTTTGCAACTAATAGAATTTTCTTGTAGGTCCGAATGTCCAATAACTTAAATTTTTCAAACTACTGACATGCATGTGCAGGGTTATTTTAAAACAAATTTCATGCATTTCCTCACCTAGTTAATTAAGAGTTCTAATTTGGAAAGTAACACATCATGTCATGCTCATTTACCTTAACTAAGGGGGATAAATTAATAGCATGCAACTTGCATTTTTGAGTGACTTCTTTAAAATAGTTGCATATACATGTTACAAAAGCTAAAATGGACTTGTGTTTTCTGTGCTTGATGAAGTAGTAGGTAAGTATGCTCTCACCATAATACGGTGATCAGAAAACCAGACCTACTTTATTTTATGTATAACCTTTAGAGGGCCTACCTTCTGGAGCTACCTTGAGGGGGCCAGTGAGAGCGGAAAGACCCAAAGTGGAAATGGGCTAATACCGAGTCCTTCCAATCCACTCTAAATAAATCATGTTTTTGATGAAAGTCACAAGAAACATGTGTCGATAAGTTCATACTGATACTATGTTTCCCCATAAACCCTATGGAGCGTAACCTCTATAAGCTGGGAACCTTCTATATTTACAGAGCTGAAAGTGTCGCATGTATGGCCACATGACCGGAAGCCTTTACTAAAAACCACTTGTACTAGTTTCCAAAATCCTTCTAGTTGTTGGCACAGGAGGTCGGACCTCTGAAGCGGCTCACACACATATGGTTCTTAGTAGAGATATAAAGTTTTCCATGGGGATTTTTCATGGAAACCGGTGCTTGGCTGCCCCAGAGAAGTGAGTGTCGAGGGTGGAGTCAGTGGGGTCAAGCATCTAAATATTCGCTTTGAATAGCATAGCCTCGGGGGAAACCCCATGTGAGATTCAACAATTATTGTTTTAGCCTACCATAGGATTTGTACTTGCTTATGCATTTTGTTTTTCAAAAACATTGTGTCTTCTATGTCTATGACATGTTTAAAATGGTCAAAATTTTCAGAAAATCATCATCTAAAAAAATGAGCGAAAATCCAACAACTTGCTGAAGGATTTGAGAAGAATCCTTGAAACATAATCAAAATATCGCTTTCAAACAACAAAACAATGCTTTTATCCCATAAGTTAACACTCTTTGCCACAAGAGTTAACACAAAAGCTTTTCCACATCTAAAAAGTATATCAAAATAAAATTTCAACATCGGTATCAAAATACTTCTTGAGTAGATTTGTCTCTAAACTATCACACATTTTCAAACTAGTTCAACAATTGGGTCACTAATCCAATAGGCTATTTCTGAAAAGTTTCCATAAGTATAAACATTCAACAAGCTCTTAATTCAAACATTTTAAGTGCAAAAAAATCAACATTATTGTCAAGTCTCTCATCAAGATATATCAAATCCTCTATCACGAAGCTTGATCAATTCATCTTGTGTTCATTATCTTGGATATATGTTTCCTATTTTGAACCTAGGTCATATCAAAATCATAATTGTACCAACATTGGAATCAAACAAACTTGTGAACTATCAAATGCTTATATGACTTTTAAGTATCGCCTTAAGAAAAGAAAACCTAGTTATAAAGCTACCCAGAAAAGAATAAGATTCTTGTATATCAATCACAAGATCTTATTAAAACATAGGACATTCCTACACCATTTTTGTCACTACTTACGTAGCTATGGAATAAAGTTTGATGGAGAAATTTTGCAAGGACGTGCTTTTCAACAAAGAGACGTTTTATCACAGCGAACAAATAATAGTGGTAAAATCAACAAAGCATATCTTCCTAAACCAATAATCACTTATTAAGTTGTCCTTTGAAAACTTCAAAAATTTTGAAACAATCACATGCCAGTTTGGACTAGAGCTCAATAAGAACAACTTAGAAAACAACAAAAACAAATGGAGGAAGAAGATAATCCAATATTCCAAACTTTTGGGTATACCGTTGTTGACGAAGAAGCAGTCAATAGCACCATTAGATACCTCGAGCAAGATTTCAAATTTGATAGACTAATGGAAAAATTATTGGCAAAACAAAAAGAGAAATATCTTTTGATGTTGGAAAAATCAAGAGCTAAATTACCACAAGACTTTAACATAGAAAGCTTGAAACAAGATGCGGAGGGAAGTAACACCCAAAACACAAATGATCCAAATAACAAAGATGTGAACAAAGAAAGTCATGAAGAGACAAGAAAAGAACAGGATGACACAAGAAAAGAGCGTAGTGATAAAAGAACTTATGAAGAAACAAGGAAAAACTATATGGATAATCCGTTGTTAAACCTCACTCAACAAATGCAAACTCTACAACAACATATACAAGATTTGCAAAAGGGAACAAGCTCAAAGAAGTATTCATTAGAATATATCTGCCCATATCCTTTTGATAAAAATTTGAATATTACACCATTTCCACAACATTGTGAGATCCCTAAATATGACAAATACGATGGAAAATCTTATCCTTGGGATCACATTAGGGAGTTCTGTACTATGAGTATGGAATTTGTGCACAACGAAACTTACCTGATGCATCTTTTCCCTAGGAGTTTAAATGGGCAATCGATGAAATGGTTTTCAAGATTACCATCCAGAATCAAATCTTTTGAAGAACTCATGAATAGATTTATTTCACAGTATTCCTACAATGTAAGGAACGAGATAACAATGTTGGATTTATGCAATGTTAAACAAAAGAATGGTGAATCTTTTATGATCTTCTTGTAGTGATGGAAATGGATGTTTAATAGGTATCCAAGAGATGTACATGATCAAGAAAAGATGGACATATCCATTGATAATCTTATCAGTGAAATGAGTTATCGACTAAAAATGTAATGTCCTCCCTCCTTCGCCAAGATGATTGAGAATGGTCTGAAAATAGAAGATGCGATGGTAAAGAAAGGAGAGCTAAAACTTTATAGTAATTCTTACAACAACAATGACAAACCCAAATTTTGGTCATAGAATAGGAATGTCATCAATGGAGGAAATGATGACAATAGTGCTACGAAGCAACAACCAATTTTTAATCTATCAAGTCAAATCCCAAACAACAACAATCAAGAAATCAATAAATCCAAGTCTTTCTTCTCCAATCCTCACAGGAAATTCACAAACATTGGAGAACCATTAGAATCAACTTTAAAAACTCTTCTTGCAAACAAATTGATTGTTTTACCATAAGAAAGAAGTTATGAACCACCAATCAAGCCTAATTGGTGGAATGACAATCATTTTTGTAATTACCATTGGAATAAAGGACACCAAACAAATGATTGTCAAAGATTAAAACACCTTATCCAGGATCTAATCGATAATGGAACTATCATAGTGGATAGCCATGAGACAAACGAATCACACCTAGCTTTCAAAACCCCACTCCTGAATTATGACAAAGGTGAACCATCCCAATTAAAAGATGACAAAGGAAAATCCAAAGTGAACTACACTTATACATATGATGATATGGTAAATGTCATCATTGTTAAAGATAATCCACCTTTATATCCAATCAATGTCATTACAAGAAGCAAAGCAATGGTCACCTTTCCAGGTATAATAAAAGACTCCACATCTACTTCACAACAATACAATCTAGAAGAGCAATTTCAAAGAATACCTGCTCAAATATCAATTTTGAAACTTCTCAAAGTTTCACCTATGCATAAGGAAAATTTGGAAAAAGATTTAGTGGAAACAACAGTTCCAAAAGACTTGGATGTGGATCAGTTCCAAAACATGGTGGGACACCTTATAGCCCCTCATTGCTTATCATTTTTTGAAAATGATGACACATCCTTGCAACATCCTCACAATGCTTCTTTACATGTTGAAGTCACCATTAATAAAACTCGTGTCAAGCACGTACTCATAGATGGTGGAGCAGGCTTAAACATTTGTGCATTAAGTTTAATAAAATATTTGGGATATTCAGAAAATGCAGTAGATCCAAAGAAGAAAATAACTATTAAGGCTTATGATGAAGCAGAGCATTTTTCTAAAGGAACTTTGGTGTTGCCAATCAAAATAGGACCTGTGGAAAAGAATACATTATGTCAGGTTTTAGATTTGAACCTCTCTTACAATATTCTTCTGGGAAGACCGTGGATTCACACCATTCAAGCAGTACCTTCTACATATCATCAATGTGTAAAATTTCCTCATGAAGGACAAGAGGTCACTATAATTGTAGACTCTAGCCAATATTGCAATAATCTAAAGCCAACACAAGATACAAGAGTTCCACATAATAGAGAATCAGTATATCCTACCAAATAAATTCAAGAAAAGATATGGGAAACCTTTGAGAAAAAGATCAAACTGAATGATGAAGGAATGGGAAAATATTCTTTGCATAATTTTCCACTTTCACCTAAGTCGTATGGAAAGCCTACAAATATCCAATCAAAGACCTCAGAGAAATCAAAAGATATGTTTAATGGAGCATTTGTTAGAGCTGGAACCCTTGAAGAAGAAACCAAAGACAAGGACATTCTTGGTTGGTTGTACAAAGATGAAAATGAAACTATAGCAACAGCTACAGAAGTCAATATTCTCATAGAACAATATGGAAATGGTTATAAAATCATGCAAAAAATGGGATATGAAGGAAAAGGACCAATTGGTAAGCAACATCAAGGTATTTTGAAACCTATTTGTCCCCACTCACAATCTAAAGAAGATAAATCAAGGCTTGGATATCTAAAATCCAATCAAAAGCAACATAATCATCAACAACAAAAGTGGAGAAAGAAATCAGTCTCTAAAGAAGAACAATGGCAAGAAAAGCTACATCAAATAGCAGAAATAGTGGCCAATAAGCAGAAACAAGAACCTGAGAAACAAGAAGAAGAGATTGCAATCAAAAGAAAAGAAGGATCTTGTCAACAAGTTCAAGGAATATGAGCAAGTGCAAAACCTGAACAAGATATTCTAGAAGCAGTGAAAATCGAGATGGCAGAAATCAAAGAACTTTTTGCACCATACAACATTCCTATGTGGTATAGTGTTATAGCCCTAGACAATGGTTCAGAGACAAATTCAAATGAATATGAATGGGGTCCAGATGTCTCATCTAGTATATCAAGTGAAGAAAGAAATGAAGAGCAAGAAGCTATCACAAAGGAAGACTTGTTTATTACAAAACAACAGATGGAGTTAGAAAGAAGGCAAGAAGAACTCAGAATCCAGAGAAAAGAGGCATATACAAGACAACAAAAGAAAGAGGATGACAAAGACAAATAAATAACACCACAAGAAGAAAAAACACATATAGATCAAGCATCTAGAAATATCAGATTTTTATCAAATAGAGAGAAAGATGTACCAAGGTATGGCAGAACCATAGAAGAACTAAGAGATAGTCAAGTAGAATTGACTATTAGTCTAGAAGAAGCTGAGTTTGAAAGAAGACAAAAGCTAGCAAAAGAATTCTCTATATCATGTGCACCAATATGTCAACTTCAAAATGCAAATGAATTTATTAAAAATAATCAAGAAGGAGCTTGTAGTACTAAAGACGTGTGTGTTGATATAATCCATTCATTTAAGGGACAAACGTCAAATGAAGATCCATTTGAGTGTGAACCACAAAATGCTAATACTAATTTTGTTAGAACTAATTGGAAAATACTTGGGAGAGATAATCCTCAAGATCATTCTATCTATGACATTACCTACTCTACTCCAAATTATGACCATTATGTCATGAATTTTGAAGCACCTAACGATGACAATGATTATGACTTACCTCTTCTTCATCCTGAATTAATTGATTGGGATAATCTACAAAACCCTAAATTAGATGTATTTTCCAATGATCATGACTTAGTTGTGTATCTTAATGTTGTCGAACCCATAACACCTAAAATATCTTCCATTGTGGAATCAAGTAACGTTTCTTGCAGTCAGGAGAGTACCAAACTTTTCAGTCGCAAAATTGAAATAAAACAAGGAAAGAGACCTATTGTTGAAAACCATTTCATGGCAACACTAGATAAATCAAAAGGGAAAATAAAGGACATATCTGACAATGAAAACCTCTTGGAGGCGCCAGAAGATGGAAAGTTTGACATCCTCCCTGCATATTTTCAGGAGAGATCTGCTATTCTAATAGAACCAACAGAAGCAATAAACATTGGAACATCAAAGGATTCCAAGATACTTCATTTTGCTGCCTCATTATCAAATAAAGAGAGAAAAGAATACATGGAATTCTTTAGACAAAGACAAATAAATTTTTATTGGTCCTATGTTGATATGCCTGGACTTAATCCAGATCTTATAATGCATCATATCAATGTAGATTTAAAAGCAAAACCATTTAAGCAAAAGCTAAGGAAGATGCATCCACACATTGCTCTTCTTGTAAAAGTCGAGCTAAAGAAACTATTAGAGGTGGGTTTCATAAGACCTATTGCCTATCCAGAATGGGTTTCAAGCATTTTACCAGTGTCAAAGCCAGATAAAAGCATAAGAGTCTGCACCAATTTCAGAGATTTGAACAAAGCATGTCCCAAAGATGATTTCCCACTACCAAACATTGATATAATTGTGGACTTATCAGTAGGGCATGAGATGTTTTCATTAATGGATGGCTTCTCAGGATACAATCAAATAAGAATCTCACCTGAAGATCAAAAAAGGACAATATTCACCTATGCATGGGATACTTATTGCTGGAATATGTCACTTGGGCTTAAAAATGCAGGAGCAACTTATCAAAGGGCCATGACGATAATTTTCCATGATATGATGCATACATTTATGGAAGATTGTTTAGATGATATACTTGCAAAATCTCATACAAGACAAGAACATTTGAACATCTTAAGCAAGATCTTTAATAGGCTACAAAGATATCAATTTAGATTAAATCCAAAAAAATGTGCATTTGGAGTAACCTCTAGAAAACTTCTTGGGTATGTTATATCAGCCTGTGGAATTGAAGTAGATCAAGAAAAGGTAAAAGCCATCATGGAGATGGAGACACCTAGGAACATAAGTCAATTGTGATCTTTCCAAGGAAGATTGCAATCAATCAGAAGATTTGTCTCTCAATTAGCCGATAGATGTCATCCATTCACTCATATTTTACATAAGAATGTTCCATTCAAATGGGATCAGAAATGTGAAGAAGCTTTTATACAAATCAAAGAATATCTCATGAATCCTCCAGTACTGGTATCACCAATCAAAGAGAAACCATTGTTTCTCTATATCTTGACGACAAATGCATCATTAGGCCCTCTAATAGATCAACGTGATGAAGAAGGAAAAGAAAGAGCGGTGTATTACATCAGTAGAACACTTCTCGGCTATGAACTGAATTATAAATCAATAGAGAAGACATGTCTAGCAATTGTATTTGCAACTCAGAAGTTGCGACATTATATGCTGACTCATTTTGTGAATCTAATAGCAAAGATATATCCACTAAACTTTTTGTTGAACAAGTCAACTTTGACAGGCAGATTAGCCAAATGGGTTATGATACTGAGTGAATTTGATATAGAGTATGTTGATCGAAAATCTATCAAAGGACAGGTCATTGCTGATCAATTAGCTGAAGCTCCTTTACAAAATAACATACCATTGCACATTGAATTTCTTGATGCAGACATTCTAACAATAAGTAAAAAATTTTGGGAATTTTACTTTGATGGTTCTTATACACAATATGGATCAGGTGCAAGAATTTTATTCATCACACCTCAGGGACATACAATTCCAAAATCATATAGACTGTGGTTTCCATGCACAAACAATACTACAGAATATGAAGCATTGACTATTGGGCTCAAAATGGCTATTGAATGGAATATCAAGGAATTACATGTTTATGGTGATTCATAGCTTATCATCAGCCAAATAAATGATGATTACCAAACTAAGGATGACAAGCTCATGCCCTATAAATAGCTGGTAGAAGAGTTTAAACAACACTTTGTAGAAATATCATTTACTCAATGGTGTAGGAGCACCTAGGGCTTCGGCTCATAGTCCTTCCATAATTTTGGCTTGTACTGACCTTAGCCAAGTCATATTCCTAATAAGGACTCCAGGAGGGTCCAAGGTGTGTGATTAAAGTTTGTTTTGAGTCAGGTGTAGGCCTAGTTGAGTTAGTTTTCTTCCTAGGTTTGCACTTTGTGTATAGGTAATAGTTTGAGTAGTTGAAATGGCCTTCTTGATGGTAAAAGGTGGCATAACTTGGTGTGAGAATTAGAGAGGTTTAGAATGGTCTTAGGAATGCTTAAAAAGTCTTGAGATATGATTTGTAATAGGTTGTTTAGGCTGGCAAAGCAAAATGTGGAAAGTTGTAAAAGTTGTCATGACAACTTTTGTCCTAAAGGAGCTTAGCGGTGGAGTTAGGGATAGCACAATGCCCTAGAATGCCTCCGCAGATGGGGAAGACTATTTAAAACTCCTCTTGCATGGTTACCAAGGTTGGAAGTTTTGATTTTGTATGATTGACAATCTGAAACTACTCATTTTCGGATTGTTATCACTGTTTTTGGCTTATTTTGCTTAAAATGTGAATACAAATGGATTGAATCTGTTGATACAATTTTGGATTGTAGTTATTTGATTCATTTCATACTTTTTAATTAGTGTGTGTTAGTACTTTCTTTGTTTTGTTTCCAATTAGCCAGTTTTCATGTAAAATGGTTGCCCCATAAAACCCCTCCATGCTACCATCGCGTTCTATTGGGACATTGAAGGAAACCCATTTTACAATGTAAATATGCAAGGAGGAGTTCTAGAAGTGGAGATTGATATGGCTACCACCTTGTTCTAGGCGAGTCCAAGAGTAACCCGGCTAGAGAAGACAGGGAGAAAATTGAGTGCATAGTATAGAGGTGAACACAAAACCTTAGCCAAAAAATTTGGAGAGCTTCATGACGTCCATACAGAGTTTCCACTACAAGAATAAGCCTTGACCAGACCATTAGATTCCCATTCCACAAAATAGAACAGTCACTATCGGTTAAAGGCCTAGAAACCCCACCAAACCCTCATTTTTGGGTTAGGGAATTCTATAGCGAGTTGGAAGACCAAAACCAAAAAAATATCTTAGGGTTGGGTGATTTTTTGAAGAAAAATAAACCTTGTTGCAGGGTCTTTTGGACCAATTCCCTCAAAACCCTTGAAAACCGGATTTTGGAGGCCTAATAGGGGCTCATTCCTTGTAGTCTTATTTCTAGGCAAATTGATGAAATCGATAAGGAAGATAGTGAAAGAAAAATCAAAAATGCGCCAAATTGACTTCATTTCATGGTAAATTCCACCTCCACACCTTTTCAATGACTCACAACAGTATGGGGGTGAAATTGACAAGTTGTTGTCAAATTAGCAAGATTGAGCGTATGGGAAACACTTTGAAATTGTAGGGTTCCTGGTCAAACATTTAGATATTGGCAAAGAGAAAGTCCTAGAAAAGATTGAGAAGGAATTGGAGGTCTTGGAGCAAAGATATACCTGGATTGGTTGGTGGAATTGAGCAACACCAACTAGGTGAAGTGTGAGCAAGCTAGGTGAACCCTATCACTCAAATCCCAAGAAATGAGAATAAAGCAACAGATGCAATGGCTACAATAGCATCTCTCTTACAAAATTGGGAGAATCGACAATGTTATGAATTCCTCATGGAAGATATCTTAACCCCTACCATTCAATCTCAGCATACCTACATGATTTGTCAAATATCAGGGATCAGTCAATCCTTATATGGCCAAACCTATCAGTACTTAAAAGAGAATATCCTTCCTCCTGACCTATCCCACAATCAAAGAAGAAATTTTATCCATCAGTCATCCCGCTATACTATTATTATTGATACCTTATATAAGCGAGGTCTAGATAGTACTTTATTGAGATGTCTTGAACAAGAAGAATCTGAGAAAGTTCTTAACGAAGTTCACGCAGGTATTTGTGGCACACACTCAAGTGGATTAACACTAGCTAAGAAACTTCTTCATATGGGTTACTATTGGCCTATTATGGAGAGAGATTCATTCACATATGCCAAAAAATGCAATCAATGTCACATCCATGGGAATCTCATTCATGCACTAGCACAAGAATTGTATCCTATGGCCAAATCATGGCCATTTTCTTAATGGGGCCTTGATTTGGTAGGAAAGATAAATCCTTCATCTTCTAATGGACATATGTTCATTCTGACTGCTACTGAATATTTCACTAAATGGATTGAAGCAATACCTCTGATAAAAGTGACAAGAAAACAAATATCATTATTCATCTTGAATTATATAATTTGTCGCTATGGAGTTCCTATGACCATTGTCACTGACAATGGACAACCATTTAAGAATCAAGATGTGAAGGAACTATATGAGAAATTTCTTATCCAACATAGGTTTTCTACTCGGTATTATCCACAAGGAAATAGTCAAGTTGAGGCATCAAACAAAACTATCTTGAAAATCTTGAAGAAAACAGTCAATGAAGCTAGAAAAGACTGGCACATTCAGCTAAATCCTGCTCTTTGGGCATACCGAACCAACATCTGCACACCAACGGGGGAAACTCCATATTGCTTAGTCTATGGATCAAAAGCCATATTACCAGTAGAAGTAGAGATACCTTCTCTATGAGTTTCCTTAAAAGGTCTTGTACCAGAGGAAGAACAACGAGTCTCTAGACTCCAAGAACTTGAACTGATCCAGGAACGTCGCCATAATGAAATAGATCATTTGAAAGTGTATCAACAGAGAATGGAAAGAAGTTATAATCACAGAGTCAAGCCACGCATTTTTCAGATTGGAGATATAGCTCTAAGGGAGAATCCAAGAAATCAGCAAGACCGAGAAAAGAAGGTTAAATTTGAACCAAATTGGCTAGGACCTTTTGTTATAGTAGCAGCATATGGCTCAGGAGCATACAAGTTATCTACCTCTGAAGGCGATTGGTTTGATGAACCTATCAATTCCATCCATCTCAAGAAATTTTATGCTTGAGATATAAAGTCCTGGAAAAAATCAATAAAAAGCATATAAAGTCCTGAAGAAATCAGTAAAAATCATAAAATCAAAAAATCCCTAAAAAGCATAAAACAGTTAAAAGAAATTTTTTTAAAAAGAAGAAAAGGGAAAAATGCAATAAATTTAGATGGTGAAAACCTGGTAAACAGGCGCTATCTAAAAAGTGAGTTCTTCCATCTATGAGATCGCTTTGCACACCTATCCACTCACATATATTGCTTCCATCTATCTTAGCTTATCCATTCCATCTTTCGCATCTATTGCTCTGAACCATTTAGTATGCATCTTACCAACAATTATCAATTTTTGACATACTTATTGTAGTCACTGTCTTAGATTTTATCAGAATCAATCAATCTACATTTGTATCCCGCCATGGTTTTGATCTTGATCAATTCATACATCCATAATTAAAAAAAATTGTTTTCACCAAGGGAAAAATCCTAATTCCTTTTGCTAAGGCAATCAATTGAATCTTTGAAAATCCCCAATATTCAGAAAACTTAGAAAAACCAAAAACACCTAGGGTTTTGAAACAGATAACGAGCAACGAAGATCAAGACATTTCATGACAATTGAATCGTGACACTTAGAAAATGAAGAATTAACCAACAAGTAATAAAGGATTATCAAAGATCATTCATCAAGATGATTATATCAGTTAATGACCATTAGAACATGTGAATGACATGCAAGATTCAATGTTTATTTCTTGATTTTATTGCTAATCATGTACTCTATGCGATTCAAGGATGTCCATGACTAGAGAAGCTATGAGGGGGCATGATTATTTTCTTTGATTCTTGTTTGTGGTTTATCTCTTACTAAAGTATGTACTTGTCTAAGGATATGATCGGTAAAAGATCAAGGAGGACGTTCGGAGTCATGCATGAAAGGAGATAATCCTTGTCTGTTCTGCAAGCAATACTCAGGTCAACTTGAATCATTATTTTGATTTGTTTATATTAAATTGCTATATCAAAATCCATGTAATAAATACTCAGGTCATCTTGGATCATTATGTCAAGTTGCTTGTATTTTCTTACAACATTTTAAAGCTCAATTATGAAATCAAGCACTATTACAAGATAACATATGAAGAATGGTAGTATCATTTTTAGTTAGATCATTTTTAAGATTATCTCATTATTCATTTGCATTATAAGAATTCAATGTCAATTGCATTATAAGCATCTCATTTCATTCACAGATCAACAGTCATGAATAAAGATTGGGTATACTTGGACACATCAACCCCAATACCCTCATCTCTGCCTCCCTGTCCACCTGTTATAATCTCAGTCCAAGTAGCTCTCAAAACCCATCGTCTAATGAGTGGAACATGATCCTCTAGATCCTCATCCTCTCCACCATGTGCTACAATAACCCTAGGGTCTCGCTGAATCTACCCAAAATCAATGCCTCTCCTGTAACCCCCATCCAGTCCAGTCATCCTGCCTCCTCCTATCAATGGAAACCCTCTCGGTGATCTCATCCCTACCCTACTAGTATCCCTCCCAATCCATCCAACCTCTCTCCCACCCATAGGAAGCAGTCTCCCAATCTTGCCAACTGGTCCAAATGGTCCTCCACGGACTCTCAATCGCCCTCCTCTTCTTTCGGGTCTCCTACCGCCACCACCTCCATCTCCCCCCTCATCTCCATCCCCTTTGGCCTCCTGAGAAGCTCTAAGCTCTCATCTTTGTCTCTATCTCCTGATAATTAGATCATCTGAATCATCATCCTCATCTCCTAAACTAGGAGGAGGATCTGTTGGATCGGTAATATGAGGAAACAGGTGTGCAAGTATGTATTGAGCATAATCTGCAGTAACCCCAGGATCAAGAATGTGCAATCTCATATCATAAGATACCCTAGGAGTAGCCAAAAACTCTGCATGTTCCAACTCAAACGACAAAGAAGGTCCCCAATCTCGCCTATCTTTGTACCGTTGTGCATATATCGTGACACCAGTAGGCATAGGTTGAATGATACCAAACTGTCTCAAAATGCAACTAATCAACTGTCTCTCAACAATGAATGGAGTCTGACCAATGAGATATCTACTCTGCATAATAAAAGGTAATGTTTGGGCATCATCCATCCATGGCTCACAATCGATATAAGGTCTCCAAATAAAATTATCTAGTGAATCAAGAACCCAATGCCAATACTCCATCTTACCCAGCTTATGTTGAGTAAGGATACCTACATATAGATAAACATATGGCTGTCTCTCACCACGAACTCTATGATGAATAGGTTATAGCAATGTGCTCCCAGCACCAAATCTGCAAAAGTGTGCATCATGTCGATAGACTAGCAC
Organism: Cryptomeria japonica; assembly: GCF_030272615.1. Taxonomy (NCBI): domain Eukaryota; kingdom Viridiplantae; phylum Streptophyta; class Pinopsida; order Cupressales; family Cupressaceae; genus Cryptomeria; species Cryptomeria japonica. The sequence continues at coordinate 421,991,241 of NC_081412.1, forward strand.
CCTCATTGAAAACAACCTGATGAAGATCATGATACAAATGAGCAAGCATGCAAACACCCTCTGCATATCGAGTCTGACATTGCATCATACTCTGAATAATCTCACCCCAACCAATAGCGAAACCTCAAGATCTCCTGTCTAGATAGATGAATCCCCCAATCAAACCTGCCAAAATCACAAGGAGAGTCTTGTAATACATAATCACATCCTCCCATCAAATCTCTCCTCTCCCAATGCTCTAATCACCAAATACGACTATGCATGCCTCTGTCCCTCCACGATCCTAAAAATCATACTAAACTAACTCACCGGTCACTGGTATGTGGAGAATCCTATAGACATCCTCAAGCATCACACTAATCTCACCTGTGGGCAGGTCGAAAGTGTTATGCTCGCTATGCCATCTCTTAGCTAACGTTGTCAACAATCCCCTATTATGGGTAATATCAGGCATGTATAACAAGTGACATAATCCGCAAGCATCTATATGTCTCACCTCTTCCTGTGTAAGCTCTGTCACTAAGTGTCGCATCGCCGGGAATTTCTTTCAACACTGGAGAACATCAAGTTTCTCCTATTTACCAAGAGAATTCAATCATCAATCATCTATCTATCAAATCAAAGAGATCGAGGTAGGTTGTTACTCTCCTAACCGGGTGGCTTTTTGGGAACTCGTTGATCCAAAGTTGCACAATGGTCTCTAACATCAACAATTGATCAATCTTTTCAAATGAAGCAAATCAAGCTATCAAATCAATATAAACCTATCAATCATGGTTTTCTATCAATCACTAAGTTCAATCAAACTCTGTTATGCTCTTCATCAAAAACTAAATTAGTTTCTTAGAGCTACTCTATCCAATCAAATCAAATCAATCAATCATTTATCCTATCAATCAACATTATCAAAACAAACAATCAAGTACCTATTCATCACAATTGCGCATCAAAATGCCTAAATCTAATCATCAAAGTGTTTTTTTACTATGAAATACATCAAACACATTCATCAGAAGAAAAAGTGCTAATCCTTTTAACAAAAGTGCTATTCTATTAAATGCAGGTGCTAAATCATACATATGCGTGAACCTTTTTAACAAAAGTGTTAAACCTTTGAGCATATGCGTGAAACGAACAAAGCGTTGTTTTCAGCATCACAAGCGCAAACACTCAGAGCAAAAGCATTGACCAAGAAAAAGTGCTAACGTACATCACACATGTGCTACCCTATTGAGCATATGCGCTAAACTTATCAAATGCGCTAAAACAAAAAACAAAAACGCTAAACATAATTTGAAAATCGAAAAAATTTAAAAATAGCCAAAAACGCGCTAAGCAGGTATGAAAACTCAAACGACAAGTTGCGAGAAATTCAGGATAAGATACATACCGGATAGCCATACTCAAGAGGTTATTGATATCGTCAAATGTGCTCAAATCGATGGTTCTCCAATGGGATCACCATTTATCACCTCACCAAGACAATTTCTTCACAAAGCTAACAAGGATGCAAATGAAAATAAAATTAACTTTGGTTAATTTTATATTTCCTATTTGGAAGGGTAATTAATGTTTTTCAATGGGGCAATTATATTTATTTTTTTTATGAAAAAATTTAATTGATGGACCTTTTCAATTATCATGAGATCAATCGCTTATCAAAATTATTCAACAACTTCACGATCAATCTCCTGAGGGGGCACACAATTAAGATTTTCAATCTTCATCAGGCACATTATCGAGACTTGATTTAATCTTTGAAACAATGTTGTCTTGACATCATTTCAAAGAGGGGCAAAATGTATACGCATAAAAATTGGCTATGAGTGATTAAATAAATATTTTATATTCATTTAATGTTTATTCTTCTATTAAATAGTTAATTTGAAAAGATTAATTTATTTAATTCATTTCGTGTCTTTCTATTAATTAATTTAATTGAAATATTTTATTAATTAATCCATCTATCCTATTCCTCTAATTAATTAAATATCTAATATTTAATTATCCTTCTAATCAATTAATTAAATATTTAATTTTTAATTTTTTCCTCCAACCATTCGAATATCTAATATTTAATGATTATTCTCTCATCCTATAGTCTCAAATATTAAATGATTTCCTAAATTATTTCATTTCATTTCCAACTCACCTTCCATCTCCACTTCATCTTTCCTTTGCCAACTCATCCATCATGTGGCTAAATTAATTCAACAAATTAAAATAAATAAAACATTTATTAGCCACTTATCTTCAACCTCCAACTTTAATGAAATATTGTGTACGTACACATATTTCATAACCTTCTTCTATATTCTCTCCAACATCCCTACATCTTAGGAAGGACTTGAGTCCACTTGTCCTCTCATGCCTAAATTTTCTCCAACCATCCCTAGATTCCCTCAGTCAGCAACCCAGTCAAGATGAGATGAGTGACACTTGTCTTCTTCTTCCCCCTTTTCTCTCAACTTTCACCTTTGCTCACATCCATCCAAATTTGCAGATCTAATCATGACCGTTGATCCAGACCACATCATCTTATCCTCTCAAAGTCTATAAGATCAGGAGTTTGAGATGAGAGAGAGTTAGTCTTCAAGTTAGTCTTCAAGTGAGTTTTCAAAGCTAATAATTTGTGAAAACTTATGCATCTATGAGTTTTAATCTTGAAGCAAATAGCACAATCATTTAGCATAATCATTTTAGCATAGTCATTTAGCATTGCATATCATAGTAGCATTTAACTACTAGTTATCATTTCATTTTTCATATGCCATCTTGGAAGCTATCAATGCTTGTCTAAGAGCACACCATCTGGAACCAGGAATAGTGGAGTTAGGACAAAATGAGACATAAATCATGAAGGTAATAATAGTATTTTTATTTCATATATATTTCATGTAGTTTCATTGGCTGAGTTTGGATTTCCAGTAGCATTTCCTTTGTATTTTGTGAAACCAACTTGTTACAGGTAGTATTCTGATGATGAAATTCAAGTCGACACAACAAGCAACTATGATGCACTCTGAAATGGAGAGATGTGTTGCAATGCAGTAAAAAAATATGCAAATGTAGTACTGAAAATTTAAACGAACCCATCCCTTAGATTAAATATCTTTTTAGGTGCATGTTGTTCATAGGGTCAAGGAGTTTTGTGTAGCTATTTCATTGGTTTATGTTTGAAGAGTTGGATAAACCTTTCTTTCTTAATAGGATATTCAGCTGGGTGTATTTCATGTATAGCTTCTGCTATAGTCTCATTATTTTCAAACCAATCCAGTTGTGGTAGATCTTCTTGCCCCCGGTCTTTCAAGTGTTGGTGTGTGAGGCAAATATCTCTATCCTTATTAGAAGGAGAGGTTGTTGATATCATACAAGCTTGGTTATCATAACAACTTTTTAAGGAATTTGGATCTATTTCCTTATCTTTATAAGTGATTCCATCACTACAGGTGGGAAATGGTCATAAGATTTGTCTATGTCTCCTTTGTTTCTTTTGTGAAGAGATAGGAATTCATAGTCATGTGAATTAGTTATGGTTTCCACATAGGTGTATATATCTGATCTCTAATCATATAATTTTTCCTCGATTGGAGTGAGAGGAAATTATGCAATGTTGATGATGAGTGGGATATTAGCATGACTTATTGATGCCACTTCATTTATTAACATGTTTCTCATTGCTTGAATGATGGATTCTAGCCTTGTTTCAATTGATGTACTTGAAGAAGATGATGAAGCAACCCAAGTGTTGATCTCATTTACCAATGCTATACTTGTACTTAAGGAAGGTGATGGAGCAACCCATGTGTTGTTGTCATTAGCAGATGTTGTGCTTGTTTCTGTCACCACATTAGCATGTGAAAATGGCACACATACAATCGTTTATTATTTGTTCTCTACAGTATGATCTTGATTAGTGATTTCATTTATAAGGGGCTCATGAAAAAATTATGTAGAGGGATTGGGATCATGAGAGGGACTAGGAGAAATGGTAAGTTCATTTGATGGGGAATCTTGTGAGGAACATGGAGGATTATGACATGGAGATGAAGGGATGGAGGGATCTTCATTAGAATCTAGAGAAATAATGGGATCTTTCTTAGGACATGAAGGTGAAGAAATACTTTGATCTTGACTTGGAAAGGGATTATTAAGAAGGATGGAAGGGATATCCTGATCTCACTTAGCAGGTGGATGTTGGATGGGACTTGAAAGAACATCTTTCTCTTGAGATAAAAGGTTGTCATTATGAGTAGAATAGAAAAGAATGAGGTAGTTCTATATGGTGAAAATGGATAACAATGATAACAATATTGAAAGACTAAAATGGATTCAACCACCAAACCCTAGCCTAACAATGAACAAAGATCCACCATAACATATGAAGATAACCTAAGACAATGCAAAATAACTTAAAATCATAAAGATTATACCATCACATGTCCAATAGGGTTTTGATCTCCATTCTTCCTATCTCCATTGATCTTGTTTGATATGCTTGCTCTCAGATTTTTGTATGCACAAGAGCTCAATAAAGAACGAAATGTGGTTGCAAGTGGAATTGTAGTGTAGCCAAGTTGCATGAAAGATCATTAGGATGTGTCATTAGGGTATGTCATTAGGGTTTGACAATGAAGAAAGCATCTCCTTAAATAGAAGACACAATATGAAATGGAGGGTTAAGATTGAGAGGTGTAAAAAGAGAGGTCGGCTAGGATTAGAGGGTAAGTAGAGGAAATAATAAAATAATGAAAGAGGTGGGTAGTGTATGAATTAAGAGATGAATGACATGTGTCATGTGTAGAAAAAGATAATGAATTAATTAAATGAATAAAGATTTATTTAATTAATAGAAGAAGTAGGACAATTAAATAAATAAAATATTTATTTAATTTAAGAAAGGGATAATTTAAATAAATAAATGTATTTATTTAAATGAGAAATAAGGCTAGAAGAGGATAAATGAATTAATTAAATAAATAAAAATTTATTTAATTAATAGAAGAATTAGGCTTAGATAATTAAATAAATAAAATATTTATTTAATTAAACATGACAATTTTGAGTGTCTACATTTTGCCCCTCTTTGAGACAATGCGGCTTGTCGCGTTGTTTCAAAGAAGATAAGATGAACTGATACAGAGTTGCCCCAGAATAAGGAATTATATGCCCCCTCGAGAGATTGGATGAAAATGTCTGAAAAGATTACAGACAATCTCTCGATAAGAAAAACGGGATAGAATGGGTTGATCGGATAGAGTGACAAAGTCACGGGATGAAGAATACTGACTCGGGAAATGAGGGCGAGGGCTAGGGTAGGCTATAAGATAGGCCACGGGCAAAAGACATCCTCATTGTCATCCACACCCTTAGAAGATCACAGTGCAGAGCGAGAAAAGAGCAGCAGCAATCAGCAGCGATGGCATTCATTCATAGATTCGACCGTGTTCACTGATTCTAGCGACCAGCCGATGCAGGAGAGCCGGTAAGTACCCGAAAACCTCCTCGTACTTTCACACATTTCAAGTTTTGTCATAAATGCATGTTTAGGAGCAATAAATGCGCTAGGAATAGGATAGTTGAAAAGTGCAAAAATGCGCAACTGTGTCTGTGTCAGTTCCAGGCGCGTCTGTGTCCAACAGGCGTGTCTGTGTCGGGTCCAGGCGCGTCTGTGCCTGGAACCGCGTTTGTGTTGAATGCGGACGCGTTTGTGAAATGTAGCAGCGTCTGTGCTTTTTAGGAGCGTTTATGTCATGTAGGGACGTCGGTGTTCCTTGGTCACGTTTGTGTCTGGCATAGGCACGTTTGTGTTCAGAAAACGCGTCTGTGTCGCAGAAGCGCGTTTGTGCAGTCTATAAGCGCGTTTATGAGTTAAAAGCGCGTGTGTGTTAAAAGTACGTTTGTGTGTTTAAATGCATGGTTTTAGTCTTTTAGGTCAAATCGGCAGTTCTGTGATGAACATACGCTGTCGATTGGATAAGCTGCTGAGAGGATACACTCAAGCAGGTCCTCTAGGAAGATTAGGATAGATCAAGGCACTTTGTGATGAACAAGGAGCACCAAGATAGGCAGCACTTTGTGATGAACAGGGAGTGCGAATGTGAGTAACACTTTGTGATGAACAGTGAGTGTCACACACGTAGTACTTTGTGATGAACAGGGAGCACTACTAGGGTAGATAGCAACACTTTGTGATGAACAGTGAGTGTCACTAGGATAGATAACCAGATGCATTTAGGTAGCAAGTAGCATTTTGTGATAAACAGTGAATGCCATGATAACTGACAAAATTGATTGTGTGACTGCAGGAGTATTTGCCGATGTTAGAGTCACGGGAGAGATTCCCGTCGACTCAGAGACTGCGACCAGAGTTGTCGATCCAGGACATGATATCCATTGAGGAGATGGGTCTCACACATGTGCTCTATGTGCCTGAGTTTCGGGCAAACATGGGGTTGCTGACTGCGTTGGCTGAGAGATGGCACTCGGAGACGTGCACGTTTCACCTGCCGATGGGTGAGATGACAGTGACATTAGAGGATGTCTACAGGATACTGCATATCCCCATTGATGGAGAGTTGATTCCCTATGACCGTGACGGTGACAGGGAGGCATTGAGACGGGTGTTTCAGGATCCTGGTTTGGAGATGCGAACAGGTCATGTAGCCTGGGATACCATGACTGCCACAGGTTTAGCATTGCCGGCAGTTATTGGGGGAGTCATCAGTGGGTACTTGTGTCCAGACAGGGCCACACGAGGATTGGCAGTGGGCTAGGGAGGGGCATTGGAGACACTAATGGCAGAGCACACTAGGTATGCATGGGGGCCATGTGTCCTGGCACATTTATATTATGAGTTGCATCAGTTTCTGTACCACGGATCAGTGGGTTTGGGCTGCGGCGTGACTCTCTTGCAGGTGTGGGCTTACGAGCACCTTCCGATCACATGGCCCATTCATTTCAGAGGCAGAGGACAGGGGCGGAGCTTCGTGCACTTGTACGACATGATTACATCCCAGCCTCGGATTGGTAGATTGGAGCATTGGAGGCGCATCATAGATGACATAGACATGGTCATCTAGAGGCCATACCTGGGGTGCGAGGAGTGGGATGACGACGCATTGGAGCTACCCTATGTATTCAGGAGCAGGTATCTGATTGGGCGGACACCCTATATTCTGGAGAGGCAACTCATAGATAGGGTATGCAGGCAGTTTGGGCGGATCCAGCGGATGCCACGGGGCTCGGGCATGTATGCCCGTACGGTCAGAGATCAGGTGCAGTTTGGGCCACTATTATCTTATGATCAGGCGGTGACACAGCTAGCAGAGATGATGCCGATGCCCTGGGACATGTGGCCAAAGGTAGATGATGCAGGGATGGACGCAGAGTACTCTGCGTATTGGGCAGAGCATCCGTTTCCCAGGTTGACAGATCCGGCAGAGCCACTGGAGGGAGAGGGTGGAGGAGATGACGATGATGGTGGAGGGGATGGAGGTAGGGGCCGGCAGAGGCGGAGGGGAGTGGTGGGAGAGAGGCAGGTGGCACCTCGGAGGGAGGGAGGACAGGAGAGAGCAGCTCCGGTGGTGAGGGGTCGGGGTGGACAGCCCCTACAGGTGCCAGCAGCACAGGGTCCTAGACAGGGACCGAGATAGGTGCAGGCAGAGGGACAGAGACAGGTACAGCCACAGGTACCTATACAGGCACAGGGACAGGTGCAGGCAGAGGCTGAGGGACAAGCACCTGTAGGGGAGGAGCCACAGGCAGAGGCTGAGAGCGGAGATTCTGAGGAGGATGAGGTGTTGAGGCTGCGAGAGATCTGCCAGGGCCAGGCAGATGAGATTGAGGATTTGGTGCGGGAGAGAGACCACCTCAGGATCAGGGTCAGAGACATAGAGCGGGAGAGGGATCAGGCCATCCAGAGATACACAGAGGCCGAGATAGCTCTGAGGGCAGGGAGGCGGGCAGCAGAGGATGCAGGGGCAGGCTACGCATATGTTTTGCGAGCCGAAGAGGAGATCGCCTACTGGAGGGATCTATACTATGCAGCCGTGCCAGCAGATCAACGGGCTAGGAGCTTCCATAGATCATCGCGCACAGCGACGGCTACGGGAGGGAGTCGCAGGAGACCGGCATCCAGCAGTGGGGTCATGGGGCCTCCACCACCACCAGAGAGACAGGGGGATCCTGGAGCGGGTCCATCTATAACTCAGACTCCGTCGAGGCCAGGCGGCTCCGAGGGAGGGAGTTCCTCATAGCTATAGTGGGCTCCCATTGTATCAGTATTGTACCATTTTTGTATTGTAGACACCTGCGGGTGATTTTGTAGCCATATGTATTTTTTTGACATCATTGTATCATGACACTTTTGATTATATATGAGAGATGATCCATTTTTGCGGCAGCTATATGCATGCATACCTATGTGATGAAATGTTCTTATGTGATACATGTTTTATGATATGGATTCTTATATGATGCAATGCAATATATTTTTGTTCTTTTATGTTGTATATGTGATGCATGATGCAAATGTGAATGTATGTAATGCAAATGAATATGATAATGCAAATGTAAATTGTGCTAATAGGTGTTGTGTGCAGGATGTGATGCAGTTGTGATATCTATATGTATGTATGAAATGCTTATATGTGGTGATGTAGATGTAACTATATGAAATGCAAATGTTTTTGGTGTGTCATTATACTCAGTCATGTGATAGCAGGCTACGCGGACTCGAGAAGGACAATGGAAGTCAATCAAGAAAGGGGGATGGAAGACAGAAGATATGAACGTGAAAGAGCTTCTTGTGTGTTATCATCATTGAGCTTTATTATGGCAGAATAGGTTATGACAATCGAGGCATATGTTCGACCCAGAAAGTCATTGTACCTCTTTGCATGGAGATAAGACAGTCACAAACAAGGAATGCCCCAGTTCATACTAGACTCACAGTGTCCTCATATCCTTGGACAAGTCATAGCATTACTAAGAGACAATCGACAGACAGCAAATGCAAATAGGTGATGATACCCCATCCTCGCCTTTCTAGTCAAAGACATCCTGGAGATAGAATCTCTAGTCAAAGACATCCTGGAAAAGCTAAAAGACATGTCACCAAAAAGATAAAATCAAAAGAAAACCAAGACTCGACACCAACATCCACTCTAGTCCTCAAGTTTAGTGTCTCTTGTCACTTGTATAAGTCGAATTTTGATTGTGGTCACAATGTTCACTTTCACAAAAAGGATAGATAGCACTGAACCATATGTTGTCTGAGTCTGTTGAAAGATTTGATTTTGTTGAAGCTCATTGTTGCTGCTGTGTCTTATCTGAAACTGACTGAATCCATGAAACTGATACTTTATTGTGGAGAAGATGGAACTTTATTGCGGATCTTTGATGCAAATGCTGCTTTATTGCGGATTGTGCGCAGATAGACTTGAAGGAAGCTGGAAGAAACTGTACTCCTCGAAACATGTGATGTTCTCAGTTCCACACCCATTAGTAGACTTAGGAATTGGCCGTAGTCACAGATAGGATCCGATTTATTATGGATGAAAAGGGGGTGAAAAGGGAGGGTTATGGATGGCTAACCAATCTTAGGTAGATCAATAACAAGCCATGATGGGAATGGGTAAGTTTATTGTGAATGAATAGGATGTGAGTGTGTGCAAAGTGAAAGGATGAAAGAGAATCCTGAAGGAGAGAGGAGCAATGTCTCTACGCATGGCGCTGGTGACCCAGTTTTCACCATGGTACTTGCCCAGGGCGCCACCGAAGTGGTTTTCACCGTTGGACGAAATTATTTCTCTTTACTTTTTTGATTTTTTTCAATTTTTTTTGTGTCACAAGGCGCCTGTTTGCCAGGTTTTCACCATGTAACGATTTTTTTATTTTATAATTTTTTTTGTATTTTTGCAATTTTTTTTATTTTTTTGTATTTTTGAATTAGGATATTCTGAAGGGCTATGTGTAGAACCTACGAAGGTGCATGCTGTTGATAGGATCCTCCAAGGGTTCACCTTCTGTAGTTGAGAGCTGATATGCCCCAGATCCATATACTACTATGATGATGTAAGGACCAAGCCAGTTGGGTTCAAATTTGCCCTTCTTATCTCTGTCTTGCTGATTCTTGGGGTTCTCTCTGAGGACTGAGTCACCTACCTCAAATGTGCGAGGCTTGACCTTATGATTATAACTGTGACTCATTCGTTGTTGGTAAGCCTTGAGATGATTAAAAGCAGTGTGTCGTCGTTCCTCCAGCAGTTCTAGTTCTTGTAAGCGAGAGACCCTGTAGTCTTCATCGTTGATTATGTTTCTCAAGGAGACCCGTAAAGAAGGTAACTCGACCTCAATAGGCAAGATGGCTTCAGCGCCGTAGACAAGTGAGTAGGGTGTAGCTCCTATAGGTGTGCGGACACTTGTGCGGTAGGCCCAAAGTGCAGGATTGAGTTGGACATGCCAGTTACGGCCAGCGTCGTCGACTGTCTTTTTAAGGATTTTGAGAATTGTTTTGTTAGACGCCTCAGCTTGGCCATTACCTTGAGGGTAATATGGTGTGGAGAAACGATGAGAGATATGGAAGTGCTCACAGAGTTCACGAACATCCTGGTTCTTGAAAGGACGCCCGTTATCGGTAATAATGGAAGTAGGGATCCCGTATCGGCAAATGATGTAGTTCAGAATGAAAGTAGCGATTTGTTTCCCAGTAACTTGTGTGAGAGGCACGGCTTCAATCCACTTTGTGAAATATTCTGTGGCTGTGATAATGAATTTATGTCCATTGGAAGAAGGAGGGTGAATCTTGCCTATGAGATCGAGTCCCCACTGACAAAAGGGCCAAGGAGATGCAAGTGGCTGTAGTTCCTGTGCTGGTGCATGTATAAGGTCTCCATGAATTTGACACTGTTTACACTTCTTGACAAACTGATATGCATTTTTTTCCATAGTAGGCCAGTAGTATCCAGTCCTGATGAGTTTCTTGGCCAATGTAGGACCACTAGTATGCGGACCACATATCCCTTCGTGCACTTCTCGTAACGCAATTTGAGCTTCATCACTCTCTAAACATCTAAGGAGGGTGCCATCTAGACCTCGTCGGTATAGGATATCAGCTAGGATAACGTATTGGGAGGATTGGCGAATGAAAGTGCGGCGTTGGTTGTTCGATAGATCGGGAGGTAAGATATTGTCGCGAAGGTATGTGAATATGGAACCATATAACTGGGATTCAGAACCAACAACACATATCATTTCCGTAGGAGTGATCTCATATGATGGAATCAGCAGGTTGTCAACCAGGAACTCATAGCAGGTCTCATTTTGCGGTAGATCAATGAGCGAAGCAATTGTAGCCATGGCATCAGCAGCACGATTCTGTTCTCTTGGTATCTGCTCAAATTCTATCTTTGCAAAGTGTTGTTTCAGATCATCTACCAGTTGTTTGTAAGGCATTAACTTTTCATCCTTTGTTTGATAATCATCAGTTGCTTGACGGATGACCAGTTGAGAATCCCCAAAAACACGAAGTTCTTGGATCTTCCACTGAACTGCAATTCTTAGCCCAGTTGTTAATGCCTCGTATTCCGCTATATTGTTGGTGCAAGGAAATGATAAGTGGTATGACTTTGGTATAGAATCGCCTTGAGGAGTTATAAAAAGTATACCTGCTCCTGCCCCATGCTGTGTGTATGAGCCATCAAAGTATAGTTGCCATGGCTTTGCAGGTGATATTGTTAGAATGGACTCATCTGGAAATTCTGACTGTAGAGGAACATCATCTATCATGGGAGCATCTGCCAGTTGATCTGCGATGGCTTGTCCTTTTATGGCTTTTCTGTCCACATATTCAATGTCGAATTCACTCAAGATCATTACCCACTTGGCCAACCGCCCAGTAAGTGTAGCTTTGTTGAGAAGATATTTTAGTGGATCAATTCTGGCAATCAACTTAGTCTTGTGAGTAAGCATATAATGTCGTAATTTTTGTGAAGCAAAGACCACAGCGAGACATGCACGCTCAATTGGTGTGTAGTTCAGCTCATATCCCACCAATGTGCGACTGATATAGTAGACCGCTTTTTCCTTGCCATCAGGTATTTGCTGTGCTAGGAGTGCCCCCAGTGCTGTTGGAGTAGCTGATATGTAAAGTAGCAATGGTTGATCTGGAATTGGTGGCATCAAAACTGGCGGGTTCAAAAGATAGTCTTTGAGTGCCTGAAAAGCCTGTTGACAGTTCTCATCCCATTTGAACTTGATGTTTTTGTGTAGCAGGTGCTGGAAAGGATTGCACTTATCTGCAAGTTGTGCTATGAATCTTCGTATGGACTGGAGTCTCCCTTGTAAAGACCGAAGTTGACTGATATTCTTGGGTGGCGGCATGTTAAGATAGCCTTGACTTTTGCTGGATCAGCTTCTATTCCTCTTTTAGACACAATGAATCCTAGGAGCTTCCCGGAGGTTACTCCAAAGACACATTTTTTAGGATTTAGTCTTACCTTGTACTTTTCCAACCGATCAAAAGCGACTGAAAGTATGTCCAAGTGTGTATTTCTGTCTATTGATTTAACCAAAAGATCGTCAACATAATCTTCCACGGTTATGTGCATGAGATCATGGAAGATAGTAGTCATAGCTCGTTGATACGTGGCACCTGCATTTTTCAGCCCAAAGGGCATGACATTCCAGCAGAAGGTTCCCCATGGACAAGTAAATGATGTTTTATGTTGATCTTCAGGTGCAATCCTGATCTGATTATATCCAGAGAATCCGTCCATTAAAGATAACATCTCATGGCCTGCTATGAGATCAACAATTAAATTAATGTTTGGTAATGGGAAATCGTCCTTCGGACAAGCCTTGTTGATATTCCTGAAGTCTGTACATATTCGGATGCTGCGATCTGGTTTGCTAACAGGTACTAAGTTGGAAATCCATTCAGGATAATCAATTGGGCGTATGAATCCAACATCCAGTAATTTCTCCAGTTCTGTCTTGACTAATAGTGCCACTTGTGGATGCATTTTCCTCAATTTCTGCTTTACTGGTTTTGCCCTCGGTTTGACTGTTAAATGATGCATTACTAAATCGGGGTCTAGTCCAGGCATATCAGTATAAGACCATGCGAAGTTAACTTGTCGTTCTTTAAAGAAGCTTATGAATCTTGCTTTCTCGGCCTCTGTCAATGATTGAGCCAAAAATATGTTATGGGGAACCTCTGTTGTACCAATGTTTGTCTTTATAGTCTCCTCTACCAACATGGATGATTTTTCCTCGTATGATGCTGGGAGAATGTCAAGCCTTCCATCTTCGGGCGCCTCAGAGAGGTTTTCACCCTCAAATACGTCCTTTCTTTTTACTTTTTTAAAGTCAGATAGCGCCACAGTGTGGTTTTCGCCATAAGACCCTTGTTTTGTTTTTATTTTCACATTTTTGCGACTAGAAGGCCCGACACCCTCACCAAAGTATGCCATGTTATTAAGTTCTATGGCGTATCCTACTTTATGGTCTCCAAGAGGAAGATCGTCATGAATGCCAAGATAATTGACAATAGCTTCGTCATTTTGAAATGTATCAAGCTGTGCTGGTCCATCCTGATCCCAGTCAATGAGTTGGGGGTGTACGAGGGGAAGGTCTTTAGTGTTTTTAGAGTTCACAAGGCTAATAGTGAAGATGTGGTTATATTCAGGTATGTCAAGATAGTCATCGAGGTCGTCAATGGCACTCTCCTCATCAGTTTCGATCGTGAGTGAGTCCAAATTATCATCACTAGTAGCACCCTCAGGGACAGGTGTCCTCATCCTATGTGATCTTGACCTAGGGCCTTGAAACGAATCTTGTGCGGGATCCTCATGGGTCGGTTCTTGACCAACTCTGAATTTCTTGTAAAACTCCTCCTCCTCTGTAGGTTCCTCTGGCTCTCTAAATGTCTCGTTGAGCTCATAGTCGCTGGAGGATTTGTCTGAACCCCATTCCCATTCGTTGGAATCTGTAGAATAGTCATCTTCTTGTTGAACTTCAGCCACTTTGACTCGCCATATCTGTTTTGTTCTTTTATTGTGAATCTTGGGATTTAGAAAACCAAGCCCCTTGGAGCGTTCCCTTCTTGTAGTTAGCTCAGGTTGTAAAGGCTCCATGACACCTTCTTTGCGTAGTCCAAGAGGACTTTTTCCATCATACCTGAATCTTTGCAGAATTTTGAAACCTTTGCCATAGTTCTCACAGGGTATTATAATTTGATCATGTGTATCCTCTTCAGCGTCCTTATACAACATTTTATATAAATTTTCTTCCTCTAGTTCGCCCCATTTTTGAAAGACGGTAGGATCCCATTTGAGTAGCATGATGGAGATTTGCTTATTAGGATGTGGCCTCCCATATTCCTTGGGAGAGGTCATGACTTGTCGTAAGAACGTTGTTTGATTCAGAGTGTATTCTCCCATGCCTTTGTCTTGAAACTTGGCTCTAAGTTCACCTTGTTTGGATGTCGAGGGCTTTAATGACTCAGGATCAATATATGCTGAAGAAGGAGTAGCCTCACAATTGCTGGGAATGATAGTCTCAGTATGTGATCTCAAGTTATTGCAATATATGAATGGATTTGGATCACCATTGACCGTTACCTCGACTCCATTATGAGGAAACTTAATGCATTGGTGGTATGTTGATGGGACTGCCCTCATTTCATGAATCCACGGACGTCCTAGCAATATGTTATACGTGAGGTCTAGATCCAGGACTTGACAAACCACGTCCTTTGTGACTGGCCCTATTCTTAGTGGTAAGATGACCGTGCCCTTGGACGAACGCTCTTCATCATCATAAGCCTTAATAGTGATTTGGTTTGTAGAATTCACAGCTTTGTCAGAATATCCCAATTGTCTGATGGTGCTCAATGTACAAATATTAAGACCTGCTCCTCCATCTATCAGGACTCGTTTTATTCGGTGTTTATGTATGAAGGCTTCAATGTGTAGAGGTGCATTATGAGGCTGACTTATGGAGGCGTCATCGGCTTCTGTGAATGTGAGGGAGTGTGGAACGGATAAATATCCCACCATGGCTTGAAACTGGTCCACGTTCAGATCAGTAGGGACAGCAGTATCTCTCAAGGTTTTATCAAGGATAGCTTTATGTGCAGGAGATATACGTAAGAGCTCAAGAATAGAGATGAGTGCGGGTGTTTTCCCTAATTGCTCTACAAGGTCGTACTCAGGCTTAGTTGACGGAAGATTGGTATTCTTAGTAGAGGTACCTGGCAATGTAATCTTACCTCGACGGGTTGTAACATGACATTCAGAGGTAGATGCGGACGAAGATCCCACACCTTTTAGGACAATTTTGGGTCTTTGAGAAGAATTCTCAGGATTTTTATTTTTGATAGTAATGGTAGAAATATGATTGTCCATTGAGATGTGATTAATAGTGGAATCATAATTGTAAGATGCTCTAGTGTAATTGGCTTGATCATCTGTGACTTTGCCTTTTCCCTTGTCATGTTTTGGGAATGGTTCCTTAAACACCTCATGCTCTTGGTTAGATGAATGTCCCTCAATCTCAATATCTCCTCTGTCAATGAGATCTTGTACAATGTTTTTCAATCGATGGCAATTACTTGTCTTATGACCCTTGCTCTTATGAAATTCGCAAAATTCATCATCATTCCACCAATTCGGTTTTACCTTTGGTTCATATGGAGGAAAATCTGGGACCGTGATCACTTTGTTTGCTACAAGCTTTTTGAATACTGATTCAAGTGGTTCTCCCAATGGAGTATACTTCCTTCGTGGTTTAGCAGCCGTTTGATTGTTCACTTGATTGTTGGTAGAACTTGAACCAGAAAAGACGAACTTTGGTCTTACTATGTTGGCATCAACAACACCATCATTAACCGTGTTCTTGTTCTTGTTCCAAAATTTTGGTTTGTCCTTTCCTTTGAAGTCCTCTTTGTTTTCTTTGAATAGCTTGATAACTCCTTGTTCAATTAAGACTTTTTCTATTGCTAGGCCCTTTTCAATGACATCCTTGAATGTAGACAAACAAGCTTTTCTAAGATCATAGCCAATAGCTTTATTAACGTTTTGTGTGAACATCTCCACCATTTGTTTTTGCGAGATCTCACAAGAGCATCTGCTAGCTAGGTTTCTCCATCTCTGTAAAAATGTTGCGAAAGATTCTCCTTCTTTTTGTTTAGTATTGCACAAGGTAGTAACTGAGACATCTGTTTCAATGTTGTAAGAGAAATGCTGAATGAATGCTTCTGCCAAGTCGCCCCATGACTTAATACCGGGAGGTAATTGAGAAAACCATTCCATAGCTTGATCTCCTAAGCTCTGTGGGAACAACCTCATCAAGTATGTTTCTTCTGCTGCTACCTCAATGCAAGCTGTGAAGAATTGTCTTATATGTGCCTTGGGGTCTCCTCTCCCTCTATATTTGTCAAATCTTGGTGTTACAAAGTGCGGAGGAAACGGAGGCATTGGAATGCTCTTATCGAAGGGATAAGGGCATATATCTCTCATAGTATATGTGGGTTTTGATGTGCCCATGTCTTCCACTTTCTTTTGTAGATCTCTAATTTGTTGCTCCAAATTATTTTTGGGAGGAGATGGATTTCTTGTAGCATATCCCATGTTTGAAACACCCATTTGAGGAGGAACTTGTTGCATATATGGATGATACTGATCGTAAACATGTCCATATGGAGGTCTATATTGTTGCGACATATATGGAGCACTTGGCATAACTTCTTGTTGAGGGACTCCATATCTGTTTTGGGTGTATAAACCATATTCAATAGGCCTTTCATTTTCCATTGTGTTGCCCCCAATTTTGACATGAGGTCTCCTTGTGTCAAAATTTTGAGGATGTCCTTGAGTATCCATTTGTCTTGATTGACCCATATCTTGAGCATGTGCTTGAGCATAAGGCCTCCATGATGGTCTTTGAATGTAAGTATCATATGTTTGAGCTTGTGTATGTGGGATTGCTGGTTTTTGAAGCAAAACTGATGGTGACTCAGGCATCATATTCGGTCCTCTATTTCCTCCACTATTTGGTCTCCTTTGATCCATGTTGGGTTGAGCTTGTTGTGAGGGTCGACTTTCTATAAGTTGAGATAAGTCAAAATCATGCGGTATTTTAGCTCCACTTTGTGCCATCATGTTTAAAAAGTATTGACGATCTCTCTTCATTATCTCTTCAACCAATCTATTGAATTGAGGATCCATTATGGATTCTTGTATGTCTGCTGATAGTATTGAAGAGTTGTCAACATTGTCATTGTGTGTAGTATTGTTGTTTATAGCATTTGCGCTTTCCACATTTGGATTGTTTCTATAAACATTCATGTCTGGTAATGTAGTGTGCTCAGGATTGTAGAATAGATCATTGTCATACTCATAAGAACTCATGTTTGCGGATTCTTGAGCTTCTTTAGCTATTCTCCTAGATTTTTGAAGGCGGGTTTCAACCATGAACTAGGTGTTTGACCAATATGTGAGAGACTAGATGAAAAATATGAAAAGAGTATGGAAGACCAAGAGTTGTATGGAGTGTAAATGAATCTTAGGTGTACTTGCAATGTCCAAAGTGTAAGACCAAGTATGTAAATAGTAGAGTAGGTGTGACTTCCAAAGAGAGGATAGTTTCTCTTGATGAGGTAAGCTGACCTTGACTCTAAGTAAGACCAAATGAGACCCAAAGGTAAGAAACCTTGATGAGGGACCACTTAGCAAAGTGTAGTAGTATGTAGTGTGTTGACAAAGTATGATGAGGACAAACAAGTGACCTTTTGACTCAAGTTTAGACAAGTATGAATGTAAAATGAGGTATGAAGCAATGATGGACTATGTAAGACCTTAGAACAGGCTGAATGCTAGATTAAACCTGAAGAGACAACCTAGGAAGCTCAAGTATGCCGAAACTGATTTTCTTTGTTTGCTTGACTGTTAAAATTTTCAAATCCTGACATAGACGCCTCTGTATACTTCACAGACGCGGTTTTAAGACACAGACGCTACTCTGTTTGACGCAGACGCGGACAAAAACACAGACGCTATTCTGTACTTCACAGACGCGTTTATCCAACACAAACGCGGTTAGAACAGACACAGACGCGTTTCTGTAACCTTAGTGTGATCTTTCCTATCTGTGAAGTTGTTTTGTTGTGACCAAATCTGATTTTTTTACTGTTTTTCGTGACAAGAGGACACAGTGTTGATGACTCAATGTTTGCAGACTGTTTAGACTCCAAAAAAGTGTGTTGTTTGATGTAAAAAGTTTTTGCATACACTTGAAGACACAAAAGACACAATGTTTTGCTGTTTTGTCTTGAATGTTTGAGTGTTTAGCATAAGACAAGCACAAATCTTAGGGCTGGCCAAGACAATAGTTGTTGATCCCACATAGGGTTTTACCCCCGAGGCTACGCTATTCAGAGCGGATACTTAGATGCTTGACCTCACTGGCTCCACCCTCGGCACTCACTTCTCGGGTCAGCCAAGCATCAGTCCCCATGAAAACTCCCCATGGCGAACTTTGTATCTCTACTAAGAACCGTATGTGTGTGGGCCGCTACCAGAGGTCCGACCTCCTGCCTCAACAACTAGAAGGATTTGGGCATCTAAAACAAAGAGGTGCTAGTAAGGGCATCCGCTCGTGTGGCCATACATGCGGCACTTTCAGCTCTGTAAATACAGAAGGCTCCCAACCGGTAGGGGTTACGCCCTACAAATGATCAAATAAATTTGATCAAACGGGTTTATGGGGAGACATAGTGTCGCTATGAACTAATCAGCACACGTTATCCATAGTTTTCACCATGAATACATTTGATTATAGTGGTTTGGATGAGGTGGGTTTTCCTCACTCCCACTTGGGTCGTTCTCTTCTCACTAGTAGTCCTAATGACCACACGGGAAGACAGGCCCTCTAAAGATTAAACAAAAAGAGCCTATTGCTCAAGACACAAAAGACAATGATTCAATTTTAGTGCACCAATTGAAGTGTTTGCTAAGCTATGAAAACAAGGCACACAATAAAAATTACAAAACCCTAAGGCCCTGCAACAAAATTGTTAGTAGTCTGGGTTGTTTCAAATGATAACCCCTTCCTGCAAGCACACAAGTTAGGTAAATTTTAGAAAACCCAAAAAGACTTTGTGAAAAGGGGCCTTCAACAAAAATGTATTTGCCTCCAAAGCAAGCTGCACAAACCAGGTTAGCTAGATCTGCAAAGGTTAGCCGAAAATAAACCAGATCTGAAACCCTAAGTACAAAATCCGAAAACCCGAATCAAAGAAACTTGAAAAATTTGCAAAACAAAAAGCACAGACGCCTTTATACCAGACACAGACGCGTCTGAACTACACAGACGCGGTTCTGTAGTTCATAGGCGCGATTAAAGGTCACAGACGCGACTCAAGAACGCAGACGCGATGAGATCCGGCACAGACGCGGTTAAAATTATCAGACGCGATTCCAGAAACCTGCAAAAAATAAAAATCTGGCAAAAACACAGGCGCGATTGACGATATCACAGACGCTTCTGAAACACAAAAACGCGATCCGAACACTCGCAGACGCGGAAAAAACCTAAACTGTCGTCGAAATCGTCCGATCTGCAACTTCAAAAATGCAAAATCTGCAACAAAAATGTTAAATGCAAAGGGACAAGAGTCCCACCGAGCGTGCCAAAATGTATATGGTGAAAATGGATAACAATGATAACAATATTGAAAGACTAAAATGGATTCAACCACCAAACCCTAGCCTAACAATGAACAAAGATCCACCATAACATATGAAGATAACCTAAGACAATGCAAAATAACTTAAAATCATAAAGATTATACCATCACATGTCCAATAGAGTTTTGATCTCCATTCTTCCTATCTCCATTGATCTTGTTTGATATGCTTGCTCTCATATTTTTGTATGCATAAGAGCTCAATAAAGAACGGAATGTGGTTGCAAGTGGAATTGTAGTGTAGCCAAGTTGCATGAAAGATCATTAGGATGTGTCATTAGGGTATGTCATTAGGGTTTGACAATGAAGAAAGCATCTCCTTAAATAGAAGACACAATATGAAATGGAGGGTTAAGATTGAGAGGTGTAAAAAAAGAGGTCGGCTAGGATTAGAGGGTAGGTAGAGGAAATAATAAAATAATGAAAGAGGTAGGTAGTGTATGAATTAAGAGATGAATGACATGTGTCATGTGTAGAAAAAGATAATGAATTAATTAAATGAATAAAGATTTATTTAATTAATAGAAGAAGTAGGACAATTAAATAAATAAAATATTTATTTAATTTAAGAAAGGGATAATTTAAATAAATAAATGTATTTATTTAAATGAGAAATAAGGCTAGAAGAGGATAAATGAATTAATTAAATAAATAAAAATTTATTTAATTAATAGAAGAATTAGGCTTAGATAATTAAATAAATAAAATATTTATTTAATTAAACATGACAATTTTGAGTGTCTACAGTAGTCATCGTATGATTCTTGATAGGTGGGATCTTGATAAAAAAATTGGGTAAGATGAAAGGCTTTGTTCTTGATCTTGATTTATTTCATGACTCATTTCCTCTGATTTTGGATTATCCTCTTGACATGGGGAAGGAGTTTGAATAAGCATGGGAGATTTTTGGAAGGTTTCAATACTTTGGCATGATGATAAAGGGTTTTGAATGATACTCTCAGAAGTGGGTTTTCTTGGAAATGGAATATATGGCGACATTGGATCTTGAATTTCTTAAGCATGGAAAGGACTAGCATAATGACTTGGATTAGACTGGATTTGTATTATGGATAGCCCTTGGGAGATTGTGTGATGCAGAGCCCTACCCACACACCTAAGGATAAGCCCAAATAAGGTTAGACTTCTGACCCCTCAAATGTTCACTAGGGTCCTGCAGGAAAGACTCCACACCTCGGATGAAACTACACACACATTCACTAGGCTCGAGCCTACTCAAGACGAGTAATTGCCTCAATACCTATCCTACAACATCCTAGGACACCCTGCTCCTAAGGGATTGGGATTTGATTCATTTATGGCTATTATAAATTGGTCCAAGCATTGGCTTTGAGATTAAGCTCCATTTCCTTATACCTACTTTGGAAACCCACCCCCTAGGCTTGTAGCCCTATTTGACGATAGAAAGGACCTTAACTCAAAAATGTTCCACACACACACAAAAAAAAATTCCATTTCAAACACCCTTTTGGAAGATGTATTGATCCCCATAATGGTTTGACCAAGTCTTCAATTACAAGATCTGGTCCCTTTAGGGGCTAAGAGACTTAATAGGGGCAATTAGCCCTATTTTCCAAAGCAACTACTAACCAATGAATCCAAATTGGAAAACCAACTCTATGGGAATGTGGGGGATGGTGATTAACCTTTAATTCCAGGGTTGCACACCTGGAATCCACTGATATGACAACTTATGATGACTGTTCTAAATCTTGTCCTAGGTAGTCACATAAAGATGCCTAGCTAATTTTGCTCCTTTCTCCACACCACCCAGTTTCCCCTACAAAAAACCATGAAAAAAATAAATTACAGAGGCTTATCCTACATCCCTCCAAAGGAAGAGTCTTCTAGTGGACTAGAATGCAAGATAAGGCCATACTTGTCCAAAACCCTCTCCAAACCCTCAATTTTCGGGTTGCAGTCAGAAGAATGGAGGGTTCTATCTACTCTGGAATAGTTAGGACCTCATACCACCACAAAAATAAATATATTTCATCTCTCTACCTACTCCATAGATGGTTGGATCCAAATCAATCTGTACATACACGTCCAACTCCTGCAAACTCAGAATTTCTGGGAAAATTATAGTATTTTATGTATTATTGCTTCACAAACTCCAATTACAACAGCAAAAACCTTGCAAATCATGTCCACAAGGATTATATAACTCTCCAATGGTTTCCCACTGAATTTTGAGTAGTTTGGAGCCATTTAAAGGCTTCCTCCAACCAAATTTTAAAAAGTTGCACTTTTGCACTCAAAAGTTGCATTTTTGTAATTTTGCACAAAAAGTTGTCATATTGGCTAAGGTTGGAATACACATACATGGATCAAAAAAACACTCATGAAACATGTCTAAAACCTATCAAACACAAATCTAAACCATCTACTACCCCTATTGACCACATTGTCCCAATTGGCTTCTCAAATTGCCTAATTGGTGACATGGCCTTACATGGTGGGGTTTATTGCATACATGAAACACAAGACACACTAAGACACCCTAATGATCCTATTATTCATCCTTAGGGTATAGCTTGTTTATGAGGTTCTCCTACACCATTGTGTTATTGGATAGAGATGGTGTGGACTTTTCTTCTGTGACTTCATGGGATAATGAAATGATAAATAGATATGGTTGAGTTGGACTTTGGTTGAAAGAGGTCTAATTTTGGTTGAAAGGGATTTTAATATTGGGTTGATGTGATTGATAAGATTGATATGTTGGGTTGAAAGAAAAAGAAGGTTGACCTGACTCTAATGCTGGTTGAAGTGAAGTAGGATTGATTTTGTTGGAGAACGAAGGTTGGCATGTTTGAATGGTCTCACAAGAAAAAGAAGGTTGGCCTGATAATGATTCTCTTTTGATTAGAGGTATCATTTTTGTCACTTCCCTCATCATTCTTTCTAACCAATCCATATGGTTGTTAGGATTAGTCATGTCTATCATATATTGTTGCAAAGTCCTAATTTCTTGAGCCAAAATTTCTATGGATGACAATGGAATAGGAATGGAAGGGATGAATTGTTCACCTTCCCTACAAAATGCATAATACCATTCCATGATGTTTGCTTGATTTGTTGTTGTAGACACTATATGTTGTAATGTTCTTTATTGAAGTTTCAAACTGTGTTGGTGGTTGAAAGATTCTTGACAAGACTTGATTGTTTTGACCTTGTTTTGGATATGTTGTGAATGTTTGATCTTTTGAAAGTGTAGCATAAGACACAACATCAAAGTAAGAAAACAATCTGAAATAAACCAAAGAGAGTAATGTTTAAAGGATCTTTTCAAATCCTAATGAGTGTTGGTGTCTATTCAAACCTCATGTGTTTTCGATGAATTTTTGGTCATTCGATCATAAAATAGTCAATCAGACTCTACTAAGGTCAAAAGGTCACGAATAATATCACAGCCCACATCTTGATACTTCGTTAGCTCAAATAAAATTGTCACACCCTAAGGTGTGCCTGTTTTTTGGCCTTTGTCAA
Organism: Cryptomeria japonica; assembly: GCF_030272615.1. Lineage (NCBI taxonomy): Eukaryota > Viridiplantae > Streptophyta > Pinopsida > Cupressales > Cupressaceae > Cryptomeria > Cryptomeria japonica. Next base: position 422,014,501 of record NC_081412.1, read on the forward strand.
AAAATTAAACCAAAGAGGATCACTCCTCAATTGGCTCGTTATCCTGGGAGATATATGGTGAGTGTCTTGGTGGCAGATTCTTCCCCACCCTTGCACTACAATACTATAAGTGGTTGGTTACTGACTCAAATTAGCCTCTAATTTTCTAAAGATATTAATGAAGGTTGCATTCGAGTGGTCATAATCAACAACATTTTTTGATATGTTAAGGAGGTCTCCCAGTCTGTAGAGGTTACGCTCTACAGATTTTCTCATACCATATAGGCACTGTGGGAGGCATGATGCTATTATGACAGCATGTAACTGTTGGTATTTTGGTATGGTTTTGTCATTGATGTCAACACCTACTGAAACACTAGCACTTTGGAGATCCAGCAACATTCATCGGCAAGCAAGTAACTATTGCACAGTTACTGGTATATGGTTCACCGGTAGGATATAATGTTCATCGGCACTTGGAATGATATGGAAGACACTTGGTAATGTCGAAGACATCGTGTGGACACTTTGTTTTGAAGAATTAATCATTGGCATATTCTTATTTGCATATTTGCTTTTACTGGCAAATAGGTCCAGGGTTATCTAGGGTTACACCTGCAGGTTTATCTTTTCCAGATCAGCATGACACGCTATGGAGATGATTTATTATTGTTGTAAATACATTAAGCCAACATGTTTAATCGGTTATTGCATCAGATATTATATTGTTTGTAAAATGTTTTTTATTGCAATATCTTGTAGAGCTAACCTACTAAAATTGGTCTTAGGTTATGGTATAAATGTAAGATCTTATTTGTAAGATTGAATGTGGAATGCGAAAAAGAATTGTGTGAAGGTATATGCGAGATTAAGTAGAGGTATACACGAAGACATCATTTGAAGGTGAAGCTAAGTTTTTATAGAAGCATATCAGCATTACATCGGTATTGAATCCAGCATATGAAGATGCTATTTTGTGCAGTACATTCTTATTGGATTTAACCATCCAATTGTAGTTAGTGTGACTCCCATTTCGTGATTGAGTAGTGAGCTCTAGGTTGTTGGTCTTTCTGCATGTGCAGACCCCATTTATGTACACTTACTATTTGTAGTAGTATCATCTGATTATGGGTAAGGTTTCCCATCATGGTTTTTCCCCTTACAGGGTTTCCACGTACAAATATTGGTGTTATGTGTTGTGGATGACTCTGTTTATGTTTCATGCATTAATCTCTACCGGTATAGCAATTTACTGTTAACATTGTCTATCGGCACACTAAACTGGTTTACTGGTATTAAGCATTAAGTTGGTTAATTGATTTTTGGTTTAAATTTATTAGACAACTGATTCCCCCCCCCCCCCCCTCTCAGTTGTCTCCAGGACCTAACAATTGGTATCAGAGCTTAGTACTCTTTTGCAGAAGTTTAACAACTTGAGGAGATCCAATGTCTACTAATTATTTCAGGAAGGACAGTCCTAAACTTGATGGAACCAACTATGGGATATGGAAGATCGAGATGGAGACACATCTTAATTGCATCAGTAAAGTCATCTAGGAAGTTACAAAGAATGGTTATACTGCTGCTGTAGCTGGTCAGACTGCTCCAACTACCTTAGCTAAAGATGAAGAGAATGATTGCAAAGCAAGAGAAGAACTTTTGAGCACATTATCAGATCAACAAATCATGGGATTATCAGATAGGTCTATAGCTAAAGCTATTTGGGATCATTTGGAAACACTGAATGAAGGAGATTCCATAGTCAAGATTGCAAAACTTGAAAGCTTCCAAGTCAGGTATGAACATCTGAAAATGGAAGAAGATGAAAGAATTTCTGCTTTTATGGAAAGAGTAAATGAAATTGTTTTGGGTATTAAATGTTGTGGAGGAACCCTAAGTGAGGATGAAATTGTTTCAAAAATCTTAAGAGGATTGCCACTGGTATATAAAATGAAGGTTACTACTATAAATGAGTTGAGAACAATGCCTAATACATCAGTAACTAGGGATACATTGATTGGAAAACTTTCAGCCTTTGAAATTGAGGAATTTGGTCTTGTTGCTACTATAAAGACCGATTTGGCCTTTAAAGCATCAACATCATCTGCTCCATCATTTGACAAATAAGACTGGAAAGCCTTTTATGCAAGAGAACTTCAAGAAACCAGGAAGGAGAATGAAGAGCTTGAAGAACTTGAAGCACTATTTGCAAGAAAAATGCCAAAAGGTCCAGTTGGAAGTAAGTATGAAGGTAAAGCACCCTTTAAATGTTTCAACTGTAATAAGATTGGTCATATGGCTTCGAGATGCCCTGATAGACATGCTAGACTAAGAGAAGAAGCTAGAAGAACATACAAGCCTAATCCTGAATATCAGAGATACAGATTTAAGAAGAACAAAGAAAAATCTTGTTACATTGTTGATGGTGTGACTGATGATTCTAATGAGGATCCAGCAGACAATGGATGGGTTTTTGTTGCTATAACAGAAGATCAACCGGCACCTACTGCTCAACCGATAGAACAAGCCCTAGCAGCTAAAATTGAAATAAATGATGAATGGATCATTGACTCAGGATGCTCACATCATATGACAGGAGACAAAGGTAAATTCCTGAACTTTCAAGAATACAATGGAGGTTTAGTAAGATTTGGAGATGAAAAAGCCTATTCAATCAAAGGTAAAGGTTCAATATCTCTTGATGGCAAGCATAACACTAACAATGTCTACTATGTTGAAGGATTAAAGCATAATCTTTTAAGTGTTGGTCAATTAGTTGAGAAGGGATTTCAGTTACAATTTAAAAATGGAAAATGCAAAATCATGAATAGAACTGGTTTGGAAATTGCAATCGGTAATCAGACTAGAGGTAATATCTTTGATTTGAATAACAGTGAAAAGACATGCTTGATTGCACATATAGATGAAAGTTGGTTATGGCATAAGAGACTATGTCATGTAAACTTTGATTGCATGGTAAAAATCAGTACTTCTAAGGCAGTTAGAGATCTACCTAAAATTGTGAAACCTCATAATACAATTTGTAAGGAATGTCAATTTGGAAAACAAGTTAGAGCTAGTTTCAAAAGTATTCTAGAAAAATACAATAATGCTCTTGATTTGATTCACACTGATTTATGTGGTCCAACTAGAACTAAAAGCTTACAAGGTGATAGATATTTCATGTTGATTATTGATGATTATTCTAGAATGTGTTGGGTTACTTTTCCTAGAGAAAAATTAGAAGCACTTGGAAAGTTCAAATTGTTCAAAGTAATGGTTGAGAATGAAACCGGTAAGAAAATCAAATGTTTAAGATTAGATCAAGGAGGAGAATTCACATCTAAGGACTTTAATACATTCTATGAGGTGAATGGAAAAGTTATCAGCACCTTGGACACCACAACATAATGGAGTTGTTGAAAGGAAAAACATAACTATCTTGGATGCAGCAAGAAGTATGTTATCAGAAGCAAATCTACCACATGTGTATTGGAGAGAAGCAGTTAGCACTACTGTCTATACATTCAACAAAGTTCACATCAAAGGTGAAACCGGTAAGACCTCTCATGAACTATGGTTTGGTAATACTCCTACTCTTAAGTACTTCAGAATTTTTGGAAGTAAATGTTATATTAGAAGAGATGAGTATATTGGCAAATTTGATCCTAGAAGTGATGAAGGAATATTTCTTGGTTATTCATCTAAGAGCAAGGCATACAGATGTTTTAATAAGAGATTGCAGAAAATTGTTGAGAGTACAAATGTAAAGATTGATGAACAATTCAAAGGAACTTCAAGGTATATAGACTCTGAATCGGCAACAGAAATTGTGACAAATGAACCTACACTAAATCCACCAGTATAGAATGAAGATCCAGTTACCCCGGTATCATCAGAGGATTCTATAGTAATTGAAGAACAACAGCAAACTAAGACACCCCGGTATGTAAGATTGAATCATTCTGAAGATCAGATAATTGGAAACAAATTTAAAGGAGTTATGACAAGAGGAAGATTGGCAAATGAAGAGGTATGTCTTATTTCTCAAATTGAACCATCATCTATCAATGAGGCATGTGAAGATAAATTTTGGATTAAAACTATGGAAGAAGAATTAGGACAAATTGAGAAAAATAATACTTGGACATTATTTCCCCAGCCTAAAGATAAAAATATAATTGGAACCAAATGGGTATTTAGAAACAAACTTAATGAAGATGGTAAGGTTGTCAGAAATAAAGCAAGACTAGTGTGTAAGGGATATTCTCAGAAAGAAGGAGTTGATTACAATGAAACCTTTGCACCGGTAGCCAGAATTGAGGCAGTTAGATTATTCTTGGCTTTTGCAGCTCACAAGGACTACAAAGTTTATCAAATGGATATTAAATGTGCATTTTTGAATGGAGATCTTGAAGAGGAAGTATATATTGAACAACCTGATGGATTTTCTTTGACAGATGATAATGATATGGTTTGCAGGTTAAGAAAAGCTCTGTATGGATTAAAACAAGCCCCAAGAGCTTGGTATGCAAGGTTGGATAAGTATCTCTTAAAGATTGGTTTTACTAAAGGAAATGCAGATAGCAATTTATATTACAAAATAACTAATGATGACATCTTGATTATTGAAGTATTTGTTGATGATATAATCTTTGGAGGAGAAGATGGATTACGTAAGGAATTTTCTAGTAAAATGCAGCAAGAATTTGAAATGTCTATGATTGGAGAAATAAAAAAAATTTAGGATTGTAGATTTCACAGACTGATAAAGGTATATTTTTTAGTCAATCCAAGTACTTGAAAGAATTACTAAAGAAATCTGGGATGGAGAACTCTAAACCAGTAAGCACACCTATGACTACAAATGACAAATTATCTCAAAGGGATGAATCTACACCTGTTAATCCAACTAGATACAAATCTATGATAGGAGGTTTACTGTATTTGACACAAACCAAGCCTGATATTATGAATACAGTATGTATTGTTTCTAGATTTCAAAGTAATCCTAGGGAAAATCATGAATCAGCAGTAAAAAGGATTTTCCGGTACTTACAAGGCACAACAAATCTTGGATTATGGTATCCTAGAGATGAAAATTTTGACCTATGTGCATACACAAATGCAAATTGGGCAGGAGATGTGGATGATAGAAAAAGCACCACTAGAGGAGCATTCTTTCTTGGAAAAAGATTAGTTTCTTGGTTGAGTAAGAAACAGAGTTGTACATCTTTATCAACAGCCGAATCAGAATATATTGCAGCAGCAACTAACTGTACACAGGTACTATGGCTTAAGCAAATGTTGAAAGACATAAAGGTTAAATGCAAGGAACCTATTACTATATATTGTGATAACACTGCAGCAATTGATATATCTAAGAATCCGGTATTCCATTCTAAAACAAAACATGTTTCTATCAAACTAAATTTTCTAAGGGAAAAAGTTGAAGAAAAAGAGATAAAACTGGTTTATGTGAATACTAAAGAACAGCTTGCAAATATTTTCACAAAACCTTTGCCTAAGGAGACCTTTGAATATCTCAGAGATCATCTTGGAGTCATACCACCACTGGTAGAGACTTAGACAGTTGATGATTGTCATCAACCGGCAGAATTGAAAGACAAATCTTTTACTCCGGTCTTTGAGGAGGAAGCTACCTCTCAGGGGGACTAGTTAGTATATTGAATTGATGGGTATTTTGTATGAGCTCTATTTTTGTAACTTTGGCATTTGATGTCAAAGGGGGAGAGATATCTATGAAAAAACACATTATCTTTTGAGGAGAGATTGGTATTGAAAATAAATCTTTGGATAAACACATGTTGCTCCCAAGGGGAGAGATTGTTGTTTAAGGGAGATTAATTGGTTTTTGGTATTTGGCATTTCGGTTTTGACACTTTGATGGTTTTTCCATCATGTGTTGCCATTAATTCCAAAGGGGGAGATTGTTGGTATTTTGGTATGGTTTTGTCATTGATGTCAACACCTACTAAAACACTAGCACTTTGGAGATCTAGCAACATTCACCAGCAAGCAAGTAACTATTGCACAGTTACTGGTATATGGTTCACCGGTAGGATATAATGTTCACCGGCACTTGGAATGATATGGAAGAGACTTGGTAATGTCGAAGACATCGTGTGGACACTTTGTTTTAAAGAATTAATCATTGGTATAGTCTTATTTGCATATTTGCTTTTACCGGCAAATAGGTCCAGGGTTATCTAGGGTTACACTGACAGGTTTATCTTTTCCAGATCAGCATGGCACGCTATGGAGATGATTTATTGTTGTTGTAAATGCATTAAACCGACATGTTTAATTGGTTATTGCATCAGATATTATATTGTTTGTAAAATGTTTTTAATTGTAATATCTTGTAGAGCCAACCTACTAAAATTGGTCTTAGGTTATGGTATAAATGTAAGATCTTATTTGTAAGATTAAATGTGGAATGAGAAAAAGAATTGTGTGAAGGTATATGCGAGATTAAGCAGAGGTATACATGAAGACATCATTTGAAGGTGAAGCTAGGTTTTTGTAGAAGCATATCAGCATTACACCGGTACTAAATCCAGCATATGAAGATGCCATTTTGTGCAGTACATTCTTATTGGATTTAACCATCCAACTATAGTTAGTGTGACTCCCATTTTGTGATTGAGCAATGAGATTTAGGCTGTTGGCCTTTCTGCATGTGCAGACCCCATATATGTACACTTACTATCTGTAGTAGTATCATCTGATTGTGGGTAAGGTTTCCCACTATAGTTTTTCTCCTTACAGGGTTTCCACGTACAAATATTGGTGTTATGTGTTGTGGATGACTCTGTGTTTATGTTTCATGCATTAATCTCTAACGGTATAGCAATTTATTGTTAACACTGTCTATCGGCACACTAAACTAGTTCACCGGTATTAAGCATTAAGTTGCTTAATTGGTTTTTGGTTTAAATTTATTAGACAACTGATTCACCCCCCCCCCCCCCCACCCCTCTCTCAGTTGTCTCCGGGACCTAACAGTAACACTTGTTGCTTACAATTTTAATTGCAACACATTTATATATAGTGGCTTGGATTACTTGGCGGTAATTGTTGCCACTTAGATCATTCCCTCTCACTTGGCCATATTGGCTACTTGGGAGGCAAGCCTACTAAAGGTTTTATCCTAATGCAAAAATGATAGAAAGTATAAAAATTTGGGTCTGGCTTTTTGGTCACCCAGTTAAGGGGAGAGCATATGCCTATCACCTTGAAAACATGGAAAACAAGAGCTATTTTATCCCTTCATTATAAAATTTTCTAAACTATTTGGAGATGTTGCTCCAGAAAAGCATGGTGTTCATTTTAGCCATCAAAGCAATGATGAGATAAATAAAAGAAGATTTGTGTTATTCTTTTTAAAGAGAACCAAAGTAAGTGTGTGCTAAACTAGGTCCAGCTATAAATTCATGAAAGTGTTAGCACATTGTGGGCTCACAAGCCTAATTCTTCTTTTTTCGGTTACAGAATTGACTTTATAGTCTTTTGGAATAGTTCAATATAATGATAGAGACTCAAGAACAAACAGAAAATAAATGCTTTCTTAGCCTCTGACAAATGCGAATCAGGATTTGTACAAATGCGAATTAGGTTCTGCACAAATGTGAATTATTGTGTGCACAATTGCATATTATTGTGTACACAACTGTGAGTTACTCTCTGGACAATAGTGAATTGATCTTTGCACAAATGCAAATCACTTAAACATAGAAGAAAAAAACAGAAGATAGAAGTTAAATTTGGAAAGTCTCGCTCTAGACAAGATTGGCTAGGACTTTAATGTTATCATAAATGTTAAATTTCTTCAAGAATTCGCGTACAGTTCGTTGGTATGGAGTTATAGCTTGTTCTTCCTCTAGGTCTTGGAGTTTCTTTTTTGTATTTAGGATTCTCTTGTAGGCTCTCTTCTATTTTCTGTGTTCTTTTCTCCTCCTAGTACCTAAAATTTTGAAGGTTTTTCTTCCTGCCATATGGTTAGACACATTTTATGCATAAAGAAGGAATTTTCTAAAATTAAAAAAGATTTATGGGTTAGCACCGCAAATGGATTAGAAATAGAAACAACAATTAAAATTGCAAATTTGAATAACCCAAACAAATGTGAATTACTATGTACACAAATACGAACTATTGTGTGCACAAATGCAAACTATTGTGTAGACAAATGCAAATTACTGTCCGCACAAATGTGAACTACCATCTGCACAATTGTGAATTTCTGTGTAGAAAAATGCACATTACTTTTTTCAGGGTCCGTACAGAGCCTGCAAATCATGAAAAACATTCTAGAAGGTTAGAAAAATGTTAGTTCACGTCAAGTTCACAGAATGTTTCATGCTTAAAAATCATAAATACTAAAATAGGAAATAAGGACAATCTCAAAATCCTTAACTATTAAAGAAAATTCAAACATAAATCAATGAAATGAAATGCATGAATGAAAGAATTAAATAATTAACATAATTGAAAACCCCCTTAATTGCATTGTAGCTTCTGGATTGCTCTTCTCTAGAATTGTGTGGTTGATTAGCTCTCACGTATTGCACTAGGATTCTTGCATAGATCATACACAATAATTTTGAAGATTGTGATTCCCGATTGAAATTGAGAAATGAGGTTTGCTTTTATAGATTTTTCAGATGAGATAGGGTGAGAAATTGAACTGAAGTGTTGATTGGTAGTTCAACTGATTTTGATTGATCAGTTACGATAATTGATTGATTTGTTAACTTATTTGATTGATCAGTGGAGTAAATAGAATAGGGAGATGACTGAATAGATTAGATAGTTGACTGAATTGATTGAGGAGAAGACTAAATTGACTGATTAGTCACAAAAAGGTGATTTAGAATGAAAAGAGGAGATTAGAGAGTTAACTGATTAGTTAATTGATTTGATCAATCTGTTAAGATTTTCAACATGTTTTGTAGGATATTGAATTGAAATTAATTTTCATTTTGATTTGAATTTGAATTTTGAATTTTGAATGCTGAAATGCACATGAGAATAACTGACATTCATTGAAATTCAGATTTGGTGAGATGTGAATTCGAGAAAATGGAATTAGATGAAATTTTTTGAAATTCGAATTTCGAGAATTGGAAGAATTAAGTTAATTAATTAAATAATTTAAATAAAATTATTAAATCATTAAAAATAGGATTAATTAAATAATAAAGATTATTTAATTAAGGGAATTAATCATAATTAATTAAATAATTAATATTTGAGAAGGGGTTAAATGATAAAATTATTGGCAGTGGGCTAGTGTCCCTCGTGGGGATTCGTGACATGGTTTAACAACCTCCTATGGATTCTATAAGTCTAATGGTTGTATTGGGCATTGACAGGTCGATCTTATGGTGCAATGACAACCCTAGCTTGTAACAAGTGGTATCAGAGCTTGGTCATAGGTTTGAATCATGCAGGCCGCGGTGAGTGACGTTGGGAGGGGGATTTTTGGTAGTGGGCCAGCGTCCCTCGTGGGGATTTGTGACATGGTTTAACATCCTCTTGTGGATTCTATAAGTCTAGTGGTTGTATCGGGCATTGAAAAGTCGATCTTTTGGTGCAACGACAACCCTAGCTTATAACAGAATTAATTAAGAAGTGGAAATTGAATAATTAGTAATGGTTGAAGGTGACTATTGAATTAGTTTAGAAGAATAATTAGCTTAATTAAATAATTAAAGAATTATTCAATTAATTGGATGAATGATTAGTATGTGATCGATGAGACATTTTTAGGTGTTTCTAGAAGCAATACTTCAATGCATTTGATTGATAGTAAATTTGTTAAAAAGAAGGGGGGGAAATAAAACATACCCAAATCATTGCAAATAGGGTTGGAAGAAAATAAACTGAGCTCCTCTAAGAATCTCCAAGAACACAAAAAGATAGAACTAGGGCAAATAAATTGAGTAAATAAAGAGATGAAGAAACCCGATTGGAAAAGAACTCTTCAAAATCACAAATGCAAGACATGATGATTAATGATGTTAAATGGACTTGTAAGTCCGATTGACATTATCAAACAAAAAGCTCAAAAATGCAAAATCGGGTTTAAACCCCGACTTGACATTTTGAAAAGTTTTAAAGTGTAATTTCGGGTTTAGACCCCAATTTTGCACTAGAACAAGAAAAAACATTCTAAGTTAACTCAGAGGAGAGAAAAACTAACTTCGAATGATTGATATTCGAAGACCAACTAGACAACCAAAATGTCTCATTTACTCAACTTAAGAGAAAATGACAAATTGAGCAAAAATTCGTAGGGATCGACCTTTTTTCACATAAATGAAAGTGAGGACAACACGGTGTCACGATAAAAAATTAAGCAAGATAATGGAGAGTGCAAGTGTGAAAATATGCGAGGCATGGGATCAAACTACGCACTTGAGATCATACCTGTCATTGTAGAATCTAAAAGACAACTCTAAAAGGAAGCAATGAAGAGAAACCAGAGGACAAAGAAGAACTAGAGCAAATAATTAAGACACCAAAATATGTGTAGAGGAAATCATTCAAAAGATTAGATAATTAGAGACAAGAATAAAGGAGTCCAAACAAGAAGAAGTGTTACAAAGGTAAATGAGCAAATTATTTTTGTCTTATTTCACTCATTGAACCTAAATTATGTGAAGAAGCAAGAAACAAAGAAAGTTGGGTTAAAGCTATGGAAGAAGAATTGAATCAAATACAAAAGAATCAGATTTGGGAGTTAGTAGCTAGACCAATGGATAAGAATGTGATAGGAGCAAAGTGGATGTTCCAGAACAAACTAAATGAACAAGGACAAGTCACAAGAAACAAGGCAAGATTGATATATAAAGGCTACGCTTAGGCAGAAGGTATTGATTTTGAAGAAAATTTTGCCCCAGTTGCTAGGATGGAAGCTAGTACAATGTTTCTTACATTTTCTGCCTACAAGAACTTTAGAGTATATCAAATGGATGTTAAGTCAGCATTTTTGAATGGAGAATTGGAAGAAGTATTCATTGAACAACTAGAAGGATTCAGATTCTTAGATGATCCAGACATGGTTTGCATATCAAAGAAGGCATTGTATGGATTTACAAGAACCTAAAGCGTGGTATGCAAGACTGGACAAATATTTGTTGCAGCAAAATTTTAGGAAAGGTACTGCAGACAACAATCTTTATTTTAAGGTTGAAGGCATTGACTTGCTGATTATTGTTGTTTATGTTGATGATATTATCTTTGGAGGAAGTGATGACTTGTGTAAAGAATTTGCATAAGAGATGTTGAATGAACTTGAGATGTCTATGTTTGGAGAAATGCCATTTTTTTCTTAGTCTTCAAGTTACTTAGTTGGATGATGGAATATTTATTTCTCAAGGTAAGTATGTTAAAGAAATGTTGAAGTAGTTTGATATGGAGAATTGCAAACCTGTTATTGCCCTTTTAGTTATTGGATGTAGGTTAGGCAAAGATGATGCATCTATGAATTTTGATCAAAAGAAAGTATCACTTCTAGGCCATATGTTATGCAGGTTGTATGTTAAGTTGCAAGATTTCAAGCTAGTTTGAAGAAGACTTATGATCAAGCAGTGAAGAGGATCTTAAATGTTTAAAAGGAACTGAGGATTTTGGCTTATGGTGCAATAAAGATGAAGATTTCATGTTGCAGGTGTATACAAATGTTGATTGGGGCAGAAGTGTTGATGAGAGGAAGAGTACTAGTGGTGGAGAATTATTTTTGGGAGATAGATTGGTTTCATGGATAAGTAATAAACAAGAATTTGTATCACTATCAACTATTGAATCTAAATATATTGTCACAATATTATGTTGTACTCAATTTTTGTGGACGAAGCAAAGTCTTAAGGATATCAAAGTAGTATATGATGAATTTATTCATATCATGTGCGGTAATACCAATTTTATAAACATTTTAAAGAATCCAATTATGCATTAAAGAACTAAACATATTTCAATTCATTATCATTCCCTGAAGGAGAAGCTTGCAAAATAGGAAGTTAGACTAGAATACATCTCTACATCAAAGCTAGATAATAGACATTTTTACTAAGGTATTGGTAAAGGATACTTTTAAGTATCTCAGGTATAAGTTAGGGGTTATCACCCCTATTACCCCTCCTTTTTATAACTAGATGCATTTTCAGTGGTGCATCTTTCTAGGGGAGACTTGACCCTTATCCTTGTCTCCTGGTTTGATGTTGATGTTGTTCTCAGGGGCAGCATTGGTGTGAGTTGGTTAGTATGTTTCTTTTTCTTTCAATGCCCTTTGTCATTGTTGTCAAAGGGGGAGAGAGTTGTGTGGAAGAGAGTTGTTGTGAGATTATCAGTTTTTCATTGGTGTTGTCATCGATGACAAAGAGGGAAATTGTTGTTAGCATGAGCTTGTATGGTTGTCATTGATGTCAAACTTGGTTATCTGGATGAATATTGGTACAAATATGCTTTGTCAGATCTTAGTTATCTGGATGGATGTTGGTCTGGATACTCTTTTGGTGTTTGTTGTGTCATCTTGTATTCAAGGTGGTCCAAAATTATTTTGATGCCCTCCAAATATGTTCTTAATTGCATTGTGTTTTAGTGGATCGTGTTCTTTTAGTCTGTCACGTACCATTTTTATCAATATTTAATTGTAATTATTAAATTAGGAAAATTGTTTATATTTTATGTTATATGGATGAAATGGAAAAAGAAAAAGAAATTGAAATGAAATTGAAATTGAAATTGAAATTGGATTGGAATTGGAAATGGAAATTTAAATGCAAATGAATGATTTAAATTGTTTTATCGTAAAAATTGGGGATTGTCATTGCTAATGAACAATCGAATGCAAGTGAATGTAGGATCAGGTGAATGTGGATGAAGGCAAGAACTTGGTTCAAGTAGAATTGTTTTAGCTTTTCGAATTTGATAATGGAGATGGAATCTCACACACCACATTAGATTTTATTGAATGCATCTCGCATAGATGAGTGTTTATATGGCTTTAAGTAAAATGCTTATTTAAATTCGAATGATGAAATTCTTATATGATTTCTCAAAATTGAATTCATAGTTTTAAAAATAGATTAATTTAAACATTTTTAAAGTGATTATGCATGCATTTTGATGATTGTTATTATATTGTTCATGCAGATGGAGTTTTAAATATTCCAAATAAATAGATGAATGTTATATATATACATATACATATACATATACATATAATATACGTATACATATATGAATACGTATATGCATAGGCATGTGCATATGTATATGCATATGCACATGTATATACATAAACATATGCATATGCATATACATGTGTATATGCAAATGTATGTATATATATATATGTACATACATACATACATGTATGTATGTATGTATGTATTTACACACACACACATGTGTGTGTGTGTGTGTCTGTGTATACATATATATACATATACGTATACATATATACACATATATACATATGCATACATACATACATATATACATACATATAAATGTATGTATGTATGTACACACACACATACACTGACACGTGTGTGTGTGTGTGTGTGTGTGTATTTATGTATATGTATACATGTGTGTGTGTGTGTATATATATACATATATATATGTATACATATATATACATATATGTATACATATATATATATGTATACATACATATACATATATGTATATATGTATATATATTTATGTACATCATATATATGTATGTATATGTATATATACATATATATACACATATATACATATATATGTGTGTGTGTATACATATACATACATATGCATATATATACATATGCATATATACATATACATATATATGTATATGCATATATATGTATATATATGCATATACATATATATGTATATATATACATATACATACATATGAATATATACATATACATATATATGTATATATATGCATACATATACATACATATGCATATATATGCATGTACATATACATACATATGCATATATATACATGTACATATACATACATCTATGTGTGTGTGTGTATGTGTGTGTGTACACATATACACATACATGTATATGTATGTATACACATACATATGTATATGTATATGTATATATATGTATATGTACATATATATGTATGTATGTATGTATGTATACATGTATACATGTATATACTCAAGTATATTGAATTGCATGAAGCATATTGTATGCTTTGAAAGCATCAAATTAATAATCATATGCTGGAAGAAGTCGATATTGGGAAAATCAACTTTACATGTCTTATTTTATGCATTGAAATCACCGAATGGTGAATGTAAAACATGTTGATAGGCTATTATAACCGAATTGGCAGATGATTTGAACCTGTGGCAAGTTTGGGGAGTTCTAAACTATGTGTGGAGGGAGCGTAAACCTTGACCATGTTTCTCACTGTTGTTAACAGCAGTGGAATCCGTAGTAAATTGATTCAAAGCAGTAACAAATAAGGAGTCTTTTACCACGAATTCATGAAATGCAACACCTAGCAGCATTATATGTTAAAAACGTATTTATTATTTGATACGCACACACAATAGAGAGGATACGCTAAAAACACACAGGGAATTTTGGGAAAAATACCAGTTAAAAAGGAGAAGAGGAAATCGATACCAAGCATAGGTCTTTTGTTCTTTCAGATACATGAGAATTGACTTTCTGAGGTAGGCCATTGTTCTAGTTTGTCTCATACATGAATGGTAGAAAAATCATTTCTATAAAATGAAATCTTTATCTAAAACATATTTTTGAAGTAGAATGTCTTTCTCTATCAATTTAGAACTCCAATATGGAAAAATGGTATCTCTGTTTGTTGTAGATTTCATCTTTGTTTGGCTGAAGATCAAATTAACACTATAATTTTTTTATATTTTTATATATATGTACAAATATATACCAATATACATATACATATGATCAAATTCATGAAAATGATTCTTCTTTGAAGCTGAATGAAAACACATTTTCAGATTTTGCAAAATTAGGAGATGAAAAATTTTCCAGATTACATCTCTTTCAATTGCTCTTAGTTCATTTATCTCTATTATGTATGAGATCTTTGTATGAATTTATTTTCAAATATGCTGGAAACAATAGTGAATTGTCATAGCACAATATACTTGTGTGTGTGTGTGTGTGTGTGTGTGTGTGTGTGTGTGTGTGTGTGTGTGTGTGTGTGTGTGTGTGTGTGTGTGTGCGCGCACATATGTATGTGCATACATATGTATGTGTATATATATATACAAATACATGTATATGTACATATATATGTATATACATGTATGTATATATACATAATTATATACATACATACATACATACATACATACATACATACATACATACATATATATATATATATATATATATATATATATATATATATACACTAAATATAAAAGAGAGTGGGTTTTATTATCTTCTGATATATGTGATTTCAGATTTTAACTTGAGAAAAAAAATCATGCTAATTTATACCAAACTAGTGAGAAACTGTAGAAAACCTATCAACAAACAAAACAAGTCAGATATCATGACAATAAAGATATATCCGTAAACTTGAATTCTGGAAAATTTATTACTGTTATTGAAAAACATGTTAAAACTGATTTTTGTGAATATTACCAGTGAAAACACATAAACATAAATGAAATAAATCAAAATAAAGAATTAATGAATGTTGAAATGATTATTAGACAAAATAGGAAACACGGATTTAAAAGAACATGTGCTCATATCTTTCATTTGTGTATTCTTTTATATGTCAATATGTGCATACATGTGTTACACTTTCTTTTCTTCATTTTAATGTTTATTTAATTCTAAAAAATGAAAAGATTGTTTTCTTGCAAATGTATTTAAATTTTATTGTTTGCATGTGAATAAAAGAGCATGTCATATAATTTAAAGATATTGTATCAAAGGAATAGGCATGTTGAATGAATGAATATATTGGTCATGTGTTTTATGGGAAAGTATACATTCCAGGACGGGTGCCGAATATGGGGTTTTAGAGGGTATAGTTTGCTTTTCCAAACTATCTTATTGCTATGCATGGCATTATACTCGATTGAGTAACTTATTGACCACTGGAATAGATGGATGTATTTATGACTCTCTACCATATCCTTGTATTGATCTTGCTTGTTTCTTAAATGAGTTAAAATAAATGAAAATGCATGTATCATACTAAGCACGCACCAAGATTCCATCTTGCATATCAAATTCTTCAGCAATTCGTGTAGGGTTGGGTATTCTTGAATGATTAAGAATTCTGGGGAAGTGTATGCTTTAAGGTTGAGTGTAAAAAGCACCTGAATCTTGTTCTCGTCTTCATTCAAAGGATTGAATTGAAGATAGCTAAAGGATTGGAAATCAAAGGATGCATCTCATATCTTTATTGTGTATTTTATCTTGTATATGTATATTTTAGCTTAAGGCAATTGAATGCCTAAGTTATGTAATGAAATTATGATAGATGATTAGTATGATTGAAATACTATGAAAGAGTACTCTATATTGTAATAATACTATATTATATCTCTTTATTGAATATAGTCTTGTTGTGTCGATTATTGTACTCGCATATGTAATGACATTATGTGATTATGGAATGATTAGAGAGAAACAAATGAATTTATTAAATGAATTATAGATTCGTTTGAAGAATAAAGAGTATTTGTTCTTTTATTGAAGTTAGAGCGTCTACGTCTTTACATTTTAGTATCAAAGCCCTAGGTTTATAACACTGGAACTTATGAGGTCACAAAAACTTTGAAATAATCTAATGATTGAGTATTCTTGTGCCAGAATGGTGCGTCTCAGAAAAAAACAGCTAGAAAGTCAGTGGTTGAGAATGAGCGATACTTAAGGGTCAAGAAAGAAAGAGAAGAAATTATCAAAAAAATTGAAGGAACCAACGAAGACAATGCAATATGGTTAAGCGACACCAAAACCTTAAGTCATGTTATGTCTCAAGTTCATCAGGAGAAAAGGAAGATGAAGGAAGTTGTTAACTTCATACCTCCAGACTATCCTACAAAATCCAACTCTTCTCCACTTTCTAGAGAAAGGCTTACTAAGTGGAGTATTGGTTTAGAAATTATTTTTAAAGATCAACACAACCCCACTTTATCAAAAATAATTTCAATTTCCACTAGTGATGAATCTGTAGGGTATGTACCCCATAGCTATGTGTCAGAAGAGGAATCCATGGGTTATCTACCCTATGACTATTATCATGGTTTTGAACAAAAATTGGAGGAGTATGTCCCTCTTGATCATGTAACTAAAAGTAAATCTAAAGGGTATTCACCCTTTGACTATCCTAAAAGTCACTCTATGTAATCGATTGGATATTTGAAATCCATACTATTATAAATAAAACTTTGGATTGTCAAAGCTAGTGCATAAAATTTCTCAAGTCCTTTATGTTTATGAATGATGTCTTATTCTGTTTAGAATATCTTTAAAATATATTAAGATCTAATTCAACTGAAAACTTCAGGTGAAAACAATCGAGAAAAGGTTTAGAACTAGAACCAACCAAGAGGGGTAGATTCATGTCTATTTTGTAGTGATTTAGAGCTTCCTAATTTCCAAACTCATGTTAATCTATATGTAGCACCACTAGGATCATATGATGTGATCTTAGGTATCAATTGGTTAACTGAGCATAAAGTTGTAAATTATGAGGAAAATGTTGTCAGTTGCTTAGATGATTATGGAAATCTGGTTGAGATTTAGGGGTCTTGAATTGAGACACATCTCGGCTATTCAACTCAAGAAAGAACAAATGAAGGGATGTTCCATTTTTTTTGTCATTGTAAATGGCTTGGATAATGCCAAGAAGAGTCCTAAGGATTATCCAGTTCTTAGAGAGTTCTTAGATGTCTTTTTGAAAGATCTTTTAGAGTTACCACCAAAGAGAGAATTTGATTTCTCTATTGAACTCTTACCTGGAACCGAGCCACTATCCAAGGCTCCTTATAAAATGACTACCATGGAACTGTATGAGCTTAAGGCTCAATTGTAGGAGTTACTAAAGCAGGATTTCATAAGACCAAGTGTATCTTTGTGGGGTGCTCCAGTAATCTTCGTGAAGAAGAAGGATGGTACCTTGAGGTTATCTATTGATTATAGAATGTTGAACAAGGTAACCATTAAGAACAAGTATCCATTGCCTAGGATAGATGAGTTATTTGATCAGACGAAGGGTGCTACTGTATTCGCTAAGATCGACCTTAGATCGAGATATCACCAATTAAGGATAAAGCAAGAGAATGTCCCAAAAACAACTTTTCGAACTCAGTATGGGTATTACGAGTTCATTGTAGTACCTTTTGGTCTGACAAATACTCCAACATCGTTCATGAATCTTATGAATAATATCTTTCAAGAATACTTGGATGATTTTGTGCTTATATCCATTGATGATATATTAATATATTCCAAGAATGAAGAGGAACATAAGAAGCACTTGAGAATTGTCTTATAGTGGATATGCGATCGAAAGCTTTTTGGTAAGTTTTCGAAGTGTGCCTTCTTTCAGGAAAAGGTGCATTATTTAGGCCATGTTATATTTGCAAAGGGAATTTCTATTGATCTTGCAAAGATATAGGCAATCATAGATCGGCCAATACCTCATAATATTTCTGAGGTTAGAAGTTTTATGGGTCTTTCAGGATACTATAGGAAGTGTGTGGAAAGATTTTCTAGGATAGCAACACCTATTACTTCTCTTCAAAAGAAGGGAAATAAATTTGAATGGACTGAGAAGTGTGAAGATGCATTTCAGCTTTTGAAGTAGAAGTTGACATCAGCACCAGTATTGACTATACCAGATCCTAATGGGCACTTCATAGTGATTATAGATGCTTCATGTGAAGGTGTAGGAGCAGTTTTGATGCAAAAGGAAAAGTGGTTGCTTTCGAGTCTAGTAAACTGAAGCAATATGAATTGAACTGTGCACCACATGACTTAGAGCTTTTGGCTATCATTCATGCCTTACAGATGTGGAGGCATTATCTCCTAGGGAAAGCATCTGAAATAAAGATAGATCATTTAGGACTGAAGTACATCTTTACATAGCCTAACCTTAATGCAAGATAGAGAAGGTGGCTTGAGTTCCTAAGTGAGTATGATTTTGGTATTGAGTATATCAAAGGGAAAGAAAAAAGAGTAGTGGATGCTCTCAGTCATAGAAGACATTTATCTACTATAGTTATAGCAAGGGAAAACTTGAAGTAGCAGGTGCTACAAAATTTTCCAGGAGATGAACATTATGAAAGGGTTAAGCAAGCCTTAGAGGTAGATCCTTCAGATCATTGATTTGATGCATATGTGATGGAACCTGATGGTATTTTAAGATACCAAAGGAGGATGTATATTCCTAAAGGTGAAGACTTAAGGAAGATGATCTTGCATGAGGTGCACAATACACCTTACTCGAGACATCCTGGAGTAACGAAGATGGTAGCTAAGTTGAGGATTTTGTACTTTTGGCCTAAATTCAGGAAAAACGTGATAGAGGATGTGGCACAATGTTTGGAATTCCATCGAGTGAAAGATGAACATGTTCATTTAGCAGGATTTTTATTTCAGCATCACATACCTGAGTATAAGTGGCAAGTAATTAGTATGGATTTTATCCAATGATTACCTATGAGAAAGAACAAACATTATACCATCTTAGTAGTTGTTGATAAGTTGACAAAAGTTGCACATTTCATACCTAGGAATATTAAAGACTAATCACCCATTATTGCAAGGAAATTTGTGCAAGAAATATTCTGATCGCATGGTGTACCAGAAACCA
Organism: Cryptomeria japonica; assembly: GCF_030272615.1. Lineage (NCBI taxonomy): Eukaryota > Viridiplantae > Streptophyta > Pinopsida > Cupressales > Cupressaceae > Cryptomeria > Cryptomeria japonica. The sequence continues at coordinate 422,034,365 of NC_081412.1, forward strand.
TCATATCAGATAGAGATACCAGGATGACATCTAGATTTTGGACAACATTGAAAGCAGCTTTGGGAACTAGATTGAATTTTAGTTCATCATATCATCCTCAGATAGATGGCCAATCAGAAAGGGATAATCAGGTAGTAGAGGATCTTCTACGGATGTATTGCATGGATCAATGGTACAAGTGGGAGGAATTTTTTCCATTGGTTGAGTTTTCTTATAACAACTCATTTCATGCATCATTAGGGATGGAACCTTTTGAGGCACTCTATGGATGGAAGTGTCGCACACCCATTAGTTGGGATAGAATGGAAGATAGGATCACCATTGGTCTTGATTTTCTCAAGGAAATGGATTAGCAGATGAAGTTGATTAAGAGTAGGTTGAAGGAGGCAACCGATAAATAGAAGAGTTATGTTGATAGAAACAAGACATTTAGACAGTTTGTTGCGGGAGATAAAGTCTTTTTGAGGGTTAAGCCTCATAAGAGCTCTATCTTATTTGGAAAATCATCAAAGTTGGCATCGAGTTATGTGAGACCCTTTGATGTGTTGGAGCTCATAAATCCAGTTGCTTATAGATTATCTTTACCACCTGCTCTAGCTTGAATCCATAATGTTTTCCATGTTTCTTTGTTGAAACCATATCATCTTGATGCATCTCATATTCTTGACTGGCGATCTTTACAAGTACAGGATCCGGGGGTGGTGCTAGTGGAGCCCATCTAAATCCTAGATCAGCATAGCGTGAAGCTACGTAGTAAAGATTTCACTCGGTATAAGGTCCAGAGGGACCAGTATTCTAAGGATAGTGCTACATGGGAGGATGTTGAGACGATTGACTGTCAATTTCCTCATTTGCTTTCATAGATTAGTATTTGCTTAATTGCATGAGATACTTTGATACTTTGATTGATTCACATTTTGCAAACTTGGATAGCATGGATGCCATTGATATTGCTTATGTTTGATTTGAGACTATGATGTGTGGTTGTTATTTCATGATGTTTGAGATACTATTTGCTTATTGGTGGATTAATAAGACATTGGGACAATGTCTCTTCCAAATGGGGAAGGATGTCACATACTATTTTTATCAATATTTAATTATAATTATTAAATTAAAAAAATTGTTTATATTTTATGTTATATGGATGAAATGGAAAAAGAAAATGAAATTCAAATTCAAATTCAAATTAGATTGGAATTAGAAATAGAAATTTAAATGCAAATGAATGATTTAAATTATTTTATCATGAAAATTGAGGATTGTCATTACTAATGAACAATCGAGTGCAAGTGAATGCAGAAATAGGTGAACGTAGATGAAGGTGAGAACTTGGTTAAGGTAGAGTTGTTTTAGCTTTTCAAATTCGGTAATGGAGATGGAATCTCACACACCACATTAGATTTTAATGAATGCATCTCGCATAGATGAGTGTTTATATGGCTTTAGTAGAATGCTTATTTAAATTTGAATGATGAAATTCTTATATGATTGCTCAAAATTGAATTCATAGTTTTATAAATATATTGATTTGAATGTTTTTAAAGTGATTATTCATGCATTTTGATGATTGTTATTATATTGTTCATGCAGATGGAGTTTTAAATATTCAAAATAAATTGATGAATGTTATGTTTATTTTTTTCGTCATCAATTTATGAATTTATATATATATTCATATACATATATCTATATATATACATATATATGTGTACATATGTATATGTATATATATACATATACATATGTACATGTATATATGTATATGTATATGTATATGTATATGTATATATGCATATATATATATATATATATATATGTATATGTATATGTATATGTATATGTATATGTATATGTATATGTATATGTATATGTATATATGTATATGTATATGTATATGTATATATGTATATATATGTATGTATGTATATATATGTATATATGTATATATATGTATATATATGTGTATATATATATATATACATGTACATATATACACATAGGTATATATATCTATATATATACATGTATATATGTATATATATACATATATACATATTTGTATATGTATATGTATATGCTGATGGTATGATGAAAGAATAAGTATCTCGTCAACTACTGAGAGGGGGGTGAATCAGTAGATAGAAAAACTGATACAAACTTCACCAATCAATCTCTCAAAGTAAACTTAGAACTAACAACGAAATAAACTATGTCATGATAAAAACTCATAAGATAAATTGGTTGTCTATTACCACAATTTAACAGTAAACAACTTCTTCATAATGCTTCTGATTATCATGACTTATCAAAATAGTTAAGTAGTTAAGTAAATCAACCACAAAAACATTCACCACTTGACACAAATATTTTTTATGTGGAAACATAAATAGGTAAAAACCATGGTGAGATAAGACTCACAAGATAATATCTGAACTCTTCTAAAGTTCACCCTGTTAGGAGTCTAGCATGTTAAAGCTTTACAAAAGTCTTGTTAAGAACTGATCCTGTTAGGAATCACCCGATTAAGGGATTGACTACAAATGTCTTGTTAGAAGCAATACCTTGTAAGGAGTAACCTTTGGTAGAGGATTTGAAAATCCAATCTAGTGGACTACCTTGTTAGAGCTTACCCGATTAGGGGATTTCAATTCTGCTGTAATTGTTAGAAAACAACAGGAATTTGTTGATCTGTCTGAATAGAACTACACTTCCTTGATCAAATCCATTTCATGCTCCTATCTACCTTTATTCAAACTACAGATACATTATCCGGTTAGGCAACCACACACTCAATTGAACCATGTTTATCTCTTTGCCAACTCTTCTCTTCTCTTCAAAACAAAACAACTTCATCGACCTTAAATACAAATCAATCAAGTCGGTAACACAACATAAACCTAATTCTCATCGATATTACAAACAAATTTAGTTCAAGTATTACCGTTGGATTACATATCAATCTTAGCACATCAATCAAGAAAAACTTGATCGATCCTTGACCACTGCTTCATCGAACTTTGAAACTCATCATGCACTTTTTATTAGATGCAATACATTTTCTCATTCCCTAGACAAAAACCGTTACAACAACTCACCAAAATCACTTGGAATCATTTTCATATAATAATCATGCATGTCATCATCATTACTGCTCATCATCAGATCATAAACCAATATAACCAATAAACTTGATCGGTTAGGGTTTATCAAAAACAATAGGTAGGGTTTACCCGTTACATCAATAGATAAGATTTATACCGTTACCAGTTCTCCTCACAAATTCTTCCTACCGGTTACAGTAACAATATTAACAATATCATTACCGGTTCAATTGACATCAATGACAACATAACATATCATTAATTCAATCTTCATGTAAATGCCAACAATCTCTCCCTTTGGCATTGATGGAAATATAAATATCAATACCATTGATTGTTGTGTGATTGTGAATAGGAATCCTAGTTTACATTACCAAGTATTCACATGCTCTCTCTGTCTTTAGCCTGTCACTGTTTTTCCTTCCCATAATCACATAATTCTTCTCCCCCTTTGACAGCAATGCCAAATTGAAAGTAAAACATGTAATGTCAAAATTTCATTATGCATCAATAACATACTACAGCTTGATGCTCCCCTATGGAATACATCCACTTCTACACCAATCCTTGAAAAAATCTGCAAGTAGCTCCAGGACTGATGTAATATACATCATTCTTAACTGACTTCATGAAGAGGGACAACCCCTAACTAACTTCTAAGATACTCAAATGTAGTCTTAGGCAGAGGTTTAGTAAAAATATCTACAAGTTTATCCTTGGTAGAAACATGCTCTAAGATCACATCTTTACTCTGAACTTTCTCCCTCAAGAAATGATACTTCAATTCAATATGCTTGGTTCGTGCATGCAAAATAGGATTCATAGAAATATTTATGGCACTTGTATTATCACATAAAATCTTTATAGGTTCTGAAATCTTCATATTAAAACCTTCCAAAATGTGTCTCATCCAAATAGCCTATGTGCAGTTCATGTAAGCCACAACATACTCGGCTTCAGCAGTAGATTGTGAAGTACAGCTCTACTTCTTACTACTCCATGAAACAAGCCTTCCTCCAAGAAAAAATGCTCCACCGGTTGTGCTTTTCTGGTCATCAACATTTCCTGCCCAATCTACATTTGTGTACACCTTCAAGTCAAAATTTCCTCCATATGGATACCATAACCCATAATCAAAAGTGCAATTTTCCAATCATTGACCTGTATTCCTTCTCATCAATAGATTTGGACTCATCTTCCTTGGACAACTTACAACCTGTAACCATAGGTGTGCCAACTAGTTTACAGTTACTCATGCCAAATATTTTCAAGACTTCCTTCACATACTTGACCATGTGATGAAAATACCATTCTTCGTTTGTTGTATTTGCAAGCCTATGAAATTTTGTATTTCCCCCACTAAAGACATTTCAAACTCATTTTTCATTTCAGCTACAAAATTGTTGCTCGTGTCATCATTACCTTCAAATATGATATCATCAACAAATACTTCCTTGACTAGTATTTGATCTCCTTCACATTTCAGATAAATGTTACTATCATCACTGGTTCTTAGAAATCCTATCTTCATCAGATGTGTATGAAGCCTTTCATACCATGCTCTTGGTGCCTTCTTTAATCCATATAAATATTTATGCAATATGCATACCATATCTTTCTTATCAGTCCGAGCATAACCATTTGGTTTCTTAATGTTTACTTCTTCTTCAAGTATCCCATTCAAGAACATTGACTTAAATTCCATCTGGTATACCTTGAATTTCTTGTGTGCAACATATGCAAGTAAATTTCTGACACCTTCCAGTCTTTACACTGGTGCAAAATTTTCACCATAGTCTTCTCCTTCCTCTTGTGCATTACTTTTGCATACCAACCTAGCTTTGTTGCGAACCACAACACCATATTCATTCAACTTGTTCTTTAAATCCCACTTAGTCCCTATCACATTTTTATTTACCGGTCGGGGTACTAGGGTCCATGTGTTTTTCTTCTCAATTTGATCTAATTCCTCCTCCATAGTTTTAATCCAATGATCATCATCAAATGCCTCTTTAGCAGTTCTTGGTTCAATAGTGGAGATCATGCAAGAATTCTCTCTGATTCTTCTTCTGGTTAGAACTCCAGCATCCTTATCCCCAATAATTTGTTCAGGATTGTGATTCAATCTCACATATCTTGGAATAATATGATCATTATCTTCAGGTTCAACTTCTTCATTATAATCATCTTCTTCTAAATTTATTTGTTCTGGTTGGACTGGTACATCAGTATTTGCTTTGTCGGTTTCAGATTTAATAGTTTCTGGTTTCAAAAATCAAAATGCAAGGATCTTCATCCTTTTTCTCTGAAATGGTTCCTTCAGAGACTTCAGGAAATTCATCCACTCGAACATCATTACTCTCAACAATTTTTTGTGTCCGGTTGTTAAAATACTTGTAGGCCTTACTCTTGGTGGAATAGCCAAGAGATATACTTTCATCACTTTTAGCCTCAAATTTGCTAACATAATCACCTCTCTTAATAAAAAATTTACTTCCAAATATTCTGAAATAACTAACATCAGGTGATCTACTATACCAATATTCATAAGGAGTCTTTTCCTTACCTCTCTTTACTAGAATCTGATTCATAATGTAGACAGTTGTGCTGACAACTTCTCTCCGGAAAGTTTTCGCTACACCTCCTTGTATCAACATCATCCTAGCAGCTTCAACAACTAATCGGTTGTTTTTCTCTGCAATACCATTTTGTTGTGGTGTCCTCGGTGCAAAAAGTTGTCGCTTGATACCATTTTCTTCACAATACCTAGTGAATTTCTCAGAAGTAAATTCACCGCCCTAATCTGTCCTTAGACACTTTATCTTCTTACCACTTTCTTTCTCAGCTAAGGCCCTAAATGCCTTGAACTTACCAAAAGCTTCAGTCTTATCCTTCAAGAATGTGACCCACATCATCCTTGACCAATCATCAGTGAAGATCATAAAATATCTGTCACCTTGAATACTTTTTGTTCTTATTGGTCCACAAAGATCTGTATGAACCAAATCTAACAAATGTTCCACTGAAAAAGATTTGCTCTTGAAAGTTGAGGATTTCATCTTTCCCAATTGACATTCTTTGCACAAAGCATTAACTAGCTTGTCTAACTGAGGTAGACCTCTTATTGTCTTGGACTTACTCACTTTAACAATGTTATCAAAGTTTATATGACAAAATCTCCTATGCCAAAGCCAACTATCATCTATCTTTGCAATTAAACAGTTGCTGACTTTATGATTAAGATGAAATAAGTTACCTTTAT